>NC_134710.1:312451915-313651915 GCF_043290135.1 Rhipicephalus microplus | reverse complement strand
AGATAGATAGATAGATAGATAGATAGATAGATAGATAGATAGATAGATAGATGGATAGGGTCAAACTTGCCTAAGTTCACTGAGGAACGCTTCGCATTTATTACCTCATGTTTTGACGAGGTTCTAAAAGCTGTAACTACACATCAACAAGGCTCATATGTTGATTTCAGAGCCCCTCTTACAGACACTGAAATTACCTTCATTGTGGCCGCCGCTTGTAAGCAAGCGGGAGGCGTCCCAACGCGCCGTGATCGGAGGCTGCTCATGACTATGCCGCGCCAGTTGTCACGTGACAACGGAGGGTGGAAGTGTGCTTTTGGCTTAGACAGCAAGGTGGAGTGGACGCGACGTGGCCTCACTACAACAAATCTACTTATATCGGCGGCGCGTACTTTTGTTTACAAACTATAAATAGGTCTATAGTTAGCCCATTTTAAGGTATTCCACAATTCAGGGAATAGCTTGTGTGTTAATGCAGCAGGAATGCCAATTTTTTATCTAAAATAGAGTCATACACCCTGTCGAATGCCTGCGCAATTCTATAAAGAACAGTGCATATATACTCGCTTGTCAATGGCATTGCTCGTATTTAAAAAATAATCCTAGAACTCCACCACAGTCTCCTTAAAGAAGTATTCACGAACTGCCACCAAATAATACTACAATCTGAAACTGTGATAAGCTTGTATACAGCAGTGCCCAAAGCCTTCGAAATACTTTTCAACTGTATGTCAAATACCACAAAAACTACATTATTGAAGTTGCTACTCTATTGCGAGCATTTAAATAAAATTGCGGCATAAAATCTAAGCAATTTAGAACCATACACCATGCCTTCAACTAAAGATTTATTGTAACAGGCAAAATTATCACAACTTGTACCCTGGCAGAGAGAGCTTTTAAAAATCAAGTGTTGAAAGCACTATCTGTAAGAACAATTTACGTGAGCAAAAGACTTGCACGTGTTTTTATTCATGAATTTGAGTGCTGCCGTAGTCCCTAACTTCAATGATGGAGACAAAAGATCAATATTGCGATGCAGCTCCACCATAGTAAAAAGGGAGTAAAAGTGCAGCTTGCAGCAAAAATGCTTTATCTGGTAATGGTTATAGCATAAATAGTATTGCCAATACTTGGGTTGCAATTATTGTGATAATTCAGGGATTACAAGAAGAAAAACCTTCACCTTATCCTATGTTTTGGTTCTTCACGGCTGTCTCAAAGAGGTCAATAAGTTTTGAAATATTTGGTATTTCATAAACGCACCAATCAATTCGACTAGCGAATGCAACTTGATTCATTATTGACACATTCGCACCCCGCTTGTAATGTTGTCGCCACCAATGGCCCACCATTTTTGTGTCAATGTGATTGCAGACCTGTAAACATCACGAGTGTTTGTGTGTGTGTGCTATTACCAATCCCTCATTGAACACACCCTTGCACATGCCTCAAGGTACATAAGTGAAAAAAAGGAAACTTGCCTAGATAAGGTGGTGTTAATTCGTGACATGAAATGGGAGTAAAAACATAAGTGTATTTAGTGAAAATCGCTCTGAATCTTGACGCCCATTAGCAAGAAGAATCAGTTTACATCTTTTTTTTACTTTTAGTTTACATCAGTAAATTAGGCATGAGCCTGTTCATAAGCACTTGTTTAATATTGCAATAGTTCTGCAATAGTTATAAAAACACAGGGTCAGAATGCACAAATAACTCTGCTAATGTAAGAATGAAGTTAACACAACAAATTAAAAAACTATAACTTTTACAATCCAGCACATGACTGACATAGACTGCCAATATATTGGGTAAATTCTCTCATGAATCACGAGGGGTAACCTGGTTAAACTATAGTAGTTAATACCAATAAAATGTATTTACGGAGAATCTTTCGAAGCATTCAATTTCTGGCTAAAATTGAGTCAAATGCCAACACAGTCTGGTGGCTTTTTCGCATGAAATATTATCAATAAATGCAAAATCTCACATCAACATTTAAATGTTGTCCCGAACAAAGAAAGACCATTCAATGAGATAATTGTTTTTGCCACAGAATTCTGGATATTAAATCATTAAGTAAGATGGTCACAATATGTGCTGAAAAAAAAATACTTGCCTTTGCGAAATGCTTAGGGAATGTGAATTCTACATGTATGGCTGCTTCAGCTATGTGAATTGCTATATATCTTCGTCCCGGCCGTAACACATGCAGCAAAACACACCACATTGAGATGTTTTTGGCCTTTGGGGATAAAAATATCTTTTTACTTGGGATAAATTTACCATATATATGACAAGCTTGGCAACTAAGTACATTTATATGGTCACGTGTGTTTTATTTAGATAAAAACGGGTTTCACTCACAAAGACCTTAAGCAGCTCCCAGCACAGGGGGCACAGATGTGTTTGAGAAGCTCTACGATAACTTGAAATCACACTGTTTACAGAACGTGAATAGTCTAGTGCTAACACAGTGACCAGCAATAACCCCGAAATTCTCAATAGCACTTGTATAAAAGCAGATGCACTGTACTGCTTGTGAGATTATTGATGGCCGACGCACGGTTTACCGCTATCAAGGCACACTATGTATTGCTTGCAGTTTGTCTTTCCGTACATCAAGCCAAGGTTCCCTGAAATAAAAAAGTTTTGTCTCAATTCCGCCGACGACTGCAATCTTCAACATCATGACTACATGGCAATATTAGTTTTTATGTCTCTCCAAGAGATCACTAGAATCTTTAAATATGAAAGTTGAAAGTTCTGTAGTAACAAATACGGGCTGTGCTACAGAAATGACCAAGATCACTTTTGTTGTGGCGGAGGCTAGTGCTGCTGCAGTTGCTGCTAAAACCGCTGGCTGCTGTCTCGCTGCTGTTCGGCCCACTAAACGATTGCTTCACCTCGGCGTGGCGTCCAACAGTATTCTTACTTTTGGTGGAGAGTGCTGGTTGTCTCAAACTGGTGCTCCGTTCCCGGAATCTACCTCAAACCGCCGCCTCCCCAATGCCTGACGATATGACCCAGCCAGCTGCAGTCATTATCCCTTCTGTCACCTGTTCCGGAATGCCACGACAGCGAGATCCAGTGATTTTCAAAGCGACCGACGACCAAGACGCCGAAGACTGGCTGTCCCAGTATGAAGTGGTAAGCGCCCACATTAAGTGGAATGACACAGACAAGGTCGCTTACCTCAATTTCTATCTCGCGGGTGTGGCAGAATTGCGGTTTAACAACCACAAACTGAAATACCCTCTTGGCTAACCTTCAGGACGTGCTTTGATGAAACCTTTGGCCGACCTGCTGTTCGCAAGCCCCGCGCCGAACAGCGCTTACGCTGCCGCACGCAGCTCTCTGGCGAGACCTGTACTTCGTATATTGAGGATGTTCTGCACTTCTGCCGTCGTATTCCGACTTGTATGACACTGACAAAATACGGCACATCATGAAAAGTATCGAGGACAACACCTTTCACATGCTCGTTGCAAAAAAGCCGCAAACCGTCACCCTGCTTATTCAGCACTGTCAGAGTTTTGGCGAGCTGCGTAATGAGCGGATTTCTACTTGAAGTCCACTCCTCGACACGACCTTTACATCTGGGTTAACCATTGGCACTGTTTCATACGAACAAACCACGTTAATGCAGCAAATCTAGCAGTTAGTTCGAGGAGAAGCTTCGCGCCAATTGTCTCTTGTGCCGTACGTCCTGACCAGTGCGCACACGCAGACCCCAACTCTTCGCAAGGCAATCGAAGAGCAAGTTTCTGACGCCCTGTCTTCCACATACCAGCCTTCGCCTATCTCCGCCCCTTTAACTTACACTGAGGCCGCCAGAAGATCGCCGCCGTCGCTACCAGCCATCACTGATCTTGCTAGACAGGCCTGTCTCCTCTACGCAGCAAGTCCCTCTCTCCGTCCCCACTCACCACCTGTTGGCCACCCCGCACCACCGTCAACTAACCCGTGGTGTACTCCGGACAACAGGCCAATTTGCTATTTCTGCCATCTTCCCGGTCATGTAACCCGCTACTGCCGTCGTCGGGATTACAACCCAACTGCTGGTGAGGTGACTTACGACTCCTATCGCCCAGAGCCACCACAGTCGTCTTCGTCCCCCCCCCCCCCCAGGTCGGATCAGTCGCCGCCACGTCACCGCGGCTTCGACAGGTATCGGTCGCCCTCAGCCCGGCACCGCTCTATTTCTCCGATGCTTCCTCGATCACCACCCGCCCAAACAGAAAACTGACCATCGCAGCTCCCGAGGCAAGAGCTGCGTACATATCAAAACCTTCAAAGCCTCTGTTTTTACCGGCTAATGAAATAACTGTGCGTATTGATGGTGTACCTGAGAGAGCGCTCATTGATACCGGTGCTGCCGTGTCTGTGCTAAGTGGTGAAGTGTGCCGCAAGTTGAAGAAGCTTACGCTGCCACTGTCCGATGTCTCTCCCCACACGGCCACTGCGCATCACATCCAGCCTTCAGCGGCGTGCACAGCTCGACTGGTCTTCCAAAATATTTTGTATGTATTCGAATTCGTTTTGTTTTCCCATGTTCACACGATATCATCTTACGCAGGGATTTTCTCTGCACTCATCATGCCATCGTTCACTGTGCGTGTGCCGAACTAGAGTTGTAGACGATGTGTGACCTGACCTTGTGTGAAGCGCCGACGTGTGAAAGACCCTCTTTCAAGCCGCTATCTTCCTGAGTCAGCGTGGCCGCGGACAATCACAACCCTCCTCAATCCTGTGTTCTTGTGCCACTCTTCTGCGACGACGCACCCTCTGTCACCACCCTCTTTATTCCCTCCGACACCTTCGCCTCTTGCAAAAGCTTCTTTCTTCCGTTCGCAGTTGTCACCGTAGAAAACTGACGTGGCTCCTTTGATATAACGAACTCGCTTCCTTCCCCATCCAAATTATTCCGCGGCGAAGTCCTCGGTCACCTTGAGAAAATTGATTCTGTTTCATCCAGTCACCTACCTGATGACTTGCCATTATCTCACTTAAACACCATAACTTCTGATACCACTCCCACTTCATCTCCGGAGGTTTTTTTTCCGTCGATTGTACCTAAACATTTCCCGCTGCTCAGCGCACCCAACTCCTGGCTCTGCTTGGTCGCTTCAAGATATCATTTGACCATAGCCAAGCTTCTTTGGGTCATGCGTCAGTAATCACTCACAAAATCGACGCCAGAAGCCATGCACCTTTACGCCAGCGCCCATATCGAGTTTCTAACGCTGAACACCATGCCATTGATGATCATATGAACGATATGCTTCGGCGGGGCGTAATGCAGCCTTCAAACAGCCCTTGGGCCTCTCAGGTTGTACTGGTGAAAACAAAAATGGCAGCATCAGATTTTGCGTTCATTAAAGGCTTCTTAGTAAGATCACGAGAAAAGATGGTTATCCACTGCCTAGAATTGATCATGCCCTAAATTGCCTGAAAGGTGCAGACTTTTTTTCTTCTTTAGACCTTCAATCCGGCTACTGGCAGGTCCCTATGAATGAAGCCGATCGCTCCAACACTGCGTTTGTAACACCCTACGGATTGTACGAGTTTAATGTCATGCCATTCGGCCTCTGTAATGCACGTGCCACCTTCGAGCGTCTCATGGACAACATCCTTAGAGGATTTAAATGGAACACGTGCATGTGCTATTTGAATGACGTCGTCGTTTTCTCGAAGGACTTGGACTCCCACCTCAGTCGCCTCGCAAGCTTCCTGACTTGTCTTTCGGACGCTGGGCTGCAGCTGAATTTGAAGAAATGCAACTTCGCTGCCTGCCAGCTTACCATCTAAGGGCGTGTTGTTAGCAATCATGGTGTCCGTCCTGATACAGCCAAGCTTCGCGCTGTCGCCGACTTTCTCAGGCCGGCTACACTAAAAGAACTCTGAAGCTTCATCAGCCTCTGCTCATATTTTCACTGTTTTGTGCGCAATTTTGCCACCGTAATCGTACCCCTGACGTGGCTACTTTCGGACACCCAAGACCTTTCGGCGTGGTCCCCAGCATGCGACGAAGCATTCGCCTCGTTACGCCATCTTCTGACATCACCACCTATCTATCCTACACCACTGTGATTCAGACAACCGAAATCCATACGGACGCTAGTGGAGTTTGCCTCGGCGCTATTCCTGCTCAGCGTTAATCTGGCTTCGATGAGTACGTTGTATCCTACGCTAGTCCCACCCTCACTAAAGCGGAAAAGAACTATGCAGCCACCGAGAACGAATGCCTTGTCATTGTTTGCGCAATCACAACATTCCGACCTTACGTATATGGCCCATTTGACGTCGTCACTGATCTCCACGCATTATGTTGGTTGTCGTCATTAAAAGACCCACCTGGTCACCTAGTTCGCTTGGCACTACGTCTTCAAGATTACGACATTCGTGTAATTTATCGGTCTGGCCGCAAGCATTTGGACACCGACGCTCTTTCTCGCTCGTCACTTCCCCAGGATTACGTTACAGCGTCTGTTTGCAGTCCACTGAGCAACGCCAGGATCTATGGATAGCGTCTCTCTTAGAGTACCTGTCTAAGACGTCTCCGCGAACCGACCATCGTTTACTTCGAAAAACTGCTTGCCATTTTACCATCGGTGACAGTCTTCTGTACCATCGAAACTACCTATTGGATGACCGCAAATGGTTGCTGGTAATTCCTCGCCACCTACGTTTTGACGTGCGTGTGCCTCCTTTTATGCGGATCTGCAATGCGCTTATGCAGGTGTAGTGAAGACGTATGCTCGCCTACGAATTCGATATTACTGGCGTGGAATGTACCGCCTTGTTAGGCAGTGCCTCTGTTCAAGTTCCTTGTGCCAACGCCGGAAGAGCTCCCCTCGCACAACCACAGAGCCACTCCAGCCACTGCCTTCTCCTTCTCGGCCTTTCAGCCGCATCGGAATTGACTTGTACGGTCCCCTACCATACACACCAAACAGAAACCGCTGGGTCATCGTAGCCGTGGACCATCTTACGCGCTACGTCGAAACTTCGGCGTTTCCAGATGGCCACTGCGCGTGAAGTCAACTTGTTCATTCTGCACAACTTTGTCCTTCGGTAAGGTGCACCCCGCAAGCTTCTCAGTGACCGTAGCCGTTCTTTCTTGTTGCTGTAGAAGCCCTTCTACGTGAATGCAACATCGTGCACAGAACAACCACCGCATATCGCCCCCAAACCAACGGGATGACCGAGCGATTTAATCGAATGCTGCGTGGCATGCTCTCCATGTATGTTTCCGATGACCACACGAACTGGGACCGCAAACTGTCATCTGTTACTTACGCTTACAACAGCGCAATTCAACCGACAACTGGATTCTCCCCGTTCTTTTTTCTTTATGGTCAGGAACCTTCATCGTTTTTGGACACTATCCTTCTGTACCACCGAGACTCTTCAGAATCTACAACTTTAGCCGAAGCCGCCACATATGCTGAAAAATGTCGGCAGCTCGCACGTTCGCTCACTACGCATGATCAGGCTCGCCAGAAGCACTCCCATGACCAACGCTCATCCCCTTCATCATACGCGCCTGGAGCAATCCTTTGGCTCCGTGTGCCATCGTCTGCCCCAGATCTTTGCTCAAAGTTCATGCCCAAGTATGATAGTCCGTACCAGATCTTGCACCAAACATCACCAGCCACCTACATGGTTCAACCTATTCAGCCACCTACAGATCAGTGGTGCCGTGGGCGCGATGCTGTGCACGTCGACCATCTAAAACTTCACTTCGACCCACCAGTCCTGTCTGTGCCATAGGTGGCCAGGATGGCTACTTTCACACCAGGGAGTCAATGTAGGGAAAAATACGGGCTCTGCAACAGAAATGTCGAAGAAGACATTTGTTGTGGCGGAGCCTCGTGCTGCTGCAGCTGCTTCTGAAACCGCTGGCTGCTGTTTCGCTGCTGTTCGGCCCATTAAACGGTTGCCTTAAACCCCGGCGTGGCGTCTACCAGTATTCTTACAGTTCATATTTTTACAAATTTGCAGATGTACAACTGACAAATCATGAAATGTAATATAGTAACAGCTATCTTTTTTATTTTTATGTGAATCCATTTTGCGAAGCAGGTGAGTATTCAACTTCCATTGTTAATGGAGGCAATGTAACAAAGCACATTGATCCTCAGAGCAGCTTGCACCCCTAGATGTCTAGCATGGCGTAAGAGTGAAGGTTTCAAAACAAATATCAAATTGAACCAATGACATGCTGCTCACAATGACCTGCTTGTGGTTTCCAATTTTCTCTGATTAACAATCGGATGTAAAAATTTCGTGTAACTGCACAGCAGAAGTTCTTGAACACCATTATACATAAAGACTGGTGCAGAATTAATTGTTTAACAATTAACTCAAATAAAACAGTTCATTGTCTGCCATGCTAGTCATAACGCTGTTTCAGCTACACCCGCCATTACTATCAACGGCCACAGGCATCTTTGTGACCCTCTGTTCACATTCTTGGTCGTAGTCCTAAGTGCTCATCTAAAGTACCACCATCACATTTCAATTTATAAGACAGAGGATAGCTTCTACTCTCACAACATTATTTAAAGCATGACCATTCCTCACTTTTGCTTATACTACGCCATTATCCTGTCATATTTCGTACTGCATCATGTCATTGATGAACACCTCTATCCATCTCACATCCTTTCACTTCAACGTCTCCAAAACCAAGCCATTCGAAACACAATATTCAATACACAATTCACCGGCTTGTCCCCGCTTTTTCACCAACATAGTGTACTAAAAGCTTGTATTTCATTAAAAGAGAAACTGGGGATTTTTGTATTTAGGCGTCTTAACGGTGCCGTAACAGCCAATGTCTTGCAAAATTTTCAATTGATAAATGCTAATTCTACCAGGTTCGCCTCTAACAATATATTACTATCACAAACACGCAATAACATCGGCAAACACGCTGCCATATTTGCTGCCATATATTTTTGGAAATCAATACCACTATACGGTAAATAATTGTAAATCAACACTTAAAAAATTTCATCACCCAATTTTGCAATACTAACTGATCTGTTGGTATATATTGGTTTTCTCACACATTTAGAGCTGTAAGAGTTATTTTTTCATTTATCACTCACGTAGATTTGTGTTGCCCGGAGAATCATTAAATAAAGTCCTTTTTTTCAAGGCTCTGCTGCCATTTCTTTCATAACCATGTAAAATCACTAAACATAAATATTACCATTTTTACTGCAACTTATATTACAAGTTTGCCTTGTCTTTCTTCCCATAAAAAGCATTTCAATTCAAAGATTATGAACGTGCTGGAAAATAAAGTCATTGCACAGTGGAAAGTAGACCCAGCACTCAAAAATTTGAGGTGGGTTCGACTTTGCTTTCACCTCTGATGACAGACAGTACTTTGGTGCAACTGTACTTACAGATGACTTAACAGGACAGATTTTTTCGTTTAGGGATAAGTAGAAGCAAGAACATCAAGCACTACAAACTGTATTTGCACTTTTCTATTCAATGTAAATATGAAGTCTCAATAGGAGCAGGTTTGCTCTGGCAATCGATGGGTTCATTTTACATTTTCAAACGTTAGCGAACGTTATGTTGGACAACAGTTTCTTGTCAAGCAGAATGTGGAATTATGTGTACTAAGAAACTTCAGAAGAAGTCCACAGGGCAGATGCTGTCCTCAATGCAGTACTTGTCCACACTGAGCCAAGCAGCAGTACTCGGCAGCATTCCAGCTCTGGTCACTGATCCACATTGGTTCGGGGACCAGCCTCTAAGTGGGGGGGAGACAACAAAATTGTTTTAAATTCCGAGTTCAGCAACCTGCTGTCTAGCGAACTTTTTACTTGTTTTACAGGACAGTTGCATGCGAAGAAGTCTGCAATTTTAGGCGTGTCAACATCAAAGAGCAAGTCACAAAGATGGCACAACATCGAGTACAAGAACCGACAGCTGCACAAGTGGCTAAATCAAAGACAGAACAGAAGGAATGGAAGCAGAGGGAGGTTCGCATTGTTAAAGAAATTATGTGATGTAATCCCGTACTTAGTTTACTAGAGTGCTCTACCATTCAAGCGGAATACAGATGAATCACAATAGTAAATAGGAGCGATTTTCTAATAGTGAGATGAAAGACTCCCAAGTAGTTGCCAACCACGTGTGGTTGGTTACCGCGGCTACACATTTAACGAAGCGGAAGGGAATTGCACGATCACAAAGAAAGAAGCACCGACCATTCTAAAATCACCCAGAAGCTTCAACCAACGTTTTTATATGCTGGTTTCAATGAAAGATGGTGGCGCACTATTCATATTGAGGATCGCATTTGCTGATATGTAAAACAGTACATGCTGTCAAGCTTTGAGAAGAAACTGAAGTTCTAAAACTGACACAAGCAGATTGATTGTGAAGCTAAGTAAAGAAAGAGGGTGAAAAGAAGCTTTGACAAAAAAAACAGAATACAGCTGTTTCAAGAATTGTGATGAAAGAATTGCAAACTCAGCAGTGAGTCACAAAGGGTCATTCTCTATTGTCAAAATGGGGAGCCAGCAGGGTCATTTAGAGATTGCTCGGTACAATCGCCTCAACGGCACCTTAGAATTGGACTCCACAGCCAACATTCTAAAGAAATATTACACCAATTTTTCAAGGCGAATTTATTCTGCCATGCGTATCTTATGAATACGAAGATGGCTCTGAGCAAGTGATGAGCAAATATAATCGTGATAACATATAGTATTTCTTACACTAAGGACAGATTTGCGGTGGCACATGAGGCAATTCCAGAGACTTCATGCTGTAACTTGGCTAGTTGTTATAACATCAGGTACCAAAATGGCCACTTAGCATCAGAAAAACTATAAAAAAGACTGCTGGTGGGTTCACAATGAAGCAACAGTGCACAGTAGCCGAACGTCTTTCACGTTTTCTCACGCAAGCACATGACGAGAAGCTCATATTGTGTTACGATGTCAGGGCACTGTAAAAATTAAAACTAGCTTTTAAAAGCATACTGTATTTACTTTGGCGGAGTGTACTGACACTATGCAGTACATTTTATAGATAATTGAAGGCTGGTCTTTTCATCTGACGCAAGAAAATAAACTTTGCTGTCAATACCCCTTTATCATCTCAGGAGGTTTGAAAAGAAGTGCTGTGGAAGTGAAACAAGCTTAAGCAGTTGCAAAAGACAAAATATTTCTTGCATAGGTATCTGAGGGTCTGAGGTAATAAAATAAAGAAAGTAGAAATGACGACCAGAAGAGCGGTGTGTCGGTGTATTATGTGCAGTCTCTTTACATACCGCCTGTTAGAAACTTGTACGATAAGCCAATGTTAGCATGTATTGAAAAAAATTGTGAACTAACTTTCCCAAGACCACCAAAATTTCAGTATGTTTTTAACAATGCATAACAAACGTTTGACAACAGCGTATAGTTTTACCATTTTGTTAATTACACCTTTGCGTATAAATATAGTAATAATGTAAGTGTAATCCGCAAAAATCACACATTTGCTGTCAACGTGAGGTGTAAGGATAATTTTCTATTCTTTCGCATGGAGCCGGAACTAGCAGTGTTGCAAAAGGCCCATGTGATTCCTCAGGAAGGTGCTGCAAACAGATTATAAACTGTTCAAAAACTAATTACTCACAACCGTACAGCTGGTATAGCATACCCTGTCACGTGCACTCGGCACACTATCATTGATTGATATGTGGGGTTTAACGTTCCAAAACCACCATTTGATTATGACAGACGCCGTAGTGGAGGGCTCCGGAAATTTCGACCATCTGGGGTTCTTTAACGTGCACCCAAATCTGAGCACACGGGCCTACAACAATTCCGCCTCCATCGGAAATGCAGTTGCCGCAGCCAGGATTCGAACCCACGACCTCGGCACACTATCATGTTTCCATTGCCTTACGTGAACACGCAATGTCTGTAAAAATACATGTCAAAGGGGGGGGGGTGCATTTTCTTTTTCAACATACTGTTAACACTTTGGAAGGTTTTTACAGGAGTGGGAGCAAAAAAAAGCACAAAAAAGAACAAAAAAACAGCCGCCTCATAAGTAACAATACACTTTGGTTGGAGCAGCGTTGCTGAATAAGCACAAGTTATCAAGAAAGAAACTACATACATGAATAAAGTGACCGCGGACGCATTATTACTTTATAGAATCCTAAAAACGAGTAGAGAAAAAGTTGACACATTTGTAACAGTTGGTGTGCATATAAATATTGGCAATCAAACCCTATACAAGGCAGCAATCGTAGAATACAGTGCATACTATATTATCAGGCTTATTATGAAATGCTTTGTGTATTTAGCAACACTTCTCTAAAGTCATCAACTGTACGCTGTTAGGCTACAAGCCGGTCAAGAACATTCCATTCTCGGATGCATCTAGGAAAAAGAGAATGATATAATATGCTGTTGTTGCACGAGTATTCTTGGAGTGTGTGATCATGTGTGCGACGTGTTTTTCTTGTCACCTTGGTTTTCACGTATCTTGTGTGGTCTATCTTAAAACAATTGCGAAATAACCGATGAAGGAACTTCAGGCAATCATTTTTTGCTCGATTTTCGAGTGGGGGAAAACCAGCGTGGCGTAATAATTTATTTGGGGAGTCGAGGAAGTGATACCGATTAAAAACAAACCTGATTGCTTTATGCAGTACGTTTTCAAGTGCGCTGATAAGACTACATGTGAAGGGGAACCACATTATGCTATGGTACTACAAGATCGGTCTGAAAGTGTGACGTGCTCTAGATGCTTAGTGTCACAGTCGGCGTGTCACAGCACCCGCTTAAGGAAAAACAATTTCTTTAAGACCCTGTTAGCTACGGTTTCTGTGTGCACTGTCCAACGGAGATCGGAAATTGTAGTATTACAACTCCAAGGTATTCGAACTGGCTTATATTTTGTAGCACGATGTTGTTGTAACCAAATTGGAAAGGTAAGCGCGATTTATTTTTGTGACTTGCATCGCGAGTGTTTTGTCACAATAAATCACCATTTGCCTTTTAGAGCACCATCGTACAACGTCGTTCAATTTAATTTGGTCACTGCAGCTTTGATTTCTTTGTATAATATGCAGTTTTCTGCAAAAAGTCTAATGTGTGCGCTAATGTTGGATGTTAGGTCATTCATAAATATAACAATTAATATTGGTGCCAAGACGGATGCCTGAGGCACGCCGGACGTTACGTTGAGTCATTCAGAGACCTGATCGTTCATTGCTCAAATTTTTGGCGACCGGACAAGTACGATATCCAGCAGAACACTGGCCCATCCCAGAGTTTGCAAACCAGCTGGTAAACTAGATTTTCATGCGAAACCTGGTCGAACGCCTTTGAAAAATTTATAAAGATGATATAAATTTGTGAATGTTGGTTGATGGCTTCGGCAAGATCATGGATTGTTTCGGCAAATTGCGTTACGTTTGACAGGTCTCTCCGAAAACCGTGCTGGTTATGGTGTAGTAGGCCATTGTCTTCGGCAAACTTTGTATGATTTTGAGAATAATATGCTCGAGTAGTTTACAGCTGGAGCAAGTTAAGAAAAGGGGTTTGTAGTTTGATGGATTTGTATTTTGACAGATTTATGCACTGGGATTACTTTCGCAAGTTTACATTCAGAAGGGATTTACGAATCCTGGATAGATTTGGCAAATATTAAGTGCAGGTTCATACTGAGTGGTTCGGCATACTGTTTGAGAAAGGCGTTGGGTATCCCATTTAGACTACGGCTATTTTTATCATCAAAGTTTAATAGCAGACACAGTATACCGCTTTTAGTCATTTGTGATGTTTCTCATTGCTTGCTATTAGTGGGTGGCATAGCCTCTGGATGTTTTACTTGCCCGTTGGCAATGGTAAAGACTGACTGGAAGTAACGATTGAATTGGTCTGCCTTATCTTTTGTGTCTCTCGAAGAGGAAGCGTTTTGGCCACTGTGTTTACCGCTTACATAAGGGCAAAAATTTGCAGGCAAGGTTTTGAGAAACTTTGTTACAGTGGTACAAAAAGCGCATTTTTTAAGAACATACTTTGCTTTTCAGCGTTTTTGATAAAGCAGCAATCTGATATGAGTAGTATGGTCGTGAGCTAGACCTTCTAGCGTTCCTCGGCTTAGTGATTTTACGTTTCACGCGAATTATCTGACGTGTAATCCAGGCATTATGTTTTCTTGTAATTCTGCACCTTGTTGGGACAAAACTCTCGATGCAAATAATGACTCTGGCCTTGAATTGTAACAATATGTCACTAACGCGGTACTTCCCCCTATGCAGTGAAAGTACCCATAGAAGAATTAATTGTAAGTGAAGAAGGCAAACTTGCTCTTCTACTCAAACTTGATCTAAATAATCCACGGGTCCCGATAAAATTACTAACTCATTTTTAAGCCGATATGCGCAATGGACATCTAAATATCTCTTTAAAATATACACGTTATCTCTACACACTGCGACATCCCCGGACGACTGGTGCAACGCTACAATAGTCCGTAAACACAAATAAGGCTCAAGGTTAGAAATAAGCAACTACCGCCCAATGTCGCTTACTAGCTCGTGCTACAAAATATTCGAACATATAATTTTCAAGGCCATAATAACTCACCTATAAACAAATGCGCTCCTTTACAAACATCAACATGGCTTCAGATCTTGTCTATCAACTACAACCTAATTACCTAAATTAGCTAATCACATAGCCAATGCAATTAACAAGAACAGTCAATGAGATGCCATTTTTAGACTTTTCTAAAGCGTTCGACGTTGTTCCTCACAAGTATTTATTAACAAAAGGATCGGCCTTTGGTATTCATGATAAAATAGTAGCGTGGAAAAACAGTTTTTTAACCAAACGAAAACAGAGAGTAGCAATCGACAACCATCTATCGCAACCGCTTGATGTTTACTCTGGAGTACCTCAGGGATATGTACTTGCTTCACTTTGTCAAGCAGATTGAGAAATTATGTGTACTAAGCAACTTCAGAAAAAAGTCCACAAAGGCAGATGCTGTCCTCATTGCAGTACTTGTCCACACTGAGCAGAGCAGCAGTACCCGGCAGCATTCCAGCTCTTGTAACTGATCCACATTGGTTCGGGGGCCAGCCTCTGAGTTGGGGAGCAAAGAACAAAATTGTTTTAAATTTTGATTTTTGAGCATAACAGAGCAAGTCACAGAGATGGCATAGCATCGAGTACAAGAACTGACAGCTGCACAAGCGGCTAAATCAAAGACTGAACTCAAGGAATGGAAGCATAGAGAGGTTTGCATTGTTAAAATATACTGTAACGTGATCCCGTACTTAATCTATTAGACTGCTCTACCATTGAAGCTGCATACAGATGAGTCACAATACTGAATCGGAGCGATATATATTCTAATAGTGAGACGAAAGACTGCTAAGTAGTGGCTAATTTTGTGTGGTTGGTTACCACAGCTACACTTTAACGAAGCGGAAGTTAATTGCACAACAGAGGAAGAAGCACCGACCATTCTAAAAGCACCTAGAAGCTTCAACAAACATGGCGGTGCAGTATCCATATTAGGCATCCCAGTTGCTGATGTGTAAAACAGTTCATGGGGTCAAGCTTTGAGAAAAAACTGAAGTTCTAAAACTGAAAAGCAGGGTTGATCGCAGTGCCACCTACACTCATTGAAAAAATATTGAATATTTACCATAACTTCCGTCATTTGAATGGTCACGACGGCATCCGGTGGACGTACATGAAGCTAACGAGGCCGTTTACATGATACGGCATAAAAGAAAACACAACATGCCGAGGCTAGTGCCGAGGCGGGTGCATTATAGTGCTGAGGCGGGTGCAATATCACGAGGGCCAGTCTAATAAGGTGAATTTTAGGCAGCTGACTCAAAAATGGTACAATCAATTTAAATTGCTGCACCATTGGAGGTCATTCCCATTAGGTTCGAAGAATATTGTTAAAAAATTTGAAGGTTATGGCTTGTAAAAGGATGGTGGCAGGAAAAAGAGGAAAAAATGTACTAACCGTTTAATCCTCTTCTAAATTAAAAGATGTCTGACAAAAAGTCAGTATTAGTGAGACAGTCGACCAGGTCTACAGAGTAATCAACCCAATAAATGGCAAACCAACATTGACTTACAATCAGGTTTACTGCTTAATGTCATTCAGCAGTTATTGGGCTAGAGAAGCAAGCTAATTAAGACATAAATCAGTACTTAGGCATGTGTCAAGACTTCCCAGAGAGATGGAAGGGCGGCTTTTAAATGACGTAGCACGTCATGCACAGCCTAAAAAAGCATCATCTCTGGGGTGCACACCGCCCACCACCTCTTATATCTTTAAATACAGCAGCCTTAGTGAGGCTATTGTAGGAGTGGGAAAAACATAAAATCAAAATTTATTAACTGACTTCTTACTCCTTCTGCAAAGCAACATATTCACCAGCCAACGTGTATGTGAGTTGAAGCGATGATCAGCCTGACGGAAGAGAGCTAAAGATGATGAAGCAAAGTACAGAAGGAGAATTACAAGAAACTTTGGCAAAAATCAAAATGACTGCTTGTGGGTTGGCGATGGAGCCACAGTGCAGAGCAGCTGAGCGAGTTTCACGATTTCTCACACAAGCACATGACGAGAATCTCATCGTTGGTTACAATGTCAGGGCATCATACAAATGGAAACTAGCTTTAAAAGCATACTCAAAATACTTTTGCAGAGTGTACTCACACTTTGGAGTACATTTTCTACATCACTAAAGGCTGGGCTTTCTTTTGACGCAAGAAAATGAAAATTTTGCTGTCATTCCAGGAGGTTTGAAAACAAGTGCTGCGGAAGTGAAGCAAGCTTAAGCAGTTGCCAAAGGCAAATGATTTTTGCATATGAAACTGGGAGGGCTGAGGTTTTGAAATTAAGTTAGAAAAGACAACGAAAAGAGAGCTGTGTCTTTGTATTACATGCAGTCTCTTTACATACCAACTGTTAGCAACTAATACAATTGGCCAAGGTTAGCATGCATTGAAAAAGAAATGTGATCTAACTTTCTCAAGATTACAAAAATTTCAGTATGTTTTTGAACAATGCATAAGAAATATGCGTCAACAGTGTAGTATTTTATCATTATGTTAGATTCACTTTAAAGTATAGTCATGGTAATAATGTCAGCATAATCGGCATAAATCACACATTTCCTGTCAACCTGAGGTGTAATGATGTTTTTTTTTTATTCTTTTCCATGAAGCCAGACCTAGCAGTATTGTAGATGACCCATGTAACTTCTCAGCAAGGTGCGGCAAACACATTATAAACTGTTAATAAACTGATCATACACAACCCTACTCCTAGTGCAGCATTCCATGTCACGTGCACTCGACACACTATCATAATTCCTTTGCCTTACACGAACATGCATTGTCTGCAAAAAGGAATGCCGAGGCGGGTGCATTTTTGAACACTACGCTCGAATTAGATGCAGCTGGTTATTCTCCTTTCATTCACAGGACATTTGTCAGTTTTGGCGTGTAAAGAATGCAAGCTCAAACCACTAACCATTCCCGATAGAAGTTTCGATGCACACACTGCAATCTTTCTCACACTAACCATAGTTATTTGCCACATGATGCTTACTTTGAGCACTCGATCGTAAAGATTCACACAGGCCTTGATCAAAATACCTAGTGGTATTGCAAGGAAGATCAATAAACGCGTGCATAGTTTTTTATTATTTTAAAACTTTGGCGAACACTCGAAGGTATTGGTTTGAGTTTATCTTTTTGTTATTTAACTTATTCCCCTTTAGTTCATGCGCACTAAAGGCACTGTGCAAGAGCAGCAATAACTGTGCTCTCTTTGCGTAGCGTAGTAAACGAAGCTGCGCCTGCCCGAGCATCGTTTGGGAACTTGACTGCACCAACGGTGTCGCAAAAAACATTTTATGGCTTTGTTCGGAACTGCAAAGAAAAAAAAAACTTACCGAGACCGGTATCTCGACGTCTTCCTAATTTTTACTGGATATGACTGTCCACGTTTTGGTGTCTCCTGTCGTCGTTGGAAACCACGGAGGAAGGAAAGGTAGGAGAGGCCCTGACGTCACTCGTTGTGAAGCCGCGATGAAGCCGGAAATTGACCATATTGACTGGGCAAACTCTCTTCTCTTGTTTATATTCGAATGTAAAGCAGAAAGTACGACTCTCTCTACGGCTCGGAAAGCACGTGAGCTGCGCAGCGTGCGTGTCCTGACGATCTGAAACTAATGAAACAGGGCTCAACACTGTGGGCAAGCGCGAAACCTTCGGCGAAATCATTTCGTTTGAGTATAATTAGCGAGTAACAGCTCCCCGACAACGAAGCAAGTACAAGAGAACGCACACTAGATGAACTGACAACGGCAAGTGTTTTCACGTCATTATTTCAGCAACTGTACAGACAACACGATCGGTCGTGCGCCTTCTACGGTTGCATTCCGCCACGCGGCCGACGCAGCGTCCGGCCACTGTGTCCGTGTTAAGCGTGAAACTCACCGGCATCAGCATTCTGCGACCGTGGTGACTTTGAGCACGGTGCAACTTGGACGTGCTTGCTGTTACGTTGAGAATACATGCAATGCTGGGGAGAGTAGACGAAACGGAACAGAAAAGGTGTTTTAATACGCACATGCAAGTTGTTACTGTACACACACAACACGAAACTACGTATGTGCAAATGGTCCTTCTTGCCTCTTGCTGGACTCAAGAGCGTTGTCCGTTGTCACAAGCAGGAGCACTGCCCAAACGTTACTGACCTGCAAGGCATTCGTCGTCGTTCCGCTTCGTCATGGTGCCCAACGCCATTTCGCTGAACACTAATTGCTTCAGCCGCGTCATCCACCGCACGACACCTGGATATGCACTGGTTCTACGCACTGTTGAAACCCAGTGATGGACAAAAGGATTTATAAACGTTGCTAATAGTACAGTAACTGCCAGTAGAACACTGCGTAGCCAAAAACACGACGCAGAGCACGGATATTGTCCGCCACGGCTCAGCACGAGACCAGGAAGGCGCATATATGCCACCGCCAGCGGCGGCCACTCATTGCTAGACCAGCTCCACTGCGCAACGCGTAACCGTAACAACACCGCCACTGTGCCCAGTGAATATGGCCGCCATGATGTCCTTTCCTCCAAACTTTTCGCGTAGCGCACCGGCTGGGCATGCCCTCTGCTACCTTTCCTTTTTCCGTGTTGGAAACGAACCAACACTGCCGGCGGCAGTGATGTGCAGCGTCTATAAAAGCACGCTCACAGCGTTTTTCGCCGCACTTCAAGCTTCTGCGCTTGTCTCCAAATGATCGGAAGGCGTTTTTCGCGAACAAGATTGCGTCAGCGAACACAGCACGCTTATTAAGTCTTGCCTGGCAGCTGCCTGCAGCATCATCATGGGCACAGCTATGTTTGCTTATGACATCACGCACAAACCAATGATCGCACAGCTTCCGAGAGCCTCGTAAAAGCGCCTGGCGCAGTGCATTGTGTATGGGGAGGGGGTCTATCCACCTGCCATTGTAAACTCGCCGCCGAGACGGGCGCCAACGCAAGGGTGCGCCGTCGCTCGAGGACATAGTGTTCCCACGAACCGCGCATCATCAAAATGCTAGTCGCGTGATGTTCGGAGTATCCGGCATCGTTCTCTACACGCTAGCCGATCGCAATATGTTGCACGAGTGACAGTTACCTTTTCAAGAAAAGTCAAATCTCTTATTCTGAAGGGTAGTTATCTTTCTTGTTATCTTCCTCCTTGAAACCTCTGTTATCGAGCTAACACTATATCGCAAACGTTGGCGGATCCCACGTAGAGTGGCAATCGATGATATGCAAAGCACGAATGAGGGACATTGATACGTCACTTTAAGATCAGCACAACGTTTCAAGCCATGTCATGATTATCATATTCGGACATTTCATTTACCTTTATCGGCCAATATTGTTACGTGAAACGAAATTCGGCATATGTGGAGCTAGCGAAAGGGCCGCGGCTACACTATGAGCATAGCATGTAGTCATGTTGTACATAACGCGTATATGATGATTATGATATTTGAACGCGGCATTTGCCTTCGTCATCTATTCCCGTCACGTGATACCAAATTTGGTATATGTGAATCTAGCGAAACGGCTGCGAGCGCATCATGAACATATATGTTGTCATGTTCTTCAATGACAAGCATGTCATGATTATTCTGTTTGCACCAGCCATATACCTTCGTCCCCCATTGACATCACGTAACACCGAATTTGGTATATGTGAAGCAGCGAAACGACCGTGAGCACACCATAACCGTGGCATGTAGTCATGACTTACATGACATGCATGTCATGATTTCCATGTTAGGGTCTCTCACTTATGTTAATGTCCTACTATACCAGTTTTGCAATATGTATATTGAACAAAACTACCGCAAGAGCAGCAAGACTATAAAATAAAATTCATGACATTCATCACATTTGTATCATGATTTTTGTGTTATGACAAGACAGTTATACTGATCACACAGTCACGTTATGCCATACAAGTTTTGGTATCGATACCATTATTGAAATGGCCAGGAGGGCTAAACGTCGTAGGCCACTATAGATAGATAGATAGATAGATAGATAGATAGATAGATAGATAGATAGATAGATAGATAGATAGATAGATAGATAGATAGATAGATAGATAGATAGATAGATAGATAGATAGATAGATAGATAGATAGATAGATAGATAGATAGATAGATAGATAGATAGATAGATAGATAGATACGCTCAAAGTCGCCGAAGTTCGCTAAGAAATTATTCGCATTGAATCAATTTCGTTTATCTAGCGGCAGTCAACTGCCGCTAGATAATGTCAGCACCATTATTGCACTTCCTCAGCACGACCACTCACTACGTCTTTCACCGCGTTTCTCTGTGTGACATACCGACTCAAGATCATAGGTTCACACTCACGTTCACAATCACGATTATTCACACTAAAAAATATTCACTCAGATTCACGCTCACGGCTACTCACACTTGTGTACTCATTTACGTTCATGATCACGCCTACTCGATACCCCTTATAAGTGCTCACGCACGTTTCCACTCGCGACTACTTATACTGAGTGCTCACTAGCGTCCACTTACAATCATGAGAACTCACTCCCACTCAAAACTACTCACTCCCGTTCATACTCTGAACTACTCATTTTAATGAGTGCTTTCATACTAACGAGTACTAATTCTCATGAGTGCTCACTCAGGTTCACACTCACGCCTAATCACACTCATGAGTACTCACTTATGTTCATACTTGCTTCTACTCATACTTGGAGTACTCACTCAAGTTCATACTCACTTCTACTCACACTCACTCCTATTCATACTCATGAATACTCACTCATACTGACCTCGCTCAATTGAGTATGAGGGAGTGTACTCATGAGTGAGTATGCCGAGCTACGCAAACGTGTAAGAAAGACTCTTCAACATTTTGGAGAAATATTGCTTTGCTAGATTCTCAAAGGCTGATATTTCTTTCAGGGAAGGGGCACTGGAAAGGGCCCTCCATGAGTCATCAAGAAACAAAAAAATTTGGCGGGAAGGAAGGCGAGAGGTGGGAGCACAGAACTTGTGTGCCACCCCCTGGCTACGCCAATGGCGCAGCGGAGCGAGATGCGCGTCAAGTCTAACTACTTTGCGGAGGAGTACATGAGCAGATGCTCCACCGCAATAGCTTTCCCTTCATTGCCAAGAAAAGTTGTCCGCCAGTGTAGAATCATTCATAAGCATTTCGTCTCATGAGAAGGAAGGCCGTTAAAGGATACATCTGTAAATGTGTTTTAAGCAATGTGGCACTATATTAGCTCAAACTCTTTGCGTGAATGCAGAACCATGGCCAGACTTCCATGCATTAGAGACGCGAAAATTCCATAATCAGACCTTCATGCGCAAAACAAAACGACAGAAGATGTCCGAGCCCGTGGAAGTACTGTTTCTAAGCACACTCAAAATTGAACACGAAATCTATGAGAACGATTCAAATGCCATGAAACCATTTGGGGTTACCAGTTCATTCCACGTTGGATTTTGGTAAGGGGCAACAAGTCTGCGCACAAACACAAAGTCTAAACCACACACATACCTTGTAACAGTCTAATCGAACACTGTCTTAATATACACGCAATTTCAAAAATCGTCCCCCAAGTACCATACCTAGCAATAGTTGATTGATTGATTGATTTGTGGGGTTTAACGTCCCAAAACCACCATTTGATTATGAGAGACGCCGTAGTGGAGGGCTCCGGAAATTTTGACCACCTGGGGTTCTTTAACGTGCACCCAAATCTGAGTACACGGGCCTACAACATTTCCGCCTCCATCGGAAATGCAGCCGCCGCAGCCAGGAATCGAACCCGCGACCTGCGGGTCAGCAGCCGAGTACCTTAGCCTCTAGACCACCGTGGCGGGGCATACCTAGCAATAGTAAGGTGATATAAAACAACATCTAAGGTTGCGATATTTTCGCTGCATACTCGAGAGGATATCGTCGGCTGCCACCTGTCACTGTTTATTCTCACCGCCAAAAAGAATTTTCCTTTAGGATTGCTTGAGAAAGAAAACACCTTCCATCTATTTCCAGAATGGTTCATGCACTGTGTGGCACGCAGCGGGCAGTCATCTTGCGGGACTTGCGACGAATCAGATGCTGCTTTTACGTTTAGCGACTGCAACACAGTTCTTAGGAATCGACGCATCATGATGTTGAGAGGGCGATCTGAGCCTCAAAATGCGTCAGTTCCTATGAACTGTGTTACAGTCCCTTATCCGCACGGTGTTTCACGCATATCGGGAAATGCGCTGGTATAACTGTTGTATTTTCCGCCCCGAAAAAGCTATCAAAGCATTGTAAGTTGTTTAATCATCCAGCTGCAAATAGAGTAAGATGTTCTGTGAATCAGAGAACGCGCTTTTTACATTGTGCTATTAGTGTCGTATATCTTCTTCCACTATCCTATGGTAAGATATACATAGAGCAAACCGGAATGTGCTAGAACGAGAGCTTAAAAGAGCACAATAATAGTGTACACAATGCGGTTCGAGGATACATCGGAATCTACTATCGAGACGGCGGCAGTGGATTGAGCGCAGGGAAGTAAAAGGCAAGCCCCACTCACAGGCCTCGCGTGAGATAAATAAAGCCTATCAAATAAGTAAGTTTGCCGGTACATGTGTAAGTTTGCCATCAGTTGCGCTATTGCAAAGAGAGATTGCGTATCTCGATCATTTTGAAGCTCTGTATTTGTTTCAATCTCTATCAACAAGAGACAGCAGTTTTTCTGACATTGTATTGCAGTGGTTGTTTACTGAACCCTTCTACGCATGTCCAATCTTTTTTTTTACGTATATATGTACACTCCACTGTTAAACCATTGCTGAAAGTCAGCGCTCTTTCTATCCTTGCTGTTAGGGGCGAAGCTCCTTAGGGCGTGGGCTGTGCGTCCCCTGTAGCCTGTATGTAGCCACCTCTAGTTTAGTTCTTGAAGTGTTTACTAGATGGCGGTACCGTCCCCTGTATGTAGCCACCTCTAGTTTAGTTCTTGCAGTGTTCACTAGATGGCGGTACCGTCTCCTGTATGTAGCCACCTCTCGTTTAGTTCTTGTAGTGTTTACTAGATGGTGGTACTTGTAGCTGATGATGAAAAGATGCAAGATGTTATAAACTAGAAAACGGTACTTGTAGTTGATGAAAGACGCGAGATCTTATAAAATAGGAATGATGTCACATATGGCGCGTGTCATTCGTTGAAGGCAATCGTTTGATTTAGTGCGGCGACGTACGCTAGGGGGAGCGTTGTAATAAAATCCGTTCGCTGTTGGCGCGCGCTCGGAGTCGCCGGATGGATAAGGCTGCACAGCGGAGAGAGCGCAAGGCGGCAGCAGCGCGCGCTCGCAGACAGAATCCCGATGTGCGAGCGCGCGAGGCAAGGGACATCGCAAGCCATCCATCGTCTAAGAACAAATAAAAGTTGATTTGTGTATATACACACACAGCGTTTCTCACGTCTTTACATGATGATCGACTGGGCGAATTACACGGAAGATTCACAGTTTACCGACGAATCCCTCCGGAGCTTCGCCCATTCATCATCATTCACCCCGTGAATATGCCGTAATTTTTTTTACTTCGGTAATTATGCTGTAACTACTATTATGTTGCGCTGTTGGTATATTCAGCTATGTCCTCCCCGCTTGCCCAAGCTTGCACCCTTCATAATCACATTAGATTATACGTAAATTACGTAAATACTTAACGCATAAATGCGTAATGCATAAATACGTAAAATTACTTAATTGCATATATACGCCATTACACGCAAAAGAATGTGTAATGGCACTCGAGGCAGAAAAAAATACAGATTTTAATTCTCACTGTGACGTCCTGAAAAAGTTGCGGGCCTCGATCTTTTTATAGGTAAAAGAGAAACAAGTCCTGTCAGATCTTGAGCTCAGCGAAGCATTCAGAAACGTCTCCAGATCTATGTTCATTTCTTTATTTTGATTTCCTGCTTCTATAAAGCTGCACTTTGCTAATTTATTTTTTCTGACTAGCGGCTTTTTTATATTTGAAAGAGACAATAAAACTTTAGTTTGCGACAACGTGTGCGTTCTCTTCGCCCAGAGGTGGGTGACTTCCTCATTCAGGGATAAGTTCGATTCAGACTTCCACAATTTTTGGCAAGTTCCTCGTAGAGGGTATGAGTCATCCGTATATATAAGGATTGAGAGGAAAAGAAAGAACGATCGCCGAACCGCTGCTGTACTACAGTGTCTTCCGTGCGAGATGAAGCGGTCGCGTAGCGGCAAACCGCTGCGCAGAGCGTCCTCACCTGACCCACGCCCTCAAACACCACTCAAGGTCAGTATGAGCAAGGCGGCTACTTCCCCGTCTCTCGGCTCGCAGTCCGGCTCGCAGCTGGAGTTGCGTTCACGCGACTCGACGCCCACGCCACACTCTTCGTGGTACGACGAGCAGGGCTACCTCAACGAACTCCAGAAACGGTAAGATGAATTATATGCAGAGCAAACCCATTTCACCATTTTCTCAATAGAGCAGTAGAGTTAATGCTGGTACAGATGCATTCGTCTTTCTTGTCTCGATCGAACTCGTTCAAGCAAACGAACGAAGGAAGAATGTGAAATATTTACAGCTTCCTGCAGTAGTCTTTCACAGTTATTCAAATGGGATCCTCCTGGACCACTTTGCGGTTTTGAGGGTGCCTGTCAGTTCTGTGCTTATTAAAGTTCATCGCATGAAGCCAGTTGCCCGCGCAAGACCAGCATCTTGCCAAATAAGCATGACTCAGTCGTAATGATAATAGTAGTATCTAGAGTTTCACGTGCCAGAACTCCGATGTGATTATAAGGCACCTCGTATAGTGGAGGACTCCGCCAATTTCTGCCATATGGTGTTCTTGAACGAGCCCTGACAGTGCTTCTATCGAGATACGATCGCGGTGTCCGGGATCAAACTCACAACCTTCGGGTCAGCATCAAAGCACCATAACCGCTACATCACAGCGGCGAACAACAGCACTCACTCAGGCATCACCAACAATACTACGACTGTCTATAGTTGAAATATAGAGGAAGTTACATACGTGCCTTGTCATAGAATAATTTATTCACTCATTAGTGGGGTTTAGCGTCCCAAAACCACCATATGAATATGAGTGACGCCTTAGTGGAGGGCTCAGGCAATTTCGACCACCTGGGTTTGTTTAACGTGCCCCCAATTTTCGCACATGGGCCTACAACATTTTAAAGTCTCATACAATAAATGAAATTATTTTTCATTCATTTGGCAAGTGAGAAAACACTGTACTATTGACCACAGGGTTACCGATGGTGGGTACTAAGTGTAATATTGGTGTGTGTGACCTCGTCTGGAGACCAAAATTTTAGATAGGCTCCATAGATATTTTCATGCATGACTACTTTAGACTGCAGTTCTGGCGCATTTACTGGCCTTTTACCATTATTCACAGATACAATAGCAAGGAAGCATAAAGATAAATCCTAGTTCGTAGGCTTTTTTTTTTTGTATTGGAGATTCGCGTGCACGATCCCATGGGATCCCTTACAGCGGGGCGCAGCCCGGTAGCAGGTTGCTGCGCATCGAGGTAGGTGCATGGAGGCGCCTTCATGCACGGCGCAGCTGCGAAAAATGAAGGTTAGGCAAATGCGTGGATAAGAAGCTGATGACGCTGCCCGCCATATATGCTGAATTTGAGCACCAGTTTCTAATGCTAACGCTGAGCGTGCGTTCTGTTGAGTGAACAATGCAGAAACAGATACGCAGCGGAATGAAGCTGGGCTGTTATATTTTAACAATATTTCAATTTTTGAGCTGGCCTTATCCTATGGTGATCCTTAGTTTGATTATTGATTTAAGTGATTGCTTATGGGACCTTGTCAATTTTATTATGTATAAAAAGTAAGGAACCGGAATGCGCACTAACGGAAGGCTCTTGTGCTAGTATTTGTCGTAGGAAAGTATTTCCCACTCTTAAAAAAAATGAAGCGACGTTCTCGCCATTTAGGGAGAAACGATGATGCCCTTAATGTTCGTCTTTAAATGGAGAAACATTTTTTCCTTTTGCCAAGGAGAAACTGTTTGTGCTTGTCGGAATCAAGATGGCTGACCCTGCTATCCCGGGTTAGCGAAGCGGCTAGGCCTATAGCGAATGCATTGATTCTTGAGTGATAAGAAGTACACAGCACTGAAAATTGCAAGTAAATGGTCCCGCTGAGCTTGATATCAAACAAAATGATCACAAAATCAAGCAAAACCTGTGGTGATAAAAACATCGCGAAACAGAACGACGGAGCTGGTAGGTTTTGTTCGACCAGTGGGACGGCGTTCACTTTGAAAGAGACAGATACTGCGGAGTTCTCACGCAAAGACTGCATGCTAGGCTTGCTTTATTTATTTCTCGAAGATTCAGATAGTGTAGTGACGTTATGCGCACGTTTACGAGGCCATGTGCCACGAGACGTGTTTCCAAACCATAGACTCGATCTCAGCGAAACGATTCCGGCTCAGCAATGCATAGTTTTGAGGGGTTCAACGTTCAACGTGGAACCCCTCAACGTTATAACGTTATATGTTATAACGTTATAACGTTATATGTTCAACGTTACAAGTAGCTGGAGGTGTGAGGGCACCACGACCATGAAGCTGGCGCTATATAGAGGAATCGAATGACACTGAAATAATGAGCTGTCTGTGGTGAAGTTCGTTGACATACCGGCACAGCTCTTTGGCGGATAGTCGGTGAGTCAGCCCATTCATACAATACTCGCTTACACTGGACGACTTACGTTTGCTGAAATAATGCGTATATACACATGAACATTCGGAAGCATATACATACATTAATACAGAGTGATTTCAATGAATAATGAACAGAGTAATTTCAATGAACGCTTGCCGCAAGCTTGCCATTTTGGATTTTTTTCCCACTTGTTATTCGAAGAGGGCGCAGCATGCAGGGCAGATATTGTTTCCATCGGCACTTCGACTTCATTTAGTTGTCTCGCGTTAACGTTTGTTACATTCTCTTTACGCGCTTTCCACAAGTGTGGTCGGTGCCCATGGATACAGCGCACTGCTAACCCTGCAATGACATTGTTTTTGATGCGGTAACAGCCGTCTCAGTGGGGTACACGTACGTTACAACGCCAGTCGAGCGAGAAAAGTAGGAGATTACCTCACACTAGACTGTGTTCTATCGTGAGCAAAGTCAGTGGCTGTTGGCGTCGCAGCAGCTTGATTGCTTTATTGAGCGAACTAGCCCTAAAGGGCACGAATTTAGTATAACAATATAGCATATAGCGCCTACATACTTCACTGCTACAGATACGTCTGGCGATTCGCCTTGCGTGTCAACTTGCGGTCATTGTGCCACAATTATGTTTTTAGCGCTGTTTCTGTGGTGGTTACTGTTACTCTGGAATACTCTTTTACAGAGGTGAGTGAGAGCGTTAGTACTTACCTGCTGAGCAAAGCGGTTACTAAAAGTGCATTTTTGTTGAGTTTCGCACGACGAAGCAGAATTGTGGGGATAGGAGAGGCATACTGCATGCGTGCATAATTCCGTCTTAATTCTCTGTGCTGGCATGGCCAAATTCAAACACATGCGATTGAATTTTTTTTGTTTAATTGACCGAACTCATTGGTATATTTTTCTGAAAAGTGTAGTTATGATGCTGTTTAACGTTTATCATCATTGTAACTCAGTCTGGGAAATAAACGCTGGGTGAAACTTTTCACCCATTTGCCTTTCTGCTGTCACCTGCCGTGCCGTGGTAGGCCATATTTGAATAGGATAAAATGCGAAGAACACCCGTGTGGGTGGAAACTGATTCGCAGACCTCCACCACGGCGCGCCAGATTATCATATGCTAGTAGCGGCACGTAGGACCGACTCCAGCAATTGTGCATCACCGTGGTTCACACATGAACTGTGCAGTGGTGTCACGTTTGCGAGAATGTTGAAAAATCAGCTGTCATGCTTTTTCATGCGCCTTGTTCAATTGATGAGTTTTAATAGTACCATGTGAAACTAAAACGCGTATGCTTACCAAGTATATCGACGCAAAAAGAAATTCATTATTTGTGTACACTCTAAGGTATTTGATAAAGCGAGGCTATTTAAGGAAGCACAGATCTTTGTATTCGTGACAAACTGGTAGTATAAAACAACACGAGAGACCCACGGCAGTGTGGGGAGCCTTGCGCAGGTGCCCGGCGACAAAAAAAGAAAGAAAATATTTTACTATTTACCAATAAAACAAAAAATAAACGTCAATCCTGCATTGCTTGCATCAATCATAGGTAAAAGTAATTGCACGGGACTGGCGGCGGCCGGCTAGACTGAGCGTTTGCATGCGCGCTTGCAAGACCGCGTGGTTGAGGAGAAACTGGAACACCGTGGGAGAAAGTTTGCTCCATCGGTCCTTGCCATGAGAGGGTGCGAGCGGTAAAGCACCCGAAAGGAACAAAATCGCTGCGCCGAAGGAGAAACGGAGCTCGTTGCTCCATTCTCGCTCCCCCCCCCCCCTTTTTTTAGAGCGTATTCAATCCTAACGCTTGGCATCATTGTAGCGAAGGCTTCCATCGAATGGCAATGATCACTAACAAAACGAAAGCATTTTTGAAACTGACTCTAGTTCTCTAAAATACCCGGATCACCCGGATAAATAGTCGGATAAATACACGGATTACTTACACACCGTAGCTTTGTGTGTACAAAACTAGCAATGATGGTGGCGATATATTCTCTGACGCTTAGTCCAACCACAATGTGATTGAAAGCGTGATTGCGAAACGTAGGTGTGTTCTTAGATGCAAACATGAATGATTACGTGCTAACTATTGTGTCTGTTTTGACGTTTGCGCGAACACTTATGTACACCGTAGTATATTGTTCACTGCCGCTGACAACCAGATTAACAGTCTCTCAGCTTAAACTATATAGCCGACACGAGATGTCGTTACCCGCAATACCTAATTAGCTTTAGTAAAAATACCGGAAGTTTGAATTTTACTATATTTTGCATAAGGGAAATCATTCATTTTCAATGCAAGAGAAGTTATACTTTCAGCAAGACAGATCAATGTGACGAGTCTGAAGGTTCGCTAAATTTCTTTCAGCTGATTGTCACGCACAGCAGCGTCCTTTGCGTCCATTTTTGTGAGTTTTTCAGTTTGTTTAGACAAGCTCTGCCCAATAATTCTTAACACTCATCGCAAAGAGTAACAGAGTAACAGTCACTATATATATATATATATATATATATATATATATATATATATATATATATATATATATATATATATATATATATATATATATATATATATATATATATATATATATATATATACGTTACGTTACGATGCACGCTTAAGATAACATCAAATCAAGCACCGACTCAAATGTCTGCCAAGATAACCTCAGGCTGAAAGAGACGCAGAATACAGCTGTATTGTAGCACAGATCACTATTGGGCATTCAATAAATATTGTGCAATACAGCTAATTATTAGTACACCACTGCTGACGTTCACAGCTGAAGTCCTGCGTTAAAAATCGGAGGTTGTATACCAGACCCAGAATGCGTTACCCTTCCAGCCTTCCTCTCTCTCCAACTTGTGGGGCTCTTGTCTATTTAATGATTAGGCTCAGTGTAGAATGAGACACGCTCTATAAACCAAAGGGGGTCCCACGGAGCTGCGGTGATGAACGCCAAGTTAATTTTCTGGCCGCGGCCGGCGCAGGGAGTTGGAGAGTTCGTTCGAGTCGTGGCCGCAGGATCACCTGGAATATGAACACCCGACAAGCCAGGAGAGTGACCTGCGGTCATGCAGCACGCAGGTGGAGCTGCGTGCCGAGCAGACCGCGCCGAACGAGCCCGTCATCCGCACCGCGGTCGAGGCGCCGCTTGAGGAAAATGCCGGCGGGTACGTCTGAAGAACTTCATTGCCTGACGATTTCTCTTCCGTGCACGCAGAACAGCTCCAGTTCTACGTGTTTTGAATGCTTGTTCATGCGGATAGCATGATGACATGCGAAATAGTTGCCACTGCAATTACTGATTTACTTAATTTTCCTATAAACGCCTAAATAATGACTTCAGAGGGCTAGCATGTCATATATTAGGAACAGTGTTCAGTCAACTTTAAACGCGTAAAACTTCGCAGCGTTTCATGAGTGCCTAAATTAGTGTGAGTGATCAATAGCTCAACAAGTGCGAAAAGCTGGACGGCACAATAGAATAGGCAAGCTGAACATATATAAGTATATATATATATATATATATATATATATATATATATATATATATATATATATATATATATATATATAGTCAAGTAGATCCTCCGTGAGCGGTCACAACGGGGTTTATATCGATCGACGTTTTGGCCTTTAGCCTATAGTCTAGCCTTCATCAGTATATATATATATATATATATATATATATATGTGTGTGTGTGTGTGTGTGTGTGTGTGTGTGTGTGTGTGTGTGTGTGTGTGTGTGTGTGTGTGTGTGTGTGTGTGTGGGTGTGTGTGTGTGTGTGTGTGTGTGTGTGTGTGTGTGTGTGTGTGTTAAGAAATAGATTACCTTTGAATTTCCGCTTCATATTTCGCGGGAGGGGGGAGGGGGGAAGGCTGGACAGAGAAAAAAATAGTGAACTTGCGCAGAACCAACCATTACATGCAGCAGATTTGATGGTGCATTTATCTAAACCTCAGCTTCACACTATAGAGAGCCAACGAGAATGTCTTAAGGGTTTCTGGCTGACTTTATTCGCGTATTCAGTACTTTCTTTTTGAATTGGGGTATTTAAAAAGTAAAAATATTGCCATTTTGACTTGAATTCGCAATTGCTATTCTGAAACAGTAGTCGCGTAAGCATGTGGTATATCATCGCAGAAACAAACCAATATTACAAAAAAATATCATTCACCCCATAAGCTGAAAGAGACTACTTTTTAACTGTGCTACGTTTTAAGGAAAGAATTGGTAACGTAAGGACTCCTTTTTTTATTATACACGATATTTATGTAAACTGAAAAGATATGAATATGCCAAGGAAAGTATATGGGATGTTATATTCAGTATTTATGACGTAAATGTTGGGAAAGTGAAGAAAAAGCGAACTTGTCTCTGGCAGACACCAAACCTGTGACCTTCAAATCACGCGTACGATGATCTACCAATTGAGGTAGAGCAGTGCTCATCTCCCCCGTCCACTTGAGAGAGTTTATGCCAGCGCCGCTACTAGCCATGACGGCGAGTGCGGAATATTCATTTGCTGCCTAGTAATAGCATCCTCTGTACTTTCCTTGGCATCGTTGTGCGTTAGTTCTTATAAATAGTGTCCTAAGTTTTGACACTGCATACAGCAGAAAGGAGCCTTATCCTATCAGAAATGTAAGCCCTCAATTTCACCGGCCGGCAAGCGCGTATCTATGAGCATCACATATATGACTCTCCGCACTAGCGATACGGCGGCGAATATAGGCACCGTCTTCGATTAAAGCGTATAGAACCTGCAAACTGCGCTGCAGGAAAATTTTGTACATTGTTTCAAGTGTTTATCAGCTTTCACAGTTATTGCTCGTGCACTAACGCTTTCGAAACATGTGCATGACATTGTACATGTAGATAGTTGAATAAAAACTACATTTTTGTAATTGAGCACGGGGCCCTGTCTTCTACTCTTTGGTTTTCTGCCACGCACCGCACAGTTTATTGACGTGAGTGACGATGTTCACTTTTGTAGTGAACTGAATTTCACAGCGGCTAACTCTATAGTTCACGGCTCGGCTTTATTAGCGGCATGGTAAGTAGCCCAGTCTTTCAGTCAGAATGCGCACGTTCAATAACCATGCGACTAAAGCTTAGTACGTCTGAACAAAACCTTCGAAATGTGTTCTGCGACCGAAATTACATATTTAGCAAGGAAGAAGTGCGTAAAATATTCTGTGAGAAGTATGCCAGTTCTCACTGGCCAGGTCTTCATAAGTTCATGCATGGGGTCTACAGGATTAGATCGGTAAACAACGCCGCTTTTAAAAATGCATTCATATACAACGATCGACGATGTTGCCTCTGTAACAATCTCAGTCACCTATAAAGTTAATATCACTGCTCTCACGCAGAGAAGAGTTGTGGTTCGACTTCCAGAGGCTGCTGGGAACTCCACCGAACCGCAGTACCTTTCTGGCCTCGATGGCTGTGCTCATGGGCGTGTGCTTCATATTGGGCGTCATCATATCACTTGCAGCTAAAGGTATATACACGGCGCGCTCCTTGACGGTCCAGTTAATAAGCGTGTCTGCTACAGCCATGCACAGTGTTAGGTTAACCACAATGTTCACGCGTCACTGTCCCAGATGGAATGAATCAACGAACACACACACACACACACACACACACGAGATCTAACAGACAATCATTCCAAGGAAGGTACAGGGGAAGTTAGGCAAATTGTAATGTAAATGAGGAGAAAGAAAAGTGGGTGAAAAGATAACTTGCCGTGGGCAGGGTCCGGCATTTTCTGTTAGATCTCAATAATATTGTGTAAAACACGAAAAAAGAGCCCTTAAATATACGCTTGTTTCTCTTATATATATATATATATATATATATATATATATATATATATATATATATATATATATATATATATATATATATATATATATATATATATATATATATATATATATATATGTATGTATATATATACTGGAACCTAATTAAGAAGCGTCAAATCATGAAAGTCTCAAGTACAACAGACAAAATAAAACTGGCAGAGCTTTCGAAGTTGATTAATAGGCGTAAGGTATCCGATGTAAGAAGGTATAACATGGAGAGAATTGAACATGCTCTGAAAAACGGAGGAAGCGTCAAAGCAGTGAAGAGGAAACTTCGGATAGGCAAAAGTCGGATGTATGCACTAAGGGACAAAGGAGGCAAAATAACTACCAATATGGATAGGATAGTTAAAATAGCGGAGGAGTTTTACAGAGATCTGTACAGTAGCCGAGACAACTACGACCTTAATACTATAAGAACTAGCAGTAACCCAGATGACACCCCACCAGTAATGATAGAAGAAGTCAGAAAAGCTTTGAAGAGCATGCAAAGAGGCAAAGCTGCTGGTGTGGATCAGGTAATATCAGACCTGCTGAAAGATGGAGGACAGATTGTGTTAGAAAAACTAGCCACCCTGTTTACGAGGTGTCTCCTGACGGGAAGGGTACTAGAGTCTTGGAAGAACGCTAACATCATCTTAATACATAAGAAAGGGGATGACAAGGACTTGAAGAATTACAGGCCGATCAGCTTGCTCTCTGTAGTATACAAGCTATTTACAAAGGTAATTGCTAACAGAATAAAGAAAACATTAGAATTCAATCAACCACAGGAACAAGCAGGATTTAGAACAGGCTACTCAACAATTGACCACATTCATACTATCAATCAGGTAATAGAGAAATGCTCAGAGTATAACCAACCACTATACACAGCCTTCATAGATTACGAGAAGGCGTTTGATTCAGTAGAAATATCAGCTGTCATGCAGACACTGCGAAATCAGGGCGTAGATGAAGTATATATAAACATCCTCGAAGAAATCTACAGGGGATCAACTGCTACCATAGTGCTTCATAAAGAAAGCAGCAGAATACCAATCAAGAAGGGTGTAAGGCAGGGGGACACAATCTCCCCAATGCTATTTACCACGTGTTCACAGGAGGTTTTCAGAAGCCTAGAATGGGAACAGTTAGGGATAAGAGTTAATGGAGAATACCTTAGTAACTTGCGCTTCGCCGATGACATTGCATTGCTGAGTAACTCAGGGGACGAATTGCAACTCATGATTACGGAGTTAGACAAGGAGAGCAGAAAGGTGGGTCTTAAAATAATCTGCAGAAAATGAAAGTAATGTACAACAACCTCGGAAAGGAGCAGCGCTTCGAGATAGGTAATAGTGCACTTGAAGTTGTAAAAGACTATGTCTACTTAGGGCAGGTAATAACCGCAGAGCCTAAGCACGAGATTGAAGTAACCAGAAGAATAAGAATGGGGTGGAGCACATTCGGCAAGCACTCTCAAATTATGACAGGTAGATTGCCACTATCCCTCAAGAGGAAGGTATATAACAGCTGTATCTTGCCGGTACTTAGCTACGGAGCAGTAACCTGGAGACTTACAAAGAGGGTTCAGCTTAAATTGAGGACGACCCAGCGAGCAATGGAAAGAAAAATGGTAGGTGTAACCTTAAGAGACAAGAAGAGAGCAGAGTGGATTAGGGGACAAACGGGGGTTAAGGATATCATAGTTGAAATAAAGAAGAGGAAATGGGCATGGGCCGGGCATGTAGCGCGTAGACAGGATAACCGCTGGTCATTAAGGGTAACTAACTGGATTCCCAGAGAAGAAAAGCGGGTTAGGGGGAGACAGAAGGTTAGGTGGGCAGATGAGATCAAGAAGTTTTCGGGTATAAATTGGCAGCAGCAAGCACAGGACCGGGTTAACTGGCGGAACATGGGAGAGGCCTTTGTCCTGCAGTGGACGTAGTCAGGCTGATGATGATGATGATGATGATGATTATTATGATGATGATGATGATGATGATGACCGGAGCGTAGTGGCGCCAGCTCTGTGCCAGCGTAAAAGAATACGTTGGCGTCCATGGGGCTCGCGCTTGCCGCTTTCCTGCCAGAACCAGCTTGACCAGCTTGTTCCGGCTAACACTGCATGAATAATAACATGTGTTTATACGTGAACTCGCTCGTTGCATTTGGTGGAAACGTGCTGGGTAACCTCCTTGAGCCCCGCAGCCGTAAGCTACCGTCTCATTCCACTGTGACCGAGTGCGTCGATCTCCCTCAAGCCTCTTCCACGCCGCCGCCTGTCATGTGCCCTGGTGTACTTCGTCTGCGTGACCCACCAGTCTACAACGGCACTGAAGATCATGATCTCGAGGACTGGCTGGCAGAGTACGATCGTGCCAGCGCAATTAACAAGTGGGTTTACCCTGCGAAGCTGACTGAACTCATCTTCTACCTGACATTGGCCAATCTATGGTTCACCAACCACCAAGCCGACATCCCCACCTGGTCGGTCCTCAAAGAGACCATGACCCAGTTTTTTGGTCGTCCAGCTATGCCCAAATTTCACGCTGAACTTGGTCTGCGGGGACGATCTCAGCGAAATAGTGAGAGCTTCACGAGCTATATTGAAGATGAAATTGGCCTCTGTAGACGAGTGGATGCGAGGATGACGGAGGCTGACAGAATAAAGCATATAATGGAAGGCATTGATGACGACGCTTTTCGTATGCTTGTGGCCAAACACCCGGAGACTGTCACGGTCATGATTCATCTCTGTCAAAGTTTTGATGAGCTGCCCAAGCAACGAATTTCTACACGTCGCGCTCTCACGCAAACAGCGGATATTTTGGCTTTGGAGTGCAAAAGCAGTGGCCCCTACTACACCAATTTGATGCCTCAAGTTCAACAGTACATCCGAGAGGAAGTTCTCTACAGCTCTCTCTTTAGTTTCGACAGCTCTCTCATTCGGTTCCTGCCGTGGACAGGCGCCGAATATGCGACCTTTGAATAACTAAGGTCGCAGGTTCGGTTCCTGCCCATGCCAAGTTATCTTTTGACCCAATTCTCTTTTTTCAGATTTGCCTAACAATTCGAATTATAACCTCCCCTACACTTTCCTTGGCATTATTGTCTCTTAGATTTCATTATTTTTGTGCAAAACACGGAAAAACGAGCTCTTAAGTATACACTTCCTTCCCTTATTGACTAACGAGGGTCTCGTACTGGCAGACTTGGTGCCTTTAGGTTGTTTACGAAACTCTTTGTCAGCTGCCAGCTCGTAGTAAACTTCACATGCTACATGACGCCAAACAGGCTCGTAAAAAGTGTGCCACGCTCGCCGCCATGGCTACTGGTGGCGCTGACTGACACTCCCACGTTTAAATTTACATATTTACTCATTAAAGTGGCTAAGGGTGGATAGCCCCCTTGGTAGCTCAGTAGTAGAGCATCGAACGCAGTATTCGAATGTCATTTGTTCGGTTCCTGCCCACGGCAAGTTATCTTTTCACCCACTTTCTTCACACTTGCACGACAATTTTGCCTATTACTTCCCCTATACTTTCCTTGGCATCATTGTCTGTGAGATTTTATTATATATACAGGTCTGTGTGAGAGCGAGAGAGACAAAAGCATTAGCGGAAGAGAATTTATTCACTCTGATCGGGCGCAAACAAAGCACACTCGCGAGTACGTATAGATATATATAGACCGCAGCGACACCTCGAAGACTTTTCTCAAGTGTGACGATCATCTAAATGCTGCACTCCTGCGGCTGTGCAGCGGGTCAGGGCGAAAAAGGAAACAACCTGGAGCTGATTCCCGATGCCTTCGACAACGATCAGGAGGTATTAGCCTGCGAGAACTCCGACGTCACGGTGTCCACAGCACGCCCGGAAAAGACAGAGCCGATGACAGGTAGTATGCATGCTCTTTATGCGATGAATGCACGTACGTACCTACAGAGTATAGGTTACTTGTATACGTGGTCAGTATCAAGTAGCAGTCTAGCCTAAGGCACTACCAGCTTCGCTCTCATTTTTCCGCGCATGCGCCCCAACTATATTCAGAACGACATGCTGGCGCAAACAGCTTGCGAGAAGCAACTGCTCCTGCGCAATATACACAACGTCCTTGTAGACACCAGGCCGTACTCAGGACGCTGGCCTAGTTTGGAGTCATTGGGGTTTACCATTTGAAAGCCACGATATGAATATAAGAGACGCCGTGTATAGTGTATGCATGACCTGTGGAAGGTTCAAGCATTCGGAGTTTTTTAACGCTAACCTAAATCTAAGTACACAAGCCTGAAGTATTCTCACCTCCGTCGAAAATGCGGCTGCAGTGGCCGGAACTAGGTGCTGCGACCTGCGGGTGAGCAGCCGAGCAAAATAACTTCGACCACTGTGGCGGGTTAGGACACCGGTGTGATAAGGCGCAACGGAGTTGCGGGTGACGTAAACTGACGGTGTTTTGTTTAGAGTGCACCGTAAGGTCTAAGCTTCAAATAGGCTTGCTAGTGCGCATGCCCGGGCTTCCTGTCTTAGAAGTGCGCGCCTTTAACTTGTATTGAACAATCTTTCTATCTCTCAGCGTGGGTCGCGATCGGACAAGGCTCCATGGCGTAGCCGGAAAATCTTTCTGGAAGGAGCACGCCCTTGATCAAGAAGGATACATTGTGTGTTTTCTAGTGTTATTTTATTCTGTACACGTATCATTGCACATGAAAATTATTTCGGTTGTCCCACAGCCTGGAAACGCTGTAGTCTATCCTGTATGGGCCCTTCAACAAGGCGTGGCTAATAGCGCGCTTTAGGGAGAAGTGATTCTTAAATTATTGAAAAGAAGAGAAATGTAATCCTAGCAACTGTCTCCATATAAGTGCAACACCTCAGCAGTGGCTCACCAAGGAAAGGGATAAGTAGGGGTTAAAAGGATTGAGTGTGTAGTGAAGATAAGAAAAAAAAAGGATAGGGACACCGGTGAAGGAGTCTGAGGACGGGGTACCACTAAGCGAGAGCTTCGCGGCGTCAAGAGATGGTGGAGAGGGAACCGGTCGGCCAGAGCTGCGCTGTCGTCTAAGTCCTCTGGGGCACAACCATTCGGCATGAAATCCAGCATGCGGGTCCTAATAGCCCGCTCGACTTGGCGGAGTTCAACAAAAGCACCGGCTTTGTCGACCTATAGCCATATCCATAACCGTAACCAAGCTTTCGTGCAGCTTTAGGTTGAGCACAAGGGAGCGCTGAACTAGGCTGGCTGCTACAGAGCGAAGCAGAACAGCCCGACAACAGGACGTAGTAAAGATCACAGATACAGTGCTGACTGACGATCATTGTCACGCGCATAAAAAAACACGCTATTGGAATATAGAACGAGCGAGTATTGACCGCGGACTATCGTACATTTCACAATCGTTATTAGCTGGATGGAAAGATATAGGGGAGTACACTCACACATGCGTCATCATGGCCTATCTCAACCGCTGTGGGATTTACACGTCAGCAGCGTTCTGTCGGTATTGCACCAACACTCGGCGCACATATCGCGCGAGCATGCTGTCGATACGCTTGGGCATCGCGTCGGCTTGAACGTGTCTCCAGTGTCCAGATATTATGAGCTCGACAAGTCTTTTCATCCTTGCACATATCATAATCATTTGTACATCTTCGTTATCTCTACATGTCATCATCAATGTAATTTAGTGCGAGCCTGAATCAATAATGCGCTTGCTCATAAGTGGTGGAGGTGCGCAAAACTTGGTTAACAATACTCAATTTCACAATAAAATACTCGCCGACCCACCGATTTACACATTCGCAACTCCAGGCAGGCACCACATTTTCGATCGTTTCCTTTAACTATAGCGTCACTTCTGGGACGCATTTATTGACTTTGCCGGCAGAAGCGCATATACACATATATACCACTCTCACTTACAAATATTACACACCTATCGGTTATATAGCTGCGATTACAGCATGAGAGCCGTGGCGCCGACTTGTGAGTGAAAGTGCTCAGATATAAGAAAGTCTCATAATACGACTCCGGAAACAGTAAGTCCCGCAGGCGCTCAGCAACTTATAGGCCTCTATCTACACCTGCGGCCGCTTCGTAGCAATACCCAGCGGCGGTGGGTGTATAGGTCGCGAGTACATTACGCATGGGCCGCGACAATGGAGGCAAATGTAATGACCCTTGGATGCTACGCGTCCTCCGCAGCTGCTCGCAGGAAGGCTACAGTTTCACGGCGACAAAGGAGTGCTACCGTCGTGTTCGCCTCCCGAAAGTCAGCGATCAAAGCACGCAAGGTGGGCAGAGCTGCGCCGCGGCGTCGGAGGCGCCTATTGAAGAGCACGACACGCAAGCGCAGTGTGCGGTCTTCAACGAGTCGCCAGCTGAAAATCACGACGCGAAAGAAGAAGAGACAGCATACTGCGGCAGCGAAGGCACGACGCCATGGTATGTCTATATGCTACCTCCCAAAATTACATGTATGCATAAGTGTATAAAACACTCATACATCATTTCACCCAAACACAAAGCACTGAAAGCGAAGACAAAGCTTCACGTTATGGGCTTTAACTTTTGTCAGTGTGTTCTAGCAATATCTTTCTCCTACGCTGCCTGAAGATGTTTCCATAACTAGCCCGACCAGCATGCTTGCACAGTTTCAGCAGTTTGTGAAAAGATGGAGCAACGCAACACAATAAGAGAAAGCGCACCAGATAATAATAAAAATAAAAGGAGCAATCAAAGAAGCCAGCTAGGGGCATCACCGAAGAGGGGGAAGAGGGTTCTATTGCCTTTTATGCATTTGCGTGTATGTAGACCAAAAGATTTTGGAATTGTGATATATAGTGTACGTAGCACGTTGAAACAATATATTCATCCAAGTTAAACTGTGCTCCATGTTTAACGCTGATAAAATACCTTCATCCAGTCACACTATTCTATGTAGCTCTCTATAGTTTTGTGACAGTTAATTTGTTGCGGGCGCGTGTGCGCATGTCGCCTCTGTCTCTCACAAACATATAATTACCTAAAAAACTCGCAAGTTCTCTCATGTACACGCCCAAGACGATTCGAAGACGAAAGCCATCTTCATCTTCTTCTCAATCGATTGCAGTAATCCTTACTCCCTCGCATTTTTCAGCATTCTCTTTTCTGGTACAAATGCTCAGAAGCTGCCATCAGTCGCACGAGTGAAGCCTTAAGACGGCTGGAAACACAATATCATTAGTTTGTAATCCACACATTCAAAACCTTATAACAAATCTCGCACTTTAGGTGGAGCACTTGTATCCGTATGTCACGCTAAATACTTGTCCTCAAGTCAATGGGTATGTAAACAATTCTAGAAATTAATTCAGGGTCTCTTTATTTCTTTCCGTGCATGAATAACGTGAACGGTAAATTTTAGTATGCTTAATATACAGAATGAAAGAAAATCACAATATATTTATATCTTTACATAATAGGATGCCTTCGGGAACAGTTGCGCCGATAGTGATGCTTCTCACCTTGGTAAATCTTTCTTTCATCCCTTTATTGCCACTTGTTTTTCATCACTTTCAATATTGGCTGCACTGTCATTACTCTGCATGGAACAATACAGCGCCAAAATTTGGAATACTCATTGGGTACCTGGTCTGAAATTGCGCGTACCTAAAACCACCCAGGTACGGGGAGTTTTGCCATGCGCGAACACGTCACGACCAAGAAGGGACAACGCAGCAGTGTGACTACAGAGGCCCCCGACAGTTCCATTACAGAGCAGAGGTAATAGCGACGGCTTTCACACCATCTTTCTTTTGCTTTGCTCGCTTTTCTAAGCCATATAATAGGTCCTATAAACACACTTGATGTATTTACTTGAACGACAAACACTGATTTTTTCAACTGAACGATATCGCATTATGTTATTAAGTGATGAGACCATGTTGGGCCCTTGGCCAGACACCAACAGTGCAACTGTGGTCATAAGAGCGGTTTTAACCTTTTCGGAAGCGACTAGACTATAAGCGCAGCTATAAAATTTTTCTCAGCTAGAAAGAATTCTATATACTCATCTCTCTATCTCACCATCGTCATTCAATAATAATTCTTCTCCCCTTTCCTCTCCCCCAGTGTAGAGTAGCAGGCTAGAGCACGCTATCGGTCAGGCCAACCTCTCTGCCTTTCTAAAATAAACCTCTTTTTCTCTCTCTTACTTTTCTCGCCACGAACAGAGACAGCTTTTCTAATATGATGTGCAATAGTGGTAACGTAGGTGGCTCATTCTGGTGCTACATCGCATGCATCGCTTCCCGAGCCTATCAACACTGTGAGTTAGCATCAACGTACAAGGGCGGAACGAAAGACGAACTACACAGCCAACTGCGCACAGCACGCTCTGATCTTTGTGGCAATAAATAGGAAGTATAAGGGTTCTCGTTTGCATCACGGATGAATCCTAGTGGCTTTTTATTGCAATCCAGACCTACAACCACCTGAAAAGAAGTACGAAACAGCAAGGAAGGAACATGTCGCACAGTTCGGGTTTCTTTCCTTCCTACTGTAATAATACTAATAATAATAATACTACTAATAATAATAATATCTGGAGTTTAACGTCCTCTAACAACCATGTGATTATGAGAGACTCCTAAGTGAAGGGCTCTGGAGAATTATACCACCTGGGGTTTTTTAACGTGCACCCAAATCTGTGCCCACGGGCTTACAGCATTTTCGTCTCCACCGAAACGGTAGCCGCCACAGCAGGGATATTCATTCCTATTGTGAAATGCTCAGTTACTAAAACGCCACACTCGAAGCGCGTGGCTGCCCCAGTAAGAACTAGGGCGTTCGTGACAAATTGCGGCTGCATCCAGACAGCCAGAGGTTCTTGGTGACGCCGGAGAAACACTACTTGCCATGGCTTAAAGACGCCCACGGGCCCCGCCACGTGACGATGCAGGAGCTGGCAGATGCGCATTACGAAGGAATGCATCATCGTGCCGGCGCCACCGTGAGCCTCATAGAAGCATTGTATACCGGATGCACTCACCAAGAATCAGAAACACTCTCGTTCTCTCCGCCACCCTCACCACCTACAGCCACACTCTCCGAGTATCGCGTTTCCATTCCAAGCGCATGGTCCGTCACACCACCGGGCTTTGCCAGGCGTGTGTGCTGAGTAATAGTGAGAATGAACTTGAGTGAGTGCCTACGGGTTATATATATATATATATATAATATCCTGTGCCCACAACTCAACCTGACTATGGTCGTACAACTATACGCGTCAGTCGAACCTTGAGCTGCCTTCTTCATCCTCCTTTCCACGAGAAGTCCCGAGCGCGTGGCGCATATCTGCATGGTCCAGCAGCTGGGTGCTCGTGCCATCGTCGTCTAAGCACGGCATAAGACGACGCGCATGTGTGTCCCTGTGCGTGCGGTGATGGGCGCGTTGTTGGAATGCAGGCAATATAGTGGGGGGCGTAAATGTGAGGGAATACCTATGAATGTGACTAGTCGTGAATGCGAACATCAGTGAGTGCGAGCATGCCGCACAGAAAACGTGGTGATTCACACAGTGAGAGGTCGTGCTAAGGAAATGAGAAACCTTAATGGTACTGACGTTGATATATAGCGTTGGTTGACTAGGCAAGCGGTATGAGGCCAAAAAAAGGCTTTATTGCAATATCGTGTTAGCGCAATAACAGCGATTTCAAGTTGGAAGAACAGAGAAAACTAACAATCAGAAAATGAGATTCAACTTTTTCTTCTAGATATAACTGTAACTCATGCTGCGCTTTGCGATTGGCTGGCATGTCGAATGCGCCAAGCATCATGCGGTTAGCATTCTGAAGCTGCGTCGTTCGTGTACGCTGTGCGTCCTCACGCCACGGCGCACGATTGCGTCGGCACCTGTCTCTCCGCGGCGGTGATTGCGGCACCTCCTCTCTGCCTCTCGGAGAGCGCTGATTGTTCGGTATTACTGCATTCGAGATGCACTTTTAGAAAGTTACTGAGATACAGGACGCAAATACGGTACGGGACGTTACTGCTACCCCTCTCTCGCTCACTGTATATTTTTCGGTGCTCTCAACTCCAGTAAAAGCACCCGAACACCATGAAGGCTTTTTTAAAAAACAACTGTTCAAGGTGTCACGCCTTTTCGCTACCTGTCAGCCTGCGCATTTGTGATGATTCTGTCCATCGGGCTAGGTACTTTAATAAGATCCTACATGAGCGCTCTTCGCGTATCTCGTTATTTTGCGCTCAAACATAATGCAGGGCACACTTTAGGCACAATGCGCCGGAGAGGAGAAGCGTTACCACAATCGCATGCCATATTCGCGTGCCGTATTTGCGTAACGTGCAGGGGCGTAGCCGAATACTGGCCCCGTCGCCCACCCCCCTCGCCGAGAAAATAGTTCTAATTGCATGCATGCATGGTAACTCTTTAATATGCTATTTTAATTGGAGGCGGAGTCTCCGTAACACGGACAACGTGCGCTCAGAAACTATATATAAATGCGCCTGATAATGTAATGCCAACCTGTGCTCGCAAGGCTGCTGCGCACGCCCAACTAAAACTGTCTGTCGACAAATTAAGATCACTTTACGCTTCTTTTTACGCGCTCCAAAAATACGATTGATGCAGTAATTTACCAAGGGTGCTTCTTTCCTGGTTGCAGATTTTGGCTGCACTGCTGAACGCACAATATACCGCTTTGAAATGCCGTTTTCTGTAGGGCCTCATGACATTTGCAGCAATGTATTCAAAGCGCAGCGTCTGTCTGCTCACGCAAATGTTATTAAAATCAGTTAGCGTGCAGAACAACCCGACATACAAAATAAATCAGATGACCTTTGTTCAATATAAACTAATTTGAGGAGGAGATAAATTACTGCGCTTAGAGAATGGCGCGTATGGCACTTAAATGTCGTGATTTCTCAGTTGTCGTTTCATTGGCGCACAGCGAATACATGACGGGGTTGTCACCTTCTTGTTCGTTAAAATGTACGTTCGCAGATAAAGTATTTGAGATTGATGCTAGCATAAAATACTGATTTTCGAAAAAAAATTTTAGTTCGTTTTGATTGCTCGTTCATAAAACAACATGTTCACGAAGTTTGGTGACTATCTGGGCAGTATAGCTATTTTTTTTTTACTAGACGGTGGCGCGCATTTGCTGCTGTAAGCATATCTGAAACATATTTTGAAGAAGCAGCTCCTACGCGGGCAAACAGGCCGAATGCGAGTTGAATGCCCGTGTACATTTTCGTGCCTTTTAGCAACGGAACAGTTTCTAGGGGCACTGAACTATGGAGGACAAACGCAAATATTTTTATGAAGGAATATTTCTAGTCTTGGCGACAGCGGAGTCGGTGAGAAATAGGACCTGGAGCTAGATTTTGCGGAGACTAATCTCGTGAGAAATCTCAATGCACCATTGTTATATTGACAATTTATAAACGCATCTGCTTGCGCGCCAGTTCTGAAGAAATCTAAGACTCTTATCTGAACGATCACGCTACCACTGCTTATAAAGTCCGAATACTCTTGCCGTTATATAAGCTGGGTTGGTCAAATCACGCACATTGGAGTGGCAAGTGATTCTATAATTTCAAGCTGTAGAACTGACTCATGCTAGCTTCGCGCGGCTACCATAAAAACCATAAAAAGTGGATAACACTTTCCGCTGTGCCTAGTCACTACACACACACACACACACACACACACACACACACGCACACGCACAGGCACACGCACACGCACACACACACGCACACACACACACAGTGTAAGTTTCCAAAATTAAATGATAACATGCTGATAGCTGGAGGCGTTATACTTGTCACTTGCTCTGTAGCCTTTCCTAATCACCATGAGCAGCCATGAAAAAGTGTGGAAAACAGGACATGATAATGTGGCGCTGAAGCGGAAGTGCAAAAGCGCTTTCCCGAATATTTGAGAATAGGGAGTTTACATTGACGCAATAAACAGCAATAACAAAACAACAAATACAAACCGGCATGGCAAGCGTATGCGTTGTCATGACTGATTTGCGTGTGAAACACAGGTGGAAAATGGTAGTTTCGCAACGTGCCATCCGGTCACAAACTTGCAGGACACATTGACGTGGAATTTTTTAAAACAAGAATTGAGGTTTTTTTAGACTCTTTATAATAACCGTTTTTTGCTCCGTTGGCTTTTCTAACCAACGGGAGTGCAGTGCCTCGCTGACAAGGCGAATGGCTCATATGATTTTTCTCGCACGAATTAGCAGGTAGCATACTAGCGTATGCTAGGCGGATCTATGCCAAGCCTGAAATAGGTCCCCTGCTAAAAAGTGAATTTTTTCTGTGAGCAATATTTTTTTTCCTTCCGCTATTCTGCAACAACCCTCCTCCACCCTGCTTTGGACTCCTTGGGATATCATCACTTCACATTGGCTATGGAATCACCGTGAATATCACGGCCGGGGCCACGTTCACTCACTCTATCATATTATTACGCCGAACGTCACCACAGATGCAAACAAACCCAGAAAATAACAACCAGGAGCGAAGATAAAAACGGGCATGGTGGCCGCCATGACAGCACGCGCCGTCGATAGTGCATAATCAAAGTTCGTCAATTCCTTAATAGGCGTGACCAATTTAAGGAAATTCGCGCATACATGCGAGAAATTCCATACTGATTCCGCACCTCGAGCTATATTGTCATTTTAAAAAAAATTCATTGTATTTACTTAGAAGGCCGAAGTGTTTTTCACGCTGCCTTCCTTTTTTACACTTTCGTGCTAGTGGACGGACGCTGCCCCTTGATTATCGATGCAAACGTGATCGGGGTTTACACAAAACCGCATCGAAAGTCGACGTTTTGTGCCTTCAGCAGTGCAGACACAATCTGCAATCAGCGTACAATCAACCTTGAAGATTTATTGTATTATTCACACAACGGGTAGCAGCACAAAAACGCCATAATGATGTGATCACGTTAATTACAGTTTCATTTGGCTGTCCACGACAACCCTGCGAACGCACGCTGCGATTTAACGTTGCCCGCGTCCGCAGATCTTAAAATAATGCCCCCTGCAATCGTCCCTTGCGGCCCGTAGGCCACCAAGCCTACGGGTGAGTGCTGCCCACAGAGAACGGAAACAGCTCCGAAGATGCGCACATTTTCTGCAACGCAAAACTAGTGTACACGCAACGCGTTCCATGAGAAGCCGAAGCAGAGGAGGCGTCGTCTCCAGTGTCACGCCGACCGCCGACGCGGCCGCAACCCCCGGCGCCCGCCTTTTAGCCCGCCTGCCTATAAGTGCAGTGAGAAAGGGTGCACTGTAGAAAAGGGCTAGAGGCAATGGAAGCAACGGAACGAACGCGTTATATTGCATAGCCGCGTCTTAGGTGATCTTCCCACGGGCAATCATATATATTAGTGGCGGTGTAGTTGCTGTACTACGGATGCTGTTGAGACTGTCTGCGTTTGTCGGGCGAGCGTCGTAGCCTACGAAAGCGTGTAACTGCGAGTTTCGACTGATTGTAACGCATTACTGAGTTTTAAATGGTGGCTCAACGCCTGCTATGCGTTGTCGTGCAAACTGAATGTGCAGGTGCGTCCAAATCGCACCGAGTCAATTCCTGTTTGAGAAGCGTGATGAGTGATGACCCTCAAATAAGGCTACATTTCGCGTAGATACACCAGGGTGCTCCCTGATTGATTTGCGCATTGAAAGCAGCACATTCAGCCATGATACAATCATCGAATATGAACGGAACACAAAGAGTGAAGAAGTAACAAAGCAGCGACGAAAACCTCAATGCTTATGTCGGTAGTCCCTACGATATGTAAAACATTGATGCTTATTTAACCTTCGATGCGCTCGATTGTTTAAGGAATACCCTGAGTACACGGAACGCTACCTCAACATTTATGTTAGGGGTGGCTGAGTGCTATCGTGCCAGTTTCGCGCTTTTTCGTAAAGGCCGAAATGTTATCTTGTTTTAACAGAATGCTTCACAGTTACTGCGAGACGGTGCTTGCACAACCTCTGAAGGCTTAAAATACCAGGCAACCGAGCCAAACGCGCGCGTTCAGCTCCCAGAAACGAACTTTCTGCCTCGGGCCTCATCTTAAGCATGTTAAAAGACAGAGATGCAAATATAACCCATCCCATTTCGTCTTTTTGGCACACTGGATGGCACCAGAATGGAGATTCGTGTGACATCATCAGCTTATATGCTCTCTATTGCTCCATATACTAGAGCAATATTAGTTGCAATTGTCCCCCACCCGGCTTTGTTATGCAGACGCTCATAAGTTATTTTCTGGTCTCGTATGACTCTCATGTGCGATACTGATTTCGCTCCATTTTGTGTGTTTTTGACAACGCAAGCGCAGACGGCAGGTAGTACCCGACAAGCGCAAAATCCCGATAAGTTCAACGCTTATTGCTGACATTGCACGCGTGCCTTACGAAAAAATAAGTGGCGAGGAAACACCTTCTTTAAAGAGGGTAGTGAATTGATTGATATGTGGGATTTAACAGCCCAAAACCACCATTTTATTATGAGAGACACCGTAGTGGAGGGCTCCGGAAATTTTGACCACCTGGGGTTCTTTAACGTGCGCCCAAATCAGAGTACACGGGCCTACAACGTTTCCGCCTCCATCGGAAACGCAGCCACCACAGCTGGGAATTGATCCCGCGACCTTCGGGTCAGCAGCCGAGAACCTTAGCCACTAGACCTCTGTGGCGGGGCAAGGAGAGTAGTGAAGGCGAAAACGAAACAAATGAAAGCGCGGTGGGTCATTTGCTTCTTTCAACAGAGGAACTCTGCAGTGGAAGCGATGCAGCTACCCTGAAAAATGGCGTACCTGCTTCGGCGGTTTTTGCATTTTTTTTTACTTGTTGGACAGTTTTTCTCTGTTGCCATCGTTTTCCTTATGACGTCCTTGTAGCGCAGTGCTAGTGGCGGCCAGCCGGCAAGAGAAATAGACGACGAGCGCCAATGGCTTGTGGCGAGAGGCACTTAGAACGTTCCGGTGCGTTTAGATGGCTGGACGTCACGGCCACCGCTCTGCTTCGGCGTCTCGCATTCTTCCTCAGCTGTGCGCCTTCGTCCTCTCATTAAACTAGCGACGATGGCACATCTGCGTCACTCGCCGTCTCGTACCTACATCCAAACTGATACCATCGCTCCGCACATTGTATGTTCAACCCGCGAGTAAAAGCTCGCGAATGTTGGTGAAGAAGACGGCTGAAGCAGAGATGAAAGAAGCGGGCCATCTCCATCACGTAGAGGGCGTACGCGGTATAACATCCTCCCGCATACGAGGCCTGACATCGCTTGCTCCTCAAGAAAGCAAACGTCGTGCCCGTATATCCCGGGGCGAAAGATTATTAAGGAACACACTGGCAGAAAGAACACTCGGAGCGCTCTGGCGAGCATAAGCTGGCGCAGGGTTCTCTTCAAAGGTGGAAGGAAGATTTATCGCAGTACCGCCGCCTATTAAGACAATGTAAGGGAAAGACTGGGAGCCCCCTCCCTCCATCTTAGGTGACAGGGGCGTGGTCACTCCTCCCCCCACGCCACGCATGAAAGGCGTAAGTGCTATCCGCATACTTGAGCGAACAGCTCGTATACCATACCATTCTGCGCATTGTCACATTTGCTTTGTGCTGTGTCACCACTGACTTGAAAAGCCAGATAAAGGCAACCTCTCTTGAAAGCGACCGTATTCCCATACACCAGATTTTTGTGGTTGTGCAACATCAGGTCAAAGGGAGCTAGCCCTATTTTTTCAAAAATTATGACATGTTGGTATCGCATTTGCATTATTTGGCAACTTCAGTAGAACATATTTTCTTTTTTTTTCATAATTCAAGGAACAAATTTCTCTGCGCCAATAATTTATTCAAGAGTTGAACACACCAACTAAAAGGGAGTGAGGACCGATGGGTATGAGCATGAACGTGAATGAGTGGCTAAGAAAGTGAAATGACGGTAGTGTTGACGTTATACTGCTGTATGAATTTCAATAGAAGAGTAAGAGCGTAAGTTCTGCGAGTGCGTAGAGGCGTGGATTCGAACTCGAGCTAGTAGGTATGTGAGTACACGTGAGTATGAACGCGGGTTACTATTGATGAGTTCGAGTAGGTGTGACGAAACGTGAGAGAACACTTGTCAGTGTGATTATGAACAGGAACGAGTACCTATGGGCATGAGTAGGCGAGGGTGAAGCTGAGTGAGTACTTAAGAGAGTTAGTGGGCCTGAGTTTGCACGCGAGTAGCAATGGGCGAGAGGTGCAAGTATCAGAGTGAGTGGCTATAATAATACTGGCGTTTAACGTCCCAAAATTACCATCATGAGAAACGCCGTATAATGCAAGACTGAAAACTTTAACAGCTGGGGTTCTTTAACGTGCTCCTAAATCTAAGCACACAGGCCTCATGCATTTTAGCCTCCATCGAAAATGCGGCCGCCGCGGCCGAAGTGAGTGGTTACGAGTGTGAGTAGGCATCAGTATAACATGAGTAAGTGCCTAAGAGTGCGAGTATACGTGAGTATACGTAAGTGAGTGATTGTCTATAAGTGCAAGTGAGCGTGAGTATGGGCATGAGTATTTACGAGTTTGAGTATACGTGAGTGCAAACTGGAGTGAGAACTCATTGTGTACAGTAGGCGTGAGTATGGACGTTTAGGTAATCCTCACGAGTATCAGTAGATGTCTATGATCCTTAATGGCCAGCGGTTACCTTGCCTTCAAGCTACGTGCTCTGCCCATGACCATTTCCTCTTAATTTCGACTACGATGTCCTGAACAACCGTTTGTTCCCTGATACACTCCGCTCTCTTCTTCTCCCTTAGGGTTACACCTGTCATTTTTCTTTCCATTGCTCGCTGCGTCGTCCTCAACTTAAGTTGAACCGTTTTTGTAATGATCCCAGTTTCTGCTCCGTCGATAAGTACAGGCAAGATGCAGCTGCTATATGCCTTCTTCTTGAGGGATAGAGGCTATCTACCATTCAAGATTCGAGAATACTAGCCGAATCTGCTCCACCTCAGTCTTATTCTTCTAGTTACTTCAATCTCGTGGTTCGGCTCCGCAGTTACTACCTGTCCTAAGTAGACGTGCTCTTTTCCCACTTCAACTTTACTGTTACCTATCCGAAGTTCTGGTTTCTTCCGAAATTGTTGTACATTACTTTGGGGAGAAAATGCTGTTGGCCCGTGTGCTCAGATTGCTAACCCCCTTCCGAATTGTCCAGTTAGAAGGCAGCACTGTCAGTGTTTTCATTTTACATTTCATTCCCCGCTAGCCATGTCGCGGCAGTAAGAATAGGTAGCGACTAGATAACTTATACATATTTCCGAGGCTATCTTAAATCCACAACAAATCAGGACTAAATAGGAGGAAAAAAATCGGCCCCGCATCTGCATGTTATCTGCAAATTTTGTCGAAAGACGATAGTCTTACGTGTGGAGAGAGTGAATAAAACATTTATTTGATGTTCTGCGCAAGAAATCGGTGAATGGTATTCTCGAGACGCTGCGTTAGAGTGCCTCCAAAATGCAGCGGAGACGAACGAGCGCATCAACTCATGTCACACGTGAGACATAAGCGCTATCTGGCAGTTTTCTTGTAAAACGTAGCGCATGGCTCTGAGACGGGCGTGCGTGCCCGTCTCAGAGGTGATAAGGTGTAGAACGCAAGGCGACGGGAAATACCACCACCGTGGCGTCTTAGCAAAGCGTTGGAAACACTCGCCTTTTCGCGCAGGCGTTGCATCGTCAGCGCACACTGTAAGCAAAAACTATCCGAGTTTGGGGTTTTTGCGGCTGATGACCTCTGAAAACTCTCTTGCGTTTAAAATTACTACCTCGTGTAGGAGTAAAAGATGGTACATGACATGGTTCTACCACCACCTCTCAGGCAAGTAGTAAGAGGATGTCAAAATCCAGTTTTACCACTTAGGGAGTTCTCTATCACGTGATTTTTAACCTGCGTTTCAGAGTTTAATACCACGTGACTGCAAGGTGCAGCTGCTTCGTTGGCTTTTGCCCCATACCCCCTATTGTGACGCTCTTCTGAAGGTACGCGAGGACCACAGTTTTTCGGGTTTTTTTTTTTTTTTGGCATCGCGGTGCCTCGGGACTGACCTCGAGTCAACACACTTTCACTGGAACTGGGGGCAGCATAAGCACAACAAGCGAGAACAGCATTCTGTGAACGAAAAAGAAAAAAAGACGGGGGGGGGATCTCAAAAAAAAGCAAAAAAAGAAAGAAACCCTGCTCAGGAAATTTGTCCTGCATATTTTCGCAAATTGTTGGCTTTTGCTCGGCGTTCGCCTTGAAAACACACGGTGCGAGAAGCTCGGTATCTGTGTGTCTGGTTAGGCTGATGGATCTCACGTGTTTCCTACATCGTCAAACGACTGTGCGCTTCCGAGCGCCTCCGAACCAGCACGTCACGGATATCTCGCCTCCGAGCCGAATCGCGTATATCTGCCAGTGGTAACAAAATCAATCTGGTGTCATCATCCGTGCTTGCCTACTGGAGAAGCAATAACCAAAATGCTTCACTCTGTCGTCGGCACCAAGCCGCGGCCCCCAGTGACCAGTGGGAGTGTGTCGCTGGGGCAGGTGAAAGAAGCATCGCATATATTTTGTTTCACAGTAGGCGATGTCTGCATGAGTAAAGTGCTGCCCGAATTGCCCACCTCATGCACCAACTGCTCTCAAACATGTAGCGCAAAGCCTGTACGAGGCATACGGAACCAACGAGCGTCTGCCGGTGAACACGAAGAAAACCCGGACGGTGGTCTTCCGTTGAAAGTATGCATACACCGCCCCGTCCCTGAAATTTGTGTCTGAAATGATTTGTGTCTGAAAATTCGCACAGGATATGTGTTCTGTGATCGCCAGCTGTGTTTCATCGGATAGCCGTGCTCCTCAAAAAGGCCTAGTGCGCCGTCGGTAAAAAGCCTGTGTGCAGGCGTGCATCGCTCCTCTACGCCCGTTGTGATCAATACGTGCTGCTACTGTGTTCGTGCACCGTCGCTCAATGAAAATCATTGAGCTACCATGGTTTGTGCGTACTTAGGTATATTTTATGGACTTGTGCATCAGCAGTGCTAACATGCGTGGGGCCATGAGCCCGGTGTGCCAAGTAATTATTGGATACTCAAAAGGAGAGATTGGGTAGGTTTACAATAAAAGATCGGTGTGACATTTAGTGCCCTGCAGCCCACCTTAAGTTTACGCTTGCACCTTCAACTGTTCCTGTTTATCGATGCAAAAAATGAGCTCTCCTACTGGTCCTACAGGGCTGGTCAAAAAGTGATGCCTATATATACCGGATCGTCAAAGTGTAGGTGAGCAACGCGTGCAGTCTGTTCGAGTGGTGTTTTATTCTGCATTTCTTGTGTGTGGGTGTCTGTCTGTATGTGAATCTATGTGTCACCAATTCTGCCGTTTAATAAATTCAATCAATTCTGCTGTTTAATAAATTTGTCGACTCTGGGCGAATGCACCCATCAATTTTTATTTTTTTACCACCGGAAATAACTCTCTGAAATCCCCTCAAAAACCTTGTGAAGGCAGTAAAAACTTACTCTCTCTATACTCGCTCAAAACCTCACTGGGGTAAATAATTACTACTCTCCCTACGTTCAAAAACTCAGTTAGCACGAGAGTAAATTTTTACCTCGAGAGTAGGTGGTAAAAAAAAACCCAGGAAAGGTATTGCGCCAGAGGACAAGTTGTTTACCCAGTTTTTGAGGTTATTTCAGGTCATTTTCGTTTAGTGTGCAGCGTGATAAGCGCTACGGTGCTTTGAATTACCTATATATGCTTTTTTGTAAAAGACGCACATACACAATATATACGTGTTGTTATGGTGCCTCAGATATGCGGAATAATTGCTTTTAATTCATAATCGCACAAGTGTGAACGCTAAATCTTGAGCAACATTGGTGGGTGCTGCGCATGGGGTCGGCCGTTTGGAGTATCGGCTGGTCTATTCAAAGTACCCAGTACCATTAGGCAGGGACAAACAGACAAACGCACAGACAGACAGACAGACAGACAGACAGACAGACAGACAAAAAATTTTGCGTCGAAGGTCCCCAACAAAGACAATCGTCTTTAAAAAAACACTCAGGCCCCTTCAAAATTACTGCCTAGCATGCTGCCAGCATAAAGTGCTGCCTCGTGCTGCCTGGGAGATATTCGAATGGCACTTAATGTTAGCGTTCAGCTGCTTTTGGTGGTCCGGGCTCCGAGTGACACTTATGTTCTTCTTCCAAGCACTCACTTCCAGCTTTCCGAATAATCAGAAAATGTCTTGTCAAAAATTAAACTAGTCTGCAGTCGGTAGTTATGGCTCTAGTTCAAAAAATTGCGACTGGAGACATACGATATTGAAGCATAAGGTTACTCAATTGAATGCCAGGATCATCATTGAAAAATAAGTTGGTCTTCATGCAACCAGAACACCGGACTATTATTCATGGCTCTATGTGTCCAACGTAACAGCATTGACGAGTACCGTTAAGTTATATCGCCGAAACGGCCGCTATTTATATAGTGAACTGCGTTTGCCACTTGAAATACGAAAAAACAAATAAAATGAATCAGTACACTGAACAAGCCTGCGGTTTTATTGTGAGCAGCTGAGATTATTTCGGCAGCTGGCGAATGCACTTTTTTTCTGCGTGGTCTCAGAGATAGGCTTCGTTAGCGCGACGAAAAGGCTTGACCACACGCACGCATTGCAGCCTGTTAGCGCGTGGCTTTTTGACGCGGAGCCGTGCCCTCTCCCTATGAGGAGAGAGGAGGATGCCTACGTGAAGCTGGGCACCCTCTCTCTTCATAGGAAGAGGGCACGGTGCCGTGTCAAGAAGCCACGCGCTAACAGGCTGCAATTCGTACGTGTGATCATGCTTTTATTCTTAGGAATGCACACGAACGCTTAGACTGGCGAGTGCCATTACCAGAACCTCAGCCAACGATTGTGGTGGCCTCCGATTTTTTTATTTGTTTTCTTATAAAAGTTAGAGTTTTATTGTATTTTTTTACCAGCCCAGGAATCATCGGTTATTATTTAGGTAAATATTTTACTTTGAAGAACCAAATGGGCTAGTGCCAGGCAATACCTAGTGATGGTGCTCCCTTTTACCTACCAAATAAACAAACAATATCTAACTAACCAGATTAATAAATAATGAATTGTGTTATTATTTTTAGAGGCATGAAAGATTTAAAATTAAACCAATGTATTATGTCACTATGACAATATTGTTCCGCGCGAGTGTATAAAACCTTTACGAATATTATATTATGAAAAACGCACGCCAACCACTAAGGGCGGCATTGTCGTTTGCATCATCTGCTCATATTTGGTACAAAATTTCAGCTCCTTTTCATTTTTGAGAAAATATAGTGGGACATCTGTGTCCCACTGCCTTGTTGCGTATCTGGGAAAGTGGAACATATGAGTTCCCCCACCCACTGAAATATAGTCATTTCAGGAGAAAAAAAGTACTTTTACTATTAATAATGTGAACTTACTGCTGCCTTATAATAAACAAAGCCTACAAACAGCTACTTTCTATCCCGAAAACGTTGACTAAATGCTCACTCACATCCACTCGCTAACGACAATCTAGCATCAGATGGGGATACTGGTCACGCTTACAACTCTATAATGTTTGTGTGCGGAGGAAGCTCAACTCCTTCCTCCACGAGAAGAGACTTCCTTACATGAAGGAGAATTAAGTTTTGATACTGCAATCAGCTGTACACAGACTAGCTAAGCTTTTATGATATAGGATGGAATTATCATTTTTCTGTCTCGCAAAGTTATGTGGATACTATAAGTACGACACGCTGTACTCGGCCACGCTGTGCTCGGAAACAGCTTTACAGCATCGGTGCGTTGTCACGTGATCATAGAGGATGGTGGCGAGCTTTGGGCTGGCCGGACGCTACGTGCCACGACATCGTTTAACGATGTTTGCAAACATAAAATAAGTCTATAGGTCACACGAAGGTGTCAACATTGCTCAGAATAAAGCCGCATGCATTTTCGATCACCAGTTGAAAAGTTAGGGGACCCTAAAGGTCCACCTTTAGGAGTTGAACGCAGTAGTGACATTCTGTTCATGGTGCGTACTTCAAACACTTTGTGAATGAATCCTTTTCTAATTTGCTATGCATCGACTATACGTAGCCTAATGGGAATAGTCGTTGTATCGTGGGTGCTTTTCATAGTGGGGTACCGGCTTTAAACCTTGGAGCCATTAAGATAATCACATATTCTGACGCCTATTGGCAATGTACGCATGTACCACGCATTACTACTGTAATATTTCATGTTGCATTGTGAATATGTATACAGGACGCGTGGGTTTGTGAAGCATGAAAGCTACTTTCACTGTATTTCCAAGCAGAGGAAGTCCGTTGCACTGTTTTGTAAAGCATAAGCATGGCCGTGTGGTAGACAAGCACTTGCCTCGTGAACGACCCGGGTTCGATCTCCACTCAGCTTTCGGATTTTCTATACTTTTATTCGCATCATTCTCGATTTTTCGGTTCCACATAAGATGATAGTTCTTCGCTCACAACCAACGATGCCGATGCTAACATCGACACGGAGTTTCTGCGAAACGAGCTCTTTAACGCTATCGCGTTAAAATGGTGGCGCGACTGGTGCTATGTAGGCTTGAATCAGCCTTAAGAATGTACCATGTGCAAGGAAGTGCATTCAGACGCTTGACGCGTTCTCATAAACGCTGATGGTTTCCTTCAGAATTCTGTCACGTGATCCATGGCGTTTGGAAGGTTACCGATTGTGCACAACATTGTCGCTCGCATCTCGTGCATGAAACATTGAACTGCGAGCCCACACCCGCGAAGCTTAAGCCACACCCGCGAAGCCACACCCGCGAAGCTTAAGGCACTTTTTCACGCTGCCTACCAGATGTCTATGCATGCGTAAGCAAATGCAAGGCGACATTAAAGGTCATATAAAGTCACTCTACGCACTACTTTCTATGCCAGTTTTGCGCTCGTAAAGAGTACCAATGAGAAATATTTATACTTACAATATGAAGTTCTCGAAATTACTCGTGAACGCGCTACAAGCTATAAATGCGCATTTGCTAAACTCGCCCAAATTCTGTTATAAAAAGTCAATCACTATTTTGATTCAATAAGTAATTTCTCAAATGAATGTTCGACCTACTCCTCGCTATAGTAAAATTAACAGCAAGAATTTCGCAACGTTCATTCACAGCACTCTAGTTTTTCTGTTTCATTTTGAAAATGAAATTGGTACTTCCACTGAATTTTTTCACTGGTAATCGGGCGCACTTGATTCCACTGTAGCAACGAGCGAACGCTTTTGATTTCTGTACTTTTTCTCCCACTAGCGAGCATAATGTGGTCGCAGCGATAGCAGATCATCCCGACCTGGCTGCCGGACCTGAGCCTGGAAGGTCGTCCATGATATCGCGGTCGAGAACATCGCCGAGGGCGCCGCGAAAAGTGTCCACGCTGAAAGAAGACGACGAGTTTGTGTAGGAGGCAGTGGACGTGAGGCTCGTGCCCGTGGAAGCGTCGGAATAAAGACTTCCCAACCAAGTTGTAACGCCTGATATGTTTCAAAGGCACGTGATCTCTCGCACAAAGTGCAGATTCAACAAGTGCTCACGAAGGTTGCTCGCATACACACGCAATGAGCCTTTTCCGGGTAGGTAGTCTGTGCATGCGCGCCAGCCTCGAGGAGGCACGCGCCATGATTTTCGGTGGGCAAAACGCGACGACACGTGCGGACCAAGTGACATCTGGTGCCGCAAACATGCAAATGTTCTCTCCGAAGAGACCGTGAACGCAAGCCTCAGAGAGTGCTCACCGGCAAGCGGAAGGCAACTGCGGAACTTAAAAGTGTGGCAGCTTAGGCTAGTTGGTATGGCATGACGATAGGTATAGCGCGAGAACAAAACGATGACACAGAGACAAGAATCTTTCGTGTCCTTCTTGTCTCTGTGTGGTTGTTTTCTCTCGCGCTATAGCAATTGCGGAGTCCCAAGAGCTACCAGTTTGGATTTTGGTACTCTCCACTTGGGGTGCTGTTCGGACACGGAAAACGTCAATTACATATATTAACACAGGAGCTGTGCAAAGCCGAGGCGATCGCTGAGGATCCGTCGTCCGCGCTTTCAGGCCCAGCTGCGAGAGTGATGCCTCACGCGAGAAAGTGGGTGATAGGGAAGCCAAGCGCATAGGTGAGCAAAAATTGTGAAGCTCACTCAGACCCACTTATGAAATATGTTTTGCACTGGGGACTCGCTCGGACTCAAACTCACCAAAATACTACTCCCCGGAATCACGCAGACTCAGACTCACGGCTCGATTTAAATCCGAGTAAGTCTTAGTAAGTCGACTCATGAGTCTCTTAGCCAAAAATTAACTGGCTTGACCATCGTGTCAAGGCCCTTACACCAATAGCTCTCGTTATTGGTGCTGTTGGCGCCTTTTGTTATAGTATCTTGGAATACAAGTTATAAGTGGTTGCAAACAAATGAAGACATTTTTTTTCAAAGAGATGATCACATAACGTATATATTCATCAAAAGCTTTCCCGGAAGAGTTTGCTTGGGGAGACCAAGGCATCCCCTTACGTAATTCACGCCTCTGCTGCTTCGCATTACGTGCGAGTAGACGTGCGTTTAAATAAGCATCCAGGCAAGGCTAAATTTGAGTCTATCGTAGAGATTTGATAGATAGATAGATAGATAGATAGATAGATAGATAGATAGATAGATAGATAGATAGATAGATAGATAGATAGATAGATAGATAGATAGATAGATAGATAGATAGATAGATAGATAGATAGATAGATAGATAGATAGATAGATAGATAGATAGATAGATAGATAGATAGATAGATAGATAGATAGATAGATAGATAGATAGATAGATAGATAGATAGATAGATAGATAGATAGATAGATACGTGGAGTTTAACGTCCCAAAACCACCATATGATTATGAGAGACGCTGTCGTGGAGGGCTCCGGAAATTTAGACCACCTGGGGTTCTTTAACGTGCACCCGAATCTGAGCACATGGGCCTACAACATTTCCGCCTCTATCGGAAATGCAGCCGCCGCAGCCAGGATTTGATCCCGCGAACTGCGGGTCAGCAGCCGAGTACCTTAGCCACTAGACCACCGCAGTGGGGCGCGTAGCGACTTGAGTCTGGTAGAGAAAGGGTAGCGACTTGGAGAAAATTAGGCTGGTGGAGAGAAGGAGCGCGAAGGCGAACCTATTGCGGGAACGAAGCAAGAGGTATGGAGAGAAGAGGGCAGGAGCGCGATTATATATTTGTGCCGGTGAAAGGAACCGACCAGTGCAGTTGATAGGCGGGCCAGTTGGCATAAATTCATTATGAAAACTTGGCAGCAACCGAGATAAAGTACTCAAAGAAGGCACACTAACAATTTGCGCTTGTTTGTGCACCGTCTTTGCCTCGTTTGTTTACGTTGCGAAGTGGTCGCAATGAATCGAATATTGGTAGCGCGCGCTCAAACCCAGGTGGTGCCGGTAGGAGAGGAGGAAGAGTGCGTCAAGCGTTGGCGAAAGCGGACGAAAGGCACGCTGATGCTAACAGCTTCACTATTTAGTCAGCCTTCGCGGCGTTAGGTAAGTTGCGGCTCTTCATAACACGATTTGAGCATGCTTAGAATGCTTATGGTAAATACTTGCGAGCACCAGTTAACGACTTTATTATTCAACAGCGTTCTATAACTAGCTTGAGTCGTAAGAAGTCAAGGCGGTGACGTATGCAGGGGGTGGCTTACCAGGCCTGTGCCCCCAACACCGAAAATTTGTTTCGCCATGGCGTATAAAATGAAAATTGATCATTTTAAGGAAATCCCCCACCCCGAAATCAAAAAGCCACCACCCTCCCCATCAAATCTTTTTTCTTGCGCCCTTGCTCAAGAGGACTGAGCGGATCGTTTGAATAAAAATAAATACTGCTGCCATCAAGTTGTGACAAACTTTCTCGGGTGATTATGTTGTTAGTCTTGTTAACAAGGGTTGTTGCAACCCTACCGATCTTTCGAAGTGCAAACCTTTGTTTTAATGGTCTTTGCTGAGTAACAGTGGTGCATTGCGGTCCAGTCCGACGAATGGCAGAAAAAGCAAGGTTAGGTCCTGTAACGCTATCAAGAGAAGCGTTTTGTTACTACGTATGAAATAATTGACTACCCACCAACCCTTTCAGCTAAAGAAAATTCAGAAAAGTCCTGAAATGTCTTCTTTGCTGAAGTAGCTTCTTTCGTGTTCAACGAAGTGGCTTCCACGCAATTTTGACGGGAGCATTAAAAGCAACTAATAATTTTGCGAGCATATTGGCCTTTGAACTGCGAAAGAAAAAAATTACCATGGTTGCAAAACAGTACTTCTAGCTTTGCTTGACTTTTTGTTGTTATTGTACTTTTTATTTTGATAGCCCATTGAGAACGCTGAATCAGGTTACTCTTGCTCCCGTTCTGTTTGTTCTTTCATCGACGTCTTCACATTGACCGATCCCGCATAGTGGGCATGAGCCATCTTTATTGGGAAAATAACAAAGAAAAATAATGAAAACTGGGTATTAATACTGGAAAGCACTGCTATCGCAGCACACGACTTCAGAAGGAAGATACTGAAATTTGTGGCATACACCAACGCTGGGGGATACACAAACGCTGGGGCTGGAAGAACCCGCTAGTTCTAAAAAAAAAGTACTGCTAATTTGTTAGCTCTCGTTTTTTAAAATAATATGAGGGCTCAAGGGAAAACATAAATATGAGAAATAGACAATTAAAATGGACGGATACAAAGAATGAAGCATATGATTTCAGACCCAATAAATAAATGAATGAGTGAAGCAATTTAGAAAAAAGTAATTTAGAAGCAATATATCAGCCTGGATCTCTTCGAAGCTTTAATAAACTCCTGCAACACATCGGCAACCTTCCCTTTTACGAATCCTATGACAAAGCCTCCCCCCCCCCTCCCCAAAAAAAAGTACATTTACAGTGTTTAATTCTAGTCTCACGAGACTTAAGACGGGCCCCGCCACGGTGGTCTAGTGGCTAAGGTACTCGGCTGCTGACCCACAGGTCGCGGGATCAAATCCCGGCTGTGGCAGCTGCATTTCCGATGGAGGCGGAAATGTTGTAGGCCCGTGTACTCAGATTTGGGTGCACGTTAAAGAACCCCAGGTGGTCGAAATTTCCGGAGCCCTTCACTACGTCGTCTCTCATAATCATATCGTGGTTTCGGGACGTTAAACACCACATATCAGACTAAAGACGGGAACTAACGTAACTCGGCGCAATGCAGCGTACCTTTTACAATATATCAGATAATGGTCTGTTTTCTCAGAGGCTCCAGAAAACCAAGAATTGAGAGAAGCAGCCAGACCACCTTTGTCTCCTAAAAATTACAGATAAAGTAGCTGACACCTAAGCCTAATGAGTTCGACATCAATTGCATGCACGTGACATGTTTTACTCTTCCAACGATGATTTAGATGCTGACATTCCTATGTGTTTATTCGGAACCATGCAAATGGCTGGCGTCTGCTGAAGTTCTTTCTTCTTTTTTCTCCACGAGTCGAGTGAACTCCACAGGCTGCAAACAGTTTTGAACCCTGCGTGCTCATTTGGCATGATGTATTTTTATGAGATTTGGCATTTTATATATTAATAATAAACTTTTCGCATTGCGTGATACACTTATCGCTCACCCACCCCTACAGGAACGAGTTACAGGGCGTCAGGGGTCCTTGTGGACCATTTTTAAGGGGCTCGACGTCCCAACCATTCTCCTGGAACGTGTGTTGCGAACCACATGTGAAACCTAGACATCTGTTGAGCTCATGACTCTGATACCGCGACTGACATAAATTAGACGTAAGAAATAGCCCGTTTGTAGCGATTGAACAGTATATTTTTGTTTCATTAAAACTTGTGAAGTAATATAAAACTTATAAACTATTCCTAATAAGTAGATCATTTCCATTCACATTGTATATTTGCAACCGTTTCGCTGCACCGTCACCGGATTCCTCGCATAACCCAACTCTGTGGTCTGCTGGTTACGGTACTTGGCTGCTGTCCCGAAGGTCGTGGGATCGAATCCCAGCCACATTTAAATAGAGGCCAAATGCTTCACGCTCAGGTAAGTAGCTTTAGGTACAAGTTAAAGAACTACAGCTGGTCTGAATTTTCGGCTACACCATCTCTCGTACCCATATGATGGCTTCGAGATGTAAAGCCTCATTAACCTGCTATGATTTCTGCACCTCAAGTGCTTCCGGGTTCCGCTCTGGTGTGATGAGTTCATGCGATGACTTCGTCAATCAGCACTTTGTTGTGGTATCCCAGTCAAGTTACTAACATGTCATTGTCGTGTCTCATATTTTCGAGGCTTGTGACTTCACGATGACATCACAAGCTCGCTATATCATGATGATTTTTGCATCATTTGCGTCGACACCGATGGTGGCCTTTCGTGCTTCATAAAGGATTTTGCCTTAATAAGTGAAATCAACCGTCATCAAAAAGCCCAACGAACCAATGAGACGCGACGGAGAAAAAAAAACTTGCATGAAAAGAAAAACAATGGTAGCACAGGGTAGCATGGCATATTATCTTTTGTCTCAGACCTATGCTTGTGGTGTGAATGTAGGCAGTACCAATTTTATTCAATGAAAACTCTTGATCTCTTTAAAACAGTAACACTCCAAAATGTCACGCGGATCATCTATATTTTTACGTCATCGACGATGAGCAAAGTGTTGAAACTACCCTACGTTTTCTAAGAAAACCACATTAGCTCCCTACTACGCTAACCACACCAAAAAATCCCGAAATTACCAAACAAGTACGGTAATAACCATACAGTTGGCAACACTGCTGCGTGGGAAAGGGAGATTAGAGCTCAGAAGGCGGATGCTGCACTGTTCCCGTGACGGTGCGATGTCACTACTGTAGCAGACGATGGTTCTAGCCTAAAGACGCCATGGCCGCCATCCATGTTTTCTATTGTTACGGAAAGGCACCAGGCTGACAGGAAATTCACACACCAACCAAAAATAATGTGATCCTGCCTGGCGCACCGAGAAGCCCACAGTGCACCACGGCTTGCCAAGAACAAAAGCAAATAATAGCGGATATATCTTCTAGAAATCCGAGTCTTGCCCGACGACAGACGCAACTCTATATGCCAGACGCTCGCTGCACTTTCTTATTTGTTCTTTGCTTGTCCGCGCCAGGAAAGCGCTTCTCACGCTTCTCCGTCGAGAGAATCACCTTTACCACGGGAACGGTGCGCACACCGCACCCGACAACGATCAAAGGGAAGGTTCGCATGGAAACATGTATACTGTCACTGGAGCCAGACACGTGGTGATGAATTCGCCGCCGCATTTGACTGCTTACTAGAAAATATATCTTTAGTAATCATTAGGTAACACGTTCGAATGGCTCACGGAAGTTCGTAAAGTGAAGCTAAACCCGGGACCGACGGTTTAGAATGACTAATGCTGCTGAGTGAACAAGAGTTACACTTTTGCAAAAATTATTTTTCGCAATACGGCTACGTTTCTGTATGAATATACTGGTCTCCATTTTCATGGAAACAGGGATGGTGGTACAAGGGCGATCAGCATGAGGATGATGATGATAAATATCAAATATACCTCGCACCCACAATGAACCATGCACCGAAAATGCGGTGGTTGGCGGAAAATGACGTCAACCATTCAAGGGAGATAGATAGATAGATAGATAGATAGATAGATAGATAGATAGATAGATAGATAGATAGATAGATAGATAGATAGATAGATAGATAGATAGATAGATAGATAGATAGATAGATAGATAGATAGATAGATAGATAGATAGATAGATAGATAGATAGATAGATAGATAGATAGATAGATAGATAGATAGATACGCCGATGCCAGCCAGCCATTCGTGACTTAGTACGTGGGCTGCCCTAATTATTTTCCAATTGGAAACATACGTTTTCCAATTCCAAACATACATATAGATACACCGACTATAGTTGAGACATCCGACGTAAAAGATAGATAGATGAAGTGAGGTTCGTCGAAAAAGGCAATAAGAAAAAATCACTGAATCTCCACGGAGTGAATCATGATGAGTGAGGCAAAGCGTCCATCTGCCCGTCCATGCTTCCGTCCGTCCGCGTGACTATCCGTGCATCCATCCATGCGTCCATCCCTCCGTACGTCCACGCTTTCATCTATCTGTCCATGCATCTGCTAGTCTGCCTTCCGTTCGTCCATGCATCCGTCCGTGCGTCCATCCAGTGAACACTACATGTACCGCCATCTCGCATCCCGGTGGCTTGGTACGACAACGACGGAGGATGGACTGACCTACGCCTTGGGGAGCTAGTATACCACCAGATGTCGCAATAAAGACAAAAAAGAATGTGAAGTGGACGCAAATCGACTGTAAAATAACAGCAGAGCATATGAACGATGTGATCATTTGAAATAAGGCATACAGCAATTATTAATCTTCCTCCGCGCGCCGGTGCACCACGTAGCTATATGCAGCAGAGAAACAGGAGCGAGAAAAGAAACGCAAGATGAACGAAATCATCCCCATGAGCACTTGTCGTGGGTACTGGCGTGCGCAGAGTTTTCCCGCAGAAGCTTGCTCTACAACACTACACAAAAGCGGCCACACTGCTCAGTGCTCAAGTGACCGCGGAACAAGAAGCACAGTGAAGCGTTTCTTTTAGTTTTACGCCAAGAAGAGTGCATGTATATACGAAATGCTCCAGCACTGCCATGGTATCTCAGAATCAATTTCACGGCTGCTTCCTTCATAACAAGAGCGGGATAAATGGAATAAATAAAAAATAAACATATTCAAAGCGCAGCTGTCATCTGTAGACATACTTTTCATTTTCTAGTTCTTCATTTTTCGAAGCAGAGCATTTTAATACTGTGGTAAATTTACATTCCCCACTTATTTTTGCACTTTTTTTTCTACAGCAGAAAAAAATACAGAGAAAGGGAGGTACAGAGTATTACTTTCTGTCGAAGAGAGAGAGAACGATGGACTTTCGGACGAAGGCGGGCAACTCTTTTCGTAACTTGAAACACCGTTTGAGTCGATGAAGAAGCTAGCTCATCCGGCGGCCGAGATTTCATTTCCAGGCATTTAGTTTTCTTGGCGTTGATCCTCTCCACCTCTTGAGCACTTTTCAGGGAAGAAAAATCGTACGCGGGCCGGTTAAACCACCAGGCGGCAAAAAGCCATTGAACGGGGTGGAAATATTAGCAATGGTCGGTCGCCCTCCATTAGCACACATGCATTGAAAGAGAAACCAATTAACGAGAAGGCATTAATATTTATATATTATGTCAGGACTGGTGATCATTCTTAACAATGGCACTTGTCTGCCGCAATATTTTTCGGGGGTTCATAGGGGGTGAGAAGAAGGGTTCGCTTTTGTCACTGTCTGAACGCATGTATATACGGGGTTTGTAAAGAAATGTGTCCACTAATCCTCGAGAATAATCAAAATGGAATAGTTGCTCGATGCCTCCATATTGATTGATATGTGGGGTTTAACGTCCCAAAACCACTATATGATTATGAGAGACGCCGTAGTGGAGGGCTCCGGAAATTTAGACCACCTGGGGTTCTTTAACGTGCACCCAAATCTGAGCACACGGGCCTACAACATTTCCGCCTCCATCAAAAATGCAGCCGCCGCAGCCAGGATTCGAACCCGCGCCCTGCGGGTCAGCAGCCGAGTACCTTAGCCACTAGACCACCGCGGCGGGGCCCGATGCCTCCATAATTGCCTTAACTGTAGCGGAAGACATCTTAAGTTAACTGACTACATGAATTGTGACGGGAAATAAATTTAATAATTAATTGTCCTATTAGTGGAGACAGGTGGTCTATTCAAACTGAGCGAGCTCCGGACATGAGGCTCATTTCCACGTCCCACGAGCACGGAATCTCTCTCTCATTAGAGCACTGCACGGGCGTGAATTTTCAGCCAGAGCCCGGGCCGAGCCAGCTTTATGAAGCCCGAGCCCAGCCCGCGCCCGTTCTTCTAAACCCGGGCCAGGTTTGGCAATTGGTGTCAAGCCTGGGCCTGGATAGGGCCCGGGCATTTATTACTAAACTTATCCAGGGCGCGCGTATTCATTATCAAAATCGGCTCGAAGCCGCTAAAGATTCTTGTTGATCATTATTATTAGTGATGACTTACGCTTTGGAGTGGGTGATCGGACGGAAAATCTGATGTCTACATGCATCGAAATGTTGCTCTAGCATGATGCGTAGCTCAGTGGTTAAACTGTTTCGCTGTTAAGTCCTAGGACCCGGGCGCGATACAGGTGGCCAAGGCTGCCGTATCTAAATGGGGGCAATAAATGGAGGGGAAAAAGAAAAGAGAGAGCATGGCGTCACGCAGACAGCCTTGGCAAGCCAAGCAAATTTGAAATGAGCAGTGTGGGCCCAACACCTGACTTTTGCGCAAGATCAAATCAGCAACGAGAATTGGCAATACCTCGGAACATGGCACTCTATAGATTTTAATCAGAATTCGCTTGTTCGGCGCTCATCCACAGATAACACACGCATGCGGTTTAAAAGGGGAACATCATCAAGAGTGCTGGAACCCACCACACGTTATGACGTTTTGATCATGTGTTGAGCCAACATTGTAAGCTTCCGTCGTTTGTCGTGATGCTTTCTCATTTCTTTTTATTTCCATAGCAATTATATGGACACACTCGGCTGAATTTTCCGCCGGTGTCGTCGTCGCCGTCATTCACCGTATATGTATACGTATCTATATGTATTAAAACGCAAGAAAGAGAAATAATCCAGCAAAAAAAAACTCCGGCACGCGGAATCTAACGTTCGACCTTTTAATTGCGCATGAGAGGCGTTAGCCACTGAAACACGAAGGAGCACTACCTTTGAACATTTGAACAGCAAGGTATTTATATCTACCCCTTGCCACTGGTGATGGGCATTTTGCGGGGAGCTATCGTGATTTGAGCATTACCAGCGAGATGGCACATTGAGTGAGCATCGCTAGATCTTCACGACGCGGCGGCGCGCTCTCTTCTCTCAAGCGTACTTTGCTCAGCGGAGAGGAACACTCACGCGTCTGCTCACTTATCTCGCGGTGTGGACAATTGTACTCCTTGGACTTTCACTGGAACGATTCTGTTGCAGTTACCAGGTACACAAAGGTCACTTCACTCGTTCCACAGTTTCCGTTTGCGAAAAGGATGCGCTTTTTCGACACATCAACGTAATAACTTAGACGCCGTTTCGCATTCATCTGTACCCGTGAGTGAATTTCGTGCGTCATTCGAGCTTGAGAAACGTGGGGCAGGTTTTGGTCCGCCTGCCATTCTTCGCGTGACCTTCCAAAGCTTGCTATGGCGCCTATTGATTCGCCTTTGCGGCAAAGCTGTGACGTTTTCTTTCTCCCGGGGCGAAATGGAAGAAACCCTTTACTTATCTTCTGGTACACGATAAAAAACTTCAGGCAGTCGAAATTAATCCGGTGTCCACTTCGGCATGCCTCGTAATTATATACTCGTTTTCGCTTGTAACAACAAGGAATTCAAATGAATAGTGGCCTATATGGCACATGACAAGTCAATACAATAACGGTAGAGCGAAAATAAGATATATCAAAAAATTATTTTAAAGAAGTGTGCAAGTATATTGTGAAAAAGTGGACCCGGGACGTTCTCGTTATTGCTCTTTTTACGCTCGCATTGGAAACATTGATTACACAATTTTCAATAGAGCCTCCTGATTATTAATTTGTAATAGCGAGATAAGAAAGCTTAACGTTATGCATGGTGAGCAGCCACCAAAGGCAGATAAGATATAAAACTTGTTCTTATTCGAACGTCGCCATGCAAAGGGAATCGCCTTGAACAATATATTTATATAATCAAGCTGCTACAGACCGAACTTGATACTAGACCAGATAAAAGGTTTCACTTTTCGTCATGAAATAAGCATAAAAGTAAGCTTAAAATAATACCAGTGACGTAAAAAGAGCGCACTCGAAAATTATGCCATAGAAACAGAAACATGAAAGAGCCAGCAAAAGGCAAAGTTCTACATGTTGTCTAGCAGAACTTTGCAGCAGTTGTTTATGTTCTAAGCTTTAAGCAGGTTCTCTTGTCTTGGAGTACGTACCCAGTTGCACTAAAATATCATCTGCTGCTGCTGGCGCTCAAGGCTGAGAAGGATAATAATTTATTTCAATAGTATTATTTTAGCAGAAACGAGAAAGCCTGTGGCATTTCCTACACTGTTATGGTTTACTGGTTCAAGAACCAGCTCACTGGCTGCTGGTTCTTGAGCATGATCGGAAAACACTGCCTATCGGTAGTAGCGGCGCCCGACAACCCGCGAGCCAAATAATATAGCACAGCATCTGGCGTAGAATTCCCAATAAATTATCAAAGTTAGCTGAAAATTGCTTTCTCTTCTCTCGACAAAAGGCGGAATATGTCCAAACAAATCGCACGTAAATTGCCCTTCTATCAGTCATTGGCTGACTTGAACATGGTGCGCTCGCTCATTACAGAGATTGCCGCGGAAGGCCGTGACTTGTCCACGAGCGCGCGCGCGATCACATCGACCAAGCGACGCATTCGAAGAAAAAAAAGAAAAAAAGTGCTCAAGGCCACGAGGCGCTTGTGACGTTTTTCCGTGACCCTGCCATTCCTCCCTGCTTTGCTTCCAGTGCTTTCTTCGGGACGAGAAAAGAAAGAATACGATTGCAGAATGCGACAAACCTTTGTAACTCCACTCGCACTGAATGGATCCTTAAAACTTTTGCGGCGTTGAATTCATGAGACAATAAGCTTTTCCAGTGAATTCATTCCGTGGTTACATGAAAAATCAGTTCATGGCCCCTTTAAATTCGTGCAGATCGTATGCCCTTCGCTGGGGGTTAATTATCCGGCTTGTCTGTGCTCGTTTCTCCTCCTGGTAAACGCAGATGTACACCAAACAGCAATTCACGTACTCTGTCAAGAACTTTGCGCACTTCCGGCGAGTCTATCGAATGACCAGTCAGGTGATTCCTAAATTTTAGAGAGTACCTAAATACAAGCGGCAATGTTACGACTTTTTTCCTGCTCAAGCTTTTCGTTGGCCTTGTTGAAAGGCTCCGAAAATTCGAAGACCTCCGTCAACATCACCGCATTGACGTCTTTTAAAAATTGAGTTCCCCTTGAATCCCGGAGATTCTCTGTCGCATAATACTGAGTCAGCACGGACTTTATCATAGCGAGCTTCGAATTCCACTAAACCTTAGCATTTGCCATTTCAGTTTGGCACACAATGCTATATACCATGCAGTGCATAATGTTCGCGTGTGCTCGAAGGTCCAACTTTGGCTTTTAAAAGAGTGGGCCTGAGTCCAGCCCCGCCACGGCCCGCAGCCTTACGCGCTGGCCAAGTCAATGCCCTCACTTTCAAGCCCGAGCCTGGCCCGGGTCTACCAGAAAATTATTCGAATGACCCAGCCCAGCCAAGGGTCAGGGCTGGGCTGGGCTGAGCGTAGGCTTTCGGGCCTTCCCGGGCACGTGCCTACGTCTACCTCCTATGTCCTGGGGATGCGCGCCAAGAAGAGGTACACAGGGAACTATGACTGTCGGCCGATATAAAGACGGGGAGAACGATTTCAGCGATTGAGCCAGCACGCCGAGCAAAAAACTTGCGATGATGTGATCGACTATCAGTAGCACCTGCCACATAAACCACGAAATTACAATGGCAATCACCATTTCTTTGGAAGATTTGCTGTCATGTAGAAACAAATTTTGCCCCATGTCTGCATGCTTGTTGGACTGCAAATGTCGTCGAAATCGAAAGAAAATAGTCCTCCGTCTGGATAGAGTGAATAGAATAGAATATTTATTTGATGTTTTGTGCGAAAAAATTGATGAATGGGACTCTGGAGGCACTCCGTTAGACATGAACGTCATCACGTGATAATCTCAGAAAGCGAAAAGGTGGTCTCCGTTATTCATAGCTCGACATTCTCATTCTCGAGTACACTCGCTCACACTCACTCATACTCATTTAAACGTGATGAGTGTCAGTATGAGTGAGTATGTGTGAATGTGAGTAGGAGTGAGTATGAATGTGAGTGACCCCGTATTCACAAACGCTCCTTCACTCAAGAGCTCTCCTCGAGTTGACCAAGTCAAGGCGAAACGTGCTCCTCCGATCAAAATGCCGCTGCGTTTTTTGAACGCTCCTCCCCATTTCCTTCACCAAGGGATGCCTTGGAAATGCTCCCTACACTTGAGTGAAACGCGTGGGCCGAGAAAGGCAACTGATAATGATGTAGTGAATAAGAAAGATGTTGATACCATAAGGTCAGCTATCATCAACACAAGAAAAAGGCACGAGCTTGGCGATCAAGCACCGTCATCTGTTTCCGCCTACGTTCTTTTAGAGCTACCACCCGCTTGCTCAGTCCTTCAATAAACCTTCTTTACATTTGGTGGAGGTGCGGGGTAACTACATCACCTACACCTTGGAACTCCGATCCCGCACCTTACCGTCGACCATGCAAGTTGACGCTGCCCAACAGGCAGCACCTCTCGCGGCCGCTACTTGCCCCGGCCCGGTTCACCAGCGAGACCCCTCGATCTTTTCGGGAGCCGAAGACCAGGACGTCGAGGACTGGCTGTCATCCTACGAAAAAGTCAGTGGACCAAACAGGTGGGATGACGCTGCTAAGTTGAGCACCGTCAACGTTTACTTGGCTAATGTGGCGAAACTTTGGTACACAAACCACGAATCCGAGTTGGAAAACTCGGGCCACTTTCAAGCAGGCAATATCCTTGGTTTTCGGTTGCCCTGCCGTGCGGAAGTTGCGCGCCGAACAACGCCTGCGCTCACAGGCACAAGAACCTGGCGAAACGTTTACCGCCTATATCGAAGACATACTCGATCTGTGCAGGCGCGTCAAGGCCGCAATGAGCGAAAGTGCCAAGATCCAGCACATTATGAAAGGTGTTAATGACGACGTATTTCAAATGCTCCTTGCGAAGTCTGCTGGCACGGTGTCTGAAGTGGTAACTCTGTGCCAGAACTACGACGAATTGCGATGGCAACGAGCTCTCACCAGTCGTCCATTTCAGTCTAACCAACCACTCGCTGCACTGGACGTCGTACCTGACTACTCCCGCCTTCTAGCACAAATCAAAGACTTTGTGCGTGAGGAGGTCACACGTCAGCTTTCCCTCCTGCAGTTTTGTCAGCGCCAAGAGCTCCCGCAGCAGCAGCAAGAGCAACCACCGACACCGTTAGCTCCCATGCTCTGACATGCACTTCAGGACCAGATTGCCGAGGCTATGCCAGCGCTCTTTCAGCAGCAAGTTGTCGCCGCGCCTCTTACTTAAGCTGACGCAGTAAAGAGGCAGCAGCCACACCAGCCCTCGCCATTCAATGGACTGCCGCATGTCACCGCTCCTACTCAGTCTTCCGTCGCATGGGCACCTCGCCTCACTACCACAGCCTCGACTGAGCCGTATGCCGCGTGGGCGGCGCCCCTCGCTGAAAATGCCTGGTGAACGCGCGATAAACGACCGATCTGTTTTGCGTGCGGCGGCCCTGGCCATACATCTCGATACTGCCGTCGTCGCGTGCCCGCCTACACAGACGTCCGACCACGAAGCAACTACATAGACCGACCCCCTTTTAGTTATGAAAATTCGGATCGTCAGTCAAACACGTCTTCCTATGACTATCCGGCAACTTCGTCTCGTCGCTCACCTTCACCCAATCGACGCTCCTTGTCACCAATGCGTCCACGACCAGCCCATCGAAATGAGGGAAACTAGCCGTAACAGTTCAAGGGGCAAGAACTGCGCTATCTAAATGTTTAAGTTTTCGCACCTTGCCGTCAAATATCGTCGAAGGTTTCGTAGACGGCGCCCTTGCATACGCTCTTGTGGATACTGGAGTCACTGTGTGTGTTATAGACGCCAAACTTTGCCGCAAGCTCCGAAAGGTGACCACGCCGCTTGATATGATGTCTTTACGTGCAGCAAATGGAGAACCTGTTCGACCTATAGCCGCCTGCACTGCCCGACTGACAAATGCGGAGTGCCACTACATTGTTGAGTTAATCGTCCTTTTCTCGTGCTCTCATGACATCATCCTTGGCTGGGATTTCCTATCGCGTAATCGTGCCGTTATGGATTGTGCCCGTTCTGAACTTGAACTGCTTCCGTTGTTCGACCAGCCCTACGACCATACTAATCCAGCCGCGCACAAGCTAGTTGTCAAAGAGGACACTCACATCCCACCGACAACAGCTATTTTGCTCCGTGTGGTCTCCGACGGCATGCGTGATGAAGTAGCATTTTTTGAGCCACCAAGCCTCTTTCAAGTCGGAAACCATTTCTGCTCCCTTATGCAGCCCTCTCAATTTCTAATAGAGCCAGTGCTCTCTGCCTTACCAATCCCTTTCCGCATACCATCAAACTGTTTAAAGGCGAGTCTCTTGGATGCGTACAGCCCATTGATAACGGAAATTTTTTACTGTGCCGCAAGAATCATCCCAAAGTGACCTCGCCGCGGTCAGTGCTCTTAACCACTCTGATCTACAGGCTTCGAAAGTGTTCGATTCGGCGATCGCAGACGGACTGTCACCATCTGAACGATCTGAACTCCTGCAACTGCTGCACCAGTACCGCGAATCTTTCGATGTTGTTCAACCTTCACTTGGCCGCACTTCTACCACTCTACATTACATCGATACCGGCTCCCATGCACCACTACGACAGCGACCATATCGTGTTTCTGCGGCGGAACGCCAAGTTATTACCGAACAGGTGAACAATATGCTGCAACGCGGAATCATTCAACCTTCACAAAGTCCATGGGCCTCACCTGTAGTGCTCGTTAAAAAAAGGATGGTTCCGTTGGCTTCTGCGTGGATTACTGGTGCCTAAATGAGATCACTCAAAAATACGTGTATCCTTTACCCAGGATTGACGAGCCTTTGATACTTTACAAGGTGCCGAAGTTTTTTCATCATTATATTTGCGCTCAGGGTACTGGCAGCTCCCCCTTGCAGATGCCGATTGACCAAAAAGAGCCTTCGTGACACCGAACTGTCTATATGAGTTTAATGTCATGCACTTCGGCCTCTTCAATGCGCCTGCCACCTTCGAGCGCATGATGAACTCGGTTCTTCGGGGTTCGAAATAGCAAATCTGTCTCTGCTATCTCGACGATATTGTCGTCTTTGCGCCAGACTTTGGAACACATCTCGAGCGCCTCAAACACGCCCTCACGTGCCTGAAGAATGCTCAGCTCGAACTCAACCTCAAGAAGTGTCACTTCACTGCTCGGCAACTTACGATTTTCGGGCACGTCGTATCAAAGGACGGTATACTTCCCGACCCGGCTAAGTTACGTGCTGTCGCCGACTTCCCCAAACCAACGACTATGAAGCAGTTACGAAGCTTCGTGGGGTTATGCTCCTACTTTCGCCGGTTCGTGTGCAACTTCGCCTTTATCATTGCGCCTTTGACCGAACTTATAGGCAGCACCACTGATATTTCGTCATGGTCTCCTGAGTGTGACCAAGCCTTCTGTACCCTTCGTCGTCTCCTCACTTTGCCACCAATACTGCGTCATTACGATCCTATGGCAGCAACTGAGGTCCACACCGACGCCAGTGGTGTCGGCCTCGGTGCGGTTCTCTCGCAACGCAAGCCTGGATTCGCCGAGTATACTTGGAATACTTGGCGATCGTTTGGGTGCTTGTCAAGCTCCGCCCATACCTTTATGGCCATGCTTTTGATGTAGTAACGGACCACCACGCATTATTCTGGTTATCTTCGCTTAAGGACCCATCGGGTCGTCTTGCCCGTTGGGCTCTTCGGCTTCAAGAATATGACATTCGCGTTGTATATCATTCCGGCCGCAAGCATACCGATGCTGATGCACTGCCCCGATCTCCCCTATCCCCAGACATTACATCTGTTTCCTCGGACAACACGTTGTCAGCTCTTGACGAGTACACCATCTCTTCTGCACAACACAATGACCCATGGATTGCTTCGCTTCTTGACGCGTTATCCGAGGCACCCACACTACCAACCACTCGAACCCTGTGCCACCAGGCTCCGCACTTCAGTATTCGGGATGGCCTTTTGTACCGACGCAACTATTCAGCAGATGGTAGGAAATGGCTACTAGTCATTCCCCAAGCGCTGCTCTCTACCCTCGGCGCATCGTTTCATTCCGACCCGCAATGTGCCCACGCCGGTGTTTTCAAGACCTACGAGCGCCTACGGAAAAGGTATTACTGGCACGGAATGTTTACTTTCGTCCGCCAGTTCATTCTCGGCTGCCACGAATGTCAGTGGCGGAAAAGCCCACCACATCCTGCAAAAGGATCATTGCAGCCACTTCCATGCCCAGACCACCCATTCGAGTGTGTAGGAATTGACCTCTACGGACCACTACCATTAACAATGGCAGGCAACCGATGGGCTATCGTGGCAGTGGATCATCTAACACGGTACGCTGAAACTGCTGCTCTCCCCACAGCTGCAGCACAGGACGTCGCAACTTTCATACTCAATCGTTTTGTGCTTCGTCATGGTCTTCCTCGAGAACTCCTCAGTGACCGAGGGCGTGTTTCCCTCTCTGATTTAATCCAAGCACTTCTTCAACAGTGCCATATTGTACACCGGAAGAGTACAGCCTACCACCCACAGACTAACGGCTTGACTGAGCGGTTTAATCGTACTCTGGGGGACATGCTCGCAACGCATGTCGCTTCTGATCAAACAAACTCGGACCTCGTTCTCCCATTTGTGACATACGCGTATAACGCCGCTACGCAAGTCACTACCGGGCTTTCCCCGTTTTTTCTCCTGTATGGTTGCCAACCATCGCACACCATTGACACTTTACTGCCATACTCGCCAGATCCCTCTGAATGCAAGCCTGTCTCGGAAGCCGCTCGTTACGCAGAAGAGTGCCGCAAGCTAGCCAAGCGGCTTACTACATCCGACAACAGCGCCAGAAGGAGACCCGTGACGACGACCATCGTTCTGCACCAACGTTCGTTCCTGGAGTACTTGTATGGCTTCATGCACCGCCCAGCGCCCCTGGTGTATCACCCAAGCTACTCTCTAGTTATCATGGTCCCTACCACGTGGTCGAGCGTACTTCACCCGTGAACTACGTCATTGAACCCCTCACGCCACCGAGCGACCGTCGTCGGTGTGGACGTAATATCGTTCTCGTAAACCGTCTGAAGCCCTACTTTGACCCGCTTGACGCCATTGCCAGGATGGCTTCAACTTTTTCGCCGGGGGTAATTGTAGTGAATAAGAAAGACGTTGATACCATCAGGTCAGCTATCATCAACACAAGAAAAAGGCACGAGATCGGCGATCAAGCCCCGTCATCTGGGTCCGCCTGCGTTCTTTTAGAGCTACCACCCGCTTGCCCAGTTCTTCAATAAACCCCCTTTACAATGAGAGTATTCCTAATTTTGCTTTGTAAATGCCTTTTTCTGTACAATAAATGAACGATCATCGTAATTAGTCTTCGTTATAAGTTCACATTGCGGAAAACTACATGCATTTGAAGTGGTAGCATGATTTCTCCAAGCCTTGAACCGATAAAGAAAGAGAAATCCCCTCTTTAATCTGGCAACAGTCGCATCTACACAGTAAAAAGAGACGCAGAGAAATTTGTGGCTTGGCAATGACGTAATGGTGCACGGTAGAAGTGTTTTTTGAAGCGACAAAATAGGAAAGAAAGCTGTGGTTGAAAGGTTATGGAAAATAAAAACTTCGTAGTTGTGTGTATATAGACACATGTATATCTATAATTAATGTTTTAAAAATTTAGACTGAATATTATTATTACAATATGTAGGTTAGGAGTGATTCCATGTAATACCAGTTATGTCTATTTGAAGGTTGAATGTTTCTAGTCCCTAAATATGGCCGCAATTATGCAATGGCTTTCAGCGATTCCAAATTACCACGTGGAACATTGATTCCTGATGAGTGTAGGGACATAAATTTGTGTATAAATTATGATTTCATGTATTTATTCTCTCGTGGTGACCGGAAATTATTTTGTAGAACATAAAGCTTTGTTTTCTAGAAAGTGTGGTCCTGTTCGTAGAAGTGACCGGTTACTACTTTCGGTAAATTGTGCTTTGCGTCTGCACGGTGGCCGTTCAGTCTTACGTGAATTGGCGGCCCACTTTCGCTTATATATTGTTTTCTACAGCTGGCACACTCAGAAAAGTATATTAGGTTGTTTAAAAGTGCAGGTGAAGCTCTATGCGACCTTGTGAATGTAGTCAGATGCTGTGCTTTTTATGTTGGTAGCCGGCTGTATATATTTGCAGGGTGAGCACCTGGGCCGGCCACAGGGATCGGACGTCCTAGTCTAAGTTTGCGTGAACAAGCATGTCTTTAAGTTAGCGTTGCAAATGCCACGTGCCACGCATTGCTAATTCCCGCAAAACTTAAAGCAAACACAGGACGTCTGGTCCCTGTGGCTGGCCCAGATGCTCCACCTGTAAAAATATATACCTGGCTAACAACTTAAAAAGCACATAATTTGACTACATTCACAAGGTCCCATCGATCTTCATCTGCACTTCGAACAACCTAATATACTGTCTTAAGTGCGCCACCTGCAGACAATATATAGGCAAAACTGGGCAGCCAATTCACGTAAGACTGAACGGCTACTGTGCAGACACAAAACACAATTTACCAAAAGCAGTAGCCAGTCACTTCAACCAACAGGGCCACAATTTCGACCAAGCAAAGCTTTATGTTCTACAAATTTCTGCTCACCATGAGAGAGGAAATACATGGAATGATATTTGATACACAAATGTAAGCCCCTACACCGATCACGAATCAATGTAGCACGTCGCCATTCGGAATCGCTGAAAGCCATAGCATAATGACGACAGCATTTAGAAATGAGAAAGGTTCAACCTTCAAATAGACATAACCGGTATTACATGGAATCACTCCTAACCTACATATTGTAATAATAATATTCACTCTAAATTTTTAAAACTTTAATTATAGATATACATGTGTCTATACACACACAACTACGAAGTTTTTATTTGTAGCACTTGAGCAAAAATAATGAAGTTTTCCTTCGGTGGTAAGACATCTCCACAGCTTAATTTTCTCCAGCGTCGTGTTGAAGTTCTTGAAATGGAAAAATTACCACACCACTGCCGACTAACGCGCTGCGTTTTTTAGTGTTCTCAAATGTATAGCTTCAAGGAATACTGCTCACACAGGAAGGTCGCTTGAACAGGTTATCGGTGACAAAGATGGGCGTTAAGCGATGCCAGTATGGTACCGATGTAAAAAAGAAGAAAAAAAACACCGACGAAAAAGCGGCCACCACGTTCGAATGTGATAAGAGACCGCTGTCAAAATCCGACGCAGTGCCAGCATTTGTTTTTCTTTCCAGCGATTAGCGAGAAGCGGAACGTTGGTTGCAATCATCAAGCAAACAAGCAATGCGCGGTGGATCTGTTCTTTAGTTGATGAATCATTATAGGGTCTGACTCACGAACACTGTGCGGAGGGCCGTCTAGTGAGCATCAAGCACTTGACTCATTGAATATATACGCAGTGAATATATACGCATTGAATATATCGGCAGTATTGCGAAAAGCGCTTCTGAGCGTTGAATTTTCTTTTTCGTTGTTCTCATTTACTCTGTTGTATAGTGCTGACATGGGTACTTGTTCTGGGTAAGTCACCAGTAAAGACGACATGCACGTGGTCATGCCTGAACTTATCCTCTTAAGGATTACTCTTTGAACGGCGTAAAGCGGCATTGGGCAACAAAACTAGTGTGTCATCGGTTAATATTCTCGACGAAAGTGTATATGCTGACCAGCACATAGCCGAATTGGAGCAGTAGTTATGGAGTTCGGCTTCTCACCCAGAGTTCGGTGGTTTGATCCCGGCCGGGGAGGTTGCATTTCGATGGAGGCGAAAAGGTAGCGGGCTGTGGACTGCGCGATGCCTGTGCACGATAAAGAACACCAGAAGGTCACAACTTCCGGAGCCCTCCAATACGGTGTCTATCATAATCATCTCATAGTTTGAGAACGTAAAACCCCAGGTAGTATTATGCTGATCAGTAAAGCAGGGTATACTGAAAAAAGAACGTGTTCAAAGGGAGTTGTTTGCCCTTACAAAAGATGTCCTGAAATCTTGCATGCCTTTCGAATGTATTATGGACCCGCTTCCGCCACTTTCACTCAAGAATGGCATGCTTGTTATCAGCCCGAGACAACTTTTTTGTTTGTTTAATAGAAAAGTGATCAGTGCCGAGATTTCAAGATACGGAACGCAAGCCAGCAGCATAGAAGCGGATGGAAGATATCTCTGTCGTTATTACGGCAACTGCTTATACGTGCAGCTACGCTTTGTCGCGTTTCCGCGTCTGTTTGCCTACCGTTTCGCTGTCTGTTCCGCGCACATTAAAGTCCCTCTATCTACGAAAAGTAGCGAAAGGTCTTGATCTAGCCGCCTCGCCGCGCGATTGGCCGGTTGGCGACACGTGATTTTTTTTTGTCTCCTTCGCGCCCCGCCCTAAGGGTCCAGCAGTCGTTCGCTGTGCATGCGGATCGCGTGGTTTTTTGCGTTTCTGAGCGTGGAATTGGACGTTTCGGTAAGTAAAAAACATTTCTTGTGCCTCTGATGCATTGTTTTTGCAACGTAAAAGCGCTTAATTACCTTTCCCTTGAGTGGACGCGGCAATTACGTGTTTTTATTCAACGTTTGCAGCATGACACGCTAGCATGCCGGGCTGCTGTGCCTACGGTTGCCGCAACCGTACGACGGATGGAAAGAAGTTCTTTTCTATTCCTCGCGGTGATGATAACATCAGCAGACGGAAGATATGGCTCCACAGAATCGGGCGCAAGGATTTCGTGCCCACTGAAAATACCCGGCTATGCGAGGTAAGTGACTTCGTGGTTTTTATATAATGTAAACACTGTCGTAGATTTAAGCCAGCCATGTGCCTCGCTGGCGTGCCTTTATTGATGTATATACTGTTTCATGGGCATTATCTCAACAACGCTGTTATTGTTTTCGCGTTCTTGATGCGGCTGATTTGCGCATTATAGTTATTTACGATTCACATCCCGTATTTCTCACAGTGATTAGCTCGAGACCCCAATACAATTGCGTTTGTTTATGTCATCATAATGCGAGCTTTGTTAACGGTAAACGACTAATGTGTTGGCTGAGCACTGAATAGGAAAGTCTAGAGCAATGCAGAGTGCCCCTTGCCATTTAGTTGCTTTGACCCGTCTCCTTGAAACAGCTTTTCGTTTGTGCATTACGCATCAGGGCGTGTCACATAAAGTTATTTTTCAGGTGTGGGCATCCTTTTATAATGTTTAGATGCGACAGCATGTATAAATGAACTTATTGCAGTTTCCTGTTCATGCAAGGTTTCCTAGATCACGTGAGCATCGATGTAGATGTGTCAATGTGCCAGAGGCTGCTTATATTCTGTCAATTATTCTGTCAATTATTCTGTCAATTATTTTGTCAATTATTCTGTCAATTATTCTGCCCGCTGTGCCACCCCCTGGCTACGCCACTGAATCTGGTTACTGATAATTGTCAAATGCAGCGAAATCCTTTATTCTAAATAAAGCTCTTAGAGTATTGTGTATACAAATAATTCGGTTAGCGTTAAAAGACCGCGGGAATACTGCCGAACACTGAAAAACGCGATAAGAGCGCACGTAACTCGCTGTGCACCACTAGAAGCAATCAGTGCGCAATGATGTTTCCGAAAGTTTTGGTAAGCTCACAACCCCCTGATATTCTTGAACTATAAAACAAGCACTTTCAGTTGACCTAAATATCGTCTCTACTTCAATGTAAGCTGAATTTCAGATCGTGCAAACGACCGTAAAAAAGCGCCGTATGACTACCGCTGTGAAACACCATTCAATAGAATGAGATGCTTCGAAAGTACGAACGTTTTATTGCAAAGCTTCACGCGCCCCGGGATCGTTAGTCGTTGTCCCTACTGCTTAAAGTTTCCTGGGCAGCTTACGCCACAAAGGGTGACAATTAACCGGTTCAAACGCGCACTGAGAGCGGTTTCAGCCGTCCGCAAAATGCACGCGAGCGAGCGGAGCGTCGTCTGCTAGCGCTGCTCCTTGGACCACTCCAGAGGGCGCGCGTGTAGTTGTCGCTACCTTTATATGTATATAGGGACCTTAGCGCACATCGGTCCGCGCCGTCGCGGCTGACCCCCGCCAGTCAGCGAGGAAAAGGGGGAGGGATTTGTACATATCTTATTTATGCTCATGCGTTCATTTGTTCATGTGCGTGTCTACACATACAAAGCTTTAAAATTTCGAAAGGAGGGCAAACACCCCATCCTCCGCCTACGCCAATGTTGGCCAGTGAGGAGTACATCACAGCAATGCGCCATTTCTGACGCTTCAAAGCGGCAACTCTATATATCCTTTATGACGCTGTTACTGCCACCGTTTTCTAATAGCTGAAGTCACGGTAGGTCATTCGTTTTTCTCATTATAGTTATCATGTGTTTTCTGTCCTACATTCGCATATGCAATTGCCTTTTTTGGTAACCTCGTGGAGTACAGAAAAAGTGGAAGAGAAGTGAGCCTGTTCGCCGAGGCAGCCGGCATCGCAGTGAACCCAAACACACCCGCTTCACATTCATTATTCTAACAAATCGTCTGTAACTATAGGTTCTATTTAGTAGAAAGGCTGCTTTTATATCTGCAGGTAATATTTTCGATTCTGTAATTGGTGTGGATACAGGTAAATAAAAGCATTAGTGTAAGTTCTTTCATAGTGATCGTGAGGGCGAGGAATTTTCGACAATGCATCAGTGGCACCCGCTTTTCATCTCGCTTCTGCCGCGGTGTGATTGGATATGTTGACACTGTCATGACACCATATTCATGACACCATATTCAATTGTGATAAATTGTCACTTTTATTTAACGGTGCGCATTGGTGCTAGAATACCAAAGACAACAACAGCGTTCATTCTCGTGTGTCCTATGTTGTAATTAGGGCTGCGTGCCTTCAGATAAATAGAAAAATCAAGAAACTCACCCGTGTAAGATGTTCCACCATTCTGTTATATCCATCGACTCCCGTTTTAACGGAATAGCCCTAAAGAGCTTGTTTCGCAGAAATTCCGGCATTGGTATCAACTTTGCGCGTCGTTAGTTATAAGCAAAAAATCATCATATGCGTGACCGAATTATCAATAACGAGGCAAATAGCACAAATAACGAAAAATATTTCGCCAGAGTGGGGATAGAACACGCGTCGTTTGGGTACGAGCGAAAATTAAACGTGCGTTGTTGAGTGTCAAGCGGACGTTCTAGCACACTGCCAATCGTGTGCTTGCGGATACATTGAAAATAGCCTCCTCTGCTTGGAAATTCAGTGAGAGTGACACGTGATTTACAAACACACGCGTCCTGTATACATGCTTTATTGTGCAACATGAAATAACGCAGCAATAATGCGTGGTACAAGAGCCCATAGAAATCAGGCGTAAAAACAAGTGATTATCACAATTACTTCATGGTTTAAAGCCAATAACCTACTAAGAAAAACGCACACACGTTACTGCGCCTGTTTTCCTAAGGCTATGTAAAGGGTGCGTAGCTGGTTCGAAAATGTTTCATGCATAAAGCGTTTGAACTACGCGCTATAGGAACAGGAGATCGCTGTCGCGTTGAATTCCTAAAGGCGAAGCTTTAGGGTCAACTAATTTTTAATGACTATTATAACCTTATTCCGGTTTTATAAAATGAACATGGTCTAAGCCGTCATTGACACCTCAGCCGCAATGGCGTAGGCAGAATATGTTTATCGAGGGGGAGGGAGCAGGCACATTTTTGATAGGGGCCTTTTTTGCTTAGTATGTCATAGCGAGACCAAAAATTGGGAAGCGGGAGGGGGGTCGGACACTGGCCGTCGATCAACCCATTTGGCTAATATAAAAATCACCTTAGTTTTGCTGTGATTATACAGAATTCGGCTGGTGGATCTCTTGGACTCCTTAGAATGAAGTGTCCAGTGGCACGCACCATGCTAAGTACTTAATAACTATATCAGAAATGTGAAAACAAATCCTAAAAAAGAGGCGAGCTTGCGATGAACAATCCGTAAACAAGGGTTGGAATCAGACTTGTCATCCTCAAGGCTAGAATTAAACTGATATATTTGGCGTTATAGCGTGTCTACGTTTAGTGCCCTCTCCTGAAAACATAAACAAGTATATGAAGATACATTGCGAAGTACATTGTGTCCACAGACCCTTTTATGAAAAACTGCCCCATTTTCATGGCCATCGACGAGTTGCCAGAGCTCCGCGGATGACAGGCACAGTTTTTGCAATCATAGGGGACGAGGAGCTTGTTATAGGCGTAGGACCACCATGATATACTAACCAGTGGTTCAGCAGCACAGCAAAACATTAATTGGTATGTTGATACAGCCCCTTTTTTTAAAGGCCGGGAATCACCACTTAAAAGGCGTGCGCTTCCATCGGTGACAACAACCTCGTAATACATTCTTGCATTGATTACGAGTATACATTTGCGTATATTACCACAAGCTTTAGGAATGTTATACCGACAAAGTCATGTGTTAAAGTATTTCAACTTAATTTGACTTGTATTTGTGTGCGCCTCTCTGACAGTTAAATTGTACTCCATGTGTTCTGATGTTTCCTCCTTTACATACTACTGAATCTTATTCTGGGGAAGTGTGGGAAAACTGAGAAAGATTTTAACAGCGTTCAAGATAAGTAATATACAAACTACGATAATGTGCATATTTTCTAAACAATAGTAATAATAAACTCTGAAAAACACCATGCGAATTTAAGAAATAAGCAACTTAAAGAACACATATTCGGAAAATATGCACCCCTAACAGTGATATTTTTGTTGCCCTCATAAGAGCTTTTCGCATTCATGTAAAGCCATTGGTCCAATTGGAGGTGCCGCAATGCCGGGTAGCTCGGAATTGGAGCTGCTTTCATAAGTTTAACCTTCACTCAGTTGTAATATTGTACTTTTTTTCTTCGACAGCCGTTGATTATATCGTTTTTTGAGCTCGTTGCAAAGACTACTCACTGTCCGCTATGTTGCAGAATTTACAAAAGATATGTTGAATGGTTTCTTTTTTGTCACAGTTGTCACAGGCTGCAGTATCGGCAATGTCAATGCGGAAAGCGTAGGAGAACTGGCTATACTTTGAGCATGAATATATGTATATGCGCTCTTCACAAAAAAGAAGGAATCGAGCAAATGAAACATAAAAATGTAGAAAGAGTTATAGAAGTCCACAAAATTTTGAAATGTGATAAAAGGGCATGAGCGCAGGTTCCATTGCTCTTTCGAGCAACAACAAAAAAACTTATCCGTTATGATGAAATATGTTGTATCGATGATGGTTTGGTGTTTCCTGTGACAGCCCCAGTCTCAGAAACTTTCTGAAAGCTTTAATCAACATACGTCTTATCGCACAGACTTATACGATTCAGCACACAGAGTTTTACGATGGTCAAGGAAGAAGGCAAGCTGGTCCTTTTCGGTTCACGCAGCGCTTTAGATATGACAACTTATGAAAACATATCCCAGTTTCACCAAAAGGGTGACCTAATTAGTGTGGTATAGAGTGACAAATTGAGTGAGGCTAAATGTTTACATCAAATGTTGCGTAACTCTACAAAACGCTGCTGCAACAGAACAAAGCCGCTTGCGGTGGAAAAGGGGGAATCCGCACAGTCGCTTCTCGTTGAGATCGAAGAACGTAGAAGGGTGTACAAGCCGTCCGCTGATGTCTGACTCGCTTGCTGGATTCCGTGCAGACCAGTTGTGCCCTCACGATCTCCGACGTCAGCGTAACTCTCGCCGACTGGGCTCTCCCTACGTCATCTCCTGACGCTGACAAGAGCTCTCGCAAGTGATGCCCCGTTCTCGGACTCGTGTGATCGTATTTCCATCTTTCCTATCTCTCATATCCTCTCGATTTGCCGTCGCTCTCTCTGGCTTACCACCTTACGCCTCTTTCTCTTTTCTACACATTTATTCCTACCCTTTTAATCCTTCCTCACCCCCATCCCCTGTGAGCTACTGTTGAGCTGTCGCTCGCTTAAGCAGACAGTTACGGGGCTCACTTTTCTCTTCTTTTCTCTCTTAAGAACCGAATACTAAGTGTCAATATAGCATTCGCCACCGCGTCCTTATAGTTAACGTTCACAGTCGCTGCTCGAACGCTCCTCTCCCCCAACCCACCTTCACTTCCGCGTATTTTCGTGGGCCTTCACAGCAGACAGGGCGTTTACGCTTTGCTCACAGCATTTGACGGCATGCTTCACCTCCGGGTTAATCCTATTGCATGCACCCTCCGATCGACAAAGATGGGCCGATATGTTTGACGAGCCGTGTTCGTCTCCGCCATTCACGCCCTTTTGCCCGCGCGTAGATCATGCGGTTTACACAGGGGAATGATGTCAACGAGGACATTTTACGGAACTTGACGGTGACGCCGACGTTGACGGTGACGCCGACGGTGAGGTCCTATCGATACTACCTATAAAGTTGATATCGCAATAACACGCGGTTGAGACAAAACACGAAGTGACAGGTTCACTGAAAATATTTTTTTTTGCCTTTCTGAAGAAGCCCTACAGATTGACATACAATCCGATCGCATAGACAGGGAAGCACTTTTCGTCATTTCAATTGGCATATCCCACGTAATATCGGGATTAGTGTAATGTGAAGCATGTCAAAGGAGTGTGCCTTTTTGTACCTGTTTTATTAGGCCAAACATTACAAAATCGTGCTAAATACATGTAAATGTCTCGTAGCTCAGACATATGTTGGACAGTCGTGTATGCTTTATATATCCAGATGTTTACAGTTGTGCAACAATGCCAACAGCAACATGGTCATTACCAACACAGAAGTGGTAAGCGGTTATGTAGCGCTTGTGCTTGCGAGAATGGTAACTCTGGTTACTAATGCCTAGACCAACTTCAGCTGATGTCGATGAACTGTATAACTGACGCTAAGCCGGCGTAAATCCTGCGTCATAGGAGAGCATATGGGATGTTTATAAATTTGACTGGCCATTCAACGCAACCTCAATTGCCGTTTCGGCAGATATAGGTTATTTCCAAAGCAGTTTCAATACCTAACGCGGCGCTTTGGTTCTGTAGTTGAGCGCCACGAAAAATGCTTCGTTTCAATTCCTCTTGAGACTATAATATTAAACTTTTGCATTCATTCGGTCAACGCTGGCGCTTTCAAGCTTACTTGGCGCTCTCGCACTTAAAAACAAATGTATGTTCCGGCTGCTCCGGGGTCAACAAACTGTCGATCACCTATGTTGTATACCCGCATACTCCCACACGGGGTATGTGGGTATGTGCCACATACCACACATGTGTGTAGGAAGAAGTTTGATGACGTACGTACGCATTGAGATTTGCAAGGTAATCATGTCATGACCCGTCAAACTTAAATCCTAAAAACTGTACCCCTAAATACTAATTCTGGGTTACCCCAAGACAAGGAGGCGATATACGTAGCACATGGTGCGGTATATGATATACGGCTATACATACTACATATATCACCTCCTCACTTATTAGACAAAAATTAGTATGAGACGGCAATGTATACACACGTGGGCAACTAGATACGGACAGAGACAGACAGACAGACAGATAGAGATAGATAGATAGATAGATAGATAGATAGATAGATAGATAGATAGATAGATAGATAGATAGATAGATAGATAGATAGATAGATAGATAGATAGATAGATAGATAGATAGATAGATAGATAGATAGATAGATAGATAGATAGATAGATAGATAGATAGATAGATAGATAGATAGATAGATAGATAGATAGATAGATAGATAGATAGATAGATAGATAGATAGATAGATACTACGCAAAGAAACACTTCGCCTTTAAAAAGCAACCGCAAAACGTGCAATATCGTCATATAATATGCCTTGCTTCTCTAAGTTCGTTTTGCTTACATCAGGGAATCGTAGGGACCTGAGAAGAGCACACCGAAATTGATTGATTGATTGATTGATTGATTGATTGATTGATTGATTGATTGATTGATTGATTGATTGATATGTGGGGTTTAACGTCCCAAAACCACCATATCAATATGAAAGACACCGTAGTGGAGGGCTCCAGAAATTTCACCCACCTGGAGTTCTTTTACGTGCACCCAAATCTGAGCACACAGGCCTACAACATTCCCGCCTTCGTCGTAAATGCAGCCGCCACTGCCGGGATTCGTTCCCACGACATGTGGATCAGCAGCCGAGTACCTTGGCCACAAGACCACCACAGCGGGCCATAACAAAATCGATAAAACTGGAACCGAGTTTACAGCACAATACGCGTACCAAAAAACGAAAGAGCTCTGATCAGCTAACTTGATCGAGCGTTGTTTTCCTTAGGAGGCTTAAAAAATAACGTAAGAATTACAAATGTATATCATAAGACTGATATGTGTGCAGTATTTACAAATGCACAAAAGAGCCATAAAAATGAAGGAAAAGAGAAGACTCCACAAGACCACAGCGAAAAATCAAAACCGTACCAAACACTTATTTGTTTTGTTTTGATGGAGACATCTAGTAGGATGCTGTGGAACTAATTTATGTGATGATGAGAAAAAGGCTCTGACACGTGGCATTAAGCCTATGACGCCGTGCTGAGGCCAAGCCCCGCAACAGCGCAATTAACGCACTCGGCCACGAATTACACAGAGCCATCTACGAAAAGCAAGAAATTATTGATATACCACAAGCATTTGAAAGACCGCGTTGCATAAATAACGCGTTAGGGAACAATGTTATGCCTACTGCGGCACATCGAGAATAACTTCAATCGAAAGGTGAATGTCAGGACTACATACGGTGTACTGACCAACACTATACCCTGGTTAGTTTTTCTGCACTGAATGTTTTCATCTTTAAAAAATGGGCCACTTTTTGCCGTTTCCATAGACACCCATTGCACGATCTTCAACTGCTCTGGGAACAAAATTGAAGCTTACCCCAACATGATTGCTTCAGCCTTCTCGTCCGTTTAGGTTCCCCGACGCGCTCTGTCGTCTGCGTTTTTCAATATTCAAATTCTACATTTATTTATTTGAGAAAAATTCACTCTTTCTAATAAAAGCGCGTAGCTTCGAGCCGGAACCGCATGGGGCGCTGGTAGTTATGCGTCCAAAAAAGCTGGGTATGTTAGCTTCTATGTAGGTACATTCACTATTTTATGTCTGTTGCTTGCCCTGCCACGGTGGTCTAGTAGCTAGGGTACTCAGCTTCTGATCCACAGGTCGCGGGATCGAATCCCGGCTATGGCGACTGCATTTTCGATGGAGGCAAAAATGCTGTAGGCCAGTGTGCTCAGATTTTGGAGCATGTTAAAAGAACCCCAGGTTGTGGAAATTTCTATAGTCCTTTACTACGGCGCCTCTCATATGCATATGGTGGTTTTGAGACATTAAACTGCACATTTCAATCTGTCAATCGATGTCTATTGCTCCTATATATCGCACAGCAGTGTTTGCGGCTAGCTCGCATTTAAAGTGTGGTGGTGGGTAACATCATCTAAATTTTCTGTCTGAATTTGTGGAGATGGTATTATGGAATCTGTCATTAGTTTTAGCGTTATGTCCACAAAAGAGTACACAAGTGAAGGTAACCCTCCCGCATCTGTGATAATTCTGTGGAATCAAGGGAGCTGTTGCGACCAGATCGATTCCTTCTTGCCAGCACATGTTCGATTGTCTTCGTTTTAAGCGCTACCCCTATCTTTCATTACAGGCATCTGAGGACTTTGTCAAACTATAAGCGTCTGAGCCCAGAGAAAGAAAACAATAAAACATCTGCATGCATGTTCTCAGCGCAGAAAAAAAGAAAAAAAAGGAAAAGTACGCGGTGCGGCTCTGTTCTCGTGACGTTAGTTATTGTCGAAGCATGGTGCGCAGAATACACGAGTAGTCTATAGTAATTAATATTTTTTTGCTGAAAAATACATATTGGAGCTGTACAGTTCAGGGGGGATGCAAATCAATAGTTAAAACAGAAATCCAGGTCGCATCAGATGCAATCCAGTCAAAATCCTAAGTAGTAAAGACAGTAAATAAAGGTCAATCTAATCCAGTCCAATCCACGCCCTAAAGGCCTTGGCTGTAACCCTTATAGTGAACTAGAAAATACTCCAGTGGCTGATCCGGCCGGGCTCAGGCGTCCTCCTTTTACACAGATGCCACGAGGTGGTGCCGCTTTAACATTTAGTAGCAGTTTTGGCTGCGTTGTTGGAATACTGTGAGCGCCTTCAAACTTTCAGCTGCGGTTAATTTTAACTCGCGTGTTTTCATTCTGCCAAACATCCAACTTGCTGATTCTTGGGCACGCGGGTATCATTTAGGCCATTATACATATTTTTTTTCGTATTTACTACGCGTGCTGAGAACATTGTGAGCATTGGCAGTACATTTATTTACTTGTTCTATAAGATTTCCCAGGTTTCTTACCACTCGTGGGTCTGTTTCTAGCGCGCGGAGGTTTCTAAGCTCACGTACCAGTAATGGAATTTACTTTAAGTCATCACAGAAAACCTTAAAAAGTCTGAAAATTTGGTAGACACCCTGGGTGAGCATGGCAATTGATGTGATAAAATAATCGAATACGTTTATTCGATTACTGGTAAGACGGAAACATTACGATTTATTGATTATTCCTGCACCTTTAATTGCTTTCAACATCTCTATCAATCTTTATCAACCCAGATATCGGAAAATGCGCTGCCGGCGAAGACAGCGCTTTCAATGTGTGAAAACTTGTGATGAGAAAAACGAAACGAACAAAAACTACGACTCAAGCGGGAATCAAAACAAATCGTTCCACACGGCATTCTACCACTCAGCCATGACAGTGCTTCGAATTTTTTTGCGACAAAACCCTATACCCCAGAACAAGACTTCCGTAACAACGTAATATCACACGTTTCCTCGAACACCAGTAATGTTCCGTGCGGGAATTTTTTCCTTTTTCATTTATTATTCATAGGTCGTTTTGAGCCATAGGGAAGAGTGGAGTCTCCGTAAATTTCAGAAATGGGTAAGTTCCCCTACGACCAATAATTAGTAGTCCCAATGCGCCTTCATCTGCTGTAATCTGTTCTCACGCATGCACCACGCTAGCATGGCCTTTGAGATTTCTTTCAGATATTTACGCGGAGCGATTTATAGTTCACTAGTAGTGTTAGACCTGAAGCCCACAACGTTCTCTGTATACAGTATATAAATTATTAAAGTGATGCTTAAGAAGTGTGGCAGTGGAGGTGCTAGTCATGACTTCAAAATCGCGTATGTGAGACACATGTAATTATAGTAAGTGTGTGCATGGATGGGGGCGAGGAATCAGTACTGTTGTGCAGGGGATTTCGCAGGGAATTTTGTCAATTTTTTCAGGAAAAAATCACCAAAATAGGCAATTTTCATGTCTCCGAATGGGAATTCTTTGGTGTAGCTCGGAATATCACTGTCGAATACGCTGTTTACTGCTACTTATATTTGCAATATTACACCCCACGAAAATTTATTTGTGATGAAAGTAGAGTCTGTGTTGTAATGCCAGTAACAACTACGTCCGTGAGCTCTCTTTACACGCCAGTGTAGCAGACATGCCTAGCATTGGACCCCCATATAAACAAAATTTAGACAAAGAACTATCCACCTCGTTATGCTAGGTTCAAATGGCATGAAATGCTGCATAGGTTGTCGCTTGCATTGCCCCTTGATCCAATTCTGCATTTTTTGCTCTGTTGTCTAGATATACTCATAATTTTGCTACATCACCTTTATCTGGTTTTATTGTGTGCGCACATCATACGACTGGCCCCGTTACTAGCCATTCAGAGTTTGGGACCAACAAAGACGTTTGTTCTGCGATTATCTTGACAAAAAAAGTTTACAGATTGAAATGATACTGGCTTATGCAAGCTTGTGTAAATCTGACATCATTGGGAAAGGTATTTGTCCTGCAGTGGGCATATATTAAAGCTGATCATGTATTACATCTTAAATTACTCGCATAACTGGAAAAATTTCGAACAACTCGCATTCCAAAACATGATAGATAGCTGGCAGCCAGCCCCGTCATCTTACGTTTTCGACACTTTCAATTTGTGGTACAAAACATAAAGACGCAAAGTGAGTGAGAAGCCGTACACTTGCGACGGGTTTCGGAGAGTTTCCATTGTTAAATTATTAATTGATATGTGGAGTTTAACGTCCAAAAACCATCATATGATTATGAGAGACGTCATAGTGGAAAGCTCGGGAAATTTCGAGCTCCTGGGGTTCTTTAACGTGCAGCATTGTTGAATGGCTTACTCTGCTGGCACAAAAGTAAAGTATCATTCTAACAGAGCCGCACTAGTGCCTGAAGAAGTGTAAGGGCGATGGCGTTTGTTGGCTTCAGACCGAGCTGAAAACAAATCCATCGCTTCATCACTTCGAAGAGAAATGCTAGTTATGAAATATTTTTCGAAGGCGTTGTAGCATACTTAAGTTCACATTTTTGTAGCATACACTCGCTTCTGATCTTCTCTTTTTTCAACCGAATGACAACATACATTTCTCTTTTACACAGAGCCAATTGCAAAACGCTTGTCAATTGATGCACCTTTACACAAACACAAACACACAAATAATGAAATTCAAATTGCAGAGGAAACAGAGCATATGTAGCATAATAGATACTTTAATACCCAGAAGAAAAAAGAAGACGTACGTTTAATAATACAAAAAAAAACATACAAATGCAAAATAGCAGAAGCTGCACATACTGCTGCAGAATTGCAACACGCAAGTAAAAATAAATGTGCTGCAAACTGCCAACACAATCCTCAAGGCATGCACTTTTTGCTGCCTACTGGGCCTGCATTTTATAAGCAGACAGGTTCCACTTTTGCACATCGGGCAAGTGAAAAGTGTGTACAACCTTTACATTTCATCATCATCATCATCGTTATCATCAGCCTGACAACGTCTCTTTAGGGTAATTTTCAAGACCCACCTTTCTGCTCTCTTCATCTAATTCAGTCACCTTGAGCTGCAATCTTTATATTAATTTTAACACAAATGACAAGTTAATGAAGTGACTTTCTAAATTATAATATGACAACGCATAACGCGCACACACGTTCTGTTTACTCTCAAAAAATGAAAAAGAAAATAACTCTTTGAACAGTCATGCTACTTGTTGTTGCTAAAGATGATGCAAGTTCGGCTTCATGTTGTTGTCTTAGCCCGGCACATCCACAGAATCCCAGGAGAACGTCTCGGTCCTCACCTGATTTCTTTTTATTCTTTTTCTTTCAAACATAGTATCTAGCTCTTGACGTACCGCCCTTCTTTGACCGTATATTGGAATGGGCCTGCAACAAGGAAAAGTAAAACAATCAGCACACCGCGCACGGCGACACATATTCTAAGATTTTTAGTATGTTTTTATGTACCAATCTGACAGTCTGATTTTAAGGCATGCCAAAGTTGAGTGCTTCCGAAATTTGGGCCATCTGGTTCTTTTATGTACACGGACATCGTACTGCTCAGAAGCCTCTAGCACTTCACCTTCATCGAAATGCGACCGCAGCGGCCAGGATTAAACCCGCCATCCTCGGGTCGGCAGCCTAGCACCATGATCGCTACATCATTTTAGTAGACTGCAGACCTTTATGTTTAGCCTAATGTTCAATATTTACTGGGCAGCTAATCACAATGTCATCCCAAGTGACACTTAGCAGCACATCAAAAATCTACGCCATAGATGTAAATCATCTCGAGTGCTTACCTCGAAAGCTGTGTCCTTAATTTATTTGAAAACGAATAGGTATAAGGTTGTCTACAAGAACCCCGCAAGCAATAGTTTTAGCAGAACGCCCACTCCAACTGGGTGGAGTGGGCATTCTGCTAAAAGGTGGCGCACTATAACAAGCACAAATCTACTGAGGAGACTCCAACTGGGTGGAGTGGGCATTCTGCTAAAAGGTGGTGCACTATAACAAGCACAAATCTACTGAGGAAACTTTGCATGTTTGCATAGTGCTCAATGAAATTTTAACTGAACATTATAATGATTACTTTCACCAGAGTACAAACATCAGTAGCATGAATAAAAACCAGTTCAGCAAGTTTAAGGATTCGCCTCGAAGGATGTAGGCACGTTCAACATCGACACTCTTCAGCGCCCGTTCTTTTTGTGCCATTGTTTGCATCACTATCTTTTTTTTACTAGATGGATACAAGCAACACATCACAAGCCTTCATTTCACACTGCCTCGAAACTTATGTGGTAATGCCTCAGTGTTTAAGAGGCCCTGTTACGTTTTTTTTTTCTTTTTAAACCTTTTGTAGCAATCAGTGCAGGTAAGAATGCCAAAAATAAACATTGTTCAAGTTCAAAAACTTCAGCAAAAAAATAAATGTGTCCTTTCGAATTTCATACCTTTACTCACAGATTTTTGGCAATCACAATGCACCTACTGCCAATATATGGGAAGTCTTGCCTCATGGAGGCCTGAAATAGAACTGAATTTTACTTCCGCAGCAGGCAAGGAAATACACTTTGCCAAGGGAACCGGCTAAAGAGCATAAAAGCCTGAGAAGGCACCTGCCTCCTGTAAACCTAAATTCTACCAAAATGACAATGCTCAGTGTAAAATTAACAGTGAATAAAGAAATAACAACAATCAAACGGAGTTGACCCATTTCGATTGCTCAGAGCGCGTCATACAATAACATCAACCCACTCACGAGGCCCCCTGTCGAAGCAGAGAGGAAATGCCACGCCGGTCTTGAACAAACATGGAAAGACGTTTGAGGGGGTAGAGACATTGCTAAAGTAGTAACTGTAAACATTGCTTCTAGGACGTGGTCGTGATCATTGGTACGTGCGTTAGCTCGGCAGCTATCAGCGGGCAGCTTTAATTATCTGCGACGTGCTCTGTTCTCATCGCGAAGGGACTATGAAAATAATGTTAAATCTTGCAGTTGTGGCTGTATTCTCTTAAACCAGCGTTTCATAGAGTTACGCCACATCAGATCCAAAAAAGTTCTCTCTCAGCCTCATTCTGTATAAAATTACAATTTGTTGCTATCGCATTCGTCGCTGACCCCTTGTGGTGCAACTGACTTCTTTAGCTGTGTACAATCAACCGTTGAGTCAATAAGTGTCGTACAACAGAGCATACTGACGAAATGAACAAAAATATGCGCATGCACTTGATGAGCAATCTGTTGCACCTCTCTTTGTATACTAGGCTGTTTCGGGAACCTGATGCCACCACTGTCGCTTCTTTAAAACACTTGCCATGAAGTTATACATATACAGTCGAACATGGATATATCGAACCCACATATATAAAATTTTCAGGTACATCGAACTCTTGAATTCGTCCCTTGAAACCCCTTTCTAAAAGTATAGAAATTTGCACATTTATATCAAATGTATTTTTACCCGCCTTCAGATATATGGAACGCCGCGTGAGCTGGAAGGCGCGCTTCGGCCCTCACCGCGCCCCGCGATCTGCGCTGCAGTGCAGCTCCGCGCGCCATGTGGAACGTGCGCTTTGACACTCGCAGCGCCCGGCGACATCCGTGTGGCACCATGCCAGTGCAAAAAACCGAAATGCTTGAAAAAAAATAATAAGGGCGAGAGGTGGCGGACTGCACAGTCTTTACCCTGCGGAACGAACTTTTTCCCCTTATTGTTTTATTCCTCTCTCTTTCATGCTTTCACCTTGTACCCGTCCATGCTGTTTTACATGCCGCAATTGCAGCGAACAAAAATTGTTCCGGTCGCTCCAATCACTCTGTTCGCAACCGCCGCTAATGGTGGTTTCGTCTCACATGGACCGCGAACGGTCCGCGATTTTCACTCTGCGACTGGAGCGGCGAGTTCTTGCCACCGCTCATTGTGACAGACACGAATTTAATGTAATAATGTGTGCATTATATTATCACGAAGTTGTCGAGACCGGTAGCGAAGGGCCCGCTTGTTTCATCATTTAAGAATACTTTCCAGTCTGAATTTCTTTTAAAATGCATAGCATCGGCCATTATCAAAATAAACACGTCGACTATGTTTCGACGGCTTGGCTGCACGAGCCCTATTGCGACGGGTCCCGACCAAAAATCGCTCCCCGCCGCTGCGATCAAAGCGAAAATTTCCAACATGTTCGAAGCTCGCCGCGGACTGCTGCGGCGGGAGCGAACGGTCAATTTTTTCGCTGCTAGCGAATTTGCAGCCTGAACATTGCTACTTTTTGTGTCATGTGAAACGGCCTTCAGCTTGGAGAGCAGGAACGAAGGAAACGACGTCTTACTTCTTGCGCCTTTATTTTTAATGTTTTGTTGTTGTTTTGCGAGTTTTGATCAGCCAACCACAGCTCGCGTCTTTTGCTGTTGCCCCTGCAGGTGGCCATCGTCTCGCGAGCGCTTTTTTGCCTCCGTTACAGTGGCTGGAATGAAATAGTGTGATGAACGACGCCGGCGTTCGCGTGACGCCTTAGAAGGAAGTCACCAGATGGCGCTGGCGCACGTTTGCATGGTTTTTCAAAGTTTTTCAAAGCACTGGGGTTTCGGGACCGGGAGGGCAAATAGACTTTAAGCGGGTAGGCTTAACTAGAAGGAGGTTATCTGATTGGTGGCTAAAGTCAAGGCACGAGTGAAAATTAAACCCTTCACTGCAAAGTACGAATCCTCAAACTCACTTTTAAAGGAAAAAATAAATCTAGTTTTTGGTTCATTAAGTATTACGGCTTGGTGGCGCTAGCCACCGCCCGATCTAAAGGGTACAGCCATATCCATCTATCCATCCATCCATCCATCCATCCACGATAGGTATGATGTTGTGAGAGGAATATGGAAAGGGGTCATGGTTCCGGGTCTGACGTTTGGCAATGCGGTCTTGTGCATGCGATCAGAAGTGCAAGCAAGATTAGAGATTAAGCAACGGGGAAAAGGCAGACTTGCTTTAGGAGCTCACGGGAATACACCAAATCAGGGAGTACAAGGTGATATGGGTTGGACATCATTTGAGGGCATGGAAGCTAGCAGCAAGATAAAATTTGAGAAGCGATTGAGAGAAATGGGGAAAGAGCGTGGGGCTAGAAAGGTTTTCAGCTACTTGTACATGAAGAATGTCGATACAAAATGGAGGAAGCGAACCAGGAAGTTGACTGGTAAATACTTAGAAAACAGCAGGTGGCCAAACCAAAAAGAACTATCGGTTAAGAAGAAAGTGAAGGAAACGGAGACTGAACTGACATGTGGAGAATGGGCATGATTAGGAAGTCCGCACTAGAGATCTATTGATCTTTTAAGCAGGAGATTGCCAACAAAAGGATCTATGATAATACTCGGGGTAGTTCTCTACTGTTTGAGGCCAGGACGGAAGTACTGCGAACCAAGACATATCGGGCCAAATACGAAGGGGTAGACACAGTATGCAGTGCGTGTGGAGAGGAAGAGGAAACTGCCGAACACTTGATAATTTTCTGTAAATGGCTTCACCCTATAGTTCAAAATGATGGCGCAGAGTTTTTCAAAGCACTGGGGTTTAGGGGTAGAGAGGGCAAAATAGACTTCAAGCGAGAAGGATTAACTAGAAGGAGGTTATCTGATTGGTGGATAAATTCAAAGCACGAGTGAAAATTTAACTCTTCACTACAAAGTACGAGTCCTCAACCTCACTATTTAAAGAAAAAAAAGTCTAGTTTTTGGTTCACTAAGTATTACGGCTTGGTGGCGTTAGCCACCACCTGATCAAAATGGTATAGCTATATCAATCCATCTATCCATCCAACTTCACCCAAGGCAGTGATTCACTGCGCAGATACGGGAATCAACCACGAGCACGGGCAATGTGAAACATTTAAAATATATATTTTTTGCTCGTGTATGACCTGAAATGGCGACCAAGAAAATATAATAATTAGCTTCTGGAAAACAGGCTGCATACGCAGGTGCGTGACTGAACCGAAATATCGACAGTGTGCCGAAAGTGAGCGCGTAATGGCACTGAAACATTTTATTGATGTGAAGTGTTAGAGAAGTGAAACGATGAACTCAGTTGTCAGCCATTGCTTGCAACTCCTTCCACGGTGAACCACTACTTCCTGAAGCACTAAACTGTAAATAGAGGCCCATAATTCATAATGTCATACTCAGTTACGAGAATCACGAGCGGTATCTGGATGAAAACCTTATTTTTCTGCACACATGTCATACAACGCATTTCCTTGTTATGACTCACTATGTGTGTACAACAATGCATTGTTAATAACTTGTCACGCGTCCTGTTTTATCCCCAAGAAAAAAGTTTTATAGCTCACAAGCGCCCAGCAGAACATTGGGCTGCAAGCCTAGGTGACGCGCCTGAGCTTCAGGTGCTTCCTCTTTTCAAGGGAAGATGCTCGCTCCTTCTCGAGTACGTTTGTGTAAAAAAGCAAATGGGAGAGCAGAAAAAAATTTGCTAATTGATAGGTGAGGCTACAACCATGTTGTGCGCAGCCCAGTGTGGCATTTTTTTTTCTTTTAAAACAGAAAAAAGCCTTTCCTAGCTGTCACTGGGATGCTCGTTGTAGCTAAACCACTTTGAAGAAGAGATTTCAAGGGTGCCTACAAATGCAAAGAGCTTCTCCGAAGGGCCTACCCATAGGCATCTGCACGAGGGGGGGGCAAAGGGGGCTGGCCACCTGGGAGGGGGGCACTAAGTCTGCTTTATACATTGACTAGGCAGCCAGGCACTCTTTTAGTCAACTAAAAGGGGGGCGTCAACTCTGCCTTATACACTGATTTAATAGGGAGGAGGCGCTCAGCAACGAACCTTCGCCCCCCTCCCCATTCATAACGACAAGCACGCCTGTTGGCCTACGCCTTTCAATGCAGGTAATTTCGCCATTCACAGTGTGCTTGCAGTGCCGGGTGGTGTAGCTCTCGCTGAAGTGCAGCTCGCACACAGCCTAGTTTTCTTGAAGCAGCTTGTCAGCACGCGGGATCGCTCTCCACCACTGCGCTAACAGAGTTTCGTCCTTTGGAACGCCAAACAACGCATGCTTGTTTTTAGCTGACTTGTAGCCTGTAGTGCACCCCGGGACGAAGCAATGACTTTTTTTTCGCGCCATGAGAGTGCATACAGAAGCATTGCTGTCAGAGTGCCCCCGCAATTAAAAAAACGAGGACGAACGTGCCCGACGAAAATGTCGGGAACGTGCTAACAACGTATAAAAAACTGCGCGCGCCCCCACGCGGCTGCTCCTCGGAGGCTTCAGTGCGCTCCGTAGGCGCAACTTGCCGCTCATCACACCTTCCTATTCTAGCCACTGTACTTCCGCTCGTTTGCCTTCCATACCACCGCATGTGCAGCATTTCTCATTTGCGGGTGTGGTGTGCCAAGCTGTTGCAGACTCCTTGAATTATCGACTTCTCGTGTAGCTATGGCCAGCATCAAGAAGTGCAACACCCGTGACTTTGGGACGAAGTTGAAGGCGATTAAGCATGTTGAGGTTGGCTAGAAATATTCGACCGTCACGAACGACTTTGTGATACCAAAGAGCACTCTGTGTAACTTGTTGAAGAACAAAGCAGGTAGCAAGGCAAAGGCGGTGGAGCAGCGAACGTCGGGAGCCTGTCATGTGCGCGCTCCTCCCCACGGGAATGTAGAAAAGGCACTCCATGCTTAGTTTTTAGAAGTGCGTGCGAAGATCATTCCGGTGGAAGGCTACGATGCTCATCTCCAAGGTCAAATGATTTGCCGCGGCACTCGGCGAAACAACTTCGCCGACAACACCAGGTGGCCTCTCCGATTTAAGCAGCGCGACAACATCGTTGGCAAAAGCAGTTCTGGCGAAAGCGAAGCTGTCAGCACCCAGGACATCTAGTAGTGGATGATGAAGAAGTGGCCGGAAATCTCCGCGAAGTTTTCTCGCACGGAGAAGTTCAACGCCTGGCGAGACGTGAAGACGGACACAGCCGTCAGCTGCTTCCACAAGGCAGTCTTGGAGACGGCGGAACTTGCAGAAACCGGTGAAGACGATGACGTCGAGTGCATAAAGGACGTGTTTCGCGAGTTGTCATCCCGCTTCTCGGCAGGAGTTCCACACGAAGTGTCTGTGGATGATTTCGTTTAAGTGGACTGCAGTGTCCAGATTGTTGCGAGCCTCGCTCACGAGGACATCGTAAGTGCGGCCGCAGAGAACCAGGATGGCCAAGCTGACCGCTCACGTGCCGAGGAGGATCGTCCAGACAAGGTTCTGGCTGCACGTGGGTACTCCCCCACTGAAGTAGCGGCAGAATTCGGCGCCATTCGCCGTTTTATCAGCCACATTATTGGAACCAGCTGTTGCACCTGGACAGCCTTGATATGAATAAGACTAGTGTCTTCAACATTTCAAAAACAAAGAAGCAGGCCAAAATAGGCAAATTCTTTCATGCAAATAAATCATCCTGTTGTGGCGCGTGTGCGGAATTCGTTGTCATTCTTGAAGGCACCTATTGTAGGTGTTTATCCGCTACAGGTGAGTTCTCAAGGCATGTATTTTTATATAGAACTTTTTATATATCTATCGCGTTAATTCATGATCCCATTCGAGTTCAATATATCTCTGTTCGACTGTATACAAAACAGTTTCAGCGCAAGAGAAATACAATTATTGTGCTATCAACAAACTTTTATGTTATGTGGCTGGAAGCCAACTTTCTTGAATTGCACATCACGTAGTCATACAAATTGCTGAAGATATCCTCTTATAGCCCGGTCTTTTGGCATTGATAGCGCTACACGTAAAAGGGTTTATGGGCTAATCGCCCTGTGGCATGCCGCGATTGCACACGCACCAGCTATTGAGACCTTGCAATCAAAGTTCGTGGCATTTGCTTGAGTGATCACAGCCTTGAATATACCGCAACTGTAAATGTTACGATGAAACTGAAGATGCAATGTTTCAGGCACAATTCAGGCACGGGGAACCTAGCGACTGAATCCGGGTGCTCCAATCCTGTAAGTTGCTGACATGAAAGTTCGGCGCAACAGAGGTGGTTCGGCACAAGATAGAAAAGGTAGACAAGTTTGGGCGACAATGTGTCAAATGGCGCAGCTGTTCCACCTCTGCTAATTTAAATGCAATCTGTGTGCAAAAAACGCAATCACAACTCTTTCTTTATTTGTGAAGTTACCGTAAAACTGGAAACAAGAAGAATTGCAGAATAATTGACATTTAGATAAGTTGGAATTGGTTAGGCATATTTGATATGGGTAGGGGGTGGGAAGTAGCCACGAAGTCCATTTTCTTCTCTCTGAAGCGTAAAACTGAGGGGCAGCCACTATGTCGCTTTTTGCTGACAGGTGAAATATTATATTGCGTCTGTTTATAGATTGAAACAGATGTGCACCACATCACACCTGAAGAATAAGCGGTCTACTTGTGTATTTTTTTGTATTTTTTTGCTTGCCAACTTTCCTGACCATATTCTGCTTTGATGTGCCTTGATTCAAAATTCATCACATCCTTGTCACGTGTAGTACTCACCTCGTGCAACAAAGGCTATGCCAAAGACAATCGGTTACAATTTCCCCCTTAATGTTTGATTATGAATATTTCAAAATATGCACAGTTTCCCGACTTCTACTGGATATGCCATGAATGCCATAATGATGGGTCATAAGAATTGGCACACACTACACCTTTGCCTTAAAGAACAAATGACCTAAAGTCAATAATTTAAAAGTTGCTCAACAAGTTTGTTAATTGGTCTTGCAATGTTGTTTTAATTGCAACAAAAAATTTACACCATGAGAGAGTATGTGTGCAAAAATGACTGAGCATTATTGTTCATTTTTTTAATTTACATTGCCTAATAAAATTACATTCTTTAGAACTAGACCATATTGATTAAGATGAATCAAATATGTTTTACCGTCACGATATGAGTGACCATATGCAAGGTCTGTTAGAAAAGCATGTGACTTTGGTGGAAAATAAAAACACTGGCGAAAATAGAGCAGTCAAAACCTAATTCCACTGAAAGTAGACCCCTTGGGAATCAACACACTTCTCTGAGTAGTGCTGCCATTGTTGTAAGCATTCTGAGAAGGCCTCTTTCGGTATGGAGTTTAGCTCAGCTGTGATTGCCCTGTGATGTCCTCAATTGCCTGAAATCACTTCCCTTTCCATGTCCTCTTCAGTTTGTGCAGCAACCAAGTCGCAGGGGGCGATATCAGAAGAATAAAAAGCCCATTGAACTACTTGTCTGCCTTTTCGCCAAAAATGTCTGAAACTAGTGTGAGGATTGTGCAGGACTATTGTCGTGATGAATGGTCCCACTTTCTGTTGACCACAACTCTGGTCTCTTGCGCTGCACAGCATCACGTAGGCGATGAAAGACATCCCTGCAGTACTCTTTTGTGATTGACCCTGTGGTGCGTACTCGTGGTGTATCACACCGCGAGAGTCAAATAAAGCACTCAGGATCACTTTGACGTTGCTGTGCACTTCACGTGCCTTCTTTGGTCTTGTTGATGAGGAATGCTTCCATTGTGATAACTGGGAATTGGCTTCCATGTTGTACGCGCACACCCAAGACTCGTTCCTTGTGATTATGGTGTGTCACTGCTTGTAAAATCCAGCATGTCCTGTCAGACTTCAACACGAAGTTGCTTTTCCACAACCGTGAGCAGTTTCGGCATAAAGTCTGCAGCAACTCTCTTCATGACTGAATCTTCGGTCATAATGGAATGTGTAGAGAAAGTGCTGATGCCCACCTCTTCTGCCATTTACTGGATAGTCACATGATGGTCCTGCATCATCACAGCATTCCCTTCGGCAGTGACCTGCAGGGCTTTTCGGCATGTTGATGGCCGACCGGAGCGTGACTCGCTCTCCACAGATGTGTGGCACTCTTTAAACTGGTTGTACCACTGCTTAATCTGTGTGCGGCTCATAACTTCGTCCCCAAAAGCAGTCTTGATGTTACCAGTGGTTTTTAATTGGCTGATAGCCAGTTTCTCGCAAAATTTGATGCAGTAATGCCGCTCCAGTCGCTCCATCGTTTTTGATTGCAATCAAAAACCAATGAGAGCATTGCGCACTACCTCTCTCAAACGATGCGTCCGAGAGATTGAAGCTATTCGCAGGCGGAAAAAAATGAACGCATGCGCACGATGTTTGGCTGATGCAAGCGTGCTCGTTTCAAATCCATCAGGTGCTCGCAAAAAAATATTTTTAGAATACTTTTCTAACAGACCTCACATAAAATTTTGCAATCACAAGCCTTTTATTGGGTACTGCCAGTTTCATTGAGGGATTTCACTGAAAATAGAAAACAAGGCAGTCAAAACCCACTTCTTTTTCAGCAGGAAGCAACCACCTGCCCCGCCGCGGTGGTCTAGTGGCTAAGGTACTCGGCTGCTGACACGCAGGCCGCGGGATCAAATCCCCGCTGCGGCAGCTGCATTTCCGGTGAAGGCGGAAATGTTGTAGGCCCGTGTGCTCAGATTTGGGTGCACGTTAAAGAACCCCAGGTGGCCGAAATTTCCGGAGCCCTCCACTACGGCGTCTCTCATAATCATAGGTTGGTTTTGCGATGTTAAACCTCACGAATCAATCAATCAGAAAGCAACCACCGTGGCAGTTTTTTTACATAACTAGTGGAAATCAGATGAAGTCCATTAGCGCACTGTCAGATTATGACTAAATATTTTTCAATATCCTGTCAGGTAATTCAGCACATCCTTCATTATGAATGATCACAAATGGCTATGCAGAATAAACATCTAATGAATTGCATTGCACAAAATCTGCAAATGGTTAAACGTTAAACAACTTTTTAGCAAAAAAATCAGCTGCTATGCTTTGGTTTTTGAAGGCTCCAAAGGAATTTCTTTAGGTTTGAAAAAGAGCATGGCCATGCACTAGTCAAAAGTGACATCAGCGACCTTTAACATCCCACCTACAAATGATCTACGCTGCATACCGACCCAAGGCGTAACCAATGCGTAAACAAGCAGCAAGTTTTCTTATAAATGATGCCAGAATATGCCAAATAGTATAGTGATCAGAACATACCTGGTATGGAGCGATGTGTTGTGGGGGAAAATATAGCCTCTCCTTCAATGTCTTCCTGAAGAGGATTAAAGAGCAGACAGAAAATTAAACCATCATTACAATGCGCCATAGCATAAAACTAGAGTGCAGCTGAACTCAATAGGATCAGACACAGGGTTATCACCATTACAACACTGATAGCACTCCTCCGCCGCGGTGGTCTAGTGGCTAAGGTACTCGGCTGCTGACCCGCAGGTCGCGGCATCAAATCCCGGCTGCGGCGGCTGCGTTTCTGATGGAGGCGGAAAGGTTTTAGGCCCGTGTGCTCAGATTTGGGCGCACGTTAAAGAACCCCAGGTGATAAAAATTTCCGGAGCCCTTCACTACGGCGTCTCTCCTAAACATATGGTGGTTTTTGGACGTTAAACCCCACATATCAATCAAACACTGATAGCACTGAGTAACTTGAACACTCCTCTGTAAAGTTGTTTGCACCTCGTAGCGCACATGGTTCACGCATAGTCTGCATTCAGGGTTCACAACTATAAAGCGGTTGGTGGTGTTGTGCTCGCGAGCGTTTATTACCACCATCATCATTAGGGTTAGTGCGGTGGTGCCGGCAGTTATGCCTGGCGGCAAGCCTGGGTGGCGGCATATGAGAGGTGCACGGTCCTTTCAGGTGCGTAGCAGTTAGCGCAAACGGTTGTCTCTTGCGGCGTGTCCGTGGTGGACGGCACCGCGGGTCGTCTGTCGTGGGCCCTAGTGGTGAGTCGAGCGTTGGCGGCACCACCGTCACACTACTTCGTGTTTGTTATGTTATTGACGGAGTTGTAATATTCTGTAAGGTTGCTTTAGCGTAATGATCACAATTGGTGTGTATTAGTTCGGCTGACAATATCGTTGATCTAAAAGCGTTTGTATACATCTGTTCTTTTGGTTCGATCCGACCTTGTCTACTGTGTCAGTTCACTTCAAGAGCGTGGTGCTCTGCCCTTCGAGACCCCAAAACATCCCCATATTTGCCATGGTGCATCGTATGAACATCTGGTTACTAGTTTGTTGTCGTCGTAAGTCAAGCTCCAGCTTAGCAGCGGTCACAATCCACTGCATATGCTCACATATGGACATCAGGTTACTCATTTATGCTCTAAATCAAGGGCACTGCCAAGGACTTCATTTGCTGCCATGACCATCGTACCGTTGTATGTTGCAGTCTTCTTGTCTGTTTTGGTCTCGACAGATCTTGATCTCGTGAGAGAGCTGCCGGTAAGGCACACAACGACCGTAGTCGGCGCTCTGTAAGCGCCAAGATCTAACGTGCGCATTCATTACATGTGCAAATGCAAGCATCTCTCTTAGGTTCAATGCATGCGCATTCTTTTTCTCTCTTGTGCGTTGTCTACACTGAGTCGTTGCAGGCGCTAAACAAAACTTTTCTATAAGGTATCACAAGTAGACCATCATTGTAATTATAGCTCAGTTCATATACACTAGCCGACAGATTATTTTGACTCCGAAAATTTGGAATACTTGGATATTTTGGACTTCATAAATGCACTGTAAAGGTTCTCGGAGCACAAATGCATTTTCAATAAAGATTTTTTTAGACAAACCTATACCCCAAAGTATGCTTTTTTGTACTGAATTACTCATTTTGAGCCATGCATCTCAGTTTTGGAAGCTGGCGTGTTGAAGTTTGCGTTAGTGTCGTCGAGTTAGGTTTTTAGTGGCTACCATAGTTGGGTGGCTTCCAGGATTAGAAGACACACAAGCTTTTAGAACCGGAGGTCGTGTCCAATCTTTCTTGTCTGGTCAAAACTTTAAAGGAGACGCAATTTTTCTCACAGGGGAGTCCCTTGGCATTTTTGTTTTTTATACTGTACATAACTTCGATTAAATGTCCCCTGGTTTCGCGATGACCCACATTTTATGAGGAATCGGTTTGGTTCCGACAAAATCTCTACAAAAATGATGTATTAAAAACCCTGTTATACGACGCAGTTTTATGCCGACCCCGCACCTTATGAAGAGTTTCAGATTGCATCTGAGAAAAAAAAGCACATTTACGAGAATCAAACGTCAACTAAATATTGGCGAGTGCAAAATATAAACTTGCATTCCCCTAGCTTGACAATCAGAAAAGTTGAGAGTGAGACAGGATGTCTTCTTAAAATTTGATATGTGGGGTTTAACGTCCCGAAATCCACCATTTGATTATGAGAGACGTTGTCTTCTTAAAATGAAAAAAACTCTTTTGGAAGTTCATGTGCTTCTCCATAGGCCTCAATCATTCACGTATGCATCCGTGGTCGTTACCTAGTCAAACTCTATCCACACAGAATATATCAGCCGGCTAAAAAGCTTATAGTTCTTATATTTGGTGCGTGGAAACGTTGCCTGGTCAACATACAGCTGGTCTGCGACCTTTGTTCCATTCGCAGTTACAGCATTGCACGCACACAAGGGCGCGATGCAGCTGTTTTCACCGTGCAAGATTACTTTCACTTGACGCCGACGTTCATACTAACTGCGGGACATTAATAGTTGCAGTTCAGAAGGAAACAAATTGCCACACGCACAGCTTAGTCATAAACGAAGGCACTCTATGCAAACTTGTGCTCCGTCGCCATTATGTGATAGCAATGACACTGTACCCGACTCTGCCAAGGGGAGGCTGTTGCCAATACAGATTCGATTCCACACGCAGGCAATTTCCAGACCTTGTTTATTGGTAAAAAGATGCGGGTTTTATTCAATTTTTTATTAAGTCGAGAATAAAGATTCGCTGGCACCTCCTCCAACTAGTATGTAATGCTACCATTAGCTACCACTGGCAAGAATAATTTATTGTACTTTCGTGCAGAGGCACAAGGTCCTGCTGTGAGCTTATTCAGGCAGTCTGTACCAGGTTTTTGGGCAAGGCTTAGTGTCACTCTCTATCATCTTAGTTTTTTCTATTATGTAATGCCCGTCTGAATTATACACAACGGTATTGTGTGGTCTCCTGAAAGTCCTATAATCCGGGTTCCACTGTATCTACACGGATTTGAAGCCAAATTAGACGGGAGTGGTCTCGGCTTCAGCCTCTCATTTTCCAAGCAAGGAAAACATGTTGAACAGTCATTACCAGCATTGATATATGTAGATATATAGTAATAATGACCGACAAAAAAGATCTGCAGGGATTGATAGACATCATTGGTAATGAGGGAGAAAGGTTAGATTTGAAGTTGAGTTAGAAAAGATGAGCACGGCAGATGGCCACGGCAGATAGCCACGAAAAGCTGCCCACGGCAGCATTGCGCTCATTTTGTAGGCTCGCCAAGTAAGGAAGAAGGACGATTGCTTGGGCGTCAGAGTAATTGAACCGACGCGCAGGCATAGCTCCAAACTCTAGCCGGCCGCGCACGCTCCGTATGGAACACGCGTCCACGTCAAGTGTGCATTGAGCTTCCTGTCAGGAAAAACATCGTCAAATTCCGTCTGCTACTTCGTCCACAAATTTAAGGGCTTTTCAACTTCTTGACATGAGCTTTTGGCTTTGCTGCCACTACGCTGACTTGCACGAGCTCGATTCATTTTGGCGTTGCACGTGCAAATTTCCGTTTAGACACGACTTCACGCAGCCGGTCACGTTGGCGCAACATGACGGTTTTGGGGCTGCATTTCCCCCTTTGATTGTACCACGTACGCTGCTTTTGGATCAGTGCTTGAATGCGATCTTTTCAATACTAAATCTTCGTTTTGTCGTGTACAAACTTTTACCGACAACATGCCGAAGGGTAGGCAAGGCCTAATCACTGTTTGTGCTTTTCGTAGGCGGTCGCGAGCAATCATATAGCGGTTTTGTACGGAATCGACGTAAATCTTTTCTGTGGCTCTTCTTAAGGCAAAGGGGGCTTGAGTGGCATTTGAAACACTCGAATGGTGGTTTGCGATTCAATTACAACGTCATGGATATGAAGTACGAGCCACTGAATTCGAACAATCGGTACCGTTCAGCGCAATATTAATCTATGTGGCCTGTAACGTAATCGGTGAATTTCTGTGTAGAACTTTGTTTTCGTAGTATTTTTAGTTCATTTGTTGGCAACACAGGTTTTCAGATGGCAATTTTTTAAAATTTCAATGCATCGTCATCTTCGATTCTACGACACGGGAGACTGCATGCTCTACAGGTTTTGCACTAGTGGATCCTATGAAGAAGGTTGTTTCGGTCAAGACGGATATTTGTGACTTTGGTAACATATGCGTTATGAACGCTCTGTTGATAAAAATAAAATTTTCGCAAATTTTGCAGTTCCTAATAGAACTTAGAGCCAGATTTTTTGAGAAAACATGCACCTATCATAAGAATAAAAAAAGTATTTAGACAACAGCAGGAGATAAAGTCAAAATAAAATGCCTGTTAAAAAGAAGGTGAATGAAAAATGAAGGGGCATGTGGAAAATGAAAAATCTCACGAAATCATCGCTGGATATCTGCCAAACATTCAATAACAGGAAATTTCAAGAGAAAAGATCTATGATAATTCTTGGGGTAGTTCTCTGCTGTTTAAAACCGGGACGAGAGTATTGCGGACCAAGACGTACTGAGCCAAATACGAAAGCGTACACTCGTTATGTAGTGTGTGCGGAGGAGCTGGGAACGGCTGAGCATTTTATAATTTTTGTAAAGGGCTTCACTCTATAGTGAAAAATAACGGTGCAGAATTTTTGAAAACATTGGGGCTTAGGGACAGTGATGGCAAAATAGACTAAGTGGGTAGAAATAACCAAGAGGATTTGGTTGGTACAATCAAGGCACGAAGGAAATTCTTTCTTTCAATACACAGTAATAGTACTTAACTTTACTATGTACTATCATGGCTAGGTGGCTTGAGCCGCTGCACATTATCTCAAGGGTGCAACCTTATACATCTAGTCAGCCTTATTTTGATCATAAATAGGTCATTAGGGGGGGGGGGAGTTCTGTCATTTCGCATGTTGTCATGTTGGTAGTGTGTCAAGTGTGTTTGAGCAGTCCTGCATGTCACAGGTTCTCAGCCGTTGTGGTTGCTCAGTAGCATTCCGTGGTTATCGTGCTTTGATTCTGACCTGAAACAACATACAGCGTTGGTCATTTATTTATTTATTTTATTTATAAATGGCCGTGGCAGCAGAGTTTTAGTGAACGCGAAATGCTGGAGGCTTTCGTTGTCACAATGTCAGTGCAGATTAAAAAAACCCAGAGCACATGAATAAATTCCAACAGACATACTCTACGTTGCATGCACGTTTTTGCGACCAGCATCATAATTTGTTTGCTTGGTGCTATGAAGCCAACAGTTGTGCTGCCCAATGCACCGACGATGTTATTGTAGCCCAATTACAACCAAATCTGCTTGTCCCTGAGGACAGCATGACTAAAGGCATTATTGGGAATTTTTTCGGCTGCTATAATTCAAATTAGCTTTGTTATCAATCACGTCCTGAACTTTTTTTTGGACTGCCATACCCCTGTCATACGGCACCTAATGTCATTCGCTGCGAATGACATTAGGTGTTATTGTCATTTTGTGGCTGCTACATGGGCACAGGGAATGACTTTCACACCTAATGACATTTGCCCGTTGAATGTGTTCACTGAACTCGTGGAAGCGCGCGTAACATGTGTACTGTCGTCAACAGGCGCTTGACAAGAGGTTACAAAATCGACACCTGAAAGCAAGTGTAAGGAATGTTCAGATGTTTATTAAAGGTGGTAATTAAATTTTCGGTAACTTTTGAACGTAGAAGGTGATAATTCAAGCAATTTGTGCACCTATATTCTCTTTCCCTAACTTTGACTTAACGCTAAGGCGCCTCCTGCAGGCAGCAATAAAAACGTTCGCTGTTTGCTGCAGCGTTGCCGTTGTCGCTATCACCAAAATGCACACGCAAGTGTTGGACACCAGTTTAGGAAGAGTGTTTTTAAACCAATTATCTTCTCTTGGATAATTGGTGACCACAATTATCTGTTAATGACCTGCCAAGTCGAAGCCAAGCGAAAATGAATCGGGGTGTAGGCGCAGCTACACATTCCTCTTCATCGGTGATTTTTTTTCAATGGCATGCTTGAGGCGCTTCAGTCGATTCTGATGCTTCATTCGCAGCAGCTGGAGGGAAATAATATTCGATTGCACTGATCATCATTCATCGCGATTATGAAATTATGAATGCTGTCATGGTTCCAATGGCTGCCATGGTTCCAAATATTGCCGTCTGCAAGTTGTGAGTGGCTTTAAGGTAGTTGTGCTTTGAATGTGTACGAGCATTTTTATTCTGCTGATGCTGTTTCATATCGCACTACATGTTGAACCAGCTGGACAATGCTATGTAAATAAATACGCCAACTTCTGGGTATCTATTCAGCCTGCCCATACACATTGACATCAATGGCAAATGTCAGCTTACATAACCAATCAGACGCAGAACGCAAGATTTCACAACAATCGTTAGGAATATCATTCATGATGTTCATGAATTTTCGCATGTACTTGATTTACATTTATGTGATTTATTGTAAAGAATATAACGATTGTTATCTGCTGCATTGCGAATCAGGGTGTGTGTTTTTCGTTTAGAATGCAGCGCTTTCACGTGTTTGTATTTATGTATACTTGGTTTGTTATTGTGAAATGTATAGTTATGAGCCTAATTTGTTTGTACAGTGTGTCGCTCCTTTCCTGTAATAAACCTCAATAGAGGGTTTACAGTATTTCTAAATAAATAAATAAATTAATAAATAAACAAATAAATAAAGATTCGAGCTAAATGGCAATATTCAGGCCACAAATTCTTGGTTGTTAGCGGCGAAAACTCGTGTTTCTGTAGAGTAACAGTGGGAATTATAAAAATTTTGCGATATCGAAAGCATTTTTTGGAAGAGGCAGTTTAAAAGATCTTATCGAAGAGCTGGTAGCAGTGATTTGTTCTTTAGATGACCTGTACATTTAAGTGCTCTTTTCGTAGCGTTGCTGATCTCCAAACTCTTTCCTCATTTCAGTTAAAGAATTTTAAAAATTGAAAGTGGTAAGTAAGAAAAGCACACTTGAGGCAAGAATGCATGATTTTATTGGTTATTTTCAAGGCGTGCACAAATCAGGACCTGGGCGAATATTCTCAATTTGATAGTGGAGAGCACTTGAAAGTCAATCAGCTTTGTTATCGGCGTGACTCCCATTCTTGGTGGACAACTCTTTCTGACCTTCTGCAATGCCCTTGAAACTTCTAACACAACTAGAGTGCAGATAGGATTATCTTTTATATAGGAATCATTTCAAACAAGATGCTGTTTTAATGCCAATTAACGGGTACACTTGTCGCTACACTGAAGAAAAATATTCGCAATACATTCTACGTTGATTTACCAAGCCTCCATACAACAAATTTTTTTCAGAAAAAAACAACCAGACAGATTTCAACACAAAATAAATGCTTTACTTTAGTTAGTTACTGTACGACATCAGCGTTTCTTTTATTGACCATTGTGTTCTTGCGGTGCCATGCCCCCTTCTCGGCCTGTATGGTTGCCATGTGGATCGCAACTCCACGCATTGTACTTGTTATGTATCCATTTTCATGTTGATAGTCTTTTGCTTCTGATGTAAGCAGAGGTCGAACTGAACCTTGGCCCTACTAACAAAAACTGAGCCATGTCTCTTGAAACAATAGCCAGTGATTTTTTCAGTCTTGAACAAGGTTAAAATTCCGTACTGGTGGAGCTAACTCTTATTTGTACTGATAATTCGAACGTATGGTTAGCAGCCTCGCCGCTCGAGTGGACGCACTGGAAAGGGTGGCTCAAACTGACGTCGTATACATTGACATTTCTAAAGCAATTGATCGTGTCACTCATTAACAACTAATAAACAAACTCTGCTGTTGGAACTTGGATCCTTCAACTTTGTCATGGATTCAATCAGGGCCGTAACTAGACGGCGATAGAAGGGGTTCTGACTCCCCCTGAAATTTTTATTGTTTTAACTTTTTTAGTGATACTCAAGTATTTACGTGCCTCCACATCAACCACAAGTTGCCAAAGTTAGCCGTTCTACACAAAAACACTTCTCGGAAATTATTCTTGGGTGCAGCACTGGATTCAATGCTTCCTAGCACATTCATCTCAGCTGAGTGGCATTGCCGGTCTACCAACCACTGCAGCGCCTGCTAAATCCCGCGCCCCTCAGGGGTCAGTGCTCAGCTTATTACTCTTCTTTACATATGTTAATGATCTACCATCAGGAATTTCATCATCCAATTGAATATTTGCAGACTGTTGCATCTTTTATAGCCCATCAACCACCCCTGACGATCACAAAATTCTACAAAATGACCTACTTAAACTTGCGTTCAATATGGTTGTACACAGAGTAACGTTTCCAAATGCTAAGTCATGCGCGTATCTCGAAAGCATTCGAGCTCTGAATATATCTACAATTTAAACTCAATGAACTTGACATATGTCAACAAATACTGATACCTTGTCATGCCGATTTCTAACAAACTCGCATGCTGGGATCGTGTGACACACTTGGTTGCCGACACATCAAAAAAGGTCTTTACATCCAAGGAACTTCATGCCTATCACTTCTTGTCGTCTGTAAAATTGGATACATAACTATCATTCGAACAAAGCTCAAATATAGGTGCAACCTTGGAGTCCTCACCATACCTATCTGATTATTCTTTTGGAATCTCTACAGAATAAGGCTGCCCAGTTCATCACGTCCAACTACGGTAACTCGTTAGGCGTCACTTCCATTGAGGAATATTTATTATTGCAGAATCTAGCTGACAGACTCAATTTTTCTGCACTGTTTATTTTATAAGTTATATTAATATTTTCACCATTTGCATTGCTCCTACTTTCTCCCGTCCGCTACTCTCGTCAACTATTTATTTCACAAAGCTTCCAGTGTCCTTTTGGTAGGACGTTTCCATTCAGGAAGTCATTTCTTCCTTTCGCCATCAAATAATTGAATCACTTACCGAAAGCCTTCGTCCAGAGCGTGACTCGTGCGCATTGAAACAGCTACTAAGTGCTCTTCTGAATTTGAAGCCCATTAAAATGCTTCAACTGTCACTGTGTTTAATGCTCTTGTAAGCGTAAATTTTAGTTACACGTGTTTTTAAATTTGTATAGGTACATTTTTTCATATGTGTTCTGAGATCCTGCAAAAATAATTTTCGTGTATTTGTACTACTTTGCTATTTTCTTTTCTATACAGTTAAATCTTCTTATAGGACGCATGCTCTAGGCAACGACTCTAGTCTTTTTAAATGAGATATCTGTTATAAGCAGGGGACCTTGTATGCTTTATCTTATCCCCTGTATTTAGTGTAAGCTTAGTGGTGTCTCCCATTTCTATTTTTCTCTTACAGAGCGGTTACAGAGAGTGTCTCTTACAGAGCGGTTAGACTGTATTTAGTACAAATTTCTCCATCCTTATTCATGCCTCAAATGGGTCCTTAAGGTTCAAATGAAAGATGAACGTAAGTATGGGGTCTTTTGGTGTGACTACAGCATGAACTTTATATTTACAGACTATAGCAAGAATAAGTTGTTGGCTAAGTAAGGTGACTAAGTAGTGCTTACTCTTGAAAAGAAATAGAGGTTTTATGTGCATACAATTACCTATAATATACAACAGGTAGAAGGTTTTCAAGTGCACAGTCTTTTTTAATCTTGGGCAGAGTCTTCTGGGATGCCCAGTAAGTATAAACTACAAAGAAATAGTACAAAACAAATTTGATAAATGAACCCAGTACTTTCTGGAAAAAAAGTGAGATGCATATGTCCCACTTAGGAGAATAGAGCGTGCTCTTCCCGATGGTGCCTCGTTCCCAGGCTAGCATGTGTCAGCAAGTGTGTCCTAGGGGCCAAAAACTGCTGTAACTGGCAAAATGTTTGCCCTGTGTTTTGCCATGGAGTCCAAATTGAACTTCATTGCTCCTGCAAATGCAAATAGCGTCAAAACCAGGAAGCGAGCCAGGTCAACGTCATCTAGCCCGGCGGCGCCGGCACGTCTTACGCAACACGTGGCAAGCTCCCTCCACCCCCGGGTCCGTTCCAGCTTGAAGATGCAGTCGACCTTATCTAGCTCGGCGGCGCTGGCGCGTCTTTTGCAAAGTTTGGCAATACCACTCGCCCATAGGTGCTACCTAGAGGCGGTTCCTGATTGAAAGCTGCTGACGCCAGGGTCATCAAGGCCTATAAAAGAAATTAGCGACGCGGGGCCAAGGAGCAGACCTAAACGTCGGAGTGCCCGAGAACAGACGACACCGTCAGAGCACCCGAAGACTCCACATCGCACATCAGTGCGAGCTCCTTAAGCTGTCGGCTACAGTGCCGAATATGTAGCGTCTCTTTTTATGTTGTACATAAATGTTGCCTTAACTCACCATCACCTTGTGAGCTCCGTCTATTAGCTCTGCACAGAAACAGCGCAGAAATGCCGGCCCAGGACCTTGGCGGCCCGAGTCGTAACACCCGGCTTCGCTGCCAGGCCTGTTGGCTGGCGTGAGTCCTGCATTGGCACCTTGCCGGCCGGCTTGCTCTGACATTCTATGCCAGCACACACTACGCAAGCACACATTGCAGCACGCCAACCATTTTTTAGGAGCCCGGCTCCTAAGGCCCACACCGCATCGTCGCAGCTCCCTGCCATATCACCACTCGCAGTGCTCTCCCTCTTTCTTCATCTCTGCTCTTTCTCCTCAAACGGGCGAACACGCGAAACCATTGTTTTGCCCTGTCATTGTTACCACCCTTGTATTTTCGGGGTTTCACTACACCCAGTGGTTGGTCCATAACCTGTGCTGGCTCGCTCCGCACACTCATCCTTCAGTCGTTACTGCCATAGAGAGCAACACACGCTCTCCCTACCTGCTCCCCACAATACTGCTTTAATGAAAGGCAGCAGCGAGATGAGGCGCAAAGTCGTTTGTGTCCCACTTTTAAGGAGCTTTGCTCCTCAGTTCTATTTGTACATGCAACTGCTAGTTTTTGACAACATTATGTTCTCTTCTGTTATTGGAATGGTGGAGTACTGGTATTCTTCACAAGTCATTGCTTGATTGATTGATTGATATGTGAGGTTTAACATTCCAACACGACCGTATGATTATGAGAGATGCAGTAGTGGAGGGCTCCTGAAATTTCGACAACCTGGGGTTTTTTAACGTACACCCAAATCTGAGCACACGGGCCTACAGCATTTCCATCCCAAAACACGAAAAAATTAAACCACAACAAGAAACAAAAAAGAAACTATGTATTTCCGTGAGCCACCTTTCTTGCATACCTTACTTCCGCGCATATATTGTGCGACCTTAAGATTTAGCCAGCTTTACTAAAAAAATTTACTTGCATGTTTTGCGCTCCTCAACCTGCCCAAGCCAGTTCGCCGATGCACGCATGAGGAGACTGCGACATGTGACGGGCGCGCCTCACCGAGTGTTGTCGTACATAAAACGGGCAGTTAGTGCGAAGTTCGTTCTTCCGAGGACTTCCCCTGGACTACGGTCCCTAGAATACCGCACCACCCGAACACGTAAACCTGTTGACGGGTCGTCGAAAGTGCCCAGACATTGCCACCCTCTATTTCTCCATCTCTTCCACCATGACTGTGTACGCTTGCATCGCCCCGGTACGAACAATTTTAGGTCTTTAAAAAGGCAATAAAAATGTTTAAGTAATTATCGCCTAGTTTCAATTCTACTTATACTACTCTCAAACGGCATTGCGAAGTTTATTCATGCTAAAATATTTACATACCAAGACACAAATAATTTATTAGCTGATTATCAACATGGCGTCTGGAAGCACAGTTCCACAGAGACCACTCTTTTAGCTCAAAAAGAAAAAATCTTTCAAGCTTTCAATGATACAAAGGTAATTATGGAAATCTACAATGCTTTCTCCAAAAACTTTGGTCTTGTGAATCATAAATTATTACTGGCTCAGCTACAGGCTTGTGGTATTCGTGGTATAACCATGGGGCACCTCAAATTGTACTTATCGCATTGAGCACAATATGTAGAGATAGGAAAAGTCCAATTTTTCAGGCTGTAGGAGACGGAGTTCTACAGAGGATTACTTTTGGCCACTCCTGCTTATAATTTACGTAAGTGGCATGCGAAACAGTTCGAAACAGGCAAAATATTTCTCCTATGCGGTTGGCATAGCAATATTTATTATCGCTACACCTGAAACTAAACTTGAGCGTCAAAAGAACATAGCGCTAAAAAAATTAGGTGGGCTTAAGCAATCTATTTTCGAATGAATGCCAGCAAGACAAAACTGGTGGTTTATATGCAAAAAGGCAAGCAATCGCAAAGCCCCAAAATAAAGATAGATGTGGATGATTTAGAAATTGTTAACAGTGTTTTCACATAAGGTGTAACTTTTTATAAAAACCTAAGCTTGAACGTCACGCCTGTTAAAAAAAGCGAACCAGAACGGAGCAACAAGAACGCGCGACACTGGGAGGGAAAAAAAGAAAGCCGAGAACACAGTGCTCGCAAGGGACCGCAAAACAGATAGTTCGCCATGACCGCAGAATAAAGTCGTGTATTCCCTTACGGTTTTGAAGCCAGTTGTTTCAATACAACGTCAGACACCCAAGTAAAAAGCTTTCTTCTGCTGTAGGAACCATAGCTCGCCTAAAATGTCTTCTTATTGTTAACAATAATGTATTGCTTTACAATGTTCTAGTGTTTTCGATTATACAATATTGCAACCTTGTTTGACGCACGACTACAAAGAAAAATCTAACAATATTGCACTCGCTCCAAAAAAAGAGCTGCGCACTCCATTGCCAACGTTCAATACTCATTTGACTACAAATGATCTGTTCATAAAGGTTAAAATTCTACCTACTTTTTATACAATTATCGCTCAATTTACCTTTACAATCATAATTAAAGTCGAATCATTCCATTGAACCTTCGCTGACTGAGTTGAATGTAAACCGCAGTAATTTTCATATTAGGCATATTGAAAAATGGCATGTTCCTACACCTTGGAAACAAATATTATAAAAATCAATAAAAATTTTGGAACCCTAATTAAGAAATAAGATTAATTTGTCCGTTGCGCCACTGAGATTACTAACGTTGTGCATGATATCTATCTTTATTTCTTTATCCTCGTGTTCAAATTGCGTTGCATACGTTATGAAAGAGCGTATACACGTGCCTATGTAGAGCTCTTTATATATACTTTTGTATCGAGTATAGAAATGCAAATCCAGGAAATCCACATTTTCGTTCATAGGCGCATATTTTTTGTGTAGAATTTATATGTATGGATGCATATAAACGTTTTGTTTTGGTATTGCGACCATATTTGTTATCGCTTATTACTTTGTTTTTAGTGTGTTGCACTTATTGTTTCACGGCAATGTGCTGCTGTCATTTATAAAAGAGGGCAAGATGTCAGTCAAGCTTCAGTAGCTTTTAGTACTGTCTGCTCTCTTTCGGGTGTGAAAATAAAACTGATTGATTTATGATTGATTGATTGCTGTATTTTCAGGCTGTAAAACTTACATTTCCCGCAAAGCGTTGATAGAGACGTTTGTGGCTAAAGCAACGAATGTTTCACTTAAGTTCTGTCGTCTCGCCGATAGGTATCCGCTGCAGTCAGTGAACCAATCGGCGCACAGAGTCGTTAGCTGTATCTGGTCGATAGCATCTGACAAGCGTAGGGCGGATGCCTAGAATGTTTAGAGTATATAATCTGCACTATAGTTGGGGTCTGCACACATTGACTTATGGAGCGAACTGCAGGTGGCCAACGTGGCCTGCATTTCTCGCCAAAATCAGCACTCCTGAAAAAAATTTTGAGGCTGGCTGGGCTCTCTGGCGCATTGTGGTGCAGTTTCAGCAAATTTTACGGTTTTGGCACAGCTTGGTGCAACAAATCGAAATTGTATCAAATTGGTGCAATTGGCGCAGCTGTGTCCTCCATGGGCTTGGAAAGCTTGCTCGCGATAGCTAGGTTCGGGAAGAGAAGATGGCAGACTATTTTGTTTGAGAAGTGTCAGTTTTGAAGCAATAAAAGTACCATAATTGTGCATTTTGCTTAATTGGAACTTCCATTAATGCGAAGTTTTTGTGGTTCCAGTGAACTTCGCATTAATGGTAGTTCACCGTACACCAGTTTTCTGCCGTTGAAAAAAAACCTCTTGAACTACGTGAGAAAAGTTAGCTTCTCCGATATTACTGTGTTGTGGCACAAGGTTCCTTCAAACATTGTCGAGAGGAGCTTCAAAAAAAACGGAGCATTCAAACGTACTCAATTGCACTGAATATTACGATATTTGGGAGAACGGTGACATAGTGGCTGCGACGATTCTCCATCAGACATCTCAATCAGGTATTCTGACTAGATCACGTGTGACAAGCTTTCGCTGGTTTCATTCTGGGCCAATACTGTGAAACAAACAAGTACACTTTATTTGTTCTCCAATTTATTTTCAGTTTTTCATTAATATACTGCCTGTGTTGGGACTACAGTCGCTGACAGATTTTTCGGACTCCAAATATTCGGACTTGTTGGCTATTTCGCATTTCACGAAGGCACTGTCAAGGTTCCCATGCAGTAATGCACCTTCGCAACTATTTTTTCGAAAGAATTATTGTTACCAAGATTGACTTTCCGGACTAAACTATTTCTTCCGAGCTATGCCTCTCAATTTCGGAAACCGCCATGTTGGACGTTTTGTTGGCTTCGTTGAGTTCGGCTTGCAGTAGCTAGTTGTGCGGCCTACAAAATTGGAAGCGCGTACTAGCTTCCGATTGCAGAGGCCATGCCTGATTTTTTTAGCCCGCACTATCTTCCGAATTTGGAAGCCACGTCTTATTTTCCTTCGCTAGGAAAATGTCAGAGTTTCTTTTTCAGTCAACCTTATCACAAATGATAAAACGGTAGGTTTTTATTTTCTGAGAGGTTTTTTTTCGGCCGTTAATGCGCACATCGTGTTAGTCGTGTTAGTGTGCCAAGTGTTTTTGAGCCACCGTGCGTGTCATATGTTTGCTGCTGTTCGCGATAGCCCAATAGCACTCTGAGAGGGAAGGGGGGCACAGTGCTTGGCTACTGATCTGGGGAGCTATTCTCGCGGTGTCCAAATTAGAGAAGCGCAATCAATTACTCAAAAAAACAAACAAATTTGAGTGAGTTGTGACGTCATGGCCCGCTTGACCACATCGGCACACTGAATCCACCAGCACGTTCCCAGCGTAAAAAAAAACCAAGTCGACAAAATGTAAAGTAACAGAGCTCCTAAACAAGCTTCATTAAGTCTGAACGTGCTTGTGATCATGTTGAGATCTTTGAAGAGCGATCCAGAGTCTGCAGACAGACCTTTTAGGGGGTCAGGCGGGCGGCCTTGTTAAACGTATTTCAACGGCTACCTCTATTAGAGTCAGTGCACTGTCTCAGAGATGCGCCTGCTAAAGTAGATCTCTGGGGGCAGCATTTGTTGGGGTGAAACGCATTCCAGCAATCTCATTTGTGTCAAGAATTGTGAAAACTGCGTAGCGTTAAAATGGCATTGCGCAAAAAACTATGGAAAAGAGGCAGCACGCTGCTAGCCACCTCTAACCATTCAGGGGAGGTCGAATTGGATATGTCCACGAGTTGGAGGACACTGTGAGAATCACTGTCTTGGAACACGCGGGTTTGATCGCGACCACGAGAGGGCTATTTTGATGGTCGCTGAAGGCTAACATAATGTACAGTGTCTGTGCAGGTAAAATAATCCCAGACCGTGTTGTTAAATGACACCAAACATGCGATACGTTGCATACATGTTTTTGCGAGCGGCATCAAGCTTTGTTTGCTTGGGTCCATAGAGCCACTCACTTTGCCTCCCACAACGGTCAGCAGCAGTGATTGCTAACGTGCTCTCTAACATTGTTACCATAGCCCAAATAGAACCAAAATTTCTCGTCCCGATGAAAAGCAGGAAGAATTGCATAATTTGTGTTTTTATATAGGCTTGATCATTTTTTCAGACTTCAATTTTAGACTATTTTGCAGTCTTCGCCAACTCCGGAAAATGGGTCGGCGACTGAATATACCATTGTACATTACTTTACGTCATTTCGTGAAATCTGCGTAATTTGCACAACCCCTTTTCAGCGCTTCGAAATCACAAAAAAGTGTGCACAAATTATACCAGTAAATAGAGTAATTCTAAATTAGTGCCATAAAGCCAACATGCTTATTGGAATTTACACTGAAAACACAGTAACTTTCTAAATGTTTTATACTGAATTATACAAGTTATTGAATACAAGTTTTTACAGAGTTCGTTATATGCAGGCAAGACTGCTTTATATTCTTACGCAATTAAATAAAAGTGGGTATACTTGCAATGTCAAACTTCTTTCTACTTTTGTAAAGAGATAACTTACGATTTCCAGCCAGTAGTTGTCCAAATCCGTAGTCCTGTGGCTTTTGTTCAAGCTGAAAAGCCAACGGCCTTCGTTTTGGTTCCGGCTGTCTTCCCACATGGGCTTGATGCCATACTGTAATAGAAACATCAGTCTGTAAAAAGGGATAGCCAGCCACTGATATAAGGTACAAGTCCACCTGTCTCAGCAACCATTCACATGTGCTTTGGCAGTATGCAATGGTGCGACAGCCAAAATAGAACTTGGAGCAATTTTCGGAGCAACAAAATAATACTTTTGAAGCACTAAAATTCGAATGTGAAGCAGGTTACAGAAAAAATAAAAATTGTTTAATCGTGAAAGAGCCAATTTTGAGCAGTACGAAAAAGAACCCTTACAATAAAAAATAAATAATTACATGCGCAAAACATTCAACCACCTAAATAATGCAATATGAACATGGGCGCTGCTATTTCAGTGAAAGTAGTATTCAGAAAGCAAACACTGAAGTCTGCATTAGCAATCCCCGCGTCTGTCCAGTGACGTAACTGACTGTGCGAATTCACATGTGGCTCTGTCAAGCTCGGGACCTTGACCTTCGGGAGATTCGTAAAACTAAGGAGTACGGGGGACGACAAAAGGGAAGAACTGCTACACAGGTGCGTCTGTTTTTATTTTTTTTTAGGGCAGCCAAAACGTCGTTCACTTCGCTGCCCCGAATAATTGCCAGTAACTTTTTTAGACGTCAGTGACCATGCGAGCACTCAATTATGCGGTGCATAATCGCATGAATAATTGAACAAAATGTACTGTGTCCTGTGACTGGTGCCAATGGCCCGTTCCAAGTCTTGATACACTTTTTTGCGAAGCATTGGTGAACAACGGCGAAGGAAGCTTCACAGCGTTCTGCACAATTTTAAACAAGGTCAGCTAATTTTCCAACCGCTACAACGCCCCCCCCCCCCCTGAATCCCACCCCCACCTTTCTTATTTTCTTTCTTTGTTTAGGACACAACTTCTTGGCTCGCTTACAAGATAAGTTCAACCATATAAAGCAACAATGTGCTTGCCCGTTGGCCCGGCGATGGCAGCGGATCTCGAGACGACCAAACTTCAAGCCTGAAAAATTTCAATTAGCCATTGCTATGGGAACCAACATGGCGGCTGGCAATGACGGCATTTGCAGCACGTCAGCCGAAAACACGGCATACGTTCCTAGCACCAAATAACCACATTTGCTGGCTAATAAATTCATATTCCCCGCAACACGTTGATGGCTACAGCAACGCCTCTTTTTTTCGCATGTAGTTCCGCCGTCCCACCGATGAGTATCCACCGTGGCCACCAGCATCACTTCATCTTATTTTTTATCCGGTCAATCGGATCTCACAAACGTGCTCACCTAACGAGTGCATAAATTACACCGTGGCCTAATTCATAAATACGTGGGGTTCGCGTTCCAAACCACCATATGGTTATGAGACATGATGTAGTGGAGGGCTACGGTAATATCGACCACGGTAATTCTTTAGGCTGCACTAAAATCTGAGCACACGGACCTACAGCATTCTCACCTCCACCGAGAATTCAGCCCTTGCAGCCGGGATTCAATCCTGCGACCTGCTGCTCAGCGGCCGAGCACCTTAGCAACTAGGCCACCGCGGTGGGGCCTTACACCGTGGCTTAGGGTAAGGGTCTGCGCGCTTGGTTTGATTGACGACGTAAAATACAGGGGGCCAATGTGGCCTCCGTTCCTCGCAGAGATTAGGGCACCTAAGATAAATTTTGCGGCTTGTCGGACATTTTCACTCAGCGCGGCATTATTTCGGCAACCCTTATCACTTTGGTACAGTTCTATTCAACAGTAGGGAATTGTATAAAATTGGCATAATTGGCGCAGCGGTTGCACCCCTGGGCATGCCATAGAACGAGTTTCAACACAAACTCCTCCACTGAGCCTTCTGAGATCATGATGCACCACTCGAGCAATACTTCAGCATCGAAGGTAACCGAAATTTCCCAGGATTTTTTGTTGGGTATTATGGTTCCTCGAAATAGGTCGCATGTGTTTTTAATACTGCTACCTTAAAAATAGTTTTGAAATCGATATCGAGGAAGCTGTTTCTCAGTAACATGTAATGACAGTGCGAGGTGATGGTGAGACAGCAATTCACGACATTAAAGCAGCAGATCCATTATATGCTCTTGGTGCACGCAAATAATGAGTAAATTAACATCCAGTCGTCCCGACAGTGACTTCCAATTTAAACTGTATGTGGGACGCATATGATTAAACACTGTGGATTAATGTTGACTCATTCAGATAATGTCCATTGCGATTGGGCTAGCCTGCTGATGCTCAGAGACGATCACTTTAAAATCAAATAATTTTTTATTGAATGTTTGCTTGCTCAATTGTTTGGGGTGGTTCAAAGGGACTGTAAAAAACAATGATTTGTTTTAGATTCACATACTCGAATTCAATATGTTTTGCTATCGTAAGTTCAATATAAGGGGAGAAAATCAAGCTTGAAGTTTCATACCCGGTCATTAACCCTCTCTCGCAGCCAGTAGGGGGCCAAAATGTTCTCCAGGTGCCTTCTGGGCGGGATGAGGTTTGCAACCAGCCCTAGCACATCGCACCCCCCAATGATGTGGGGACCTCGCACCTAACCAGAATAGCTCTGAGATTGAGCCCAAAGGTCAGAACCTAACCACGTTTAGCGGAGGAGACCATTTGAGACCTCAAACAAACAAAAGCCTGAACGGCTGCGACGTCTCAAGCTGACACAAAACATTGTAACTGTAAAAGCTTGAAACTGAGGCACTGTCTTCAAACAAAAAGCTTGTTTGCTCGTCACTCACTTCAGGTAAAAATGCACGCGTTTCTAACGGTGAAGTTGCACGCTCATGCACGCGTGACACCACCACCATAGGAGAAGCTAGCGACAACGGATGCACCTCCGTCAGATTTACCAAGACAAGCAAAACCAAAGCTGCTAGAAACTGGCTGAAAAGGCCACCTTCAGACGTATTCACATGTAAGACCTTCAGCAATGGGATAATATTACTGCCTACACTTACATTTCTAAGCTGACACTATAATTCATATATGCAAGCAAGGGTCCGTGTAACTACAAAAATTATAAACTGACATATCCCCATAAGTGACGGGCTTTTTCCTAGTGTGGGTCAGCCAAGTACGCTTTCTCAACACATGCACGTAGGTTTGCACAAAGGTCAGGTAAATATCACTATCTTGTCCAAGCATGCAAGTTCAAACTAATTTTGAACGTTCAATGGCTAGACTAAGCCCTAGCTGGTGCTGGGATCACAAGAAACAAATCCAACACGAAAAAATCAATTATTCAAACCAGTGATGATAGGTGATACATATACTTGAGCGTGGTGATGAACAATAAAGAATGTTTTTATTTCATCTTAATGGTCATAGCCCCATATGATATGTGGATACCTCCTACCTACTATCAAAAGACCAAAAATATGGCAAAGAAACTTTTTTACAGAAAATACCAAGGATGTACAGAATATACCACAAGACAAGAAAACTATACTGCAACAAAACGAACTGGTGTGTTTACCTCGAAAAGAGAATATTCACATCCACGACGAAGCTTACTGGCCACCTCCAAGTGGGTAAAGAGGGCCCAGAAATCCTCAACAGTGTCAAAGGAGGCGACTTCAATTTGGCTCTCCTGCCAGCTGCGCTTCTTGTCGTTGTTGTAGTACCACACGCTCCATCGATGTTGAAGCGGGTGCTTTATCGAATGAAGTGGAGGATGTGGACGAGGGGCCTTTTTGACAGGTCCAGCCATGCCAGAATCGCTCTGCACAAAATTGGGTTAAACACTGGGTGTGCCTACAATCTCGAATTACAGAGCATTCTAGGCACCTATATAAGTATTTCAATGGACACTACAGTGAAACATTGAGCTTGGAGCGATTCCCTCGCAGAACTGCTGTAATGACTTTTGCTATCATGGTTCATATTTAGGATAAAAAATGCTCTGATGTCACAAGATTAACATACTGCATCTAAACCCCACTTTTATAATGCCTTAATGATGAGACTGTGTCAACCCCAGTATTTTGTTTTAGCCCTTTCTGGATCATGAATTGTCTTCTCAAAGCAACAATAATTGTTTTGGTAAAATGGAAAGGTAATTTGCAAAAATACAACTGAGATTATTTTCTCTTCAGTGCCAGTTTAACCTTTATTGCCACGTGTCATGTATTCGGCAGATACCAAAAAACGCCGACCAAGCAAGCAAAAAAACGTGTTCTGCCTTCGCTTCCGGTTGTCACGTACTCGCAAAATACGTACCTTTAAGCACGACACATCTACACCATCTCATGCAAGGTATTCTGGGCTAAAACCTAATGTTCCCAAGTTCATGAAGGAGAGCAGAAGCACATGACCACGCTCTCGCTTCTTCGTTTCTTTCTCACATGAGTGACCAAAGGTGTATGTTTTATAAAAACTTTTTCGTGTGCAGACATACAAGAAGCTGCACGCATTTCACGTTCTGAAAAACGTTTATTTCACAATGATCGCTTTTGTGGTATGTCATAAATTCGCGACATTCGGCATTTGAGGCAGTGTGTGGTGAATGCCGGTATGACATGTTCGTATTTTGATTATTATTAGAGCACCGACGTCCACTCACTTCATGGAAAAATAGGGCTCCGCAGGTGCTTGGCGCTTGAAGTTTATAGTAACAATAGCTGTCTGTATATTGATGCTGATCCTGATGCACAAGCACAAGTTGCCCTTCAGAAAGCAGTGAGGATGAAAACAAAAATACGGTACATGAACCAAGTGCCTCTCCAGCACATGAAATGGTATGAAAGAAAACTGCCAAGAACCGCGAGGAATTCCACCCTGAAAATCCACTCTTCCTAATGACACTATCTAAAGTCTAAGAGAATATTTCGAAACTTTTTTTGAAAGTGTCAATGGTTGAGCAAAGCTTATTTGTTGAGCTGAGGATTCTTTTTGCAAAGGAACAAAAATTATCCCAACAAGGAACTGGCTCTGCCTCATGATGAGCAAGATGAATATTTTGGCTGTTCACATTTACGGCACATTTTCAACTCCCCAAAGTCTGTTACGTTAGGCGGCGAAGTCTTGAGTTCCCACCTAGTCGCCGACACGATGTCACGTGATCACCGTGAAAAAAAAACTAGTCAAATTCGCATTTAAACAAGTGACAATCGACAATCAAAAACCTCGGTTCGAAGTTTGGCTTTCATTACGTCTGTGTATTGAGCCACTTACTGGCTTAAGTGCCTGTTGTTTCAGTTCTGCAACATACCCAGATGTATGCATTGAAGTGGCATTTTGGACAATTAATTTGCAGAATTAAGCAAAATATGATATTTCATGCTGAAAATGAAAAACAAAATTGTGGTTTCATAATTCAAGCATCAAACGGTTAGTGTAAAAAAACAATAAATATCTATATTACTTTAAAGCTTCTAAGGTTCCAAAACTACTCGGTGGGTTATAAGGGTTAGCAAAACGCAGGACTTCAGATAAATTCCCACTGCTTAGGCACAGACTTGTTTCAAAGCCTTTTAAATAGGTTCTGACACAAATATTCACGGCCGAGATAGCCTGCGGTATCGATTCCAGTGAACATTCGTATATCCTCTGCAAAATATCAACGGCGAACATAACTTTAAAGGTATTTTAATCGATTTTGAAGTTTGCGTGAGAACTTGACTCCATGGTGCCATTGACACCCTGGAAAGGGATCCTTTGGCAACCTCTTAGTTCTCTCAGGTCAGCACACCACAGTCAATAAAGCAAGTCATGATGACGTCATTGCCGCCATTTTTCTATCGACGGGTTTGTTACTGCTAAGTGTTGTTCCCGCAGTCTCTACTTCTCAGCGGTTGGTCACAAGTGGGTGGACCTGATGCGCGCTTTGTAGGTTCTGTGAATGGTGACATTTCACTACCGTTTCCTACTCAGAGATAATTCTTGAAGCGGAGCGTGCGGAAATGTGTCAGAGCTCTGTGGACTGACGTGGTTGAGAGCTGCACACACTATGTGGCAATAGTTGCACCAGTTGGCTTCTAGTTTTTGGAGCTGTCTCAAACCGAAACCTGCCAATAATTAGAGGCCTGTAATTATTTATCTGTCGCATGCTGCTGCAAACGATGTGTTGTGTTACGACTAACAGGCCCCAAAGAACTCATTGCAGCAGAAAAACGCTAGGCCAACGTTTTTGCGCCAGTATGCCTTTAACCACACTGCAGGCTTGATGTTTCATTCGAGCTGCAATTCATTTTTATCATGGCATAACACAGCGCTGGGCTCTGAAATAGCCTGCAGTAAACTGGGCGCAAAGGTTTACAGGTTAACGAATACGACAAAAAATCTGCATGACATTCCCAACTCTGAGACACGACCTCTTAATTGCACAGAGGCGCACACAGCAAGAGAACGCACCCCGACTTCTGCAGCGCGCGTTGTACATTCATTCCGTTAATAAGTTTTATCGCAAAATGAACCGCGGATGACACCAAACTCTCACGGAGAAGCCACAATTGCAGGGGCTAATTTCTTTGCCCAGTATGGCTGCAGTTTGGACACAACCATCACAAAGTCTGACAACTGGGAAAGAGACACCAAACAGAACCTGTGGTTCATGCTTGTGTGCATAAGCCTTTGAGGGAGAAATGCCGCTGACTTATAAGCGACTATAGCTACTGCGGCGCTGACTGCTTTCATAAAAGGATTATCAGTCATGAGTCATGGCACAACGTCGCACAAGCTTTCTAGAGATCGCAAGCTGCGTAGAGTTTGGATACGTGCTGCTCAGCCATAATGCGAACCCTGGACACCTTTACAAAATGACCTCATTGGCTAGCTTAGAATACAGTTTGTTGCTTCACTTTGTCAAATCCGGCAAAAGAAAAAGAAAAAGGCAATGGATGGTACGCATGCAAACCAGTCTCATTTTCGATTATTTCATGCACTCCATTGTGACGAAGTCAACCAATTTTGATTATTTGAACCTGTAAATGGCTTGCAGTAGCATGAACGTATGAGCAGCTGTCGTAAGCACAGAGCTCTAAAACTGCCAATAAATTACACACATGCGGTGCCTCTCGAACAAAAAAAAACTGCACGGCGATCGCCACGCAGACTCCGTAGCTACACTCAAAATGACGATCTACGATAGCATAATTCAGGTGTTATAGCAGCTTTTCTGCCTCCGCAAAGCTGATGAAACAATGCATTTCACATCCTAAGTAATGACATTAGTTTATCTACTGTTGACGCTACACGTTGGACCACGTTGGTGGCCTAGACTGCCTGACTAGCCCTTATATGGCTTCCTGCTCCACTTCATCGTTTGGCACAGAATGGGTCACTGGTAGAAAGACCACGACATAAATGCATACTGTGTTGCGATGTCAATGTGCTCCCTTCAAAGTAGTGTGGCCGGCCAGCTGTCAAATAAGAGAGTCGTACCATCACGGCTTCGAACTCGCATGGGCCGAGTGGCTTGGTACACGCACGCAAAAACGTAGAAAATAAGACCAGCCACTAAAAATTTCAATAAATGACGACTTATACTGTGAGTTGTACCCTGAGAATCGATTTCCAGCATTTTTGCGAAGTTTTCGGATTTTGTTCAGTACTAAAGAGATGAACTGCACAGTGGGCAGCTCCCCGAAGGGTAGGGAAATATAAACCTGCACATACGCAGACACTAATACGCTGCGCTTCAGCAACACGTAGCTCGATCTGCCAATGCACGCAGACGGTATGTGCCCCGTCCCGCTGGTCTCTGCTTAGCTTCCCCAAAGCGCGCTCTCTGCTTTCTGCGCTTTCGCAGCAGCTTATTTGTCAGCGACTCGAAGCAGTCGGCAGCGCAGAAACATTGTTGCTGCTTGTGGAAGATGGACTACTTTGATAGCCGTCGCACGCTAGCACAAAGCGAAAGGTAGAGAACATAACTGCGTCAAAGGTGACTCACGATGCTAGCAAGGTCAGTGTTTTTGACTGTCATAACCACTTTGACCACAGCCTCTAGAGACCATTGAATATTTGAGTCTTTGCCGAAACGTTCTCTCTTGGCGCTACTAAATGTCATGCCATATTACTTTGTATCACAGCTCAATAAAAGCGTCACCCCACCTTCCTGCCTAAGTCCTCCAACAGAAAGCACAGTGTCAGTGACGCAGGCGGCGCCACGCGGCTTTCCTCTGAACCTGGCACCGGTGAAAAGTTTCCAACGCAGTTCAGTCTCACCTTATTCAAAAGTGCTAATTCGTTTTCATTCAAACATATATGCGTCTTTTTAGCGCAAGACAGTGTGGTGTGCAACGAAACTAGAGGGCCTGACGAGCTTTGCTGCCTGAGAGGCGCACTATGGCACCGTCTCGACTACCATTTTGACCCACCATCGCGACACCTCTAATCGCTGTAATGATGAAAGTGTGTTTGTTGTGCACCGAGTGCTTGGCGTCACGGGCCGAGAGGTCAAACGTTTGATTTCCGGTTGTGCATTTTTTTCTTAGTTTTTTTCTCATTCGTCAATATCAATCGTATCACCTCATATACGAGACAAAAATTCGTTACTGAAGTGCTGGTAGACTCAACACGAAACACTTTCGTTTAAATAAAATGTGGGTGGTGACATCATCTTGAAATTCTCACATCACTGTGACGCCAGGGGCACGATTCTCAGTGAGTTCACATAGTGGCCATCACCTCAGCGGAGCACGTTAAATTAGTTGAAAACATTAGTGAGTCGCGACATCATGATGGTCTTGGCCACATTGACGCAACAAACTCGCCTACATATTCCTATGGTGAAAAGAAAGAAAGTGGACGAAATGTACTGTAACGTGACTTTTAACAGTAACAGAAGAAAAGCCTAAACTTGCATATGAACATGTTCAGATGTTTCAGAATTATACAGAGATTGTTTCGCTTTAATATCCCTAGAATGTTCAAAAGGTCGATGCTTTAAGAAATGTTTTTGAAGTTTTAATATCAGATTGCACATCGATGCAGCAACCCAATGCACATAAATATGTCTTGGCATACTAGGCTTGTAGCATTGACTGGTACAAAACCTAAGGCTTACAATTGCAACAACATCAATTCGGTTAAGTGAAATAGTTATTCAAATCAATCTCTTTACAATTAACCTGAATAAATTGTTAGAAGAATGAAGTCTACACTAAGCCTGAATGCATCTGACAAAACCTGGACGGTATCCCGCTAAACACTGGGGCAGTGTCCCTGCATTTCGGGTACTGCAGAGCTCTACAATTGGCTCTGCTCATACATAATAATCAGGCGGTAAGCAAGGCCGAAATCTTTTCGGGATTTTTGTTTAGTTGCCATAACAATCAGCCAGACATGCTGTGTACAATTTCTTATAAACCATGCATTTTGCGAAAATTGCCACCTTACCCATACAGCTCTCTTCTCACTAAATGGTTTGTCCTTCAGCCACGCTAACAGACTGCAAAGCACAGATTCTTAATTCATGTACATGCTACATAGCATAGAACTATGTTTGACGTGCTGCCAGGACTGGCAACGCCCGTGGGCAGCGCCGGCTCCCGTTAGAAACAAGCTAACTATGAATAATTTCAAAGAGGTGACTGTCGTGGGGCGAGACTTGGACACGTCAAGAAGCACCATGTGACGGCAAAGCTCGTCCACAAGGCGCTCTTGGTGACGCTCGTGATACGAAACGTTTCCGGGTCTTGCCCCCGCGCACGGGCACTCACTGGGCCGTATACACGGTTAGTTGCACACAAAAAAATAGGGCGCCTCAACGACTTACAGTAGAGTCGGAAGCGTATGTTACTTAACTAAAAGCTCATAACAACGAAATAGGCCAACGCAATCAACGAGGAAACACTAGCTCACAGTGCTTATGCCTATACACGAAATCCGGTGCAGCTAAGCAACGCATCTGGGAGCCCTAGCCGAAAACCCTTAATGTCAAAAAAAAGGTCGAAAATATGAACCTGTATCCTCCGGTAATGTCTGCGAGAGTCGCAAGCACGAAACGTGGTGAAAATAGGATTCACATACCTTCAAACATCGCCCTTCGCCGCCATGGTGGTTGGAAATTATCCGACTGTTCTGCCTGTTCCCAATGTTGTTGTTGTTGTTGTTCTCCTATTGTTAGTGGCGCATGCCCACTGTGGGGGATTGGCCAAGAATTGAGTGGTTTTAAAATATACTGTTCAGATTTGGAATGATGGAGGTATAACAGAAAGATTACCGATAGCCTAGGCAAGTGTGATGCTTAATGTAATGCATACAAATGTTTACATAAACGAATTTATTCTTCTTAGAATCGAGCAATAATCTGATTTCATACGTATATAATTATGTGGACATGTTAGGATAATAAAACTGGTTAATTAGTCAACCTAGTAGTTTCATCAATATAGTCGCGGACGGCCGCGCATACTGTCCCATTAGAGACACCAGAAATGGAAGCTCCAGAAGACAAAATGACAGGTAGAGATAAGTCCATACCAATACCGCGTAAAGGTATTTCTAATAGGGTTTTTCGTAATGTATTAAACCGCCTGCAGGTCAAAAAGAAATGGTTAGTTGTTTCCAGTTCTTCACAAAATGCGCAGAGTGGCGAAGGTGCCTGAGCAGACTTGTGTTTATAGAAATTTGGGTTTGGTACCCGGCAACGCAGCCTTGTCATAGCTACTTCTCGTTTTCGAGTGCTGCAAAAGTCTCTTCATCAGGGATATAATAAATGGCAATATTCTGTAGAGTTTGTTAGTGCTGAACCTTTAAAGACTTGCATAAGCATACGTCTGTGGAATCTAGCAGCAGTCGCATAAGCGGATGATGGACAGAGCGGTAGAATTGGTTCGCTGATTGACGACTTAGCTAAGAAATCGGCTATTTCATTCAGAAACGAACCTTTATGTCCAGGCACCCAAACTAATTGTACTTTTCTCAAATGCGCAGGTACTAGTGCACAGAACGCCCTTGTTACGTGATTATCAGCACCAACAGAAAGTGCTGCACAGAGAGATAGGGAATCTGTTATTATGACAGCTGATGTAATTGCTGTATCTAACTTGCGTAAGGTGAGCACTACTGCCAGAAACTCAGCCACAAAAACGGGTATGAAATCGGGTGGTCGAAGGGAATAATTCCAATTTAATGTCGGGCTGAAAATACCAATCCCTGACTTTTCGTCGTATTGCGATGCGTCTGTAGCAATAATAACGTTCGTTGTAATACGGTGCAGGTGATCTTGTAGTAAAGCATCCAAAATATTATGGGGAAGTAATTTGGCATTATTAGAAAAAATGTCGTCGAATTGTATTTCCACCGAGGCTGAATTATCACGACTCGGCATGATGTCGCATATACGTACGTTTAGAGGCTCCAGTAAATTTTGCACAAATATAATTTGGGGCGTATTAAATCGCAGCCAGCTAGTAGTAAAAATGATTCCGGGGTGGAAATAAAGGCTGTTTCTGAATGTCGTAATGGTGATTCATAAATTCCTAAGAATGTCTGAACAGTCAGAAGGTGAATTTTACAAGAAAGCGGAGGGACCCTCGATTCGAGATACAACACATTGTTGGCAACTGTTTTAGAAAGGCCAAGGCATAAGCACAAAGCTTCTGTTTCCAGAAGAATTAGAGGCCGCATCTTGTAAGCTGGAACTCCAGAGAAAAGTACAGAATCAAATTCCAAAATAGGACGAACATACATGCGATATATCATTATTAATGTGTCTCTTTTCATACCGATGTGGTAGTTGCTTAGCCTACGTAATATGCCAATGGCCCGCACACCTTTTTTGGCGATATATTCGATATAAGGTCGCCAGTTAAGCGATGTGTGATAAAGTATTCCAAGGTATATAACAGATTACACATGTGGTATATCCTCATGATGGTAAGACAGAGAGATCTTCACAGGGTATTGCAGCGGGAAAACAAGGAGGGCACATTTACTCGGATTAGGTAAGAAGCTGTTGCCATCGAGCCAGCTCTCCAATATATTAAGGTAAGTCTGCAGCCGTTCATGTAAGGTCTGAATGTTATCTGCCATTGCAAAAAATATGATATTGTCTGCATAAACATAAGTTATTATATCCTGTTTACGTGGAATGGTGCTCATTAGTAAATTAATTAGCACCGGGGAAAGCACTGAGCCTTGCGGTACTCCCCTCGTTTGGATATGAGTAGATGATGAAAACCCATCTTTAAAACAATAAAAATTTCTGTCTGCGAGAAAATGGTTAACCCACGCTACTATGTATGATGGAAAATCAAGGTATTCTGATCGATCTATCAAAATACAGTGCTCCACGGTATCATATGCTTTAGCGATGTCTAAGGTAACTAAAGCAGCATATTTTTCTATGTAGCCGAGCTAATTGAAGCCTACTTTCTAAGTCAACGTGGGCATCCCAATTGAAACAACCAGCCCTGAACCCAATTTGACAGGGACTTAGAATTAACCTCATGGTAATAAGTTCATTAATTCCTATATTGATGATTCTCTCAACCAATATCACTAAGTTTGATGTCAGTGCGATCAGCCTTATGTTATCCAACGTGTATGCATCATTTTCATTTTTTAGCAAGAATACAATTTTGGCAAGTTTCCATTTTGGAGGTATCCATGCGTTCCCTAAAGAATAATTCACTAGTTCTAGCAAAAGATGAGGCGATTCCTGGAGTAAACATTTAAACATAGAGTTCGTGATCCCATCTGGTCCGGGAGCCGTCCTCGGTAAGCATAATACTGGCTGATTCAATTCAGCTAAAGAAACTTCTGGAAATTCATGCAAGTTTACCAGAACGGACTGAATAGCCAAAAAAATTTGCAATGAAGCGGCGTTCTAAACCTTGCGCTATGTCTTGTAGAGAAGTGTTCATTTCTACCGGCGTCAAGACACATGGCTGCAACGTTAAAGGTGCTGGCAGTACTCTTCTTGTCCGAAGATAAGCGAACAAAGCCCGCTTATTTTTTTATTGACAAATATAATAAAAAAGTCTACTGTCGTATTCTTCTTTCGCGCAGTTCACTGTACGCTTAAATACGCCAGCAAGAAATTGATAGTCCTTCCAGTTTGTTGGGCTCTGATTAAGAAGTTTTTTCCAAACGGCTTTTCGTCTTCTATAATCGCGTGTACATTCATCGTTCCAACAACGAGAGGAAAATCGTTTATTGGGTGGATCAAAAAATTCAGAATTTTTTCTAGATCCCTCCAGCATTTAACCAATCGTAGATGCAATCTCCTTAGTACTGCCATTTCCAAGCTTGGAAATGGCATAAAGGAGGCAGGCTTGAAATTTGCTATGGTTGATGTATGTGCGTTTTGGCTAATCTAAAGTTATTGTTGCACAAGTAATGTCACAAACTACAGGAAAATGGTCATTGTTAGTCGCCGAACCCAGAACAGCCCACGACAAAACTTTGATTGCATTGGAGCAAAACGTTAAATCCAATACTGAGCTAGTTTGACCTCGGACAAATGTTACATGACCTTTATTCAGACAGGAGAGGTTGTGATCAATACGCCATTCCCACAGTCGCCTACCACAAGAATCTGTTCATCATTTGTCTTAGGGTATACCACAAGACAAATGATGTCAATTAAAGTCTCCTGTGAGTACAATTTCCTTTCCGCATGCTACCAAAACGCTGTCAAGATAACACGTGCTTTGCACACCGGAGGGGAAATAACGATTTGCAATTGAAAAAGGGTGGTATCCGGGGAGACACAAGTGTAATGCTAATATTTCACAATCCAAATCTAACATTCTGAAAGAAATTTTCACCCTATGGCATAATTTACTTGATACAAGGATCATTAAATCACCACCACGTGATGGGCGATCTAATCGAAAAGAACGAAAACCTGCAAGATGAAAATTTTTATCTGGTGTGAGCCAAGTTTCTTGGAAAATTATAATATCTAGATTAAAGTTATTGCAAAAGTAATGTAAGTCGGTTGAGGCTGAGAATATAAAACGACAGTTCCACTGTAGTACCCTCAACTGACCTATGGTGTTGAGCGCACCGCCGAGGCGCATGTCACGCTCTTGTTAGCACCTTCACGCGAAATAGCTGATTCATTCCGTTTAGATTTGGACTTGAGAACAGTGAAGATAGGGGATTTGGTACGTTTATTACTTCGTATATTGAGTTCCATATCTGTAGCAGTATTTGTGCTCGGCTGAGGTGAATGTTGGTCCAAGTGCACCTGTGTTCCTGACTGCTTAGCCTTGCCTGCAGATGCAGAAAGTTCGTCCAACACTACATTGCGTAGCTGTGTGGCGTCACTGGTAATGTGTAATACAGCAGGTTTTGTATTAGTCTGTACTGTTTGTCAATCTGACTTGAAAGAATTTGCACTAAACAGTCGGAAAGGTTAGATATGAGTTTATCCAATGCCTACTCACTGCCTTTTCCACAGCAGTCTCAATAGCCGGCGAAAGGTTTGAGTTCATACTGGAAGTGCCACGCGCTGTAATACCAGAGTATCCAAAAGCCCTGTCTCTAACTATGTCAATGGCTTCCCTTCGAGAACAGCGGCGGCGGTCAATAACTTCTAGAATTTGAACCTCCCGGGAACGAGCGGAACAGTCAGAGTTGTCGCCGCAGTGACTGCCCCCACAGAGACAACACTTTTCCGCTGTTGCAGTACACTTGCTTGAAGGATGGGTCTCTCCACAGGTGCTACAACGAACGTTAGATTTACATCCTCTCGCTCTGTGGCTGAATCTCCAGCAGTTCTTGCACTGAATCGGACGAGAAGCGAGGGGTTCTACTCGGAAGATCAGTGGCCATAATTTTATTTCTGACGGGCATTTTGTGCCCACAAAAGTCGCGATGACAGATTCGGTTGGTACCTCTCTTTGTCGACTACTAGGCGATTACACCGGTAAATTGAAATTACGCCTGCTCCAGAGAGCCTGTCTAGAGTCTCAGCTGGACTCAGCTTCAAGTCGACTCCACGTACAAGGCCTTTGGTACATGCAAGGGGAGGCGGAATAAAAGCACTCACCGGGATAGCAGCAAAGAAGGTGCATTTGAGAAGATCCTGCACGCAGGTCTGATCCGGCGACCTACACACGATACCTCCTCGCCCAAATGGGCGCACATTTGTGATGGTCTGGAAATAGTTTGAAGTTGTCTTAAGTACCTTTTGAACCGCCTGAGGGTTTGTAAGTCTGATGAAGCCTCCATTTGTAGGCACCAGTGCCACGGGAATGCTGTCGATACCACTGCGGAAAAGGGAGTCTAGCGTTAATTCATTAGATGGCAGGGACGCTGACCAGGCGGAACGCGCCTGGCCAGGAGAAGTAGTCGACATGAGCACTAGAGATATGGTTAGACTCAGAAACAGATAAACTATAGAGTCGGACTCTACACCCCAGCAAGTTGAGCACGGGCAAGCGTTACGTGTCCTTCCTGGAATGGTGCAACGAAGATTTCCTCTTCTTACGCTTGCATGTCAGATGTCATGCGTTGCAGTCTCTTGATCTTCCGGTTCTCTGATCTTCCGGTTCTTCTTGATGAATCTGGCAGCGCGAGGAACGTGGCAGGTTCCCAATGTGCCACGACCGAATGAGCACGAGAGTGGCATGCGCTGCGTGCGTTGACGTTCGGTGGCCTACTATTGCCTACTTATGCTACTATCAGAGTTTCTCACTATATTTGTGAGACTACTATGTGCCACGTGGTGGCGACACCGAGGAGTATTTCGAAACGACTGTGGAGTCCTGGAGACACGGCCGATCCAGGGACTGGCATAATGAGGAAACGGACATGAGCGGCTGTCCGCGATAAATGTGCGCCGCGAACTTCTACTCAGCAAAAACTAGCCGTTTTAGGGGCGAAGCTCCTTAACCTGTGGGTCGTGCGTCTGCAATATATGTAGTAGTAGTAGTAGTAGTAGTAGTAGTAGTAGTAGCACTAGTGGTCGTACTAGTATGTAGCCACCTCTTGTTTAGTCCTTGAAATGTCCGCTGTATGGTGGTACTTATATATGATGAATATATGATGAAAATATTGAGATGGTGGTACATGAATTGTTCACTAGATGGACGGACGGACAGACGCACTGCCAGATGGACGCACGCATGGACGGACAAATGGGAGCAAGAACGAAAGTGCATACGGAAGCGCTGACGGACTGACGGACGCTTCGCCCCACTCATCATCCTTCACTCCGTTGATATGCTGTGATTTTTTTATTTTGATAGCAATTATAGAGACAGTCTCGACTGGTTTTTGCCGTGGCCACCTCCGGTATTCAGGTATATCTACATATGTATGTATACTGCTACGTACGAGTGGCATAGCGATCCACACGATGAAGAGGAGGACGACAGTGGACATACTGGCGCGAGCATCACAGGGATGTTTACTATGCCATAAAGGAATTTATCAGTCAGACTAAAAGAATATTGAGTTAAATCGTTCATCCTTTTAAACACTAAGTACTAATATTTGGTAATTAAATTTGCTGTATAACCTATCCCTATCTTATACGAGAAGAATTGCGAGAAAACACTTAAAAAATTCACCTAACACTCAGCCGATCTCCTGCATTGGGCAAGAGCCATGTTGAGAGAAGAAGAAGAAGAAAAAAAAAAGAAGAAGAAGAAGAAGAAGAAGAAGAAGAAGAAGAAGAAGAAACATTGTGTGTGGCTAGAGCATAGTGTCAATCAGATATAGAAAATTAGCTATTTATACGGATTTGATGGAAACAATTACAAAGTGGACGAACTATTCGTGCCTGAGATATACCTGAAAACCTCAGTAGAGTCCATCTAGAAAGTTAGAAGTTATTTTACCCAAATTCAGATGTCGTGTCCTACCATTCAACGTTTAATTAGACAGAGCTGGTCTAGTGATATCTCCCCTGTGCCCATTTTGCGAAAAAACAGGAACAATAGAGCATTACCTTATATTATGTAGGAACTATCCATTATTGTGCGGGGCTTGTGAAATGGCCACGAGCGCATCATGAACATGGCATGTGGTCATGTTGTGATATTTCATGCATCTCTTAATTATCATGTGTGCACCAGTCACACACATTCGACATCCATTCACGTCGCTTAATACCAAATTTCGTTTCTGTGAAGCTAGCGAAACGGCTGCGAGCGCATCATGAGCGTGGCATGTAGTCATGTTGTTACATGACACACAGATCATGATTATCATGTTTCCATCAGTCACATACCTTTGTCATCTATTTATGTCCCGTAATACCAAATTTGGTATATGCGAGGTTAGTGAAACGGCTGCGAGTGCATCATCAGTGTGGCATGTAGTCATGTTCTTACAAGATACGTATGTCATGAATTTCATGGTAGGGTCGGCCGTTTGTGTTTGCCATGAAGTCATGTCATACCATACAGGTTTCGCAACATTTCATGTGTACTAAACTACCGCAAGCGCAGCACGGCCATGAAATATAAATCATAACATTCATAACATACTTATCATGAATTGCATGTTAGGACTTGTCACTTACGCTCGCCTTTCAGTCTTGTTATTCTATACCAATTTTTGTATCGATACCATTATCGAAACGGCCAGGAGAGGTAAAAGTCGTAAGCGGCTTGATAATCAATAGATATGCACAAAGTCACTGATGTTCGATAAGAAATGCTTCGCATTTAAAAATTCAGTATGCGTACAGACCACCCTGACTCAACAAATTAAAGAAAATCTATACAGCACTTCATGGTCGTTAAGTGATTTCTCAGTAGTTCTTTTGTTGGTGCACAGCGCGTGCCCATTACAAGACGGGGTTCCCGCCTTCTTGTTCGTTAAACTGTACGTTCGGAGATGAATGGGAATGTGAGAATAAAAAGGTGGAGCGGCTCCAGGTGAAAAAAAATAACCAAAAGTTATGACAAAAACAACAATAGCAAAAATAAAAGTGGCTCTGTCCCGTATATTTCAGTGTTCCTCTAGAAGAGGACACCAGAAAACGAGTAAGCACCACTCGGTGCAGGCTGCACAAGAATGTTTGGCCACTTTATCGATTGTTATAAATTCTTCTGGATAAGATTACACGCAGAACACGAGTAGTAAATCTTGTTCTCGAACCTACGTGAGCACCCGAGATTACACCCAAAAGTTTTATCACTGCTGTGTAGAGTATTTAGAGAAACCAACAATGCGTTTTGATACCAGTTTAATCACGACGCGCACGTGCTCTCTATGCTTCATTAGCCGACATATAGACACGTTTCCACCACCCGGCATACCTTAGAATTCTTTTGGGCCGACGGTTTTTAAAGTGAGAATCACTTCACAATATAAGCACGAACTGCATGAGTAACTTCTAATTCAAAAGTTGAAAGCGGTTTCTAGAAGCCCAAACGAAAACGCTGGTAAATTGTCTAGCGTACTTGCATATTACAGCAGCGCTTCTTAGAACTTTAAAATAGGATACAGTGCTGCGCCACCGCAGTGGTCTAGTGGCTAAGGTACTCAGCTGCTGACCCGCAGGTCGCGGGATTGAATCCCGGCTGCGGCGGCTGCTTTTAAGATGCAGGCCACACTTGTACCCGTCACACTTGTTCCCGCTGGAACAGATCTTGCCTGAGTTCATCACTATAATCACTACAATAATTTTAAATAGGCAGAGCTTCGTTTTAATGAAAAAGCCAAACACAGATCTAAGGTCTCATAGGCCAGGTCAAAAAATTTTACAGGGTGACTCTTCGTACGTGTGCTAAGATATCTTCAGGCTAAAGAATAACATTTCTATTGAACCTTTGTGTCGTTCTGCTATCATCCAAAACACACACACACGCACACACACACACACACATGCGCGTGACAGAACATTCGCTTCATACACCTAAATTGGCTTGTATGCGAGTGTACAATATATTGGTACATATATTTACTATGCCCTAGCCGCTAAAGGCACTGCGATGTGTTGTCTTGTGACGAAAGTACGACGCAGACAAATGTTCAGGCCAATGACAGCGTTAAAACGGCCTGCCGATATTTTCATCGTGTAACTTAGGCTGATAAATAAAGAAATGGTGGTCATAAACCTAAAGCATTCGTAATGAGAAATGCAGTATGGGCAGCTGTAGTGAGCACAAGCTTTATTCTTCAGCACTGTGGCAAAAAGTGAAAAAATAAAGAACATAAAGCTGAAAAACTGCACGACAAACTCTTTATTTTGATTCACTTCGACTGTTCGTTTCTTTGCATTGATATGACTGGAAGGGCACACCGATCAATTTCTGCACCTAGCGACATGACGCACGACAAGAACTACACAGGATGAAGAAACACGAGTGGGCATGTTGTCGCGTAAAATTACTAGCAATATACATAGTAACCATATTTTTTACATTAAATGAAAGAAACTTTCTGGAATCAATGTTTCACGCGACAAACAGACACATTACATAACGGAATACTGTTCATTATATTTTTCATATGACACGAATATTATCCTGCGCATTACATGTCATATTATATGCCCCATATGTTACCGGATATTTCAGAGAATTGCCACTTGCAAATTTGGATGGCTGCATTGCCATTCACACCTTTCCTATCAGCGAACCACGTCTGCAAGAGAAAGGGGCCAATGAAAAGCACGGAGTAGGGGCACCGGGAGAGAACGGAATCACTTTGCCATGGTGTCAAAAGATTTTCAGCAATATGTCTCCTACAGTTGTACTTGCTTTCTTACAGCTAGAGGAAAAGTGAGCGCATACTAATTTTACCAAACAGTCTTTTATTACTACCCGCCATGGTGGTCTGTAGTGGTTATTGCTCTATTGCTGACCTATAGAGGTAGCAATAGAGCAATAACCTTGTCGGGATCGAATCCTTGTCGTATTTTCGGCGTAGGCACAAATGCTTGAGGCCCGTGCACATTCATTTAGGTGCATGTTAAAGAACCAAAGAGGCGAAATTTCTGGAGCGCCCCACTGTCGCATTTCTCGTAATAATATCGTGGTTTTCGGGATGTTATACCCCATCAATTCATCATGCACAACTATGTTTCTACTGTTCAGAAAATCTCAATCCAAGAATAACTTTAGTTAACTTTCTTTCTTGATTTTTAGGAGGCGCCTATGTGTGATATACACACACATTCTGCTGAAGCCGTATACGTTCCCGGTACAGAACAGAAAGAATGTCGTCCTGGTGGACTTCTATTTCACGGTGGATGTTCAGAGAGTAATGCCAAACAATCTTTCATTCATTGTTGTAGCTTTCAGGTAACTATTTAGGCGTCTCAGCGATGAGAAAGAGCGTTCTGCCTGAGCTTTGCTCACCGGCAGAGTTGTGAAAATCTTTAGAAGACGGTGCGCGTTTTGGAAGAATACTTCTGGGCAATCAGCAACCACTTTCATCGTAGACAAGCTCAGTGTTTCTCGCTTCTCGCGCTTCTATTTCGCAGCCAATACAGCTAAATTTCCTTGCAATGCCAAAGTGGAAGTAATGTTCGAGTACATCTCAGAAAACTTCTCGGCATCGGAAAGAGTAGCAGATTTGAGAATATTCTTTGGCAGAAGAGAAGAAAGCATCGTCAAGGTGTGCTGATTCTTTTTAATGTGCTCATTGAACTGGTATAACAAATATTCGAGAGAAAGCCAGAAATACTGAAAGCTTAAAGTGCTCTTCAACGCTAGTCTTGGCACCCCTTACGGAAACGCCATACATGGCCAATATATATGTTATATCTGGCCAAATATAAGCATATATGGCAGCATATGTGGCCACATATAAGCATATATGGCAGCATATGTGGCCATATATAAGCATATATGGATGTATATCTGGCTGAGTCGGTTCATGTATGGGGTTATTACAGCCATATATGACAGGGTTGGCCCATATGAGGAGTCAAATACGGCCTTAGTAAGGCACGGCCACACCATATATAACATATCAAGTGGATCCTTATAAGTGGAAGTGCTCTTTTATTTGGGATGAACCACGTATATATTGTCACGGTACAGCGTGAACCAAAGGCAGATAAACGTTGACACAGGGACTCTCAGCAGCCAAACAGCAAGATCGCCTTCTTTATCTCTAATCAGCCAGAGCTCCACTACCTGGTGTCCGCCAAATCCCCTTATCGTCGTTTTGGTCCACCAGTACACACGCGTCAATATTTAGCACCGTGATCACACTTCTTTGCGGACTGTAATATATAACAATTTGTACACAAAGCTGACCTGCTTATTTTTATAACAATAGGAGTATTAATTATATATGTTGTTTCTGCCATGCAAAAAAAACAAAATTTCAGGTCAGCTTTGTGTACGTGATAGTTGCAAATCAGTTAAATGCATATATGAATGCATTCGTGTAATTTAACTCGGACATTTTTCATGACATTTAGGTTTGAAACAATAAGTTGCAATTAATACGACATAAATAATGTATACAAGAGCAGACATGTTTTACGAGGAAGGAATCATGTCAAGTCACAAAACGTATTGAAGCTTCCGAACCTCGCTATTATTATAGAGCAATCCTATATAGTATTGTGTAGACACAACTCAAGCAACTTATATTGCTCACATTAATGTATTGTTTAGAGTGGCACCAAGAAATAGTAACTTCAATGCACTTTTAGCTTCCAGATTGGTGTGAAAAATTTCTGATTATTTGAAAGTTTTGATTGCTATATGCTTCCTTCATATAACAAGATTTCAATTAATCCTGTTGAGCCCTCATCTGTGATTGCATTCAGCAGCCATTTACTATAATTGCATGCGCAGTGCAATGTTTAAGGGAGTATTTTCAAAAACAAAAAAGAACTTACGTGAATGCAACTTGCAAGCACTATTATGATTACATTCAAGATGGAAGTTGTACTAATTTATTGCAAAAATACATCTTGCGTTTCCTTTGGCTACGTATAATGTTCCTGGCTGTGCACATAGTAAATTTATTGAAAATTTTATGATTGCATTAGTGAACAATTAATTTAGTGTAATGTTTGCAAGCGTCAATTAAATCTCACGTCATAGACATGTACGTTAAGAAAGGTGCAACTGACTCACACGTGATACATATTTAATGGACCATGTAATGAAATGCTGAAGCTTTATAGCAACATTCAACGTAGGCTGCCGAATTCACAAAACTTCTATTTTGTGTGGGTGTGTCATTACTTGGTCAAGGTCACTAATGCGCACGTGCCATCATCAGGATTAGCCTAAACATTGCCTTGCGACTACAAGTAGTATGACACATTTTTTGCGGGCTGGCGTGATACCTAAGCCAAACTCTACATTATGTAAACAGCCCCTTGCTGTGCAGGCGCGTAACGATTCAAGCTGCTTGCGAACATATCCTTTCAACACCAACCCGGTAGTGCACTTATAACATATGTATGCCGGCCGGTACATACCCACCAAACTGCGCAATCGAACACTCGCGTATAGAGATTCATGGGCACCCGGACACTAGCATTTCAATCAATTTGGCCAGATATTTTCGGCCATGTCCGAAAGATATCAGTGTATTATTAATATCATTATTATTATTATTATTATTATATTATTATACTATTATTATTATTATTATTATTATTATTATTATTATTATTATTATTATTATTATTATTATTATTATTATTATTATTATTATTATTATTATTATTATTATTATTATTATTATTATTATTATTATTATTATTGCTGTTGTTGTTGTTGTATCTCGCAAAACGTCCAACGTTTCAATTCCATATGCTGTCAATACTGTGTCGTTATGTAAGTTTTATGAGATCAGTTATCTTGGTGTTCTTTTTGATAGCATGCTCAATTTTTTCTACTTGCATTAAATGTGCTGCCATGCGAGGCCTTCATTCTCTTCCTGTTGGCTCAACATCTCTCGAGAATCTGGTCCTCCTACAGCTTTCTACAAATTGTACACCACGATATGTCGTGCTCAACATGAGTACATATGCATATCTGATTTGGAATGGCCTTGCTAAATCCAGCAGTAGCGCCACTGAGTGAGTCCAGAAAAATTTCATAAGCATTTTCCCCATCGTTTCACTAGAATCCTTTCAACACTGCTGGAATATTATACTTGCCATCAGTTAACGGCCGGCAAAATCGCGCTCAGCTGTTATTTCTTTACAAGCTAGTTCAGGGTGAGACATTCTGCCCTTCTCTGCTGTAATAATTTTCAAACTTTGCGTAAGTTATCGAGAGAGAATTGACCGTTGCATGTACCTACCAGCTTCTTTCAACACTCTATCCTTTACAGAATACCGAGTCTCTCTAACGTCAACTTTCTTGATTCGTTATGTTTTTCATAGTCTACAGTCATTTTTTTTTGTCAGTGAGGGCTGCCCTGTCCTAATGTAGATTTGCATATGCACAGATTCTTCCCTTTTCCGTCTTTCAGGAAGCCTTTGGAACGGTTGTGTATATTCCAGATTATTTTGCAGTCCCATTCCATGAATATCTACTCTTTTATTTGTTGTTCCCATTGTGCGTTGATTTTTTTCGACTGCTCGTTTTTGCTCTTCTTATTGATTTGCTTTTCTGTGGACAGTCTGTAATGTATTGTTTATATTTGTTTTATTTTCGCGCGCGTCAGCACGAAAAACCCTGTGGTTGTTCTTGGATACGTTAACAATAATTGATTGATTATTGGTTGGTTGAATATTATTATTATCATTATAAATCCTTGCGAAACAAGATGAAAATTTGGCTGAAACGCGTCTTCGTAGCCAGCGTACACGAAGCAGCGATTTCAGCTCCACGGAATGCCTGTCTCAAAGGTCTTGCACGTGCAGCTTTCTGGGCCCGCGGGAGGAAGTTGAAGTCCATTGTCCGAAAAAACTCGTCTGACTGCAAAGTTGCAAGGGGTGCGCACAGTAAAAAAATACAAAAAAGGGCGCCTGTCGGAGGGGTGGAAAATTTAGAGAAAATTGTTCGAAAAAGCTCACGTAGGCGCCCTGCAGTCCTGCCATGGCCTACACCAGTCTGTCGACACAGCAGGAAAGAGAGTGCCACGGCCCATTTCAAGTAACGACGAAGAAAATAGTTTGCACAAACATTCAGTCGTATGGTAATAACATTCCGTATAATTGTTAAAAAATGAAACGTCGTTCGCCAATAAGCTCAGGAAAGTTTAGTTCTAGCGAAAAGTGCGTAAACCATTGATCTCAAGGAGTAATGCAATGTTCAATGTGATGTTCATTGTCAAGCCTGCATGCACTGTATGCATCCGCGCCATTGTTGCTTTTTTGCTCGCCGGAGTCATGGGTGCCATGCAGATCGAGTTTGTTAATTTTCATTCCTTTTGCTCTTATTTCGTGTTCAACTGCTGCTCCAATTTACACAAGATAATCGCGCAGCTCTCAGAAATCTACTTCACTGTACGTGGCAAAATTTTGGACGGACGTGGAAGTGTTTTTGTGTGCGTGTGCGTCTGTACGCTGCTGGATTGGCGATCGTCAACTTTTCGTGCGAGAAAAAAATGAATACCCATGCTTGCGGGCAAGCGTTCCTTCAAAACTTCTTCCTAAAGCAGTACGAATGGATGTGGTGGCTTTAAGGTGTGAATAGGTTATCAGGATTAACAGGCTCCTTGAAAGACAAGTCTCAGTTAAATGTTAAGGTAAGTTCGTTATGTTCATTACCTTCGCACGTTGTTCATAAATATTATGATAACTCGAAAACATAGCACATAGCATGCTTGCTGAGTAAATAACTTCATGCTAATCGTGGTTACGTCATTAGGCTGTTTTGTTTAAGCGATACGACAACACTTTCTTTTTTTTCACTTGATCCAGACTGTGCTCTATTTATTCAAAAAATCTACACCAGAAAAATGTTGGTTTCGTGCCAATGTACTTTTCTTAAAGATATTGATGTAAATATACTTGTGTTGTATTTTTCTCATTTTAACCCTTGAGGAAAAACCGAGGATAAATTACAACTTTCGCAATTACAAATAAAAAAGAGTTTCATATCTCCAACTCCAAGTGTGTCATGATATTTATGAGCCCACGTTAGAACTTGTCTTGCGTTTGAATTTATCTTACTTCGTCTACGTTCCACTTGTTTTTATATTTACATGTGTTTTGATAAGGACACGAAGTTAAAATTTTGTTGCTAGTTTGATTCTTCAAAACAGGGTGCTATGTCACGGATCTAAATGAAAAAACTTAAGAATAGCCCGTAATTTCGTTTCCACCATCTACAATCAGGGTGATTTTGGTGTGAATTTGACTGGAATGCGTACATCACAGGCGACATTATCGTTACTGATGTCGCAACAACGCGTGGTCATCTTGAGGAACTGAGCATACCCGCATACATAGTTACACAAAATAATGTGATGTCACGTTTTAATCCGTGAGCACTGTAGATAGTTTTACGCAAGCCGACAAATAAACTTGTATGATGCATTAGGGCTTGCTACTGTGTGAAAAAACTGGGGCACCGTTAAGCTCCGTTTTTCATAGTTGAACGTGATAGCAGTATTGATCCTGTTTCTTGGGCGTAATTCAATCACTTAGTGTGTACTCTTTATTGCATGATGCTACTAGAACAATTTTAATTGTGAAATAGTACTGTGTAATTGAGAAGGCTGAAAGTGTCTCAATGAAGGTTTCGCACATGACTGCATTTTGTGTAAAAAAGGGGTAACATAGTTTAAAGAACAAGAAATATTATGTAATTACTGAGTTGCGCGAAAAAATTGAAATACAAAAGGAAGACACCTAGACGCAGCACACACTGACAACTGAAACATTGTTGGAGAAAACAGACATACGTATATATGCGGTTACGAGAACACGTGCGGTGAAAGAAAAGGATTAGATGAGCAGACAGATTGTATAAATGATGCGCTTCCAGGAAAGCTACCTCAGTAGCAAGCAACATAAGTGAGAATTACGTGACACATGAATCCCCAGCTTTGTTTATGAAATACGCCTCTCCGATTTCCCGCGCGATACCGTGTCACTGAACCTACCTTTAACTACCGTGTTCCAAACAAGGGCGCGCAGCCACACTCTCTACAATATGATGATTGGTTAGAGAATGGTTGTTAATTCCTTTGGAGAAGCTTTGTGATCTACAATTATATAAATGAATTATAAATAATACTTCCCACACGGCAGCACAGTGCCGTCTACCCCACGATGTCCACACTGTGAAAGAAAATGATCAGATGTCTGCTCATCTAATCATTTTTTTCCACCTCACGTGTTGTCGTAACCGCATACATATGTCTGTTTTCTCCAATAAAGTTTCAGTTGTTAGTGAGCGCTGTGTCCAGGTGTCTTCCTTTCGCACTTCAAATTTTTTCGCGTAACTAAGTGAAGATGAAGTACCAACTCGCTCAGCAGAACGTGCTTCTCAATATAATGTGTGTAAAATGTTTTAGAACTTTATTCACCCACTACGCAGTCGTGTGGGAATACGTGCAGTAACCAGTGTGCCTTTTGTAATGGTTGGCTGTCTTTAGACCGTGAAGTCACGTTGGTAATAACGTGTTGTGATGCCCGATGACAATGCACGCTTGTATCATGCAATATAGCTGCGATAATAAAAGTTGTGTTGTGAAACCTGTATGCAGGATACATGTATTTGTTAAGCATGACAGTTATTTTCCTTGCATTTACAACAAGAGGAAGTTATTCATGCTTTATTTCCAAGCAGATGCATAGTTGTTTGGTAGAGCACTTGCATGCCACGCAAATTGCCAGCATGAATTCGATCATCACTCAAACGCGAAAATTTATAATATTTGTTTTATTTGCATTCTCTCAATTTTCGATCATTGACAAGACGATTTTTCACGGAGAGCCACCGATGCCTACGCCAGAATTTCTGCAGAATGAGCTCTTTACCACTGTTATGTTAATGGTGCATTATTGGCAAAATGGAAAGCGGATTACGTTTACAAACTACATTTTTAGTGTCCCGTTGGCAAGAAATATTGTTAAATGCCTCCGTTCCCACGCGCACAGAGACCTATAGACACTAGTTTTAGCAGTCATTGTATAGGCCATTAGTCACAATACTTGTACATAACAAGCTTGCATACCAATCACTTTCGACCAAACTCCTTAAAAGTTGATTATCAACTCATTTAAGCTATTCAATGCACACGCAGTTCATACGGTCAATAGCAAGTCATTATTTCGTTTTGACTGACTATGGACGCTCCATTGACACGCGAGAAAAGTTTTAAACAAACACGCCGTGAAAAATATCTTTACGAAACTAAAATTGGGTTCTTTCATGCTATTTATTTTTGTCAAGTCATAATCGATAGAGCGGAATATTTACTTGCACCGTACTATGTCTCAGACCGTGTTGACCATAGGTTCAAGATAAGAAAAATCGCATACAAGACTGACGTGTTTTAAAATAATTTTTTACCAAAACAAGTACAAGATGGAACCCACTGCCTTGTAGCATGGCTTTTACACTCTCAAATATTTGTTTTATTCTATGTTAGAATTAGTGCGTTGCATTTTTGGGGTGTCACATTTTTCGATTGATATATGAATTTCTCTTGCAGATTGTGATTCAAGTGACTTTGATTATTTGTTTGGCTGACTATGTATTTTTTGTATTCTACTTTTCGTAAACGCTCCCCCACAGTAATGCCAATTGGTGCTGTTGGTAATGAAATAAATAGATAAATAAAAAAGTGTCGATAAGCAAGCAATAAATTTAAGCACAAAGAATGTATCTCTTCAGGAAAAGTGGACTAATAGTGACATGTGCCTACCACAAACTTTAAATATGATGCCAAGTTACATTTTTAGCAATTAGTTATTGAGAATAACTCCAGATATAATGAGGATAACTTAATTAAACAAGGATTTCAGGGGTATGTACTGCCTTTATTTTGGAGATGATGGTGACTGCATGCAGACCTTTCAACAAACAGCTATATTTCTAGCTGAAGAATGATTTGAGCAGCTATATTTTTCACCGGCGACACAAGCTGAACTAATATAGATTAATCATCTGAATAGCTTTATATAAAGGTATCCATATAAGGCCTTATATGAAAGCATCCATATAAGACCTTATATGGATGCTTCTATATATATCCATATATGGCCATATACAGCAACACCCGTATATGGGTATATAAGGCCCATATATGGCTATATCAGGAATTGGGCATATTAGGTTATATAGGGCCCATATATGGGGATTCCATATAAAGCCAGATATGCCCACTTCCTGATGTAGCCATATATGGAAATTTTTATATGAGTTCATATATAAGATTTTTGTAACGGACGTTACTTCGATGAAGCTGTCTACCTGTGACAACTGGCATTCTCATTTTCGCCAGTTGTCAAGTGTGCACTGGGAGCAGCGTCGCTTTTTGAGAAATATTCATCAAGCATTATACCGTACGGCGTTCTGGCGCGACCATCTAATCTCATAGAAGGGCGCTAATCTACCCAGGACACGAACTACCTAGCAATATGTTTAAGCAGCGTATTTAAAGGGGCTGACTTCGAATCGCTATACGGGAAGTAACGTGCTCAGCAAAGTTGGGGCAGTGACCCTGACTGCTAGAAACGAGAACTTTAGCGACGATACATGCATGTCGGCTAGTAAAGTTCCGTCTTAAACACTATAGCGCTCATTTCTCACCTGGTGGAAAGATTCGCGGGTATACATTTCCTCCGCTTCCCTTCAAGTGCCGGTAAGGTTACGCTCGCCCAGTATATTACTCTGCACTCGAGACGTCTGACGTTTGTGATTGTGCCCATACGGAAGGCTGGTAGTTTCTGTCGCGTTATTATGAAATGCCACAAATGTGAATGAACGTGAACGAGATGATTACAGTAGCGAAATTCCAGCGACTTGCATCAGAATGCCCGAAACAGACAACCAACAGGAATGGACAGTGCACAGTAGATCGCGAGTAAACTCGTGTTGCATGCGCTGGCAGTTCTCGGCGGGGTTCACGCGTTCTGAGCAATGGATTATGGTGCACTATGCTCTGAACAACTCCGGAGTTCATATCTTCATCACTGGTGAACAGATCACTGAAGATGTGTGGATCGAGGTTGCTCCTGTTCACGCCGGTGTAAGTGCTGGAAACATGAATGCACATATGCTGGGCGGTGAAATAGTATGTACAGTTCTCAATCTGTTGACGTAAAAGGAAATGTTCGCTGTCCGCAATCAAACAATGGATGACACCTTGCCGCAACGCTGTCGTTTCAGTAAATCGAGTGACGAAAGCTACGAAAAAAAAAGCTAGAACTTTGCGCACTTTTCCCACGCATTTAGGTGTTTAGGCGCAATATAAGCAGCGAACAAGATAGTTTTATGTGAGTGGGTATAGTCCGGTCACACGTGCACTTACAATTATTACCAAGTAAAAATTTCTCATCAATTAGCCGTTCCTTGCAGATTGCACAATAAAACCTCTACAATGGCAGTAATTTATTGCTATATAAAATCACAGTGCAACTGAAAGTCTTCCTGAAAAATAATTTCTGCAAAATTGCCTTGAAAACGTGCAACATATCTTACAAACATTTACTTATTGCGTATCGCAAGCATGCTTGCATGCAAGCACTAAAGTAAAAATTCATTGACTAAAAGCAACCACTGCGCCAGGGCTGCTTGACATATAAAGATTATCATAAAAGTAATTCCAATAGACATGCAGTCACAGACATCGACAGTAAGAAATTCGCTTAGCAGAGTAACCAGACCAAAATGTAATTATGAATGAACGAAAATATGCTGCGTATACCTCTCATTCCTCGTTGTAAGCCGACCCGTTCTTGACCTGTGAAACGCACTTTGCTCCGACAAGGATTACGCCATCTACGCTTAAGTGAGGTTAACGATGTCTTCTCCGATCGGGTGGGTCATAGCCTTATAGAATTTTCGAAGACTAGTCCATTCAATGATGTGACGAGGGGCCGTTGCTCCAAATGATCATTGTACTTGTCGCTTACTGTACTTTACAGTACTTCTTACAGTACTGCCCCACCGCCGTGCTCAAATGGCAAATGTACTCGGCTACTGACCAGCAGATCTCGCTAGTATCCTGGCTCTGGCGGCTTTATTTTTCGGTGGAGGCGAAAATGCTGTAAGCAATTGATCTCAGATTCGGGTGCACGTTCAAGAAGCCAAGCTTGTCTAAATTTCTGGAGCGCTCCGCTATGGCATCTCTCTTAATCACAAAGTGGTTTCGGGATGTTAATCCCCACATATCAATCCATCATTCTTACACTACTTTTACATACTCTCTGCACAACCTTACCAAATGAGGAGAGAGGGAAGCTCATGACGATATACAAGTACACCATCTGTTTGAACTATACCGCCGATTGTGACGCCACAGAAGAAAGCTGATGCTTATGCCCCCTCCCCCATCGGTCAGTGTGAACCCCCCCCTCGAAAAAAACTTTCTGGCTACGCCTCTGTTCAAGCCGGCCCTCCTCCCATGTCTTTGCGCTTCAAACAAACGTTTACTCTCCAGTAAACACTACACCACGTTTCGCTTCAAACCGTTCTTCCAGCACCCTGTGGACGCCCGTTTCAACCGGGTCAACGCCGTGCGCACCACTGATGCTTCGCATCCCACCAGGGTTCTCTTCGCGGAGATGGTTCATAGTTTTTTGTCCTTTCACCCTTCAGCCGTTCGCGCCGTTTGCCAAATGTGACGTTTTTCGGTCACCAGAAACGCAGTATGCGTTTGCAGCTTTAGTAGCCAGCGTGAATGGTTAAAATTGTTATTAGGTGAAAAAAACAAACCGTGTTCTAGGCTGGGCGGTGGCGTTTCGCCGTAGCGTCTCGAGCACACATTTCCGGGTGTTCTTCGAGAAGTGCCCAGCCAGGGAACAGTCGAGAGTGAGGCGCGAGTAGACGGGAGAGTGGGGTGCCGGGAGAAGAGAGGGAAAACGGCAAGAGAAGGAGCGGCGAAGCACTGCACCTACCCTCTCCTACATTCTCTCGCAACATATGCTCCGGTTGCTAGGGGGAGAGTAAAAACTCATTCACACCGGTGGCGGCGCGACAAAGCAGCCAAGCGGGCTTTTCACAGCAGCGAGGTGGCCAGTTCGTGAAGCTCTTCAGACTACATACCTCTTTCGGTTGGCCGCGCGACAGAAGAGGCGGGCATCTCTCGCAAGGCCGCTGTATGAAAACGCGCACCGTGTGCTCTTTCATCCAGCAGCGGCATCTCTTGCTTTTGCGCACGTGTCGCTGTGACGTGGCGATGCTTCTCCTAAACGTACAACAGCGCCAACAGAGCGCCTCCGCCGCGTGCTATTCTGATTGGCTGCGGCAAAGTGGCGAGCCTCGGCAGACGGCAAAAAATTGCTCCGAGAGTGATCTCCCCCGCCGCCTGGTTTTTATCCCGCTTTCGCTGTCTAGAGAGCAGGTTTTTCCCACTTTTCGCGTTGCCACCTCGCCACTTTGGCCGCCCCGCCTTAGACGTGAATAAACCTTAAAGAGACAGCGTAGAATAAAAAACCAATTTAGAGAAGGAAACTGTAGCCTTGACAACAGTACGCAAGATAAGCAGCGGTGGCGCATGTAACTGCCGGGGACAACTAAAAGATGGCACTGAGAAAACAGGAAGCTGAGAGCTGTATACCCGTTACAAAGCCTCGCCGCGGTGGTCTAGTGGCTAAGGTACTCGGCTGCTGACCCGCAGGTTGCGGGTTCGAGTCGCGGCTGTGGCGGTTGCATTTTCAATGGAGGTGGAAATGTTGCAGGCCCGTGTGCTCAGATTTGGGTGCACATTAAAGAACCCCAGGTAGTCAAAATTTCCGGAGCCCTCCACTCTGGCGTCTCTCATAATCATATGGTGGTGAATTTGGGACGTTAAACCCCACATATCATACCCGTTACAAAGGGCAGGACCACAATCCAGCCAGCGGAAAACGAAATTTGTTGTTTTTTCTAGGTAGGACTAGGTAGGAAAAAAACAACCAATGACCACCACTTTTATTCTGCACCGGGGGTATCTACGCCTGCACGGTTGCCTCAGCTGATTTTTTTATTCTACGGCTATCCTTTTTAATCAGAAGTGGACGAAAGAGACCAAAAATGACTCGTGCAGGGCTACGGGTGTTTCTTTATTTTTCGCCCGCTTGATTGAAGCGCATCGATACGCCCAGAAGCACACCAAAGCGCCTTTTGGAACACAGTACCTGTGCGTACAAAGGTTACATGAAGCCCAAAGGCATTATTTGGCAGCTGGCATTAGTAAAAACAATTCACGAGTGAGTACAGGGAACAATGTTTATTGACAGCAAACCACTAATCATGTTTTAATTCAAAAAGAAAAAAAAAGCTATCGTGAAGCATTATGATGAGTTGGCAAGCGGCACGCGTTCGTTTTCAGAGGCAAAACGAACAGAAAATTGTATCTCGTTAGTAGGAACTATCATTACTAAACTGCCGTAAAAATAAGCATGAGTTGCTTTAGAAGCTCCTGCTTTGGCCAAGCACGGCTTAACAGCCACACTTTTATTATATTACGACATAGTGTGGTTAAACTGAGGACACAAGGAAGTTGGGTTTTTTGCAACGAAATTACGGTGGAGCGAAAGTCGAGAGAAGCACAAGCATTTCAACACGTGCAGGGTCAGTGATTGATTGATATGTGGGGTTTAACGTCCAAAAACTACCATATGGTTATGAGAGACGCCGTAGTGGAGGGCTCGGAAAATTTCGACCACCTGGGGTTCTTTAACGTGCACTCAAATCTGAGCACACGGGCCTACAACATTTCCGTTTCCTTCGGAAATGTGGCCGCCACAGCCGGGATACGAACCCGCGACCTGCCGGTCAGCAGCCGAGTACCTTAGCCACTAGACCACCGTGGCGGGACCAGGCTCAGTGAAAATGAACGTAGTGCACAAATACAGAACACTGACAGCGGTAACAAGGTCTGAGAGAGAAATCGCTCACAAAAAATACCAAATGTGGGCGCTTTGGCAAAGACAATCTACCTGTCATCACCGTTGAACTTCGAGAAATCGATGCCTTCGCCGGTATGACAGTTCCTGCGGCACCATACATTTGTACAGCGACTATACCTACAGCAAGTGCAGTGACTTACAGACGCGGTTAAAAAGAATGCTAGAACAAAAACGGTTCGCCGAATACCACGGCCACCATCGGATGAAAACTAACTGTGCATATGCGCATCAGCTGCCCCCATCGAACCGGAGCAGTGCATGCTTTCCGCTTCGTCACCGTCACAGATAAGAGAATTCATGGTAGAACTCGCATGGCACCGCGATCGCTAAACAAATTTTCGACTCAGAAGTACCAAGCACAATGCCGAATTCAAAATTTACCCATCAATTATATAGAAAGAGCACTTTTTGCAAAAAAAGAGCTTTTTTGGCGTCCCCGAGGGCAAATTTGAACAGAGCCGTTACGTTTCTTCTTTAGCTGCCGATTTTTCCGCCCCCCCCCCCCCATTGGCGATGAGTGAAACTTGAGATTTTCTGAGGCTGGGGACACTGAAACACTTTTTGAGAAAAACGAGATAATGGTGTCATCATACGTTATTTCGTGCGATGAATTCGAAAATCAAGTCAAAAACTTGCATAAACTAACGCAAATAACTTTATTTTGCTGAAAACGAGCAACAGGCGCTGCGGCCGCCATCGCAAGTGTCGCCGCCAATGTGATTGTGATTGGTCGAAGCTCCGTAACGTCACTGTCAAGAAGGTGAGGACAGCCGACTGCGTTCACCGGCAGTCAATGCCCTGTTCATCTGTTGAAATCTGGTAGTTGCTCTCAGTATGGCAAACTATAAAAGCAGGAACGAGTTCGCTGTACATCCGTACATATTCGAGACGGTCACCACCTAAAGGGTGACGACTGAAGCTAGAGAAAAAATTGAGTCCCAACCAAGCACTTTTACCCGTGTCTGAAACATTGACTCAAACGTATAAGATGCATGCCAGTGCTCATTTTCACTGTAGTAAAGTGTTACAAATGATACACTTATCAGTGAATATCAAATTCGATAAGAAACAGCAGCATCGGCATTAGCTTTTAGTCGCGTATTGGCACGGTCAGCGCTAGGCACGGGCAGCGTGCAGAAACATCAGCGGCTTGTGAATTTCACAGGTCATAGTGCAGCGTTGTTAATGCAGTCAGTATCGTACGTCACTGCGGGCAAGGCGCACGCGATGAGCCAGCATGCTACCTCGAAAAAAAAAGAGCCAGACCAGTGCCGCTCTTGCAGCAGTGGTGATATGTGCTCTGAACTACGCTGAAAATGGCCCAATAATAGTTTGGCTCATATATTGCAGCTCTGTTTTTTCATAATACCGTCTCTTTTTCGAAATTCTGTGAAGTACTACAGCGATGATGTGTTAAATTGCAAACGGTATATTAGCTAGACTAGAAGCATGCAATTGTCCTGTACAATAGCTGATTTCGGTTACGCGTACTGATATCTTTGTACGCGTGTTTTCGCCATACGTGCTCATGCACGCGCAGCGTGGAAATAGGGAAAGAGGAGTGCTGCTGCTGCCTCGAAATTCGGCCAATTCACGACCGCCACAGCGTGCTAATAGAAGTGTTTTCTTTCAACTGAAGCGGCCCATTTTGCAGCCATCATCAGATCGCGAGAGAACTTGTGAAAAGCGACCGTAAGTGCTGTGCCAGCCGTAAGCCGTGCAGTAACTCGGCATCGCGAGTCCACTTCTACCTTGCAGAAACACAAATAGTGAATGTCTGATGGCGAAAATATATATTCAGAAGAAGAGAATGGTGCAATGGTAAGAAATCTCTACGAACTGGCAGAACTGATGCTTCGCCAGGCAACAGATCGCAGCAGAAATAAGGCACAACCACGAAGTAAACAAGCCGAGCTGACTGGGCGACACAGGCGGCCGGGCTCAAGTTGCCCGCCAAACAGCGCCTCGACCTTGAAGGTGACGTCACCTCCCCACGTGTCTATCTCTCGCATGCTCCGCCCCTGCGCGCGCACGTGTGGGGGGGTGGGCGGTTTGTTCGTTCGGTTACAGTGTACTATAATGGCAAGTGTGTCTCGTTCGGCGCCGGAAAAAGGGTCCTTCTAGCGATGACCGCTCCACGCGTGACAAGAGAGCGCTGCTGACTAAAGAAGCGCTATGCTCGCTACCGTGATGGGTCTGTGAGCGGGCTGTGTGCCCGATTTGTGTATTGTTCCGAGTTGTCGTCACGACTTTTTATGCTAAAAATGCCCGTTGTTAATGGTGAAATTCAGCCCTTCCGCATAGGCACTAGCCGTTCTCTCGCTAAAATGAGCGTACACATAAACACCCGGCTACGATTCGGTGAGGTCGTTTACACCAACCGAACATGTTTCTCCTCGAAGTTACTAAATTTTATTTAGTAGTGATGTACTTTCAAAGAGTGTTCGGTGAATTTCAACATATTAACTTCTAGAGCTTAGATATCTACTTTTTGCCTACAAGTGTCTCTGTTCGGTCCTGTGTGTTTTACAACTTTTATATTGCTTCGCATACTAAATGATCAGGAAGCGTTAATCTAAGGCCTCTAATTCTTTCAGCTGCTGCTTCTTCAGAAAAGTGCTCATATTTTGCTTTCATTCAGCTCAAGCTAATTTTTGTGCTGCTAAGCTTGGCTTTCGTTCTCTGAAGGTTATGTCATATATTGCAAGGACTTCGTTTCGTAAACATCTTCTTACATCGTCTTCTGGAAAGCTGGTTGAGTATCAGCTTTCTCTAATATTTGCAGTGGACACAAGCACTGAGGTCATTTACTACAAGCGGGGAGTTCTTTAAAGAGAACAACCCTATAAACGATCGATGGGTATTTACTATATATAGCTAAAAGCTCCATTTTCAGGCCGGAACACAAAGACAATTAGCTCACAGTCTTTATCAGCAACTCTGCCTCTTCTCATTCTACGAGTTAATGGCGCCACTTCCTTCCTCTTAGGAGAACTTCGGCGTTTGCAGCACTTTCAGCAGCTTGCTTCTTGATTTGAATGAGTTTTTTCAATGCAACCTCGCTATGTTTAACAGCGTCTGCTTCCAACTTGGCCTAAAGAAACCAGTCCCCGACACATGGCAGTAAAATTTCTGACCACTTATTTGGAATCGTGAGCTTTGAAAGTGACAGCCCTCGAAATTCTTGGTCACGAGCTTTATCAGTGGCACCATCTCGGCCTACACTATTCGACATTCTTTGGCATTTCTGTTCAGGAACATCATCGAGTGAACTGCCTTGATTCGTTAACGTCGTTCGACTCGACTTCTGACAACGTGTTGCTCTCACGTCTTCGCTTCGGTTTGGGGAGAATCTGATATCGTCAAGGTTGCGATTCCTCTGTTTTTTCGGCAGCTATTTTGAAAGGTACTTAGGACCATCAGGGAAAGTGGTAGGAATGGCATCTTCTTATAAGAGTGGTAACTCTGGGGGTCTCAAACACCTTTGCGCCGATATAGTCGTCTTGGAAGTTCGCTGTATGAACTTTGCTTCGAACTGTCACTCAAAACAGCGCTGCTCTTGTTGAAGACTTGATCACCTCTCTTGATGTACCGCGACCATTTTTCCCGGCGCTCAGCTGCAACGGCATCCGAAATAAGGAGTGCGCCTCTTTACACGAACGGTAGCCGCTGTTACAATTTGGCCCAAAGCAAAAGCTGTTTCCCTTGTACCGCCGTCTCCCAGCCATATTTTTCTCATTCCAGCAGACTAGCGCAAACACCATCGCTGTTTCTTCAGTCACGTACAGCACAATCTGTCGAGGAGCAGAGTTATTCCATGCGAGAAATACCAGCAACGAGGAACTGGTCACGCGTTAACAGCCAAACTGACAGTGCAACATGTGTTGACACACGCGCTCCTCTGGGTCGCAGCGTCCCCTAGCGCCCCCAGGCTTTACTCAACCTGCTTCATCGCTGCATGGGCCCCCTCGCCTTCATTGGAACACGCCACGCACAGCCCATTTCCCCTTCTAGTACACTGTAGTTCGGTCAAAGTTTGCTCGCTGATAGACAGCAATTTTCCTTCCTCCATGTAGGCAACCAAAGCTCAAGTTTTCGGAGCGATAACAACACCACGCCTGGCCCTGGCGGCGAGCGCCGGAACACTTGAGGACAGACGCGGGAGAGGTCGCAGGCAAGTGAGTGTGTTTCGCCGAAACGGGAGCGCGTGTGATACGCGCCCAATGCGTTCTGAAGTTGCTGCGGGGAACTTAGGCGCTATGCCGTCAGCTTGGCACGCTAAAATGAGACGCTCACTGGGCGAAGTTGCCTTTCCGCGATGGAAGAGGCAGCCCCATGGAAGTGTCGGCGAGGTCCAAGATATTGTTTTGTGGGCTGCCACAACAATGCAGAAAACACCAGGGAACGATCTCCACGTGTAAAGCTGTATCAGTTTCTCATATAGTCACAGCCGGCGAACACAGCCGCGTTCGCGAAAGATAGAGCAAACATGTCACGAGAGCTGGGGAAAAAAAGCGAGCACTTCAATTTGACTCGCTGTGGTTAAACATAGCTTGCTGCTTCACAGCAACGTCAGCGGGCCATGCACTGCACGGAGAACATGGCTCTAAAAATTCTCGAATATTTTAATGCCATTAACGTATAACTTTAGTTTTTATTTATTTTTTTTCGGCACACCGCAAACGTTTGCACATGACAGTAAACGGCTGCTACTGCTAGATACCACATCAAAACAACAATTATACGGTTTCTGTAAACGTCAACACAGCACATCGATAGATTACGCGGCTTCATTTCGGCAGAATGAGACTTACCTCGAGGCATGCGTCGTACACGGTATTATCACGGAGGACCCGAGAAATCCCTTTCGCAGTGATTCGGGCATCCTCCTCTTCCGTCCTCTGCTCCACATCATAAACTTGACTAATGAGCTTTATTCCTTTTGTTCGATTCGCTTCTCGGAAGTGCTTGTCCAGCTCAGAGGTCTTTGTGAAGCCGCACTGCAGGTGGTAAATTGTGAGGTGACTCAAACGCACCGCGCTCTCTGCACGAACACGTAAGCGAGTGGCAGCGCAATGGAGCGAAGGGAAAACGCGCCATCTACATTCCTGATTTCTACTTTTATACCAAAGATGGCGCTGCCTGTCCGGAGTTGCCTGTCCGGCTTTCTCGCCCTACTTCCGAGCTGTGCGGACGTGTTTTTGCGCGCTCCGCCTGTTCGACAGATTTAAGGTCGTGCTAGGTTGTGCAAGGTTCATTGGTGCAGGAGCAGCGCGCAACGAGAGATAACTTTCTCTTCATTTCTTTGTGTTTGTGAACACCATTTATATTTTTTCTCCTAATCAATAATTAGCGTTGCGAGTATGGTAGGTGTACAACACGCGCAACGTTGTAGTAACCTTGACCACGTGAACGGGGTAGGCGGCTGTCTTGAACAAGTTCGGGGCCCCGGTTAGTTGTTAAACAGCAAGAGCCGAACACGAAGGAGACCTAGTAAGAGGCTACTAGCGAAATTGAACACGTATGTGTGTGGTGTTTGCGACCGCTTCAAACAGTTGTTGAGGTAGGAGAATTAACGGAGGCGGCTGGATAGCGGAATTAGAGTTAAACGTAGGGCTGTCGGGCGCTCGGTCTGATGGTCGGGCGGGCGATGGCTAAGGAGGCTAGTAAAACCACGAGCGAGGCTGAGCTGGTGCAGTGCAAAGAATGCAAGCGCTGGTGCTACTTAGATGAGACAGAATTCTCGAGTTTGGCCGACGCTCAGAAGGTGAGCTTCGTGTTCAGGGTGTGTGACGCACTGAAGGCGGCTGTGCAGCGCATCAAGGCTAGCATCGAGGGGCTTCAGGGAGAGCTTAGGGTGGAACAGAGCAGAGGATAGAACTCCAAAAACAGCTCGGAGCGTTGCGTGAGTGAGAGGAGGCGACCGCCAGCCTATTAGAGCAAATGAAGGGCGACCTTCGGAAAGAACGGGAAGGGCGGACCGAGCTCGAGCAGCGGGTAAAGGAGCTGATGGCGCTTTGCCCCGGTCCTGAGCGGTGTGACACGGAAGGCGTGGGTAGCGGAAAAGGAGACAGGCGGGAAGGTGACAGGCGGGAAGGGACAGGTGAGAAGGGAGGTCAGGGGGCCGCAGTGTCTGGCCACAGCACGGAGGCCCTGAGGACATACAGCTCGGTGGCACGGCAGTCTTTGAGCAGGACAAGAACACAGGACAGACGGCAAAGAGAGAAACAGGTGCAGCAAACAGGGGCGCCATCACATACAGGAAGCCAGCGATTGGAGCGTAGAAGGGTCCTGGTGGTGGGGGACTCTAACGTGGCCAGGGTTAGGAATGGTGTCTTCAAGACAGTGAAGGAAGATGGGAGAGTGAGGGTGGAGGCCCAGTCAGGGAAGGGCATGGTGGATGCACTGGCCAAAGCTCAGGAGGTTGTAGAGGACAACATGGAGGGCGAAAATCTCGTCATTCTTCATGCTGGGCTCAATGATGTGTTGAAGGGCAGGGATCAGAACATTTCAAAGACACTTAAAGGATGGGATGCGTAATCTGCGACAAGCCTATGGGAGTGTGCATGTGACTATATGCACAGTCCCAGAGGTCTTGGGGCAGTCTCGTGAGACTGAAAGGAGGGTAGTGGAGGCCAAGGGTATGATCAAGGGTATGAGCCGGCAACTCGGATACAGCCTAATGGAGGTGAACCAAGATGTGTACGAGCCCGGGCCTCACCCCTTTGCACAGGATGGCATTCACTACACTGGTGCGACGGGCAGGAGGGTCGGTAATAGAATGGGTCGTCAAGCCACAGCTTTTTTATGGGGGCCCAGAGCTTTGAGGCCAACAGTGTAGCCGAAGATGGTTCTAAAGGGGCACAAATATTTGAGCCACGCGGAGTCCGTGGGAGAAAAAATCGACGTAAGCACAAGGGCCGAGCTAAGCCGGACATAAGTTATATTGCCGCGTGCATAGCTGCATTTAGCGGCGAGATAGCAACGACAACGAAGAAGGCGGTTTTGCTCGAGAAGCGCAGCGCAGGCAAGTGAAGAAGACGACAATCCTAGCGGCCTTTTCTGAGAGCGTCCCTATATGTTCCACTGTCCGTGTTTTTAAATAAACCCCCTGTAATTTACAACCCGCGACACTGGTGGAGGTGCTGGGTACTACCACCTCATGGTCAGCACCCCTGTGAGAAGCCCCGAGTCCAGCCCTACGAGACAGCCACGCGTGGAGACGCCGGTGCACTGCTCAAGCCGTCGCCTTCAAGGTCTTCAACCGGAATTTGGCCTTTTAAAGGGAGCAACACTTTCGACAGCCACCCCTACTCAAGAAATGGCAAGGAGTCCTGCACAGGTGACGGTTCAAAATATGCGCATTCCTGAACCATTTCACGGCCGGCCGAACGAAGATGCGCAAGACTGGCTTGAGCAGTTTGAACGGGTAGCTAAATCGAACTACTGGAGCCTCGAGGGGAAGCTCTTCCACGTATACTTCGCCCTTGAAGACGGCGTGAAAACGTGGTTTAGAAACCGGGAGGCAACATTGACGACATGGGAGGAGTTTTGTCGTCGGTTTCTTGACACCTTCGCTAACGCGGACCGACGCGAAAACGCACAACGCCTTCTTGAAGGACGCACCCAACAGCTGCATGAAAGCGTCGCCATGTTTGCTGAGGATATGGTGCGTCTGTGCCACCGCGCGGACCCCAACATGCCCGAGGCTCGAAAGCTAAGCCATCTCATGAGGGGCGTCAAAGAGCAGCTATTTGTTGGTCTTGTGCGCAATCCACCGACAACAGTGGACGAGTTCACCAGGGAGGCCACTGCAATAGAGCGTGCGCTGCGGCAACGGTAGCGACAGTCTGATCGCCCGGCCACCGGCGCAGCTGCAGGCGCCGCCGCACTTACCGCAAACGACGAGTTTTCTCTACGCCACCTGATTAGACAGATCGTGCATGAGGAGATCGCGAAGGAGAACGCAAAATACACATTGCAGTCACAGGCACCCCCGCAGCAGGAGTCCACGGTAGCCTCCGTCGCTGAAGTCGTTCGCCATGAACTTCGACAAGCGTTTGCCTCTCCTCAGCAGTATTCCGCTCCACCGCACGGTCCGAACTCGTGCATCTATGCAGACGCTGTGCGTCGTCCATTGGCTCCAGAAGTATCCTACCAGCCGAACAGATACAGCTATGCAGACGCTGTTCGTCGACCCACACTCATGCCAGCACCGCAGTACATCGAGCCGTATCCTGTGGCAGCCTGGGCTCAGCAGGATTCTGTCAGGCGACCCTATATGCGGAAGACCGACATATGGTGCACTGCGGATCGCCGACCACTCTGCTACAACTGTGGAGAGCCAGGGCACATTTACCGTTTTTGCCCACATCGCCGAGCTGAATACCGCGGTAGTGCACCTGCAGCTACGCGCCGACAGTTTGACGAAAGCCATGCTCACATCGACGACGACCAGGCTGGCAGGCGGGAAGGCTCTTCTACCTTCCGGACGCGCTCACCATCCCCGGCTCGCTTTGGTTCACCAAGCCGCCGTAGTTTTGCCGACGTCGTCAGAGGTCGGTCTCCCAGCCCACGGCGGGGAAACTGAAAGCAGCGACCTCTGGGGGGAAGGTTGCAAGCCGTCGAAGTGCCGACAATCTCCCACTGCTGCCGAAACGCGTGAGAGATGACGATAAAGACTCCGCCGAGAAAACTGTGACTGCCGACCTCGCTGTGATGATCGACGGCGTTGAAGTGACAGCCTTAGTCAATACGGGTGCAGACTTCTCCATAATGAGTGAACGATTGGTAGACGAACTTAAGAAAGTCAGGATGGAATGGACGGGCCCATATATCCGAAATGCTGGAGGCCAGATAATGACTCCCACCGGAAAATGTACAGCAAGACTCACAATTGAGAATGCAGCTATTGTAGCCACATTTCTGATCCTACCGGAGTGCTGCAAACCTATGATACTGGGAATGGACTTCTTATGAGAGTACGGTGCTGTGGTTAGCATACGAGATGGTGTGATCACATTCGCCGCTGACAAGTCTGTGACCCAAGATCCAGACCAAGAACCCAGGGTGTTACGTGTGGTTGACGACGACGTCTGCGTGCCACCACTGTCTTGTAGTCTTGTTTCTGCGTGTTGTGACGTGGACTGTAATGAAGACGCCATAGCCGAACGCATCACTGCCCTTCTTTTTCGCCAAGGCATCGCCATCGCTCGCGGCATCGTCAGCTTAGTGGATGGGCACGCAGAAGTGCTTCTGACCAACTTCACGAATGAGCGCCGGCACATCGGTAAAGGCACGGCTGTGGCGTACCTCGAAGAGCTCGACTACTCTCACGACTGTCTTCTAATGCAAGGGGAAGCCACAGCTCAATCACCTCCACATACACCACCAGTTGATATCGGTCCGAGTCTAACACCGACTGAAAGATGCCGTCTTATGGAGCTGCTCGACCAGTTCAAGGACTGCTTCTCATCGACATCACGAGTGGGTCGAACACCTCTGACTAAGCATCACATCATTACGGAAGACACAGTAAGGCCGATCCGACAGAACCCATATCGCGTTGCTCAGAAAGAACGTGAGGTAACCCAGCAGCAAGTCAAGAAGATGCTAGAGGATGATGTAATCCAACCATCGAAGAGTCCTTGGGCATCGCCAGTGGTTCTCGTGAAAAAGAAAGATGGCAGCTAGCGTTTCTGCATCGATTATCGTAAGCTGAACCATGTTACAAAAAGAGACGTTTATCCATTACCACGGATTGATGACTCTTTGGACAGGCTACGGCATGCGCGCTACTTCTCGTCAATGGACCTTAAAAGTGGATACTGGCAAATAGAAGTAGATGAGCGCGACCGAGAAAAGACCGCATTCGTGACGCCAGACGGGCTTTATGAATTCAAGGTCTTCCCTTTCGGTCTATGCTCCGCCCCAGCCACGTTTCAGAGACTAATGGATACCATTCTGTCCGGCCTGAAATGGAAAACATGCCTTGTGTACCTCGACGACGTGATCGTTTTTTCGGCCACGTTTGAAGAGCATCTAAAGCGGCTACTGTCAGTTCTTCAAGCCATACGGTCCGCTGGACTCACGCTCAAACCGGAAAAATGCCACTTCGGCTTCGAAGAACTCCAGTTCCTGGTACACGTGATCAGTCGCGAAGGTGTGAAGCCTGACCCAGATAAAACGGCAGCCGTCGCAAAGTTCGCAAGGCCTGTTGATAAGAAAGCGGTCAGGCGTTTTCTGGGTCTCTGCGCCTACTACCGGCGATTTATATCTGGCTTTGCACACATCGCCTCTCCACTCACCCGCCTTACAAGGGAAGACATTGCATTTGTATGGGGTGAAGAGCAAGAAGCTTCGTTCAACGAGCTGCGACAGCGTCTACAAACTCCACCTGTCCTCGCTCACTTCGACGAGAATGCACCAACAGCCATCCATACAGACGCCAGCAATGTGGGCCTAGGTGCTGTTCTTGTCCAATGCCAAGATGGTATGGAGAGAGTGGTTGCCTACGCTAGCAGAACGTTGACACGCGCCGAGTCTAACTACTCAACAACGGAGAAGGAGTGTCTGGCCGTCGTCTGGGCAGTTGCGAAGTTCCGCCCGTACTTATATGGCCGCGCCTTCCAAGTCGTAAGCGACCATCATTCTCTTTGTTGGTTGACCAACATGAAAGACCTATCTGGACGTTCAGCACGATGGAGCTTAAGGCTCCAAGAGTACGACATGGCCGTAGTTTATAAGTCCGGAAGGCAACACTTAGACGCCGACTCTTTGTCAAGGTCTCCGATTGAATCACCGGCTGTAGAGGATGATGATTTCCCAGGTTTTTTAGGAGTTGTCGATGCAGCTATCATTTCTCGGCAACAACAAGATGATCGGGAGCTCAACTCGCTTATAGAATTCTTGAATGGACGGGCCGCCAATGCACCAAGAGTGTTTTCGAAGAACTTATTGTCATTCTGTTTACGGGACGGAATTCTGTACAAAAAGAACTTTTCATCAACAGGTAGAAGCTATCTGCTGGTAGTTCGTGGAGCTCTCCGCAGCGAAATATTACAAGCCTGCCATGACGAAGCCACTGCGGGCCACCTCGGTTTCACAAGAACACTGACACGCATCAAAGAAAAATATTACTGGCCAAGAATCGCAGCAGAGGTTAAAAATTACGTACGAACATGCATTGATTGTCAGCGGCGCAAGGTACCACCTGTCAAACCCGCTGGGCTATTACATCCTGTGCCCGTGCCAGAAACGCCGTTTTTTCAAATCGGAATGGATCTGCTGGGCCCATTTCCAACATCGGACAGCGGCAACAAATGGGTTATAGTAGCGACGGAGTACCTCACCCGATACGCGGAGACCAAGGCAATCGCGAGTGGCACTGACGCTGAAGCGGCCCAGTTCTTCATTGAGAACATTGTCCTGAGACATGGTGCTCCAGCTGTCGTCATAACAGACAAAGGCACCGCGTTTACAGCCGAGCTTTTGCGCACTGTGCTTACGCTCAGTGGCACAGCGCATAGGAAGACGACTGCTTACCACCCACAAACAAATGGGCTCACAGAACCACTTAACAGGACAATCGCTGACATGCTTTGCATGTACGTCGACGTGGAACACAAGAGTTGGGACCGAATATTGCCGTACATCACATTCGCGTATAATACGGCGCGCCAGGAAACAACAAAAATGACGCCGTTTGCGCTAATTCATGGCAGAGAAGTTACGACAATGCTTGACGCCATGCTGTCTTACGATTGCAATGATTCATAGACAGACGCCGCAGACTTCACTGAGCGCGCCGAGGAAGCAAGGCAGCTTGCCCGCGTCAGAATATTGAACCAGCAGCAACTTGACGCCCAACGGTACAACCTTCGCCATCGATTCGTCATATATCAACCAGGAGATAGAGTCTGGGTTGGGTTTCCTGTACGACGAAGAGGCCTCTCAGAGAAACTCCTACGCCGATACTTCGGACCCTACAAGGTTTTGCGCAGTCTTAGCGACGTGACTTACGAAGTCGTGCCCGACGCCTCCTCCTGTTCGAAACGTCGCCAGCATCTGCCTGAGACAGTGCACGTGGTCCGCATGAAACTTTACCACTCTCAGTGATGTAAACACCCGCTGGCTGCATCTCTACCTGTTGAGCATCGGGACGACGCTCACTCTGGCGGGAGGGTAATGCCGCGTGCATAGCTGCATTTAGCGGCGAGATAGCAACGACAACGAAGAAGGCGGTTTTGCTCGAGAGGCGCAGCGCAGGCAAGTGAAGAAGACGACAATCCTAGCGGCCTTCTCTGAGAGCGTCCCTATAAGTTCCACTGTCCGTGTTTTTAAATAAACCCCCTGTAATTTACAACCCGCGACAATATTAACATGCAGGGTGGCAGGAATAAGTTAAAGTGGGAAGAGATAGAAGAGCAGTTGAAGTAGGAGGAACTGATGGTATATGGGGTTGTGGAGACACATCTTCGGGACATGGAGCAACCACCTTGAAATCCGGACTACGTATGGGAATATTGTAATAGAACAGAAGGCAGCAGAAAAGGAGGTACTAATGGGGCATACATTCATAAAATACATACTGGCAAAGGGTCAAGCAGGAGTGCAAGGAGCATTTATGGCTAAAAGGGAAAGTGGCAGGGCAAATGACATTCCTTGGTTTGGTGTACTTGTGGACGGAAGCAAAGGCCAACGAGCAAAACCAGGCAATGGTCGAGTGTATATCAAAGGGCGTTGAGGAATTAGCAGGAGAGTGCGAGATAACTATTCTAAGAGATATGAATGTGCACATAGAAGATTTAGATGGGTATACTGACACAACAGGCAAAATGATCATAGATATGTGTGAAAGGCATGATTTGATCATTTGCAACAGTACTGAGAAGTGTGAAGGGCAAATAACATGGGAGGTAGGAAGGCTGCAGTCGACGATAGATTACGCACTGATGTCACATAGGATGTACGATAAGCTCAGGGAAATGCACATAGATGAAGGTGGCTCCAGAAGCCTGGGTAGTGATCACAAACGTATCAAGCTAAGTTTTGGAAGAGCAGTGAAAGTGGGAAGGAGACAAGATGAGCAACTACAGGAAAACTTTTATTCAGAAAAGCAAATTGAAATAGCCACTAAACAAATTGAGAAAGTAATCACTGAGGATAATAAAACAGTGTGGACACACACAAATCTAATTACACTGTTTGAGATAGAGCTTGCTAAGGCATGTGACAAGTCACCCCGGAAAAGAAGACACAAGCCCAAAAGTTGGTGGGATGAGGAAGTTAAGAGAGCCATAGAAAAACGTCAGGAAGCCTCTAGAGAACACATACATGCTAAGCAGCGGGGTTAACCGACAGATAATGTTGAAAGAAAATGGGACATCTTGCTAAAGTCTCGAAGGGACGCATCCCTCCTGATCAATGCAAAGATTACAAGAAAGGGTGTTCAGTGGCTGGCAGAAGTACAAAAAAAAGGACAGAAAGGCAGCTGCCGAAAGGTTGGAACCATCTGAACTCCCTAAGAATTGAAACAAGCCTAGAACGGAGGTTTATAACTACAGTTCAAGGTGCTAGGCTAGAAGGGGACGAAGCTATTGAATATTTAAGAATAAGGGTGACAGAAAAATTTCAACAAAGAAGTGCCTCATGCAACACAATACACATGGATCAAGTGTAGCAATGGCTCCATTTTCACAACGAGAGTGGGAAAGGGCAGAGAATAGGGTTCCAAGTAGTACATCAACAGGCCCAGATGGCATTCCGATTATGCTGATAAAGGCATTGGGTCCGAAGTCTAAACAGACTTTTAGAGAGGCATTGAGCAGAACAATAATCGATGGTGAAAACCCCGATGGATGGAAACTTAGCAGGATGAGCATAATCTATAAAAGAAAAGGGGACAAAGCTGACATAAACAACTACCGTCCTATAACAGTGACATCAGTGGTTTACAGGCTGGTGATGCAGATTATAAAGAAAGAACTGAGGCATGGATAGAGAATGAGGGGTGCTGGGGGAACTGCAGAATGGGTTTCGGAGACACAGGAAGTTGGAAGACAATCTGTTCTCACGGACGCAGTGCATCGAAATAGCAGAAAAGTAACTCAAGCCCTTGTGGCTAGCATTTTTAGATATCAAGGGAGCGTACGATAGTGTAGTTAAAGAGGACTTGTGGGGAATACTGTACACACTTGGTGTGGAAGATGGAGTCACAAATTTTCTAAACAAAATTAGTAAAAGTAACATGGTAGTTATAAAGTAGGAAAAACAGGTATCCAAGCCCACAGAGGTGGTACGAGGGCTTAGGCAGGGGTGTCCTCTGTCACCCTTGTTATTCATGATGTACCAACAAGGATTATAGGCCAAATTAGAGGGAAGTGGACTTGGCTTCAACCTCTCTTTCGTCAAACAAGGAAAACTTATTGATCATAGCAGGCACTACCAGCTATAATGTACGCAGATGATATAGTGCTAATGGCTGACAACAAAGAAGATTTGCAGAGATTGATGGACATCTGCGGTAATGAGAGAGATAGATTTCATTTTATATTCATTAAGAAAAAATTAGCCATCATGATTTTCAATGATAATGAAGGTAGTGAACTTAGAATAAAGGAGGTTACGCTAGAGATAACAGATAAATACAAATATCTGGGCCTATGGATGAGCAATTGGACCGAATGCCTAAGGGAACATGAAATGTACGTGACGACTAAAGGTAACAGGAATGCAGCAGTCATGAAAAATAGGGCACTGTGGAATTACAATAGGTATGATGTTGTAAGAGGAATATGGAAAGGGGTCATGGTTCCTGATCTGACGCTTGGCAATAAGGTCTTGTGCATGAGATCAGAAGTTCAAGCAAGATTAGAAATTGAGCAACGTGGAATAGGTAGGCTTGCTTTAGGAGCTCAGGAGAATACACCAAATCAGGGAGTACAAGGTGACATGCGTTGGACATCATTTGAGGGCAGGGAAGCTACAGCAAGATAAATTTGAGAAGTGATTCAGAGAAATGGGGGTGGAGCGTTGGGCTAGGAAGGTTTTCAGCTACTTGTAGATGAAGAATGTTGATACAAAATGGAGGAACCAAACCATGAAATTGACTGGTAAATACTTAGAAAAAAGCAGGTGGCCAAACCAAAAAGAACTATTGGTTAAGAAAAAAGTGAAGGAAACAGAGACTGACATGGGGAGAATTGGCATGTATAACAAGTCCGCCCTAGAGATCTATCGAACTTTTAAGCATGAAATCGCCAAGGAAAGGATCTATGGCAATACCCGGGGTAGTTTTTTACTGTTTGAGGCCAGGACGGGAGTATGGTGAACCGAGACATATCGGGCCAAATACGAAGGGGTAGACACCGTATGCAGTGCATGTGGAGAGGAGGAGGAAACTGCCGAACACTTGATAATGTTCTGTAAAGGGTTTTACCCTATGGTTCAAGATGATGGCACAGAGTTTTTCAAAGGGTTCAGGCACAGGGAGGGCAAAATGGACTTTAAGTGGGTAGAATTAACTGAAAAAAAGTTGTCTGATTGGTGGCTAAAGTCAAGGCACGAGTGAAAATTAAACCCTTTACTGCAAAGTACCAGTCCTCAACTTTAATATTAAAAAAAAGAAAACTCTAGTGGTTAGTTCACTAAATACTATGGCTAGGTGGCGTTAGGCGCCGCCGATCTAAAGGGTACAGCCACATTTATCCATCCATCCATCCATCCATCCGCCGCGCCACTATGCGTTGCTTTGGCTTCCTATAGCGCCGTTGTTTAAGCGAACCTCACGAAAAAAACCTCAGTATATGTTGAAAGTGATCGCAGATACCGAATTCACTATAAATTCGCGAATTAAAAACTTTTTCAGTGTCCTTTAAGCACACGCGCCCGTAGCTGTTTCTATGGGAGAGGGAGTAAAAGCGAAAAGTGAGAGTGGCGCCACGGACAACGCCGGAAGCTTGACAAAGCCCGACTAAAAACTGAATTCGCGTTTAAATCAAAGCGCTACTATACACATGAATACAAAAACAACAATCTAAGACGGGCGCCGTGTTTTTAGAGATGCGTTTTTAGGCTTTGTTTACAGAGCAAACTCGCATTCAAACACATTTAAGTGAAGTCGCAGTTCAATAAGCTTCGCATAGCTTCGTCGTCATGGACGTCCGCGGAATGTACGAATGACATGAAAAGTATCAAGACGTTTGTGAACTTGCTCAAGTTTCTAGCGTTTTGTAGCATATCTCACTGTCATCATCACTCTCATATTCCTTGCTCACACTTTTCATAAAACTTTTTACGCTGAACTTTTCGCGCACGACCAGGAGTTCAACAGTAATGTGCAGACGCATTTACCAACATTGGCGTTAGCAAAAGGCAGTTCTACGCAAAAAAAAGACCCTTATTGCTTTCATCATCCTCCGGCCGAATGATGAATGGTCGCACAGATGTTTGTTGGCTGAAACGTGCTTGCTTCTCTTGTTGAATGAGTGGTGGTGTGATTTTCATGTTCCTGCAATCCCAACTCATACATGGTTTGGAAAAAAAGTTATGGTTCACTACATGAATTTTTTTCATTATATTGGGAGTGCTTTTTAAAATCTCTTCGTTGTCGAGAGAGGGCAAATGCATTGAACCCATTGGACATTCGTCAAGGGTTTCATTATTTTTTTTCGTTGCCACGAGAATTTCTTTTTTTGGGGATTTCATCACTTTTCTGTCAATTGAATTTTTCTACACTTTTTGCAGGTCCCGGTGTAACAGAGGCTGCTGTGCTCAGCTGCTGACCGGAAAGCTGTGAGTTTGATCTCGGCCATGGCGGTCGCATTTCAATGGAGGGGAAATAAAAGGACCCCGTGTACTCTACGATGTGAGTGCACGTTAAAGAATGCTGTATGGGTTCAAATCCCGGCTGCGGCGGCTGCATTTCCGATGGAGGCGGAAATGTTGTAGGCCCGTGTGCTCAGATTTGGGTGCACGTTAAAGAACCCCAGGTGGTCAAAATTTCCGGAGCCCTCCACTACGGCGTCTCTCATAATCATATGGTGGTTTTGGGACGTTAAACCCCACATATCAATCAATCAAAGAATGCTGTATGGACTAACTTTCCGGAGCCGTTGACTACGTCATTTCTCATAATCTTATCGTGGTTTTGCAACGTAAAGCCTCAGATATAACACTGTATACCGTTATTCTTTTACGGTTATGTTCCCTATGTTGTAACCGCGTTGGGTGATGGTGGCAAAATTGTTTCGTTAGAAGGCCAATAATATTTAAAAATAAAAAAGCAGCGTTGTGATGCCTCAGGACAAACATAAAGTATTCTTTGCGTGGCTTACCTGAGTATAGGCTTAACCGTAAGAATACGGGAGATAATTACCCGAGATTTATTTGTCAAAGTCACATGTCTTTATTTCTTCTGAAGTACAAAACGGCTGAAATTCCAAAATCACTGGGCCCGACAAAACTTAGCTGCATCGAGAGAAGAAACGCCCGCACCAATATTTTATGTGTAAACGATCCCCACGACAGACGACAGGTGTTCATTAGTTATTTTCAGCCGGAGAGCAAATATATCCTTTGGGGGAGGGCGGGGGGGGGGGCCGATATAAATACAGAAGAACGAGAGTCATGAGTGGGTCGGGCCTCTAGCGAAAGTTCCGTGGGTCGACAGCGAGCCGTCAGCTACGTATTTGCGACCTCCGGCATATAGAGCATAAGATGAGCGGGACGATGCTATCGATCTATTTCGACTTTACACGCAATATACATGGTGGCGATGACAAAAACCTGCCAAGATTGTCCATCAAACTGTCATCTCAATGAAATTAATGAATTAGTTGTCGCCATTTTTTGGTGACAGCTTTATGCAGCGACAACTTGTCTCGGCATAATAGCAAACGCTACGAAGGCGGGACCTCGGTACAGTCATGCTCTTCCACAAGAGTAACGGCAGTTAACGGCTGATTGCGATGTCACTCGCGCACATTGTTAACGCGTTTAAAATTACATGCACGAAAATTGTAAATGAGAGGAAAGCTTGGACGGTTCAGTACGAGAATGTTTTTGTTGGAGAAGTCAGAGCGTTTGCGGCCACACACGGACCCACTGCGTCATGGACGCCGTGTTCCTTTGGTAAACGGGCATGCTGAAAGGGCGTAGTTGTTAAAGAAATTTAAAGAAAAGGAGTGTTGCGATGTGAACAGTAACTGTGTATTTTAGCCAGGACTTCTGGTAACTGCATGAGCCTCATGATAAATAACACGGCATTTATTTGAGTAATGGGGCAAATAATCAGTAAACTTTAGCGCTATTTTTTGGGTTCGGTAGCAGGCATGTGCTTTGGTTCTGTAGCTTCCACAGTGCTGTCAATAAAAGTTGCTGTCGAGTATTCCACTCTATTGTCGGATAAAAAACAAAAGCGGCACACAACTATGCAAAACAATACATAATAAGTTTTTCACTTCGCGGTTTCAAAATTTGATGTTTCAACGAAGCAGCTGCGGTATAAATAACTGAATACTCGCCACAAATATTAGTGCCCAGTTAATTATGTCTCTGAGTGCTGCGCGCCAAAGCAACATAATAGAAAGAAGTGGTCGATTGGTTGGAACGTTTTTGCCCGGAAAATTGGGGCCATGAACCTCGTCAAGCCTAGCTGGCTTTCTATTCATGGTTGGAAATGTTGAAGTAAAAAAATTGAAGGAAGAAGTGTCTTATTAGAAGAACGGTTATTTCTGCGCTCTGTACATTTTTAGAGAAATCATTGGTTTTTCAAGGTGCCTCGCCTCTCCGTCTTGCGGTGATGGTCACGGAAAATGCCAGAGGCCCGCCTGGTCAGAGGTCCTCACACCCGTCAATCACAAGCATGCGAGCTGGCTCCCCCAGTGACACCGAAGACACTGATTTTTATTCCATGTCGGAAGACGACAAATCCGATGACGGCTTTATATCTGTCAGGAGTTAGAGGGCGAGGAGAAGGACTACCAATACATCAGCATCAGCATCAGCTCCTGCAAAAACAGCGACTGTACAGTCAAGGCCTGCGCGCTGGCCACGCGTTGTCATCTTCATGCCGGAAGATCCCTCAAGCAACTTACGTCTTATGAACAGGCATGCCCTTTCCATTGTTCTAAAATGTGCGGTGCCAGATCAAATTAGGGACGTAAAAATAAACCCGAGGAAGAATATTCTCGCCATTGACTTGCACGATGTGAGTGCGCTAGGACAGCTGCAGCGAATGACTGAGCTAGGCGGCAATAAAATGCGCCCTTTTATCCCGATGGATGAAAACCTATTGCCGGTGTAGTTTATGACATCGACATTGACATTTCTAATGTTGACCTGCCTTCCCTCATCAAGCCTGCGAATGAGGGAGCTGCCATTACGCAAGTGCAGCGACTTCGAAGTACGCACAACGTAAAAGTGTTTTTCAAGGGAGACTGCATACTGTCCCACGTTAAAGTTGGACATTTCTGACATCCGGTTTGGCCATTCATCTAAAAGCCACTTCAATGTCATCAGTGCTTCAGGCTAGAACACGTCAAGGGCGTATGACCCGACTCACGACTGTGTCGCTGTTGCACTGAACCTCATGCCGAAGACGCCTGTTGGGCGACTACTTTGAAGTGCGCCAACTGCAGCGATCCTCACGCTGCCTGGTCGAAAGACTGTCCTCGAATCCAAAAGGAGCGCGCGGTTCTCAGACAAACGGCCCGAGACAACTCGACACACAGGAAGGCAGCCGAAGTAGTCAGCGTCGACGTCGGCATCATCAAAAGTCTTCAAAGAAGACACATTCTCGAAATGCTAGTTGCCACTGTTTAGTGGTTCCACCCAGTAGGGCCTCAAAAGAACCCACCCCTTCTGCGAAAGAAGCGGATAAGCCTCCTTCTTCGGAGGAATGGCCCACGCTCCCGACCCGCTCTTCTGCCAAGGAACCTCTGCAGGTTGCGACCACACCAGAGCCGTCTGCAGCCATGGAATATTTGCCTAAAACAGGTCGTCAAGTGATCTTGGTGCTGCGTTCCCTCATAGAAGCCATCCGGGCGATATTAGTCGACATGAAGACAGCATCTGCTCGAAGCGCACTGGAGTATTGGACGCCCTAAGCCCAGTGCTTGAATCTCTCAACTAGGTGGATGGCTACTCACACCTCATCATTTCGCAAAGAAGTCAACGCTACATCTGCCATCCAATGAAACGCCAGAGGACTAAAACCACGCCTTTCAGATATTCTTCAGTTTGTATTTAAGAACGTGTTTTTCTCATCGTCATTTATGAACCCAATTTGTCTCAAACCAATTAGACTATTGGGATACGAAGCTGTCATGTCTTCAACAAATGGTGTGGGCAGCAAAGTCATCGTCGTTGTTCGTCGTGAACTGACGTATGTTGTGCAACTAATTGCGCCTTACAATGACAATCAGTATGTCTGCATCACTGTGAAAAAGAACAAGCTCATGTTTCCTCTCATAGGCGCTTATATATAGCCGTTGAATAATCTCGATTCCGGGTAATTAGCGGATATTTTGAGAGTGTGTCCTGCACCATGGGTCATCATAAGTGATTTCAATGTGCACCATTGCTCATGGGGAAGTACGCGGACAAATGCAAGAGGACGCATGTTAGCAAACATCGCCTACAACTATGGCCTTACTCTCCTCAATGACGGTAGCCCCACGTTTCTTCGAGGGGTGACATACGACATCTGTCTCGACCTTGCTTTTGTCTACAACTCCCTCTCAAAATACGTCAAGTGGTTTCCAGATGTTAGGACACGAGGAAGTGATCACATTCCTATCTACGGTAACATCAAAGGCTTGTCTGGTTGTGGTCCACGGACGACCATTCAAGCAATCCAATAGACCAACTTCAAATCTGACATGGAAGATTCTTCCAGCGATGGCCTACGATTTGGGTTAGAGCAAACAATTAAAAGCAAAATGCAAAACGCCACTCACACGGTGACCATATCTTCCACACGAAACGACTTCGACATAGAGTTGGAGCGACAACGAACACGTCGACGCCAGGTGGAGCGTCAGTCTCGGCTTACAAAATCAATTCATGATCTTACGGCAGCCAGGAAGATGCAAAAGAAGATTCGGTGTCGCATGGATAGATTAGCGTCGGAACGATGGACAACGTTTAGCCAGTCACTAGACCCTCACAAGCCACTCTCACACATTTGAAAAACGGTGAAAGGTCAGCGTCACTCTACGGAACAGCGTTTTCTATTCAAAGCACTCGCGCTGTTTCAAGGGAGGCAAGACATCGATGTCGCAGAAGAATTCTGTGCACAGATCGCCAACCAAGCCACTAGTCCAGATTCTGCAGTGAAAGGTGACGTGCCCCCCGTTCCCGTGACTACCATATGGACCCACCTTTTACAATAAAGGAGTTCGAGGCGGCACTAGCTCTCTGCAGGCATTCAACTTCTCCGGGCCCAGATGGTATTTCGTACCGAGCCTTGTGCAACCTTGGGGAAGGTGCAAGGAGAAAACTGTTGAGCTTTTATAACACCTCGTCGTAGGATGGCAATGTTCCTGACGACTAGAAAGTAAGTCGCTTGTTACCCATCTCGAAGCAGGGCAAATCCACACTCGAACTTGCCTCATACCTCCCAATAGCACTGACCAGCTGCGTGAGGAAGATAATTTAACGGATGATACTGTGCCGCCTGGAGTGGTATCTTGGATACTACAAGATTTATCCGAATTTTATGGCTGGTTTTCGATGTGACCGCTCTTCTATTGACAATGTCGTTGATCTAGTTTCATACGTTCAGAACGAAAGATCCCGTAAGCGAATATCTACAGTTTTGTTTCTAGATGTAAAGGCGCATATGATAATGCACTACATGAAGCCATTTCGGGTGCTCTTGCGGTGGTTGGCCTTCGTGGTCGAGTCTGTTGGTGGATTTCGAGTTACCTGGCTGCAAGATCATTTTTGTGTTAATACAAGATGGCCCAATTACGCGACGCTATACTTCTAAGGGTGTTCCTCAAGGCGGAGTTCTTAGCCCGACGCTATTTAATCTTGCACTAATTGGCCTTGCTCAATACTTGCCAAGTACCATTAAAATCTCAATATATGCAGACAAGATCTGTGTCTGGACTTCGGCAGTCACACGTCCTCAGATACGTTCCCAGCTTTAAAGAGCAGCAACTATGATTGCCAACTGCTTGTTAATACAAGGTCTCAGCATATCACCAGAGAAATGCGCGCTTATGGCCTTCAATCGCAAAGCAAAGACCCCTTATGTCATCTCAATCGGCGGGCGACCGATTTCTCACGCCAGAACCCACCGGTTTCTGGGCATCGTTATTGATAGGGACCTCTGTTGGAGTCCGCATGAGGCCTATATGAAGAATCGCCTGACCGCTTTTTCCCAATTGTTGAATTTTCTGGCGGGAAAGACGTGGGGGATGCCAGTAGACGTAATGATGGAGCTCTACAGAGCCACATTTCTCGGTTTCCTGGGATATAGCTTGTCCGTTCTTAGCAATACTTGCAAAACCAATGTTCTTGTTCTACAGGCAGTACAAGCCCAATTACTGAGAGTGTGCCTTGGTCTGCCCGATTGTACGTCAACAAAGGCAACAATTGCAATTGCTGGCGACTATCCGATACAAACTCACATTGTTGTAGAAGTCCTGAGTATGCACATCAGATACTTCGCACGTGCTCCGTGTCATCACCTTGCACTGTTGCCTTCAGAGAGGCGCCCAGCTTCGTTCACTAAAATGATTGTGAAGTACAACAATAAACTTCCCTCGGGCTTCACTCCTGCATCTAAACCATGGATACTCCCTTGGTGTCTTATTCGACTCACAGTGAATTTTAGAGTACCAGGGATCTGAAGAAAATCCGAGCTTTCATCGCCCGTGCTGAAACAACTGTCCCTTCTTCTTTTGAACGAGAAATATTCAGACAATGCACATATATATACCGATGGCTCCACGAACCGCCAGTGTTCGTCAGGTGCAGAAGTTGGCCCAGCAAGAAGTGTTACCATCAACTTTAGGGCTCACCACTCCACGGCATCTACAGCAGCGGAACTCGCAGCTTTGCGCACTGCACTATGTTGGTCAATCGAAAACCACCGCAACAATAGTCAATTTTCAGTGACTCAAGGGCTGCCCTACAATCTGTGCTCTCAGCATTGCATCGCGGGCTGTACGAACAGCTTGTTTTGAAATTCAATACCTTCTCCACACTTCACACGAGAAAGGGTATTATGTGACGTTTCAGTGGCTGCCAAGTCACTGTGGCGTCATAGGGAACGAACAGGCCGGTACTGCCGCGCGGGCAGCTCTTGAAGGAACGCGAGAAGACGCCATACCACTTTCGTGGACCGATGCAGCCAGTAATCTTCGACGACTTGCGCGTTGAGTCCCGTTTTCACTATGGTTTCCACCAAGCAACTAGACGAATCGTCAACACCACCTGTCCTCTTTGATGGCTCTCCGCATGCCCACTGGGCTCGACCGAAGAAAAGCCACCCTTCTTCATCGCTTATGGCTGGGAGTGGCATTTACAAAATCTTATTCCTTTGTCATAGGAATGGCGGACAACGCTCTCTGTGATGCCTGTCATTACGAATAGACGCTACGCGACATACTGTGCGACTGTCCGTTGTATGACATCCAGAGACAGTCACTGGCATCCGTTCTTGCGCACATCGACAACAGCCAAATGTCTGTGGACACTATTCTGTGTAGTGCCCGAGAGAAGACATTGCAACAGAAGGTGACAAAAGCTCTATTGAAATTCCTACGCGACACGGACTTGAACAAGCGGCTGTAACAGCAATGTCACACACCGCTAACGACAAGACTGGACAATGACTGAGTGTGCGCGCGTGTGCTGCCGAATGTGCTTTGTTTATCTCTCTTCCCACTCTGTTCTCTCTCTTTCATCTCCCCTTCCCCCTCCCATGCGCAGGGTAGCAAACCGGCTTTCTATAGGCTGGTTAACCTCCCTGCTATTCTTTTCTTCCTATTTTCTTCCTTCCTTGAAGTAAAATTTGATTTGATTTGAAATATTTGCTTCGCATACTTGTCGGTCGATTGATACAAGCAGATATTTCGATATTAGGCAGCGTGGTATAGTTAAATGATGATGACTGGATATATTACTTCTTTATGCTCAGTGGTTGTTTAATGTACAGATCAAAGTAATGCAGGAGCTAGATCAGGCGCCGCAAAGTGTTATTTTCTAGAATTATTGTTATGTTTTATGCACCTGCTATGTGTACTCAGACGCACTCGAGTTTGTAATCACGGTCTTCCCGCAGGCATGTCTGCGCAAGCAGGCGTTTGGTGTGTGGCGGTACCACGGGCCCGAACCAACGAGGGGGTTTTGGCTCCCTCCCACACGTCGCCGTGCGTGGCTTAGCCGTGTCTGGGGAAAAGGGTATCCTGGAGGTTGAGCCAACGCCGGGTGATTGAGCCTTTCAGGCTCCCCAGCAGAGGCAACACGCCCCTTTCGCCCCGGCTTGACGTGAACGGCACCCCTGAGCTGACCCAGCCAGGGGAAATCGGTAGTCGCCTTTTAAAGACGATAGTCTTTCTTGGGTACTTTTGACGCAAAAAGTTTGGTCTCTCTGTCTGTCTGTCTGTCTGTCTGTCTGTCTGTCTGTCTGTCTGTCTGTCTGTCTGTCTGTCTGTCTGTCTGTCTGTCTGTCTGTCTGTCTGTCTGTCTGTACATTTGTCTGTTTGTCTATTCTTAACGGCACCGGGTACTTGGAACGGCCGGCACCATCCGCAGCGCCCACCAATGCTGCTCAAGATTTGGCGTTCATACTTGTGCAATTATCAATTCAAAAGCAATTATTGCGCATGTCTGGGACACCATAACAACACGTATATGTTCTGCATGTGCGCCTTTTCCTAGAAAAGGCATACATAAGTAATTTTAAGGACCGTAGCGCTTGCAGGTTGTGGCGAAGCAGGTTGCGGCGAAGCGCCGCAACCTTTCGCGCAACCCACAACCCGGCGAAGCGTTGCAGGTTGCGGCGAAGCGTCTTCGCGAGTGATTCAGCCGTGTTCGCCAAGCTGATTTTAACAAGTCTGTGGCATGAGTGCTTGAGAGCAGTTCACGTGCGAAGGGAAACTCATTTGAGTTTGGATTCAGAGAGTTTTGGGTAATTGAGATGCGAACAAAATACGAAAATAAAAAACACTAAATGAAGCCAGTTTCAATGCTCTGGCAGAGATGTTTGCGAAAGCACAACACAGCGGAGTACTCAACTTTGGATTATTCATAATATTACATGCGCGGTACACTGCGACCTTAAATGCGAGGCACACGCTTTTCTTTTTCTCGCTGAAGTGACCTGGCTCAGTACACTAAAATATTAAAGCGTACGTGGCTTGTAACCTTGGCATAGTGAATAATTTAATGCTCCTGATACATTTCACTTGATTGATCAAAGCTGTGGGGGAGCCAACCACGTCGAAATTTCAGCATCGTGTGCACTTTACCACAATCTAATCTGCCCCATGCAATGGTGTTTTCACGAGCATGTTTGTAAGCGCTCTTAAGCCCGCTGCTTCAACTAGTATCAAAGTTATGGGTAAACACGACTTTAGCGCTTACAGATAGAATATACCTTAAGATTATCTTACCTTTGCACCCACAGCGACGCAGCCACCATCACTTTTCAGCGAATATTCGTGGACAAACCAACTAGTAAAGCATCCAACGATTTCTTGGCTTTGAGTCGTTCGTGCGTTACAAAACTTGTCGTGTATGCACCAAACAGTCCTTTATGTCTTATAGTTCCAGCTTCGAAACAAGTCCGGTGTCAAATGCGGCCTCCTCGCTCATCAGAATGGGTGGGTAAATGCACACTGTAGTGAGCCACTTTGTTCGTGTATCGCTGTTTAGCATCGGCGTCCAACTTCTCGGCGTACACGCTCATGCGAGCCTAGCACGCAATGCCCAATGCTGCAGAAGCTTCCCAAATGGTAAATCTCATACTTTCTAAATCCAAATATAATAAAACAAGAGCAACGTGTCCGCGGTAACTTCTGTGCACCTGTTGGAACCACCGGACTCAACTGTCAGTATGCCGCCGGCCGCTGCTATGGTGGCCTTCAAAATGGTGGCTACGCGGTTGCCAGCACAGCTGGCGCACTTTTTGCTACCGCTCCCGCCAAGCTAACGTCACGTGAATACAACCTATACAGCACGCAGAACCATCTCTAACTATGACCTCCAGGAATTATTTTAAAGTTAACTGCTGAATGGTTGGCAGGAAAAAATGTAGTCAAAGTTTAAAGAATTACAAAGAAGCATGATGGTAAACAGATTTCTACAAAGCACATCATATTCAGTGGCTTTGGAACTAGCAGTCTACCTGAATCAATCAAAACTGGTTACTGAACGTCCGTGTCAGACTTTATGTGTTAAAACTCGTCGCTGTTTCAAATGTCAACGCTTTGAACATGGCTCTCAGATCTGCAGAGGACGCGTACGCGTTATATGTGCGAAATGTGCATCCAATGAAAACTCATCGGACACTTGCACTTCAACAGTTCTTTGTGCAAACTGCGAAAGAGACCATCCCGTCTACACACAATCGGGCCCATCCCAGAACGAAGAAAAACAAATTGAGCTCTAAGTAAAATTCAATTCATATTTTGAAGATGCGCGCATGTGCTTTTCCTTTCATAACCAGAACTCTCATTTCTTTGCAGGTGTGAAGCGCCAGGGCGCCGTGCCACATCTTTCCGTGCCCACAGTGTCACTCGGAGTGTGACCACGGTCACGCCATCCGCGCCCAAGGCTCGAGCAGCCCGTGATGCTCCACCCCCTGCCAAACAGGTTCAGCAGACTTCAGAGTCTGCAGACCCACACCAGCGCAAGCGCAGTTAGGCCCGAAACTTCTGTGAACGTGCCTGCTTATCGGGCACCATCCACCACCTCGCAAGAGGGGACGTATAAAAGTCCCACTCTTTCGGCGCCTCAGACGCCGAAGGATAGGCGCAGCTATCTGGAGCGTGTCTAAAAAAACGTCAAATTACAGGGCCTCCAAAATTCCCTGTAACATGAGGTAACACTTTTTGTTCACACAGCACCACACATCTTTAAAATGACAGAGTTACTACAATGGAACGTCAGAAGACTGCTGAGAAACTTCGACAATATCCAGGAACTTTTACCCAAATATACACCAGAAGTGTTCTGTGTATACAGGAACTACAACTGAAACCAAAACACACGATTTATACGCCAATACTTTATTTTTCAAAAGGACTGGAGTGATGTTGTCGCGTCATCCGGTGGTGTTGCCGTCATAGTTAATCAAGGAACAGCCAGCACACATTTATACTGCATCAGACGTCTCTTGAGGCAGTAGCCATCCATGCCGTTATCTTGAACAAACTGGTCACAATTTGCTTTATCTACATACCTCTTCACCACCAACTCAGTAAACAAGAATTTCAGTCTCTGATTGATGAACGTCCACAATTGTATATCGTCTGCTTAGAGACTTCATCCCGCATAACAGATTATGGGGAGACTGCCGCTGCGATGCGCGAGGTTGTCTGATTGATTAGTACCTTTTCTGTCCTAGCGTAGGTCTGCTCAATAAAAAAGAAGCAGCATATTATAGCCTCGATAACAGTACCTCCTCGCCAATAGACGTCGGTATAACATCTGCATCACTCCTCCCTCTACTTAAGTGGTAAGTCGTCAATATTCCTTTCGAAAGTGACCATCATTATTGTCACAGGTCCCGTTAATCAGGGAGGTGATTGCCAGGCTAATTCCAAGGGCCAGAGTATCGGTCCCCCGAACTGCACCACGAAAGCGCGGACAATTTAGAAGTGGTCCTATTTGGCGCGCTAGCGAACGCCGTCTGTGGTCCGAAGAACGAGTCCGATCCGAGAGTTGATAAACGAAACAAAATTATATTCTCAAGTATGGCAGATCAAACAATACACAATCATGCACACTCGGCAATAGTTCAGTATAATATTTCACCAATCAAATAATGGACTACCCAATACATTCAGCTACACTCGAAACAACGGACACAAACAACAATACGCGCTACAATGCAAACACATGCATCGAACAACCAAGGCACTTAAAGACTAAAGAGTTCGAAAACTCATTCAGTACAAAGTCCTTGGAACAAAGTGTGAATGTTTCTTTCCTAGGAAAGATTCACTCAACGTCCAGCGCTGTTGTGGATCCGCTGCCGCCGAAGTTTCTGTTCTAGGAAACCTCGCGTCTTCAACTGGCCGCTCTCCAAGCACCAAACTTCTTCGCCGGTAACATGTCGGCTTCCCACGCACCACTGCTGTGACGGGTCTTCGCTCGCTGGCGGTAGACACACTCTTCTGCTTGTAACACAAGCTTTCACCCCTCAGGTGAAAATAATCTTCATTACCTGCTTTGTAACTGAGGGCACAAGCCTTCGCCGACACGAAGGAAAGACCCTACGCACACTGGCGCAAACTTCCTTATCCTGATCTCCCTTCTCGGCTGCTCGCTTAAATGCTTTTCGCGCTAGATTCCAGAATATTCAAGCCGTTTCGTCGGCGCGATGCACAGCCAAGGCTGGGGAAAGAGCGAGACGTTTTGAGGACCATCCGCGACTCGTGGTGCAACTCTACATCACCACACCTCTTTCCTTTCAGATCTTTCCAGGGCTTGCTCGGCGGACGATGTGAGGAGGTTGGTCGGTGAAACTACGCTTCCGAGAAGAGAGATGGCGCACCCGGGAAGTCTTTGGATACTTTTTTTCTTAAGTGTTGACCTTGAGGCGTCTTTCCGGCAATTGGAATCGTCACCATCGCCAGAATTCGGCGGCGAGCACTTTTTCGGAGCTCTCTTTTGTGACAATCATGTAGTTCTGAGTTCACCTTGAACCAAATTTATACCCTCCACAGGTTCCTGAATGGCTCAATAAAAAGATGATTGGGACCAGTTTACAAGATTGCTAGCTGAAGTTGGTCTGAAATCTGCGGTTGTAGCATAAATGCATCTGTACAATACCTGACTGTTTTTCTTATTGAAGCTGAAGCTAAGTGCGTCCCGCAAACTTCTGGGCTACTCAAAAAACGACGCTTCGCCTGGTGGAGCATCGAGTGTCTCAAAGGACGCAAACAACAAAGCAAAGCATGGAGACTGCTTCGAGACTCGCCATCTCCTGAAAATCTTGTCAATTTTAAACAGATCATGTCTCAAGGCAGGAGAAAGCGTCGTCAGGCCAGAAGGGAGGGCTGGCAGAAGCTTTTATCCGGAATAAACTCATATAGACATGAGTCAAAAGTCTGGGGCATGGTTAGTAGGATAGTTGGACGAAAAGCATATCCACTTTCTCTAGTAGATACACAATGCGACGGTTGGGAAGACCAAGCGCACTTCCTCGGCGCACTCTTTGAACAGGTCGCCATCTCATCCCAATAAAGTGCAGCGTTACAACGATACAAAGCGAGAATAGAGAAAAAATCGGAAAATAGAACGCAAATCCAAAAACAATGAGGCATACATTGAATTTTTTATCTTGGCTGAGTTACAAACACCACTAAACTGCTGTAACAGAACCGTCCCAGTCTCCGACCGTACAATATACAAAATGCTGAAACACCTGTCCCTGAAACCCAAACAATCATTATTTCCTTGTATAATGCTGTTTGGTTTTCTGGTGAGATTTCTTCCGCCTGGAAAGAAGCAATCATTATTCCGATTTTTAGACAGGGTAAGGACCCATCTTCAGCATCAAACTACAGGATCATAGTGTTCACGAGTTGCCTTTGCAAGGTTTTTGTAAAATGATAAACAGATTGCTTATGCACTTCCTCTAAACAAATAGCCTACTTGACCCATACCAGTGCGGGTTTGAAGATACTAAATCCACTACTGAACACATTGTTTGTATTGAGGCACCAATTCGTGAGGCTTTCATTCATAAACAATTCTTTCTTTCAGTGTTGCTCGATACGGAGAAGGCCTATGACACTACGTGGCGCTTTGGCATACTCCGAGACTTGTAACTTTTAGGTGTTAGGGGTAGAACGTTGGCAATAATCAGAAGCTTCATTTCCAATCGGAGATTTCGTGTTCAAGTAGGTAATGCTTTGTCCCGTACAGTTGTCCAAGAAACAGGAGTGCTGCAGGGAGGTGTATTTAGTTGCACGCTGTTTATAGCCAAAATAAACTCCTTGCATCTCTCTACCCCACGCAATAACTTTTACTGCACATATGCAAACGACGTGCACGTCAGTTTCAAGTCGTGTAACCTTTCTATGTGTGAATGCCAGGTTCAATAACGTTTGAACAAGGTCTCTCAACGGGCAGGCGAAAATGGGTTTAAACTTAACGTACGAAAGAGCACTTGCCTCTTGTTCTCTAGAAAAAGGGGCCTTCACCCAGGCTCTTGCATCGCCCTGCATGGTCAGTGTCGGCCTGTGAAGACTTAGGATTACTTTCTGAGTATACTATTAGACTAAAAAGTCTCCTTCATACCCCACATTATCTAAGCATATCGAAAGTAAGTGTCTAAAAACAATGAATATTTTAAAAGTGTTATCTCAAACTACGTGGGGTAGCGACAAGTGCCTGTTCAACCTTTACAAAAGCCTCATTCGCACTCGCTTAGACTATGGGACCATTGTTTATCAATCTGCGACACGTTGTTTATCAATCTGCGAAGATGCTGGACCTTGTGCACCATTTGGGCATTCGCCTTTCTACCGGTGCTTTTCGCACTAGACCCGTGGAAAGCCTGTACGTAGAATGGAATGAAGTGCCGCTCCGCCTACAGATATGCTAAGTGTCTTTTGTGTACTTCCAGAAGTTGACGGCAGATAAGAAACACCATTTACATTCCGAAATAATGACATGTCGAGTTCTGCTCTGTTTGAAAACCAGCAGGTAATTTCCTTCTGCTCCTCGACTAGCTTCTACACAAGCTAAGGAGGGAAGATGTTGGAGGTTCGGAATGGGTCCCCTCGATGACTCGAGTGCATGGTGGCAACGTGAAGGAAGAGTCGTTGTCCGGTGAAGAGACGCTTTATTGCAGCCTCACGCGTCTGCCTGAGTCCGATCCCGAACCTCCGCTCTTCATCAGCCGCATTAATTGCGCTATACATCACTAGCCCCTAAGGATTGCCCCATACTAACTCCTCCCCCCTCAAGAGTGTTACTGGATACTCGATGCCCAGTAACGCGATACCAAAAAGAAAACGAAAGAAAGCACTAAAGAATAAGCTCACTCTCAGTGCGCGCACATGCGTGAACTGATATTTACTTCAATGTCAACAGGAGAAATGTCACGTCCTACTGCAAAATAGACACAGCGACGCATATACATATTGCTCAAATGGTCCTCCGAAAGAAAACGCTCTCACAATGCAAAACAACGAAGACGCACTCTGCATGAAATTCACAGCGCAAGCAAGTTCACATCAGCTTGAAACAGGGCACACGCACAGGGCATATTTCCATGACTATTGTCTTTTAAATTCACCACACCACACAGTCATTGTCCCTACAAGCGAAATCCGCTCCATGCGCCCTTCAGGCCCCACATGACACGCTCAAAAAGAGCGACGGACCCAGCGCAATAGGTATACCTAGTCTCAACGGATCGCACCAAGAAAAAAAATATAATGAACTTACTTCACAAACGCTACCTAATTTTATCTACAAAACTATGACTAACAACACATATACTCCTGAAAGCAGTTCAACCACTTGGAGGCAAACCTGTATCTCAACAACCACAGCAACAACAAAAAATGTCTAGTACAACAAAAACGACATTTTTAAGTCACGCCGGATTTATCAGTCTCTTCGACCCACTTAACATCCCGCATAACACTTAAATGTGCGACGCAGACTCTTGCACAGTCATTCGATTTACAGACTCTACTTCAGTGGTGATATACCAACAAGAACAAAACGCAATCATATGAAGCAGCCAAAACATCCCATTGCCACAAAGAGTTACAATCACGCAACCCAGTGATCATCCGAGACGTGAAAGAGCACAAGCAGCCTCGTTCAGTGCACCTTCAATACGAGCGATTTCTTTTTCACTTTCGCCTCCCATTCAACTGTGGACGCCTCCTGCTGCGACTGGTTCAACCTCTTAGTGAATAATGCGAATGATAGTTCACATTCACCAATCGGTTGGGAGAGGCATCATGAACGTATTTACAGCGCAACACCAGAAAACAAAAGACAGAGAAGGAGCAAAAGAGAAAGAAAAAAAGCGAGAGGCAACCTCACAATGAGAAGTAACCTCTCATTGCCGTTTCCGATGCGTTCGTATCGAAACAAAAAAGCTTCACTGGGGTTGGTTGCCTTCAACTCAGAAATAAACGCGAAGGCCTCTAACTCACTCAAACGCTACCTGTACCTCTACGTTTCACGGCAGCGTGTTTGACACTCTCAAACTGCCGTTACCGATTAATAACCGACTTTCTACTAAAAGCCTTTCCACTGGCACCACCCGTCGGTAACGCGCCATACCTAAATACTAAAAAACGCAAAACTTGTTACTAAATTATCATCTCGTCACTTGAGGTAACTATTTCAAACCTTAAAAAAACATCCCAAACCAGAATTACCTTCAACTAATGCGATAGTTCAATTCTCCAAAGAACCTACGACGGCATTTCACACTTCAGTAGCGCACGCGATGGTCCGTGGCATCACGGCACTCCACGTGATGCCACGTGGAGTGCCGTGATGCCACGTGGATGCCACGTGATGCCACGTGGAGGCTTTGGAACGTGGAATACGTTAGACGTACAACCCACTCGGTTCAACATCGAAGCCCAACGTTAGCCGCTTTATGGCAAAGTATGCTCTAACACGCTACCCAATTTACTTTCCTGGAGAGTTACCCCCCCAAGGACTCTCGTGCGCTAACACTTCAGCTCGGCACGACTTTGATTCCGCTGACCGGTGTGACTGCTTCCGGTCTAACTGCTCCCTACCAGTTACCTTGACGTGCGACACCTTTGTCACCTGACGACGCACATGAGCCAGTGGCTCATCTCTTTTCTGCTTTCTTGCTCGGGCGTCCCGTTTCCCTTTCCTTTGATAACTACCAAAGTGTTCGCATCGCCCAGTGTGCTAGTCACTTGGCGCGCACTACTCAGTGATTCCTGTACTGCGCGCTGCACAGTGTTAGCGCTAATGCTAACACCTCGAAGCAACTGCTCTGGTTCCCTCATTAGTAAATACTGCAGCCGTCTAACTTCCGGTCTTACGCAGTTCACCCTCACGTCACACTCCTTTAGATCATTCAGTAGTTTTTGTCGGCGTTGACGAAAACACTCATAATCGGCGGGAGTGAGCAACACCGATACACTGGTAGTTAGCTGATCAGTCACTGCGCATCGCAATTCAACAGGCTGAGCAGCACTTCCCGACGAGGTTGGATGACCTAGAGGTACATACAATAAACGTGCGGTAACACCATGCCCAAAAGTGTGAGTTCGCCTTATTGTGCAACTGCTCTCACGCAAAACTTATTCACGCGAAACAGGGTTTGTCCTCCACGAAAATAACAAGACGCGAATCTTTCATCAGTGAGTTTTTCATGACAGCAGGGTGTCGCGACAATGTAGCTCGGCTCTCAAATGACCGCTCATTCTGGGGAACTGTGCATGAAAGTTCTTTTTTATTAGCAGCTGTGTCACGTGAGAGCTCACAAACTCTCCAAAAGCGGCACTGTTTTCCACAGCCAAAACACGCTCCAAAATTAGGGCCGAAATTCGCACTAGCAAATGGTTTGGCTTGCGGCCTATAATTCGAATTCGTTGGTGCCGTACCGCAACAACTGCCCTGCCTGCCACTGTTGAGGCTTTCTTCCAAATTGGCGGCTAACTCTGCAATATCCTTGGTCTTCTACCAGCCCTTCACTTCCTGCTGAGTGACCAGTGAGCGGATATCACTTGGAATTAACTGTTTGAGCCTATCAGCTATCAGCACTTCCTGAAGACTCTCAAATGACCCTACCTCTCTAGTTCTAATGTAGTAAGTAAACATGGTCTCTAGGTGCGCTGTCACTTGGCTCCAAGACTCACCTGCCTCCCATTTTATTTCCACAAACATTTGCCGGCACTCACTTGGAGTCATGAGTAGCTCCTTCAGCACTCTAAATTTAAATCTGAGTATGGCATTACCCCAGCTTCTGCTTGATTGGCAACAAGCGTACGCATCTTGTCATTTAAGAATGGTATGAAAATCGTGCCCTGTCTTTCCTCGGGTATTCTCAATGCCACAAAAAGAGTATCCACATTCTTGTACCAGGCTAGAATCATCGGCTCATAAGTGGACATGGGTGCTAGAACAGCTTTCAGATCTTTCGCGTACCGTGTGATACTGGAATGCTGTTTCCGGTTTTTCGGCTTTTCTGACAAGGCACGCGATGACTTCATTTTCTCTAGCTCAAACTTGAGGTTTAACACTTCAATCTCAAGCTGCAACTAGGGTGTGCCATCCGATTCATTCACACTATCCCCTTCCATCACATCTCTCTCTCTGAATCCGCCATTCCCTAGAGTGTGCCTTAACGCAAGTGCATTCAGCAAGAAAAAGAAATTGGGGCCCTGAGAGAGCACAAAGCAGGCCTAACCTTGCAGTGGTGCGGCGCCCGATGACCACGTTGGTTGGAACGGCGGCCGTCTCGTCCCCGACGCTGATAGCGACGAATCTTTTGATGCTCCGGGTGCTCGACAAGACCACCCCTGTCATTGTCTGAAGTCAGCGGCGCCGACTGCCTCTGCTGCGGGGCTCTCATTTACCGACGTGCAGCGCCCTTGCGCTGCCCAACTCCTGGCTGCAACCTTGACCAGCAGGCTCGGGCTCAATTCCAATGCTGCTTCTCGCAGCGCGCCAATAAGTCTCAAAGCAGCGGGCGGCTTGGCGCTACTTCTCAAAGCACACCGGCCGGTCCCAAAAATGGTGAGCGTCTTGTCAGCTTCCCAGACTTCAGCGCCTTCTTTGCTCCGGGCTCTGTACTCCACGTCGACTGCGACAGTTAATTTCCAGCTCTTTCTCGACTAGCTTCTACACTAGCTAAAAAGGGAAGATGTTTGAGGTTCGGAATGGGTCCCCTCGATGACTCGAGTGCTTGGTGGATGCGCGAAGGAAGAGCCGTAGTCCGGTGAAGAGAAGCTTTATTGCCACCTCAGGCGTCTCCTCGAGTCTTAGCCCGAACCTCCACTCTGCATCAGCCGCATTAATTGCGCTACACAAAACACGGCCCTAATGGTTGCCTCATACTAACTCTGGCCTTCATTGAGACAACCGTATTCACTTCGTGTGAGAGGCCCCTCTGAGGAATCAGGTGTGCCAATTCTCGAACAACGTTTGGTGGCTACTGCAACATGCCTGCCACCATGGCAGTGGCAGATTATACAGTGCAACGTTCCTTTCTTGGCGGTTTCGAAATACGCACCCATTGCACATATCCAAACATACTTCCTGGAACTGCAACATAGGTACACATGTCCTAAGTTTTTACCAATGGCTCAAAGTCCAACACTTTTGTGTCATATTCAGCGGTAGGCCCATTGTTTTGGATGCTGGTATTCTCCATTCCGATACAAGCATTTTCACAGGAGAAGCTTATGCGATACTGGCGGTTGTTAAACGTATTAAACAGATAAAACTACATAAAGCGGTAGTATTCACGTATTCGCTAAGTGTGGTAAAAGATACGAAAACTCTTACAACGCACAAAAACTCCGTCCTTGCCTTTCATTACCTCCTTTTATGTACCGTATACTCATCGAAACAGCATGTCGCTGTGTGCTGGGTGCCAGAGCACCATTATATACAAGGGAACATTTTGGCGGACCAGCCATCTGCATCCACCAACGAAGCTATTGCCAGTACATCAGTACCAATCCTTGCTCTTAACCGGAAATCATATCTTAAAAGAACACTCATAGATTATTAGCAGCAAAAATGGAGTAGGCAAACACAGGATAAACTGCATTTTATTAAACTACATCTAGAAATCGGTGGCCAGTATCGAGGTCACGGCACACAAAGGTCACAATTACCAGATTATGAATAGGACAGACACAAGCTACACACTCACACCTTTTGTCCGGTGGCGATCTACCATTGTATGTGAGATGTGGAGAACCCCTTACGGTTTTCCACATCATCGTGCAGTGCAAATATCTAGATGCTCTAAGAATAAAGCACTTTTTATTGCCCTACCGACAGCAGCTCCCACTACATCTAGCTGTCTTGTTCATCGTTAGGGATCCGCTTTTTAAATTTGAATCTCTGTTTATGTTTTAAACGGAACACTAAAGTCAAATAATAATTTACGTCACAGTGAAAGGTTAATGCATGAGAACGTCTAAAATGACATTACTATCAACAGCAGTGCCCTACTTACCGAGAAATAAGGTAAATGCACAAAAATACATGCGCCGCCGTAGAACATTCTCGAAATGATCCCAATGACGTGAGACGAGCCACCTACTTTTACTCACTAGTAATCAATCTAACTGCATTAAATAAAGAACCTTCTTTTCATCAAGAGATACATTAAAATGCTGCTTGTTTGTTTCTGTTTGTTCATGGAAAAAAGAACCACCGAACGGTACTCTAGGGAATTGCGTGAATGGTTCGAAAATTCAGTTTTCACTTCATTAAACCTCATAGTTAATAGTCGGGATAATAGCTATATGGGTTAAACTGAACAGGCCAAGCCATGCAGCGGGGTCCAGTTGAACCAATCAGGCCTGCAATTTTGAAGGCCATTGCTAAATGTAAAATTAGGGAACCCTAAAGCTTCGCCTTGAGGAGTTGAACGTGATAGCAACATCCTTGTTCCTAGTGCGTACCTTAAACGCCAAGTGCATGAAACCTTTTCAAATTTGCTAAGCAGGCACTACGTGGCCTTAATGAAATCGGCGCAGTAGCATGTGTGCTGTTATGAATGACTTCATGCTCGTGTCTTGGGAAGTAAGTTGCGGAAGGAGAAGCGTGCACAGCCACAGTCCCAGAAGAAAAATGCCATGGTCCCTCCATCTTGAACTAAGGTCAACGCAGGGGCATTGATTCACAGTGCAAAGGAAGGCAGGCTTCACCACCAGTCAAGGCTTTGGCCCTGTTTTTGTTCGCACATCGGGCGGAATGTACCGGCTCGCCGTGGCATACAGACGAGGGGATGCCTTCACTTGCCACCTCAGTGTCCCAATTCTACGAATCGCCTGCTGCTCAGCGTCGGCAGTTTGGCTGGCAGCAGAAGCACCACGTTGTCGGGCTGGGCCAGGCTTTTCAAGGAAAAGCCGAATACCTCAGATGCGCTCGAAATCGAGAATCTGGGCATCCAAGAGTTTTGGTGGTGTGAAACACGTTTGTGAGCCATTTTTGTGGAATTTCCTTCTCACCCCCTTCGTGCGAAAAGGTGGTTCCGCCTTAATAAGTCGCGCGACCAGTCATCGAGCATCGTATTGGTTGAAAGAGTCGACAGTGCGACCAGGGTTGACTTCGCTGCTTTTAAAAGTGGGCGACGTGTATGATTTCAGCCTTCCTTCAGCGAGCTTCGTCCAGAGCGAGACCTTCAGCTGGTGTCCTCGAGCTTGAGTTCCCTGAGCTCATTTCTAAGCTCCTCAGCCATGTAAATAAATTGTAGTCGTTTGTACGAGCGCCTCATCTGACTTGTTCGACGATGGTTCCTACGACGAGGGCCCGCTACCAGAACTGATAACCGCAGGACCCGGAGTCGCAACAGAGCCTTTTGTATTGAGAAACTGGCTTTCAACCGCGGAGTCTTTATGATAAACACATGTTCCGGCGTTCATTGGCAATGGACGCTTGCACCATACATTAGTATTGCAATATTTCATGCTGCATTGTGGAACATGTATACAAAGCGCGTGTTTGTGAAGCATGAAAGCTATTTACACTGCATTTCCAAGCAGAGGAAGTTCTCTTCACTTTTTCCAGAAACCGAGGCTTGGCCTTGTGGTGGAACATCCGCTTGCTACGCAAACGACCCAGGTTCGGTCCCCACTTAAAACCAAACAACCTTGGTTCAGCCCCCATGCTGCTATAGGATGTTTCATCATTTCTACTTTTTATTTACATCACTCTTGTTTGTTTTTTTGGTCACACATAAGATGATGATTTTTTGCTCAGAACCAACGATGCCGACACCGGCATTTCTGCGAAACCAGTTTTTTAACACCATCGTGGTGAAATTGTTCAGTGACCGTTGTTGCTGCTGTGGCTCCCGATGCGTTCCCTCTGCTGCTACTATAGTGTCAGCCAACGTTGCCAGATACTTCAGTTGTCGAACTCCGCCGTGGCGCCTGACCCCTGCCTGTCGTGCCCGCGGAGTTGCGCGCGCGGTGCTGTGTGCCTAGGTCGGCCTAAAGCCTCTAAAACTTCGCGAAGTAGCTGTTGCAAATAATTGAGCAAGAAGGGGTGGTGAGCATGAGCCGCCTGCGCTGGCTCGTTCAGTTGGTACGTTGACCTTGGATGGAGCCAGACGAACGTGTCCGGGTCTCCGTCTTCGTTTGTCATAGTAGCGACGAACGTGGTTATTCGCACGCCTGCTCTCTTTTTGTCTTCCTCCGACCTCTCCGAGGCCTGCGACGTGTCGGTATTGGCCAGAGGCCATCACGGGGGACCACTCGCAGTGGTCGTTTGTTCACAATCGCTCGCGACAACCAACTTTGCTCTGGAGGCGTGGACTCCTTGTGGCACAGCACATCTGTTTTGACGAATACGAGCTTGTCCTTCCCTGTGCGCGTTGCTGTGAAATACATTTCACGCAAGAGTGACGTCTCTGTTCATTGCCGTGAGTGGTTGTTGCGTCTTTTTATGGCAAAACAAGTGTAGTGACGGCTGAAAGCTTTTTATGATACCACCCCTTAAACTCAACCAGTTGCGACAAAAGACATATGACTGCATAGAATCGCAAGTGAGAACGTCACGCCCACATTTTCGAATCTACTTTGAGAAGTTGCTCGTCTTGTACTATGATTTGGTTCGATGTTTGCTCAATACGATGCCTGCTCTAACGCCACAGACAAGTCACTGTTAAATGTTCAGGTCGTCGCAATCTCTCACTGAGGTTTTATTACGCTTCTACGGGGGCTGTTGCTTTGCCTACAATACATGCTTACATGTTCTGCTTGTCGTTATGCGACGACTGGTTTGAGTTCGCGGTATTGGTTTGTGCGCTTAGCAAGCATCCGGAAAGACGATCGAAACGGTGATGGCGAAACTTCAGAGTTTTCATGCTGCTGTTTTGAATAAACAAAACTTATCCAACACAGAGTTATACACCGTGTCGAAAGCCTACCTGAAATCTAGAAAGAACTGTGCATAATAAGGTCGCTTGTCAGTAGCAGTGCTGGTACCATTAGTGAATTCAATGTTTGTGTTGTACAAAAAGCAATAGGTAAAGCTCTCTTGAAATGAATTAAAAATAGAATAGTCATTTATGTGAGCCAATATCTTCGATTATAAATTAGCTTGGTATACTTCACATGCTACACACGTTAATAAAATGCGTTGGTAATCCCCCACGTACCTGTTGTTTTTATGTTCGTCGCCTGTTACTGTAGCATCGCGTCAAATTGCATTGCGTGCCTTCACAACACTTGTAAATAAGATAATAATACATTGCACATATCTTCACTTCGCACAGTTCGAGATATACACCAGAAAAACGACAGTCAGTCAAAAACTTTAATGAAATGTCGTGAGCAGTTTAAGCCGAAGGACGATCCTCAGGTGGGCGATTCATCAATAGCGAACAAATTAACATGCATGCTCACTCGATATCTTCATCTTATGAAGGGAATTACGCGCAACCGGCAACGTCAGCTCTGACGAACCCTCCCAGGGTGCGAAAACATGTTTGAAGGTTGCGGTGCGGGCGTCCCGTCATTGCTAACCGCAACTTTCCGATCCACGGCGAAATCTACGGTGGACTATAAATGTTGTGTTGAAACTTCGTCTGCTGGTTTTAACACACTTCGCCGCAGGTCGGCACTTTCAGGGACTACTCACCCATACTCACTAACCACAATTTTTCAGCCTATGCACTCACTCTCATTCATACTCATGTCTACTTGAACTCATAGGCACTCACACACATTCATACTCACGACTACTCACACTCATGTGTACTCACTCACGTTCATACTCACGCCTACTCACACTCACAGGTCCTCAATCACGTTCCCACTCACGCCCACTCCGACTCATGAGTACTCACCCACGTTTGTACTCACGAGTACTCCCACTCGTAGGTACTCACTCAATTCATGCTCACGCCAACTCACACTCATAGGCCATCACTCATGTTCATACTCACGACTACTCACACTCATGGGTACTCACTCATGTTTATAGTCATGAGGGAGTACCCATGAGTGAGTACCCAAGCACTCACACGTAGTCACAGACATCACCACTCCCTCACGTTCATACTCACCCTTACTCAATCAGTCGTATGCACTGACTCATGATTACACTGACGCCTACTGACATACACAAGATCTCACTCACGTGCATACCCACGCTTTCCCGCACTCATACGCACTCACTCACCTTCACACTCACATCATTATCATCGTCATCATCATCATCATCACCACCACCACTATCATCATCATCATCATCATTACCAGCAGCAGCAGCAGCAGCAGCAGCCTGACTATAGCCACTGAAGAACAAAGACTTGTCCTTTGCTCCGCTAGTCAACTCAGTTTTGGGCTTGCTGCTGCCACTTTATACCAGCAAACTTCCTAAACTCATGTTCCTATCTAATTTTCTGTGTCCCCTTCACCCGCTTGCGTTCTCTTGAAATGTGCAAAATTAACCTACAGAAAACGAAAGTAACGTACACCAACTTCGTAAGAGAACAGCGCCTCGAATAGGTATATGTGCATTTGTAGTTGTAAAAGAGTACGTCTAATTAGGACAGGTAGTAACTCTGGAGCTGAACCACGAGCAAGTATCTGGAAGAATAAGACTGGGGTAGAGCATTCTAAAATTATGACGAGAAAATGCTACTATTCCTCTAAAGGAAGATATATAACCGCTGCATCTTACCTGCGCTTACCTACGAAGCAGAAACCTGGAGGATTACAAAGAGGGTTCAACTTGAGTTGAAGGCAGCGCAGTGAGCAATAGAAAGGAAAATGATAGGTCTAACCCTAAGGGACAACAAGAGAGCAGGGTGTATCAGAAAAGAAATGGGTGTTCAGGAAATCGTAGTCGCAATCAAGAAGGAATGCCGTTGGGAAGGGCACGTAGCGCAAAGGCAAGACAAACGCTGGTGATTAAGGATCAGACATGTACTCATACTCATTGGTATAACCGAACACACATACTCACGCCTACTATCCTTAATGAGTGCTCACTAACGTATACTCAAACTCATTACCACTAGTTCACCTCCATACTCTCGCCTACTTACACTCATAAACACTCACTCACTTTCATACTCAAGCCTACTCACACTCATAAGCACTCAGGCACTCCGGCCGTGGCGGCCACATTTTCGACGGAGGCGAAATTGCTCGAGGCTCATGAGCTTAGATTTAGGTGCACCTTAAAAAACCCCGGGTGCTTTGAAATTCCGGAGTCATCCACTACAGCGTCTCTCAATCTATGGTGGTTTTGGGGCGTTAATTCCCCGAATTATTGTAGGCACTCACTCACGTACTCACACCTCTCGCCTATTGCTGCTCGCGTGCATACTTACGCCCACTAACTCTCATATGTACTCACTCAGGCTCACCCTCACCTACTCATGCCCATGTGTACTCGTTCCAGTTTATGTCCACACCTACTAACACTCTAAAGTGTTTTCTCACGCATCGTCACAGCTACTCAGACTCATCAATAGTAACACGCGTTCATACTCACGTCCTTTCACATACCTACTAGTTCAATTTCACACTCAGACCTTCACACACTCGCAGACCTCATCGATTCAAACGCATACGTAGTCTATCACGTCCACACTCACGCCATTTCACACTCCTAATCACTCATTCAGGTTCGTGCTCACACCTGCTCATACCCACGGGTACTCACTCGCTTTCAGTTGGTGAGTTCTGTGGTGAGTTGAACTGGTAGGGTAAAGAAATTTGTTCCTTGAATTCCGAAAAAAAGCAGATATGTTCCACCGAAATTGCGAGTTAGTATGAATACAATAACAACATGTCGTAATTTTACACGAAGGAAGCTGCTAACTCTCTTTGATCCAATATCGCACCACTACAAAATGCTATAGTGTATGGGAACACGGGGGGGGGGGGGGGGTTGGAGTGGTTCTAAGGATTGGAAAGTAAAAGAAAAGTGCACCCTGCAACTGTCTGCAGCTAAGTGCGACACCTTAGCAGTGGTTTATTGGAAAAGGGCAATGAAGGGAGGTAATAGACTAGAAAAAACTAGAGTGGAGAGAGGAAAGGGGAAGGAGAAATCGAGAGAAGAGACGAAAAAGAAGGGGACGCACAGATCACCTACCAAAAGTGGGGGACCCTTAAGCTTCTCCTTTAAGAGTTGAACGCGATAGCGAAATCCGGCCCCTAGTGCACCATTCAACTGCTAAGTGCATATATATTAATATGTTTTGTTACATACACACACGCGCACACAGTAGATTGTACCAGCGCGCGCGCTCGAATGGTACATACAGATTTTTGATGTAAAGCAGGAGTCGCATGGCCTCCAAGACACACGCCGCACGCTTGCCATCTCGGAGCCCATAAAGAGTCTCACAATGCCTCACAGAAAGCAGCACATTATCTAGCGTTTGCTGTTAGCTCTATCAAAGCCTCTAGAAAGGCATGATATATTGCCCGCTAGATAGACACAGTTTTCCCTTTGTAGAGCTGTTTGAAAGTTCATTATTGTTTTCAGTGGTGACGGCTGCACTATGCCGGCCTTTTTCGACGCAGTTTGAGGCCTCCTGAATGCGCCTACAAATCGCTGAATGGGCTCATTTTTGTCGTGACACCTTTCCAAAAAATGCGTTAAAGGGGCCCCGAAACATTTTTTCAAGTAACCATGAAATGAATTCACTAGAGCAGCTTATTGTGTCACGAATTCAATGCCACAAAAATTTTAAGAATCCGTTAAGTGCGATTGAAGTTACAAAGGTTTTGTCGCATGCTGCAATTGCATTATCTCTTCTCTCGTCCCGACGAAAGCGCTGGAAGCTAAGCGAAGATAGGGTTCCTCGACGCGCACGCCCCCTTGAGGGTGGAGACACTCTATGAAGAAGTGAGTGCCTGCCATTCGGCTCCCCCTGTCTTGTTGTGGCTGGTTGAGTGAGACACGAGCATGGTGTTTTCTCGGGCGAAATGTCTGGTATATAGTTGCGTGCCACAGTGCACAAACCACTCGCGAAGCAGCTATAGGATATTTAGATTTTCGAAAGAAAAGTCTACTCCCTTGGCTTCGAAAGATCAAGCGCTAGAAGTGACAACCCACGGACCGTTCGTGTTTATGCAGCGTAATTTATGCCATTTCAGCATTTTGAGAGTTATAGCTTAAAGTGCTGTCGCACGGGCACTTTCAATCGCGATAAAGCCTGATGTGATTGACTCTCTTACACCAGCTGCAGAACAGTGCCAATCACTGTAGAGAAATTTGATTAAGATCGGGCTTAACAGCGATCACCAGTGCACCGGGTGCAATACACGTTCACTTGTAAGCTGTGAACATGCGAATTTAACTTGTTAATTTCGGATCGCACAAAATGCGTTGTTCTCAATCGCTTCTTGTACACAAGCTGCAATTGCACGAAGATGTGCGCCTATGTTGTTCGCTTGTTGCTACCGGCGCCTCCAACTATTTCTTTTTGGGGCAAAGTCCTTCACGCCATGGGTTGTATGTCACGTGTCGTCGTTGTCGTAGTAGCCAGTTGCATCGCATTGCACGCAATTAAAACGGTGTCCCAGCATATACACGGAGTGAAGGATGATGAGTGGGGCGAAGCGTCCATCAGTCAGTCCATGCTTACGGGCGTCCGTCTGTTCATCTGTCACTGCGTTAGTTTGTGCGTCCATCCATCCGTCCGTGCGTCTGTCCGTCCATGCGTCCACCCGCGCGTCTGTGCTTCCGTCCATTCATTCATCCCTGTGTTCGTCCACGCATCGGTCCGTCTGTGCTGTTGGCGCACCAACGAGGGGAGGGGGGTTAGGGAGTTGTAACCCCCCAGAAGCCGACCTGACCCCCCTATTATATGCCCCAATGTCCTTATCGCCGAGCCACTTACGTCTGTGGTGCACCGAATCGGGCGGGAATCAGGGGTTTTCATTCTTCCCACCCGGTCGACCCCCTACCCCCGTACGTGCAGCCTTGCTTTCAAGTTGTCGTCGTTCCAATCCAAGAAGTTACTTGTGGGCAAAATAGTCTGATGTATTCTATTAATAATGTCACATTCACATATCTACTCCTATACTGAAAGAGCAGAAACCGCATGCTCTGTTGCTCGAGCTGCGTTCAATTCCAAAGAAGCAGCTTTTCAAACAAAAAAACGTGCTTTATTGAGTCGTCAGTCTAACGGTACTTTTTTTATTCTTGGTAAATGTCCAAGAGGGGCTGTGTACAATGACGATGCCCTGTGTGACTTGCCTTGGCGCAGAGTGCATGTCACTTCAAAATGTGTTACATCTAGCAGCTCGAACATCTGTGTATGCAATGCTACATACAGGTATGTTGCATATGAGTAACATTTGCAAGATACATTTGTAATACTTGTGTCTATGCGCTTCGAGTTGTTGATAAATACACCTTCGTGCTGTCAAATGCTAGCTCTTTAGTTAGCTCAATTGGCCGAGCGACCACCCCAGATAGGTGTTGGTCCTGGTTCGAACGACGTACCAGGACAAATTTTTCGGGAACTGAGGATTTATTTCTGAGAAATCTATATGATTTTCCTTGTCACTTCGAGCTACAAACGGGCGGCGGCTGCATTTCCGATGGAGGCGGAAATGTTGTAAGCCCGTGTGCTCATATTTGAGTGCACGTTAAAGAACCCCAGGTGGTCGAAATTTCCGGAGCCCTCCACTTCAGCATCTCTCGTAATCATATGGTGGTTTTGGGACGTTAAATTAAACAAATCAATGAATCAAATCGGGCTACAAACGAGTGGTTGTCTTCCTTCCATATCATACATGTATGTTCAGAACAAGAGTTCGCAGTGTTGTTCACCGTTTATAACATTATCCGGTTCACACGGCCAAATCTACTGCACTGACTTGCAAACATACAAATACCTAAAGGTTCAGTTGAACGCTTCTAATGCAATTAAAGATGAAGATCTCAAGTTCCTTGATACCACCAAGTTATCGGCCTCACAATGCTTGATTTAATGGCCCTAAGTGTGTCATGAGACGAAGCTGCAAAGTAATAACATTACGCCCTTGTTGCTTTAAATGTGCAACTTTCTTCAAATTAAAAGTCATTAAGCTAGTCATAGAAATAACGCGTAAGTTTATTCGATGACCTAAGTCGCTATAGTAGTGAAACACGCGGTGCCCATTTCTAGTTTCGATGCCGGTGGCAGTTTCATTACTTTTTTCCAAATCCTTTACATTATAGTGAACTTGAATTGTGTCCGTCATGTAGCTTGTTTTCCTTTAAATACTAATCCCGGCTGCGGCGGCTGCATTTCGGATGGAGGCGGAAATGTTGTAGGCCCGTGTACTCAGATTTGGGTGCACGTTAAAGAACCCCAGGTGGTCGAAATTTCCGGAGCCCTCCACTACGGCGTCTCTCAGAATCATATGGTGGTTTTGGGACGTTAAACCCCACATATCAATCATATCAATCAAATCATTTAAATACTCAACAATAAGCACACTACTTGCCGAAAAACATTCTTTTTTGCATCATAAATGAACTTTTCAAAACACAAAGAACCAAGGCACAAATTCGACGGCAAACGCGTGTTGCCGCTGCAATGCTCTTTAGATTTAATGTACTTTCAATTAGCGTCATTGTTGACGTGCAAACGGTGTAAAACTCAAATTGGCCGGATGAAATCAAGTTAGTTGCCCATCCTCTGAAACAAAAAAAAGTATTTCAGGCACCCTTGCCTTTCCAAATACATTGTGCTACTCTTCTTTTTCTTGCCTCATTACAATGCATTAAGTTTGTTAAAGATATAAACTTTCTCATTATTATTTCACTATTTGAAACTCTGAGCCCGTTTGCATATCGCTGTGACAAATATAACAATAAAACGCACCAAAGAACTTGATTTTAACCTATTCTAACCGTAGCAGTATCTTCTCGAGAACCAGACTCATCTGAAGGACTGTCGTTTCATGAGATCTCATATCGCATTTATTCTCTCATCTCAATTTATTGAACAAGTATTCAGTTCTTTCTTGAAGCGGAAACTCATTGTCGCTTTTGGATGTTCTCGCAACCTGAAAATAAAACTGCAAACACAACTACCCTAACTGATATCCTCAGTTCCCTTCAGACCACCTTAAAATCCGCGATACATCAGTAGTAAAGACAGTAATGTGAAGAGCCGCAATCCAGTGCAGCACACAACTAAAAAAAAGTGGAAAAAAACGACATATTTAGCAATCTCGCCAAAACGGTTACCCAAGAATGTTCATTCAGAGTCAATTACCTTCCGAAAACACAACGATGAAATCTTAGAAATGCAGCAGCAGTATTCCCCTTATCAACACCATGATAGAAACATATCACTCTCCGTTTTCCGAGGCGCCAGTGAAACCATCGCGCGTTTGAAGCGAACCAAGGCCACGTGCAACTCGTGGAAGGCTGAGTCAGGTGATAATAAGAACGCTTGTGGCCCGTCCGCTTTCGCTGCGGCCACACACACTCGCACTTCGAAACAGGAGGGATAAAGGCTGAGCTAATTCTAAACCAGAAATGATGCAGTGCACGCGACTGCAAAGTGAAACCGCATGTTCGAAGAACTGCTTACGTACTCAGCTACTAAAAAAAACGAAACAAAAATGTCTCGCTGACTTCTCACACTACGAATGCGTTGCCTGCAGTCGAAGACGGGGGGGGGGGGGGGGGGGCGCTCGTGCCTACCCTCTTCTAACTCTAAAGAGGGACCGCATGCATTCCGAAAGGTCACGACAATGACGATAGTTATAGCGCGAGAACAAAACGACGACACAAAGACAAGAAGGACACGAAAGACGCGAGCGCTATAACTATCGTCATGCCATACCAACTAGCCCAACCTGCCTCACTTCTAAGTCAGGACAATGCCCACTCAAAGTCCTAAAGATAAGAAGGCGCTTCAAAACACGTGTTTTCGGTTTTCTTCGGGGCTTGCGTTTTCTGCAGGAAAATCGCGTCTCCAGAAGGGTGGTCATGCATTTTCTTCTAGACAGCGAACGTACAATGAGCACTGTAGTGGCGAGAAGGAAGGCGACCTTGACGCGGCTCGTTCGTCAAAGCCACCGCGGAAGCTCTGCAGCAGAAGCACATGGCGATATTACGTACGCTGTGGTTCCTGAATTTTTGAGCAATCTTTATTCGAAACTTTCAGAGACTATAGGGGGCGACACAAAAAACGAAAATGGCGGTCAATGCGGTGATCTTCTGCCTGCGCGGAGCCTTCGTCACAGTTGTTCCCACCGCGTGGTTGCCGCCGCTTTCGGCTAGGATAATATTCCGTGGTATTCAAATTGCCATGAATAAAGCAGCTCATGCTAGAGTGCAATAAGTGTGAGACACGCGGTGTGATCTTTCACCGGATTCAACGTTCGACCCGCTTGCGTAGCAGCCGGTTCGGTGACGTTCTGTCACACTGTATTGGCAGATCGGGCACCTCGCGTGCGTCAAACTCGGCAGATTTTTGTCATCCACTAAGTCCAGCGATCGCGCGGTGATATATAGGCTGTGTTCCAATTCTTAGACAGCACATAGACAGTCTACGAAGACTGCTTAGAAGACCGCACCGAGCCCATGATGTCCGAGAATTGGAACACGTTTAGACAGCTTTTACGCGACAATGCGCCACTTTGCGTCGAGAAGAAAGAGCTAAAAGAAACAAACGTAACAGTTGTAATTTCTAGCTTATTTCGTGTTAAAATCATAAACAAATAAACTTGACCCACATTGAGCGTCTGGAAAATTGTCTGCTTGTGTGCAGACGGCCATTCTGATGAGATTTGATATATCTGAGCGATTCGCTGAGCCGCCATCTTGTTTATACAGCAAAGTAGCCTGCATCGTATTTGTCTACGATGCGGTCTTCTCTGAGCGTTCTACTTTGCCGGGTATACGTGAGAATTGGAATGGGACTTAAGATGGCCGCCGTCCATTTTGCTGTCTATTTAGGCGTCTACGGTGAGTATTGGAAGCCATAGACCATAGTGGACAACACAGGAGACAGGTGACGTAAGGCCGCTTGTGCTACAGGTCGTTTCTTTACCACTGTCATCAACTTAACCGAGGGTGCCAGTTTCATGCCAGCGAAGATGGGTTAGAATTGTTTAATTACACAAACTAATACTTAACCCAACAAACGTGTGCTACAGTATGTCACTTATTCAAAGCAGCGCCGGTTTACAAGCTACGAGCGAGCTTGGGGACCACGATGCTTGCACATTTCACAGGTAAACATGCGGCACTGCAGGCACTCTTGCCCAACCGGATTATTTGCTGCGATCTTCATATCAATGTTATGGAGAAAACTGCTTGCATATCTCGTCGCAGACAGAATGCTAGAAATGTCAATCACGTTGATGAAATTTGAGCACCCTAGGCAGGCTTGCGCTCGATCGCGGACCGTGGCGGTGTCTGCCCAACATGCCACGCAGCGGACACAGGCTGCTCGCAGTGCCAGTTGCGGCGAGCTGTTACGTGTTCTTCACTCACAAAAGCATAGTTGTATTTAGCGTGTTATTGTTTTCCCTTCCTAGTCCCCATCAAAAGAAAAAATAAGAAGGCACTCGCCTGTTGCGTCAGGATTACGCACCATGGTATAGCACAGCACGCTAAGTGCAGTGCTGCTGAGTTTGGTGACATGGGCTAGATTGCCAGCCACGGTGGCAAAATTTCGATAGGACTAAGTGTAAAAAAAACAGATGCTAAAATTTAGGATCACTTTAAAGCACCACAAGCGGTGGAAATGAATCACGAGATCCTTACTACACCATCTCACCATACATCGTATCGTGGTTTTTGTAAACAAAATTCAATCAGTTGTGTCGCGTCCCAAAAGTGGCCACATTGTTATCGTGACAAGTTTCAAGATGTGCAGTTCCACAGCCCATCCTTCTTTCTGTCGTAAGCCGAAAAGAAAACCAAGCACGCTTATGACGCCTTTCACGGTGCGGTTGGACCACTGCAGCCCACAGCACACGTGATTTCTCTTGTATTATTTACCCATTACTGAAGCACACGTTGTCGCCAGGCAAGTTTTCATTCTATGACCCCATCATAGCTTTCACCGGTTCCCGTATGGCGGCGTCACCGTAGCAGAAAATTGCGAGGCAGCCAGCCACTTCGCAGTACCGCACGCATGCAGGAACCCCAAGCAAGCACGATTGCCATGCGAAACCTATGGTTGCGAAGAAGGTAGCAGTAAGACGCCGTGTTATAATGAGGAAAAATGGCTCTAAGAACTTGCGAAAGGCATATTGAAGTTCACATTTTGTGCTTTTTTTTGAGAAGCTATGTGTCACACTCTCTTTCTTTACCCTTTTTTTCTTGCACGTGGTAAAATGGACGAAAGGCACCCATGCATGCATACGCTCAGTTCGCCCGCTACAACTTGTGTTCTGCGTCTGCTGCGCGAATGTGCGTCGGCAATGCGCTTTCAAACAGACCACAGGCATCGCTGAAGGGCCAGTAGAACAAACGATGCTCACCGAACTCCCTGAAAAGGAGTCTGCATTGAGATTTAAGACACGCAGCAACAGCACCGGAATCCTCGATTACAGAAAAAAAAGCGAATACTCGGAACATACCATCGTCAGATGCGTCCATCGATTAGTGATCACTGAGAATGCTTCAGTCACCAAACTTGAGCACCCGAATGACATTGCAAATCGGTAAGCGTAGTTACAATCCAGTTGATCCGTAAGCTGAGAGTTTTACTACACGTGCGCTGCGTTGAGCTGCGCATACTTTTTATAATCAATACCGCAAAGCTTATAATCAATATTTACGATGCACTTTCATAATTGTATTCTGACGAGGCTCAAAGGAAGTGAAATATATAGTGTGTTTGTTCGCACTATCCGGAAATTCCTCAGTTGCAGTTCTTTAACTGCTAAAGTTGCCAATGGGACTTGTCTGTATCGCATTTACTGTATCGTATTAACCGCGGTTATCTCGATAACTTGCTTTTTCACTCACGGAAAATCACGGAGTGATTTTTCACTCACAACTAACAGGGCCAACACCGATGGCGGCCTTTCTGTGACACGAGCTGTCTAACGCTATCAAGTTACAATGACGCGGTGCGCATTCTTTAAATTTGCTCACGCAGTGCACTTCCATCTACGAAGTCCAGCAGTGGAGAAAAGGCACGCTTGATATGCGCACGGCAGCTGTTTCGGAACAGGTGGTGTTCAGCTGTTGTCCGAGGCAGGTCGAGAGCTCCATACGCTGTGAGCATCACTTGTCTGTTCGCGTCACCAGCCGGGCAATGAAGCAAGATGTGGTGCAGGGTCTCCAGGTCGCCCCAGTCCATGTAGTATCGACTGCCACGCCCGGAGAGCAGATATTTTCACTCGGCTGTGTAGTTGTCTGCAGGGCGAAGACGGAGAAGAAAACCGTGGTCTCGTTTTGGTAATCCCTCGAGAGGGAGCCGCCGCGGCGGCTTGCCGGATGCTACGCAATGCTCGGTATGACGCTAACGCACGTAGCGGGTGGTGCGGAGACCGCCGGCGTCCGTGGAGTACACGAAGTTGGTGACGCCGACGCTGGGGTCGTGGGCATCCTTCGTGGCACAGTGGGCCGCCTCTTTGCTGGATGTTCCGAAGTGTGCAGGTACGCAGTGCAGCGGAAGGTTGCAGCCCGATTGCTGCTAGGTGGATAGCCGGCCAGCTGGAGTACTGCGAGCAGGCACTACAGTCAAAAGCTCACTCGCCCGCTGATTGATATGTGGGGTTTAACGTCCCAAAACCACTATATGATTATGAGAGACGCCGTAGTGAAGGGCTCCGGAAATTTAGACTACCTGGGGTTCTTTAACGTGCACTCAAATCTCAGCACATGGGCCTACAACATTTCCGCCTCCATCGGAAATGCAGCCGCCGCAGCCGGGATTTGAACCCGCGCCCTGCGGGTCAGCAGCCGAGTACCTTAGCCAGTAGACCACCACGGCGGGGTTCACTCGCCCGCTGACCCATGAATGAGTGAGGTAGAGCGTACAGCCTCTTCAGAAGTAGCTGCCCCTGCGTTGTGGTTTTCAGCCGCAGAACATGATTTAGTGTCCGCTGGGTCACCCGTAAAAAGATGGGAGTTTACCGCACCTCAGTGGCCCACCTGGAAGGTGTGGGGAAGTCCGTAATACTCCCACACGGCGTTCCGATGGTCCGCGTCCAGGGCAGCCAGCTGGCAAGCACACAGCGAAGCCATGGATGCCGTGTTGAGGACGCGTGCCGATGCGACTGCATTGTAGAGTCGCAGGCCAAGGGCAGGGGCGCAGCCATGACCTGGTGCGAGGATACTGCGGGTGGCGCAGAGTACCTTGTGGTAGCTCCCAAGACAGGTGTCTTTTATGCTCTTTCTCGCATCAGTGGTGACCCAACACTAAGCCAAGTTCACAACGCGCGTAAAGAATATGAGTCGTTTGCTGTTGAAAGCCGTGAAAGCACTCACGGCCATAGGCATGCATGGGGCGGGTGGGGGTCGTGACCACACCCTTGTCACCTAAAAAGGATGGAATGTGCTCCCAGTCCACCCCTTACGTTACCCGAATAAGGATGAAGCACTGGAACAAATTTTCCATCCACCCTTGAAGGGATACCTGCGCCCGCTTTGGCTGACGCACGCGAACGCACGCCACGGCGCACTAGATATTGATACATGCTGCGCCAGCCACGCAGCACTCCCCTTCCAATCTCCCGGCGTTTCTTTATGCTCTTTTGCACAGAGAAATATGGGTGGGACGTTTGCTTTCCTCTTGAGGGGGAAGCGATGTCAAATCTGGCATGCGGGAGAATGTTATCGCATGTGCCGTCCACGCTACGGAGATGGCCTGCTTCTTTAATCTGTGCTTCAGTCGTGTTCCTCGCCTACACTCGCGAGCTTTTACTCGCGGGTAAAACGTACGGTGCGTGGAGCGATGATATCAGATTGGATGTAGCTACGTGACGGCGAGGGACGCAGACATGCCATCGTCGCAAGTTTGATGAGAGAAGGAAGGCCTACAGCTGAGGATTCATTCTTTTCTGAGTTTTAACGTCTCCCAATCAACATCTAATTATGAGAGACGCCGTAGTGGAGGGCTTCAGAAATTTCGACCTCCTGGGGTTCTTTAACGTGCATCAAAATCTGAGCATACCGGAATACAGCCTTTTCTCCTGCATTGAAAATTCAGCCGCCGCCGCCGTATGAGGAAGGATAGGATGGTGACAGTAGTGTCCAGCCGGCAAAAAGCACCCGAACGCTCTAAACGGCTCTCGCCACGAGCCATCGGCACTAGTCGTCTATTCATCCTGCCGGATTGCCGCCACTAGCGCTGTGCTACATGCACTTCATAAGGAAAACGATGGCAACTTGTATAACCTGTCCAAAGTGTCTATATAGCAAATAATGAAAGAAAAATCCAAACACGATCGAAGCATGGGCGCCTTTTTGCAGGGTATATCTACATCGTCTCCGTTGTATATATAGAGGTCCTCTTTTGGAAGAATTAAATGATCCACCATGCTTCCATTTGTTTTGTTCTCACATTCACTACCTTTCTTACTCGTGATGTTTCTTCGCCACCAATTTCTTCGCAAAGCACGCGTGCAATGTCACCATTAAACGTTGAGCTTATCAGGAATTTGTGCTTGTCGGGTACAACATGTCATCGGTGCTTGGGCTGGTAAAAATGCACAAAATGGGCCCCGCCGCGGTGGTCTAGTATCTAAGGTACTCGGCTACTGACACGCAGGTCGCGGAATTGAATCCCGGCTTTGGCGGCGGCATTTCCGATGGAGGTGTAAATGTTGTAGGCCCATGTGCTCAGATTTGGGTGCACGTTAAAGAACCCCAGGTGGTCGAAATTTCCGGAGCCCTCCACTACGGCGTCTCTCAAAATCATATCCTGGTTTTGGGACGTTAAATTCTCAAAATCAATCAAAGGCACAAAATGGAGTGAAAAAAGCTGATCGCTCATGATGTCAAGGAAAACATTGTGAGCGACTGCATTGCAAAGCTGGGTCGGGGGCAATTGTACACTGATATTGTTCTAGTATGAGCAGAAATCAATAGAATGTACGCTAATGATGTCACATGAATCACCGTTCTGCCATCATTCAGTGCACCAAAAAGACAAAATAAGATGTGTTATATTTACATCTACGTAATTTAATATGCTTGACATGAAGCCTAAGGCTTCGATTTTGTTCCAGAGAGCTCAATGCGTGCCTTCGGCTCAGCTGTCTGGTATTAGAAACCTTCAGAGATGGTATCAACCGGTACACAATAGCTGTGAAGCAAGCTGTTAAAATGAGACAGCCTTTCGGCATCTTAGAAACAGTGCGAAACTGATACTATAGCATTCAGGCACCCCTATTATAAACATTGAGTTAGCGTTACGTGTGGTCATGTTACTCATAAAATAATGAATTGCCTTGGAGCTCACATAAACATCAATCCTCTACATATCAAAGGGATGCCGACATAAGCATTGAAGGTTTTCGTCGCTGCTTTGGTACTTCTTCACTCTTTGTTGTGCGTTCGTAGTCGATTATTGTATCATGGCTCGATGTGCTGCTTGAACTACGCACATCAATCAGGGAGCACTTACTATGCGAAATCATATTGTAGCAGTCTTTGAGGATCAGCACGCTCCTCAAACAGGGAGTGACTCGGCGCAATTTTGACACACCTGCACATTCACTTGTGCACCATTACGCGCGGCAGGCGTATAAACGCCATTTAAAGCTCACCAATTCGTTACAATCAGGTGAAACGTGCAGTTACACGCTTTTTTAGGCTACGACGCGCGCGCGCCAAATGGAGACGCTCTTCACAGCTTCAGTACTACGGCAACTACACCGCCACTTCTATGATCGCCCGCCGGAACATCCTCCAAAGACGCGGCTATGCAATATGACGTGGTCGCTTCGTTGCATCCACTGCCCCATGCATCTTCTCACTGCACTAGCGCAGCAGGTGGGGGCTGGGGCTCGCCGTCGCGTCGGCGCGGCAGTGTAGACGGCGCCTGCACTCGGAGTTTTAGAATACCGTTTGTAAGCGCTGCGGGCTTTGCGTGCGTAGCGGGCGCCATATGAGATTTAGAATAGCGTTTGCCCTGCTGTAAACCACAAAGCATGGTCGCAGTAACACCGAAGTATCAAAACCAGCGCTTGCAGGCCACATGGGGCCGCGATTGCCGCACGCAATTTCGGATTTTCTGCGTGCGGTCCGCGAACGCGAACGCCGACTCGCGTTACGATGCATGCGCAGTGGCAGCGACCGCACCGCAAGGGCTCGCGGTGCGCTATTATATCATGGAGCGCGTTCCGTGTACGGTAAATTTGCGTCAGAGAAAATGTGGGCATCTTCGAAGCCATTTCCTTCTTCTGTGGGTTAAAGAACCCCGGATGCATCGTTGCGGAGGTTTTGTTGGCTCTGCGCAGGAAGAGGCAATTGCAGGGGGCCTTATTTATGGATCTGCGCACGAGGTTCATTGGCAGCCTGCGTATGCCGGGTTGTCGCGGACAGCAAAAAGAAACTGTAATTCACTATAGTTGACAATATTATGCGTGTTTTTGTACTAATCCACGTGGCGTGAATGCTACAATAAGTTATCAAGGGTGATCGTACGCAGATTGCAGATTGTGATCTGCTCTTCTGAAGGCCCAATACGTCGCCTTTAGTGGCGGTTTCATGTAACCCCTGATAACTTTTACAGCGATAATAGGTGAAGTGTATGTTCACTCACGCAGAAGTGGAAAAAAAAGGCAGCGTGGAGAACATTTCAGCGTACTGAATAAATATAATGGCTGTTGTTCAACCCAATACACGAGGAGCAGAATATAGTTACAGCGTATTTACGTAAGCAATAAAAAAGGGGGTAGAAAGAGCGTTGTTGTTTAACATAGAAGATATATCTTGAGGTGCAGAATTAGTAGAACCTTTCCAGTGTGTATGCGCGAAATTGCTTAAATTAGACACACGTAGTAAGGAAGGTGAAGAAATTTGATTATACAAAATCAACGGCGTGTGATGCCGGCGCCGCCTCCTCACATGTTTATACGCACGTTTTTGTCTGTTTTCAGCGTTTGCCTGCATCTGTAGCGAGGTTCTGCGTATTAATAAAATAGAGTAAGTGGCCCCGCCGTGGTGGTGTAGTCGCTAAGGTACTCGGTTGCTGTGCCGCAGGTCGCGGGAGCAAATCCTGGCTGCGGCGGCTACATTTCCGATGGAGGCGGAATTGTTGTAAGCTCGTGTCCTCAGATTTGGGTGCACGTTAAAGAACCCCAGGTGGTCTCGAAATGTATTTAGAATTTTCACGCAACATGAAAGTCATTTTTATTTGGTGCACTAACACAAGAACGGCAATGAGACTACAGGGTACTATATCATCATTTCAAGCAGTAGTACCAGAATTTAAACAATGGAAACCTTCGAAAACACCTTGTACGCTGCCACTTCTCAACGTTATCCGTGAAATAGACTGCATTGAGAAAAAAGCAGACATGGCACCTCTAGTAGCGGCACAGTTAATACTTCATCAGCTTCATGTAATGCATAATCAAAAAACGAAGATATATACAGACGGATCATGCACTGAAGAAGCATCAGCCTGTGCACTCTTTATACCCCAAATTCCGAAAAAGAAGATGTACAAATAATTGCACAAATCTTCATCGACGAAAGCACAATTGGTGGCTATCTTTGAAGCAGTTAAGCTTATCTGCGAGAATCCTGAGTCACGAAAATGGGTGATATGCACTGATAGCAAACCTGCTCTTCAGCTAATGAGAAATGTGAGATCACCTTACAAAAATGGTGAAATAGCACAATGTATTTCAGAAACTGTGGAATATGCCTCATCGTAGGGTCACAACATCGTATTTCAATGGATACCCAGCCACATTGGAATAAAGGGAAATGAAGAGGCTGATAGCCTCGCGAAGGAAGCATTGAAAGAAGCTCGGGATTGCGCGATCTCTATGTCTGGGGCGGATATTCAACATTTTATAACGCAGGGAGCTAACCATTGTTCGATGAAGAAGTGGTTTGAGAGCCCTAAATCAAAGGAAACGGTACTTTATGAACTTTGATCCACACAAAAAATTTTCCATAGCTACAGACCTCCAACGACACCTAGAGACATTAATCCACCGACTTCGATTGTAAGTATAGCATACACAAACAGCTTCCTGCACAAAATACATCAATCCAACTCATCGGAATGCCATTGTGGTCATGCAGAAGAAAATGTTCGCCATATTCTTTTGGAGTGCGTTAAATACTCGAATGAAAGAGAAAAATTATAGAACAAATTAACAAGTTTGGACCGACGGCCCCTCACAATAAAGAAACTACTTGGACCATGGCCTGAGATGCATCGCCTGAAAAAGGCGGTAATCTTCCTGACAGGCTTTTTAGTGGAGACCGGACTGGACAAGCGCCTATGACCGACAGCCAGAGATGGGTATATATAAAATGTTGTCATGTATATACTGACAGTAAAAAAGTGTGTGCGTTTATATAGTTTATGACTGTGTGAACTGCACTAAGAAAACTGTGTATTGGCGTGATATTTGAACTGGTTTCAGTGTGCTATTATATTTTTTTCTTTTCCGTATTGTTAATTTTTGGGTACCGTTCTGTATAATTATTTTATTTTTCGCTGCAGAACTTTGTGATATGGAGTAGCCGAGGCAATAGGCACCTCAACCTCTCCACAGCAAAACAGTTAAAACAGAACAGAACAGAACAGAACCCCAGGTGGTCGAAATTTCTGGAGACCTCCACTACGGCGTCTCTCATAATGATATGGTGGTTTCGGGACGTTAAACCCCACATATAAATCGAAATAGAGTAAGTGAAGGGGCCTCCGTGCGTGGTATGTTATGTACAGCAATTCTGCTGCATATGTAAAGTAATCATATCCTAAAAACTCCAAATCGGGACGAGGGAGGAGGCTGCAGGAAAACATCTATTGCTGAAACAGAATAACCCACTTTTTATTTTTGTAGTCTATGCCATGTTCTGCTGCCTGGCAACTCGCATGGGGAAATGATATGAGCCGTTCGCCCTGTCAGCGAGGCACAGGCCACTTGGTTAGAAGAGCCGACGAAGCAAGAAGAGTGATTAGTAAGGAGCCTTAAGAAACCTCAATTGTTGCTTAAAAGAAGCCCAGATCAACTTGTTCAGCAAATTTGTTACCGGATGGCACATTTCAAAATTACGATTTTTAAGTTGTGTTTCACATGGTAATAAGTCTTGACAATACATATGTCTCTTTGTACTTGTTGTTTTATTGAGGGTGTTTATGTGTCTATGCAAACTCTATATTATCAAATATTTTCAAATCTGCTCATAACTTATTACTGTTCCATTTCGTCGCAACATTATTACGTCCTGTTCTACAAACTTCAGTTTTTGTGGCTACTCACGGTGAGTAGAAAATGCAACCGAGCAATTCACAAATATAACGCTTCCAGCGATCACCTCGTTATCACTTATCTAAAATGATCATAAATAAATATAGAAACATCATGTTGATTTCTGCCCTGCCTTTCGCAGCATTTGACATGCACATCGTATTCGAACTTTTAAGTTCGCTTTACTTACAACATTTATGTAAGCGGGGCCTACCTTAACTGGTTCATTCAAAATCCCAGGTAATTTTTTCGCACTTTGTATTTTACTCTACCGAATAGCCTGATCAGTTATTTTGTGAGTTTTGTTGAACTATAGTTAATTGGAAATTAAACTTTTTCTCGCTCTGTGTCACTCTTTTTGCAGTGACTAAGCACAGCGGAAAGTGTCATCGGGAGTTATCTCGAACACGCTCTCCGCAGCTCACACGATGGCAACCGTGCGACGACGGAAGACTACCGCCAGGAAGCGCAGCACTCGGTAGGCATCCGGTATCGCTCGCAATGTAACCAGAAGCTCGATCCGACAGCGGAAGGCCACGAAGCAAAAAAATAGTTCTCTTTCAACGAGTCTGGCCCCAGACCACAGTGAGAAAGAGAGTCCGGAGCCGCCATCTTCGACGGCCACTTTCTTACAGCCGAGTAGGTACCTGGTAACTGAGACAAACAGATATATATCAAGCGTTCATTTACTTCAGATGAAAAAGAATCGCTGCTTTAAATGAAGCATAAGCATAATTTTTAGGTGGACAGACGTGTAAGTACACCTTATAGGCAATGGTGTGGCGAACCTTGCCGAGAAGTCTTGATGCGTATACTAATAAAAAGCACGCATACTCTTGTTTAGTTTCTTCATTGAATTTGATTGCTGGATTCCTCGGAATATAAAAACGTCACAGCTATGCCGAAAGGGCGAAGGAATGAATGCGATAGCAACAATTTGAAAGGTCACGCGCAGAATGGAAAGCAGATAGAAACGTGCCCCGCGTTCTCGCGCACAAAGTACGCAAAAAAACGTATTTACAAAAATGAATGCACGCGAATAAGCGTCTCATTTGCTACTTCGCTGAGTCTGAAAAGCGCGCGCTTTTCTCGAAGGGAGACTGCAATGGTTGCAGTGACTTTGTACGCCCGGTAACTACAGCAGAATCGCTCCACGTAAAGCCCGAGGCCAGCCAAGGCGTACGATCCTACCCTCCTCACCACCGCGAGATAAGGGCGCGCCAGGGAGCGTTACTCCCTTTCTCTAAGCCGGGCAAAGTACGCGTAGGAGATTAGAGCGGGCGCCGCTGCGTGATGTGGTCACGTGCGCTCATTGGGCCATCTTTCTGGTAAAGGCGAAAAGACAGCAGCGGTAAGTGGTAGATATGCCCCGCCACGGTGGTCTAGTGGATAAGGTACTCGGCTGCTGACCCGCAGGTCGTGGGATCAAATCCCGAATGCGGCGGCTGCATTTCCGATGGAGGCGGAAATTCTGTAGGCCCATGTACTCAGATTTGGGTGCACGTTAGAGAACCCCAGGTGGTCGAAATTTCCAGAGCCCTTCACTGCGGCGTCTCTCATAATCATATGGTGGTTTTGGGACGTTAAACCCCACAAATCAATCAAGTGGTAGATATAAATAGCTTGCTGTTTGAGCGGTGAAGAACGAACGTTTTTGGGGTGGGTCAGTAGATAACGCCTCGCTTTCATGACGCAGAGGTGCCACGTTTGGATACTCGCGCTGCTTTATTCTGGAATCTTTTTTTCTTTCTTGCGTTTTCATATATATAGATGCGTATACATATAGGATGCATGACAGCGACGCCAACGTTGACGCCAACGCCGGCGGCAAATGAAGCCGAGAGTATTCATAAAATTGCTATCGCATTAAATTTTTCCGTACATAAAAGGCGCGAAAATGTACAGGGTCAATTTTTATGAAAGGGAACACGGGAGGACGCGGCTTTCGCACTCCGGTCGCTGCTGGCTGCGCGTTCAAGCGAGAGCGATAGCAACCGCAGTCTTTTTTGCGTCATCTCGGGGTGAGCAAAGCAACCATTCGTTGCTGATATGGAACCAGCGGCGAAATTATGACCCCCTCCCCCTTCAAGGCGATTACGTTAGTGCTGGTAATCAACTTGAAGGGGGAGGGGTTGCAAGCTTGCCCTTCTATATCAGCAACGAATGCTTGTTTTGCTCGCTGAGAGATGACGCAAAAAGAGACTGTGGTTGCTATCGCTCCCACTTGAACGCGCTGCCAGCAGCCGCCGGAGTGCGCAGGCCCCGCGTAGCCTTGTTCCCGTCCATAAAAATTGACACTGTTCACGGGATTAAGTTTCATATTCGGCATTTTTGCCCGCGTACGAGCCGCTTCTTCCAAATAAGTTTAAGATACGTTTTTGCCAGCCAATGCACGCATCCGTCTCGTGAAGATAACAACCAAACAACAAGGCGGGAACCCCGTCTTTTATTGGGCACGCGCTGCGCGCCAATAAAAGAACTACTGGGAAATCACTTCAGGACCGTGAAGTGCTGTACGGATTTTTTATACAATATGTCAGGGTGTTTGTTCTGTACGCGTACTGATTTTTAAATGTGAAGCATTTCTTAGCGAACATCGGCGACTTTGTGCGTATCTATCTATTATCAAGCTGCTTACGACTTTTACCTCTTCTTGCCTATCATGCATGTCATAACATGCAATTCATGATAGGTATGTTATGAATGTTATGATTTAGATTTCATAGTCTTGCTGCGCTTGTGGTAGTTTAGCTCACATGAAATGTTGCGAAACCTGTATGGTATGACATGACTTCATGGCAAACACAAACGACCGACCCTAACATGAAAATCATGACATACGTGTCTTGCAAGAGCATCACTACATGCCACAATCATGATGCGCTCGAAGCCGTTTCACTAAGTTCGCATATACCAAGTTTGGTATTACATGACATAAATAGCTCACGAAGGTACGTGACTGATGCAAACAGGATAATCATGAGCTGCGTGTCATGTAACAACGTTCTTCTTCTTCTTCTTCTTCTTCTTCTTCTTCTTCTTCTTCTTCTTCTTCTTCTTCTTCTTCTTCTTCTTCTTCTTCATTTATTTATTTATTTATTTATTTAATACTGCAAGCCACCCTTTGGCAGCCAGGGCAGGAGTGCTACAGTGCAGAGTTTCAATACAAAGTTTACACGCAACAAGTAACATGGTCCGCGGTACACAGGGGAGCAATAATGCAGTAAGCTTTCAGATTGTCATGACACACACACAAGCACGCGCAAGCAGAAGCACGGCCCACGATTCGCAAAGCAGAAGTTACAAATAGCTGCTTGAATATACAATAAAACCGGCAATGCTAGACTAATGCAAAACACACAAAGTGCACTACGCACACTACTACTTCTTTTTCTTCTTCTTCTTCTTCTTCTTCTTCTTCTTCTTCTTCTTCTTCTTCTTCTTCTTCTTCTTCTTCTGCACTTATCATGGCTCTTACCCAATGCAGAGGATTGGCCGAGTGTTAGGTGAATTTTTTAAGTGTTTTCTCGCAATTTTTTTCGTGTAAATTAGGGATAGGGTATACAGCAAATTTATTTACCAAATATTAGTACTTAAGTGTTTAAAAGGATGAACGATTTAACTCAATATTCTTTTAGTCTGACTGATGAATTCCTTTATGGCATAGTAAACATCCCTATGATACTCGCTCCAGAATGTCCACTGTCGTCCTCCTCTTCATCGTGTGGATCGCTATGCCACTCGTACGTAGCAGTGTACATACATATATAGATATACCTGAATAACAGAGGTGGCAACGGCAAAAACCAGCCGAGACTGTCTCTATATTTCCTATCAAACTAAAAAAATCACAGCATATCAACAGAGTGAATGATGATGAGTGGGGCGAAGCGTCCGTCAGTCCGTCAGCGCTTCCGCCTGCCCTTTCATTCTTGCTTCCGTTTGTCGGTCCATGCGTCCATCCATCCGTTAGTGCGCCTCTCCATCCGTCCATCTAGTGAACAATTCATGTACCACCATCTCACATATTTTCATCATATATTAATCATATAGGAGTACCACCATACAGCGGACATTCAAAGACTAAACAAGAGATGGCTACCCACTAGTACGACTACTACTATTACTACTACTACTACTACTACTACTGCTACTACTGCTGCTACTTCTGCTACTACTACTACTACTACTTACATCGCAGACGCACGACCGACAGCTTGAGGAGCTTCGCACTAAACCGGCCAGTTTTTGCTAAGTACAAGTTAATTCGCGGCACACATTTATCGCGGACAGCCGCTTATGTCCGTTTCGTCACTATTCCAGTCACTGCGTCGGCCGTGTACCCGGGACTCCACAGTAGTTACGAAATACTCCTTGGTGTCGCCACCACGTGGCACATAGTGGTCTCACAAATATTGTGAGAAACTCTGATAGTAGCATTAGTAGGTAATAGTAGGCCACCGATCGTCACCGCACGCAGCGCGTGCCACTCTCGTGCTCATTCGGTCGTGGCACATTCGGAACAGGCGGAACCATCGGATAATTTCCAACCACTATGGCGGCGAACGACGAGGTTTCGAAGGTATTTCAATCCTATTTTTACCACGTTTCCTGCTTGTGACTCTCGCAGACGTTACCGGAGCATACAGGTTTATATTTTCAGCCATTTACCTTTTGTTTTACATTGAAGGTTGTCGGCTAGAGCTCCCAGATTCGTTGCGTAGCTGCACCGGATTTCGTGTATAGGCTTAAGCACTGTGAACTAGTGTTTCCTCGTTGATTGCGTTGCCCCATTTGGGTGTTATGAGCTTTTAGTTAAGAAACATACGCTTCCGACACTACTGTAGATCGTTGAGGCGCCCACTTTTTTTGTGTGCAACTAACCGTAGTATACGACCCAGTGAGTGCCCATGCACGGGGGGGGGGGGGGGGGGGGGGCGGGCAAGACCCGGGAACGTGTCGCATTACGAGCAGCACCGAGAGCGCCTTGTGGATGCGCTTTGCCGTCACATGGTGCTTCTTGACGTGTGCAAGTCTCGCCCCACGACAGTCACCTCTGTGAAATTATGCGTAGTTTGCTTGTTTCTAGCTGAAGCCGGCTCTGCCCACGGGCGTTGCCGTCTTATGCAGGATTACGTCGTGCTATGCATGATTTTTCATTTTAAAAGCTTGCTCATGCTCAGTTAAAAAACTGCCCCAGTGTTTAGCGGGATACCGTCCGGGTTTTGTCAGATGCATTCAGGCTTAGTGTAGACTTCATTCTTCTAACAGTTTATTCAGGTTAATTGTAAAGAGATTGATTTGAATAACTATTTCACTTAACCGCATTGGTGTTGTTGCAATTGTAAGCCATAGGTTTTGTACCAGTCAATGCTACAGGCCTAGTATACCAAGATATATTTGTGTGCATTGGGTTGCTTCATCGATGTACAATCTGATATTAAAACTTCAAAAACTTTTCTTGCAGCATCGACCTTTTAGACATTGTAGGGACATTAAAGCGAAACAATCTCTGTATAATTCTGAAACATCTGAACATGTTCATATGCAAGTTCAGGCTTTTTTCTGTTACTGGTAAAAGTCAGGTTACAGTACAATTCGTCCACTTTCTTTCTTTTTACCTTAGGAATATGTTGGTGGGTTTTTTACGTCAATTTGGCTAAGAGTGCCATGATGTCGCACTCACCATGTTTTCAACTAATTCAACGTGCTCCGCTGAAGTGACGGCCACTATGTAGACTCACTGAAAATCGTGTCCTGGCGTCACAGTGAAGTGAGAATTTCAGGGTGATGTCACCACCCGCAAGTTTTTTTAAACGAAAGTGTTTCGTTTTGAGTCTACCAGGACTTCAGTAACGAATTTTTGTCTCGAAAATTAGGTGATACGATTGAGATTAACAAATGACAAAAAACTAAGAAAAAAATTGGCCGCCGGGAATCGAAGGTGTGACCTCTAGGCCCGCGGCGCTAAGCACTCAGTGCACCACAAACGCGCTTTATTCATTACAGTGACTAGAGGCGTCGTGACGGTGGGTCAAAATGGGGGTCGAGACGGTGCTGTAGTGCGCGTCTCAGGCAACAAAGCTCGTCAGGTCCTCTAGTTTCGCTGCAGACTACACTGTCCAGCGCTGAAAAGAAGCATATATCTTTGAATGAAAACGAATTAGCGCTTATGAATACGGCGAGATCTAACTGCGTTGCAGACTTCACCGTGTGCCAGGTTCGCAGGAAAGCCGCTTGGCGCCGCCTGCGTTGCTGGCACTATGTTTTCTGTTGGAGGACTTAGGCAGGACGGGGGGTTGACGCTTTCTTTGAGCTGTCAGACAAAGTAATGTGGTATGACATTTAGTAGCGCCGAGCGAGAACGTTTCGGCAAGGACTCTAATAATGGATGACATCCAGAGGCCGTGGTTAAAGTGTCTACGACAGTCAAAAACTCTGACCTTGCTAGCATCGCGAGTCACCTTTGACGCAGTTATGTTCTGTACTTCTCACTTTGTGTTAGCGTGCGACGGCAATCACAGTAGTACATCATCCACATGCAGCAACAATGTTTCTACGCTGCCGACTGCTTCAATTCGCAAACAAATGAAGCTGCTACGAAAGCAGACAGCGTGCCTTGGGGAAGCATGGCAGAGACCAGCGGGACGAGACACATACCGTCTGCGCGCATTTGCAGGTCGAGCTACGTGTTGCTAAAGCGCAGCGTAATAGTGTCTGCGTATGTGCAGGTTTATATTTCCCTACTATTCGAGGAGCTGCCCACTTTGCTCTTCATCTCGTTAATACTGAACAAAATCCGAAAACTTCGCAAAAATGCTAGACATTCATTCTCGGAGTACAACTTGATCGAGTAGAAGTCGTCACTTATTGAAATTTTCAGTGGCTGGTCTTATTTTCTACGTTTTTGCGTGCGTGTACCAAGCCACTTGGCCCATGCGATTTCGAAGCCGTGATGGAATGACTCTCTTATTTGACAGCTGGCCGGCCACACTACTTTGAAGGGAGCAAAGTGACATCGCAACACAGTATGCATTTGTGTCGTGGTCGCTCTACCAGTGACCAATTCTGTGCCAAGCGATGAAGAGTAGCAGGAGGCCATATAAGGGTGGTCAGGCAGTCCAGGCCACCAACGTGATCCAACGTGTAGAGTCAGCACTAGATAAACTAATGCTAATAGTAGAATGTGAAATGCATTGTTTAATTACCTTTGTGGAGGCAGAAAAGCTGCAATTACATCTGAAATATGCTATCGTAGATCGTAATTTTGAGTCTAGCTACGGAGTCTGCGTGGCGATCGCTGTGCAGTTTTTTTTTTTTTTTTGTTCGAGAGGCACCGCATGTGTGCAATTTATTGGCAGTTATATAGCTCTGTGCTTACGACAGCTGCTTATACGTCCATGCTACTGCAAGCCATTTACAGGTTCAAATAATCAAAATCAGTTAACTTCGTCACAATGGAGTGCATGAAATAATTGAAAACGAGACTGGTTTGCCTGCATACCATGCATTGGCTTTTCTTTTTTTTTTTGCCGAATGCAACAAAGTGAAGCAACAAACTGTGTTCTAAGCTAGCCAATGAGGTCATTTTGTAAAGGTGTCCAGGTTTCGCATTATGGCTGAGCAGCACGTATCCAAACTCTACGCAGCTTGCGATCTCTAGAAAGCTTGTGCGACGTTGTGCCATGACTCATGACTGATAATCCTCCTATGAAAGCAGTCAGCGCCACAGTAGCTATAGTCGCTTATAAGTCAGCGGCATTTCTCCCTCAAAGGCACATGCACACAAGCATGAACCACAGGTTCTGTTTGGTGTCTCTTTCCCAGTTGTCAGACTTTGTCATGGTTGTTGCCACACTGCTGACAAATTAAGCGGAGGAATTAGCCCCTGCAGTTGTGGCTTCTCCGTCTGAGTTTGGTGTCGTCCGAGGTGCATTTCGCGATAAAACGTATTGACGGAATGAACATACAACGCGCGCCGCAGAAGTCGGGGTGCGTTCTCTTGTTGTGTGCGCCTCTGTGCAATTAAAAGGTCATGTCTCAGAGTTAGGGAATGTCGCGCAGATTTTTCGTCATATTCGTTAACAAGTAAACCTTTGCACCCCGTTTACTGCAGGCTGTGTCCGAGCCTAGCGCTGTGTTATTCCATGATAAAAATGAATTGCAGCTCGAATGGAACATCAAGCCTGCAGTGCGGTTAAAGGCATACTGGCGCTAAAACTTTGACCTAGCGTTTTTCTGCTGCAATGAGTTGTTTGGGGCCTGTTAGTAACACGACACATCTTTTGCAGCAGCATGCGGCAGATAAATAATTACAGGCCCCTATTATTAGCATGTTTCGGTTTGAGAGAGCTCCAAAAATTAGAAGCCAACGGGTGCAACTATTGCCACATAGTGTGTACAGCTCTCGACCACGTGAGGGCACAGAACTCTGACACATTTCCGCACGCTCTTCATCAAGAATTATCTCCGAGTAGGAAACGGGAATTCAATGTCACCGTACACAGAAGCTACAAAGCGTCCACCACGACCAAACACTCGTGACTAACCGCAGAGAAGTAGAGACTGCGGGAACATCACTGTAGCGGGAACAAATACGTCCACGAAAAATGGCGGCAATGACGTCATTATAACTTGTTTTATTGACTGCAGTGTGGTGGTGTGAGAGACCTAAGAAGTTGCCAAAGGATCCCCTTCCAGGGTGTCAATGGTACCAAGGAGTCAAGTGCTCACACAAACTTCAAAATCATTTAAAATACCTTCAAAGCTATATTCGCAGTTGATATTTTGCAGAGGATATACGAATGTTCACTGGAATCGACCCCGCAGGCTATCTCGGCCGTGAATATTTGTGTCAGTACCCTGTTAAAAAAGGCTTTGGAACAAGTCTGTGTCCAAGCAGTGGGAATTTATTTGGATTCCTGCACTTTGCTAACCCTGATAACCCACCGAGTAGTTTTAGAACCTTCCAAGCTTCAAAGTAATATGGATATGTAATGTTTATTTTTTACATTAACCGTTTCATGCTTGAATCATAAAACCACAAATTTTTTCCCTGTTTAAGCAATAAATATCAATTTTGACTTCTTTATGCAAAATAATTCTCCAAAATTTCACTTCAATGCATACATCTAGGTATGTTGCAGACCTGAAACAACAGGCACTTAAGCCAGTAGGTGGCTCAATGCACAAACGTGTGGAAAGCCAAACCTTGAAACCAGGTTTTTGATCGTCGATTGTCACTTCTTTAAATGCGAATTTGACTAGATTTTTTTCACAGTGATCACGTGACATCGTGTCGGCTACCAGGTGGGAACTCTAGACTTCGCTGTCTAAAGTAACAGACTTTTTGGGAGTTGAAAATGTGCCATAAATGTGACAGCGCCAAATATTTATCTAGCTCATCATGAGGCAGAGCAAGTTTCTTGTTGGGATAATTTTTTTTTTGCTTTGCAAAGAGATTGCTCTGCTCAACAAATAAGTTCTGCTCAACCAATGACATTTTTACAAAAAAAAATTGAAATATTCTCTGAGAGTTAAGGTTGTGTCATTAAGAAAGAGTGAATTTTCAGGATGGAATTCCTTGCTGTTCTTGACAGTTTTATTTCATCCCATTGCATGTGCTAGAGAGGCACTCGGCTCATATACCGCATCTTTATTTTCATCCTCACTGCTTGCTGAAGGCAAACTCATGCTTGTGCATGAGGATCAGCATCGATATACAGACAGCGATTGTTACTATTAGGTTCGAGTACCAAGCACGTGTGGAGCCCTTTTTCGATGAATAGAGTGGACGTCGGTGCTCTAATAATAATCAAAATACGAACATGTCATACCGGCATTCACCACACACTGCCTCAAATGCCGAATGTCGCGAATTGACGACATACCACAAAAGCGATAATTGTGAAATAAACGTTTTTCAGAACGTGACATGTGTGCAACTTCTTGTATGTCTTCAAACCAACAAATTTTTATAAAACACACCTTCGGTCACTCAAGAAGGAAAAAAACGAAGAAGTGAGAGCACTGTCATGTGTTTCTGCTCTCCTTCATGAGCTTGAGAACATTTGGTTTTAGCCCAGAATACCTTGCGTGAGATGGCGTAGATGTCTCGTGCTTAAAGGTACGTATTTTGCGAGTACGTGACAACCGGCATCGAAGGCAGAACACGTTTTGTGGCTTGCTTGGTCAGCTTTTTTCGGTATCTGCCAAATATATGACACGTGACAATAAAGGGTTTAGCTGGCACTGAAGAAAAAGTAATCTCAGTTGTACTTTTGCAAATTAGCTTTCCATTTTACCAAACCAATCACTGTTGCTTTGAGAAGACATTTCATGATCATGAAAAGACTAAAACAAAATACTGGGGTTGACGCAGTCTCATCATTAATGCAATATAGCAGTGGGGTTTACGTGCAGTATGTTAATCTTGTGACATCAGAGCTTTTTTTTTTATCCTAATGATGAACCATGATAGCAAAAATCGTTACAGCAGTTCTGCGAGCGAATCGCTCCAAGCTCAATGTTTCACTGTAGTGTCCATTGAAAAGTGCCTAGAATGGTGTGTATTTCGGGAATGTAAGCACACCCTGTGTTGAACCCAATTTTGTGCAGAGCAATTCTTGCATGGCTGGACCTGTCAAAAAGGCCCCTCGTCCACATCCTCCACTTCATTTGATAAAGCAACCGCTTTAACAATGATGGAGCATGTGGTACTATAAGAACGACAAGAAGCGCAGCTGGGAGGAGAACCAAATTGATGTCGCCTCCTTTGATACTGTTAAAGAATTCTGGGCCCTCTTTAACCACTTGGAGGTGGCTAGTAATTTTCGTCTTTGATGCGATTACTCTCTCTTCAAGGTAAACACACCAGTTTCTTCTGTTGCAGCATAGTTTTCTTGTATTGTGGGATATTCTGTACATTCTTGGTATATTCTGTAAAAAATTTGTTTGCCATATTGGTGGTCTTTTGAAGGTAAGTAGGAGGTAGCCACATAGCATATGGGGCCATGACCATTAAGATGACAATGAAAACAATCTTTATTGTTCATTACTAGGCCTAAGTATATTCATCACCTATCATCACTGGTTTGAATAATTGATTTTTGTTTGTTGGATTTGTTTCTTGTGAACCCAACACCAGCCAGTGGTTAGTCTAGCCATTGAACGTTCAAAATTAGTTTGAAATTGAATGCTTGGGCAACCTAGTGATATTTTCCTGACCTTCGTGCAAACCTACGTGCATGTGTTGAGAAAGCGTACTTGGCTGACCCACATGAGGGAAAAGCCGGTCACTCATGGGGTTGAATCAGTTTACAATTCTTGTAGTTACACGGACCCTTGCTTGCCATATATGAATTCTAGTGTCAGCTTAGAAACCTGAGTGTAGGCAGTAATTGCCCATTGCTGAAGGTTTTACATGTGAATAACGTCTGAAGGTGGCCTTTTCAGCCAGTTTCTAGCAGCTTTGGTTTTGCTTGTCTTGTTAAATCGGACGGGGGTGCACCCGGTTAGTTTCTCCTATGGCGGTGGTGTCACGCGTGCATGGGCGTGCAAGTCACTGTTAGAAACGCGTGCCTTCTTACAACTGCACCTGAAGTGAGTGACGAGCAAACAAGCTTTGAGTTTGAAGACACTGCCTCAGTTTTAAGCTTTCACAGTTAAAATGTTTTGTGTCAGCTTGAGACTTCGCAGCCGTTAGGGGTTTGTTTGTTTAAGGTCTCAAAAGGTCTCCTCCGCTGAACGTGGTTAGGTTCTGACCTTTGTGCACAATCTTAGAGCTAGTCTGGTTAGGTGCGAGGTCCACACATCACTGGGGGGTGGAATGTGCAAGGGCTGGCTGCAAACCCCTTAACGCCCAGAAGGCCGCCTGGAGCGAATTTGGCCCCCTAAGGGCGGCAAGAGAGGGTTAATGACCCGGTATGAAACTTCAAGCTTGAATTTTTCCCCTTATAGGGAACTTACGATAGCAAAACATATTAAGTTTGAGTATGTAAATCTGAAAGAAATCATTGTTTTTTTACTGTCCCTTTAACCCACCCCAAACACTGGAGCAAGCAAACCTTTATAAAAAAATAATTTGATTTTAAGGTGATCGTCCCTGAGCATCAGCAGGCTAGCCCCATCGCAATGGACCTTATCCGAATGAGTCAACATTAATCCACAGTGTTTACTAATATGCGTCCCACAGACAGCCTAAATTGGAAGTCACTGTCGGGGTATCTGGATGTCAATTTACTCATTATTTGCGTGCACCATGAGCATATAATGGATCTGCTGCTTTAACGTTGTGAATTGCTGTCTTGCCATTACCTCGCACTGTCATTATATGTCACTCAGAAACAGATTCCTCGATATCGAGATCAAAGGTATGATTAAGGTAGCAATAATAAATATATATGCAATGTATTTCGAGGCACCACAATGCCCAAGCAAAACTCCTGGGAAATTTTTGTTACCTGCGATGCTGAAGTATTGCTCGAGGTGTGCATCATGATCTCAGAAGGCTAAGTGGAGGTGTTTGTATTGAAAATCGTTCTATGGCATGCCCAGGAGTGCAACCACTGCGCCAATTGTGCTAATTTGAAACAATTCTCTACTGTTGCAGAGAACTATACCAAACCTAAGATATTTCCCGAAATTACACTGCGCTGAGCAAAAATGTCCGATCAGCCTCAAAATTTATCTCAGGGGTCTAAATCTCTGTGAGAAACGCAGGCCACATTGGCCCCCTGTATTTTACGTCGTCAATCAAACCAATCATGCCAATCCGAACCCTAAGCCACGGTGAAAGGCCCCGCCGCGGTGGTCTAGTTGCTAATGTGCTCGGCTGCTGAGCAGCAGGTCGCAGGATCGAATTCCGGCTTCAGCGGCTGATTTCCCGGTGGAAGTGAAAATGCTGTAGGCCCATGTGCTCACAGTTGGGTGCAACTTAAAGAACCCCATGTGGTTGAAATTACCGGAGTCCTCCACTACATGACGTCTCATAATCATATGGTAGTTTGGAACGTTAAACCGCACATAATAATCAATTAAGCCACGGTGTAATTTATGCACTCGTTAGGTGAGAACACTTGTGAGATTCGATCGACCGGATAAATGGTAGGATGAAGTGATACTGGTGACCACGGCTGTTACTTATCGGTGGGACGGCGGAACTTCATGCGGAATAAAAAAGCGGAGCTGTAGCCATGAACGCTTCGCGGGAAATATGAATTTGCTAGTCAGCAAACGCACTTATGGCGTGCTAGGAACGTATGCCGTGTTTTCGCGCGCGAACAAGGACGATGTGCTGCGAATTCCGTCATTGCCAGCTACCTGTTGGTTCGCATAGCAACGGTAGTAAGAAATTTCTCAGGCTTGAAGTTGGGTCGTCTCGCAATCCGGCGCCATCGCCGGGCAAACGCGCATGCGCATTGTTACTTTATCTGGTTGAACGTGCCTTGTAAGCGAGCCAAGAAGTTGTGTCCTAAACAAAGAAAAAAAAGAGATGTAAGGGTGCGCTTCAGGGGGGGGGGGGCGGTGTAGCGGTTCGAAAATTGGCGGACCTTGTTGAAAATCGCGCAGAACGCTGCGAAGCTTCCTTTGCCGCTGCACACCACTGCCTCGCAGAAAAGTGCATTATGACTTGCAACAGGCCATTGGCGCCAGTCACGGGACACAGCAAATTTTGTTCACTTACTCATGCGATTATGCACCGCATAATTGAGTGCTCGCATGGCCACTGACGTCTAAAAAAGTTACTGGCAATTATTTGAGGCATCGAAGCAAACCAAGCCCTAAAAAAGCATACACACCTGTAAGGCGGTTTTTTTCCCTTTGTCGCCACCCCTACTCCTTGGTTTTACGAATCTCCCGAAGGTCAAGGTCCCTAGCTTGACAGAGCCACATGAGAATCACATGAGTCAAAGGACTCGACAAACACGGGGAATGCTGATGCGGACTTCATTGTTTGCTTTCAGAATACTACTTTCATTGAAGTAGCAGCGCCCATGTTCATATTGCATGATTTAGATGGTTGAATGTTTTGTACATGTAGTTATTCCTTCTCAATGTAAGCCATCGTTTTCGTACTGCTCAAATTGGCTCTTTCATGATTAAACATTTGTTATTTTTCCTGCAACCTGCTCCAAATTTGAATTTTAGTGCTCCAAAAGTAATATTTTGTTCCTCCGAAAATTTCTCCAAGTTCTATTTTGGCTGTTGCACCCTGCATACTGCCAATGCATATGTGAATGATTGCTGAGACAGGTTGAATTGTACCTTATATGGGTGTCTGGCTTGTCTCTTTTTACGGACTGATATTTCTATTACAGTTTGGTATCAAGCACATGTGGGAAGACAGGCGGAACAAAAACGGAGGCCATTGGCTTTTCAGCTTGAACAAACACCAGAGGACGGCAGACTTTGACAACTACTGGCTGGAAATCATAAGTTATCTCTTCACAAAAAGTAGAAAGAGGTTTGACATTGCAAGTATACCCACTTCTTTTTCATAGGGTATGAATATAATGCAGCCTAGCCTACATATATCAAACTCTGTAAAAACTGGTATTCGATAAATTGTATAGTGCAGTATGAAACATCTAAAGAAGTTACTTTGTTTTCAGTGTAAATTCCAATGTGCATGTTGACTTTAGGGCACTGCTTTAGAAATACTGTATTTACTAGCATAAATTGTGCACACTTTTTCGTGATCTTGAAGCGCTGAAAAGGAGTTGCGCAAATTAGGCAGAATTCACAAAATCATTTATTGTGCAAAGGTATATTCAGTCTACGACCCATTTTCCGGAGTGGGCGAAGACTGAGAAATAGTCTAAAAAATCTAACAGTCTGAAAAAAGGTCAAACCTGAATAAAAAACATAAATTATGCAATGCTTCTAGCTTTTCATTGGGACGAGAAATTTTGGTTATTTTTGGGCTATGGTAACATTGTTAGAAAGCTCGTTAGCAATCGCTGCCCCTGACCGTTGTGTGCGGCAAAGTTAGTGGCTCCATGAAACCAAGCAAAAAAAAACTTGATGCCGGTCGCAAAAACATACATGCAACGTCTCGCATGATTGTTGTCAATTAACAACACGGTCAGGGATTCTTTTACCTGCACAGACACTATATAATATGTTAGCCTCCAGCGACCATCAAATTAGCACTCTCGTGGCCGCGATCGAACCGGCGTGTTCCAAGACAGTGATTCTCACAGTGTCCTCCAACTCGTGGACATATTCAATTTGACCTTCCCTGAATGACTAGAGGTGGCGAGCAGCGTGCTGCCTCTTTTCCATCTTTTCTTTGGGCAATGCCATTTCAACGCTACGAAGTTTTCACAACTCTTGACACAAGTGAAATTGATGGAATGCGTTTCGCCACAACAAATGCTGCCCCCAGACATCTACTTTAGGACGCGCATCTCTGAGTCCGTGCATAAACTCTATTAGAGGTAGCCTTTGAATTACGTATAACAAGGCCGGCCGCCGGACGCCCCTGAAAGGTCTGACAGCAGACCCTGAGTTGCTCTTCAGAGATCTCAACATGTTTACAAGCACGTTAAGACTTAATCAAGCCTGTTCAAGAGTCCTGTCACTTTACATTTTGTCCGCTTGGTTTCATTTTACGCTGGGAGTGTGCTGGAGGATTCAGTGTACCGATGTGGTCAAGCGGGCCATGACGTCACAACTCACTGTTCTTTTGTTTGTTTTTGCTTATTTTACCGCACTTCGCTGAATCAGACACCGCGAAAATAGGTCCCCAGATCAGTAGCCAAGCACTGTGCCCCTCCCTCCCCCCTCGGAGTGCTATTGGGCTACTGCGAACAGCAGCAAACACATGACACGCACGGTGGCTCAAAAACACTTGGCACACTAACACGACTAACACGGCGTGCGCATTGACGGCCGTAAAAAAAAGAAAGCTCAGAGAAAATAAAAACCTACCGTTGTATAATTGGTGATAAGGTTGGCTGAAAAAGAAACTCTTCAACTTTCCTGGAGAAGGAAGATAAGACATGGACTCCAAATTCGAAAGATAGTGCGCGCAAAGAAGATCAGGGATGGCCTCTGCAATCGGAAGCTAGTACGTGCTTCCAATTCTGTAGGCCGCACAACTAGCTACTGCAAGCCGAACTCAACGAAGCCAACATAAGGTCCGGCATGGCGGTTTCCAAAATTGAGAGGCATAGCTCAGAAGAAATGGTTTAGTCTGGAAAGTCAATCTTTGGAACAATATTTCTTTCAAAAATTATGTTGCGAAAATGCATTACTGCATCGGAACCTTGACAGTGCCTTTGTGAAATGCGAAATAGCCAACACGCCCGAATATTTGGAGTCCTAAAAATCTGTCAGGGACTTTTGTCCCAAAACAGTCAGTAGATAAATGAAAAATTGAAAATAATTTGGAGCACCAATTGTTTGCAGTTGTTTGTTTCACAGTATTAACCCAGAGTTAAACCAGCAAAATCTTGTCACACGTGATCTAGTCAGAATACCTGATTGAGATGTCCGATGGAGAATCGTCGCAGCCGCTGTGTCACCGTTCTCCCAAATCTCGTCATTGTCAGTGCAATCGAGCACGTTTGAATGCTCTCTTTTTTTTTTGAAGCTCCTCTCGACAATGCTTGGAGGAACCATGTCCCACAACGCAGTAATATTGCAGAAGCTAACTTTTCGCACATAGTTCAAGAGGTCTTCTTCAACCGCAGAAAACTGGTGTATGGTGAACTACCATTAATGCGAAGCTCACTGGAACTAGAAAAACATTTGCAATATTGGAACTTCCGATGAAGCAAAATGCACAAAACGGTACTTTTATTGCTTCAAAACTGACAGTTCTCAAAAAAAATTGTCTGCCATCTTCTCTTGCCTAGCCTGGCTATCGCGAGCAAGCTTTCCAAGCACATGGGGGCAACAGCTGCGCCAATTGCACAAATTTGATACAATTTTTATTTGTTGCACCGAGCTGTGCCAAAACCGTAAAGTTTGCTGAAATTGCGCCACACTGCGCCAAAATGCCCAGCCAGCCTCAAAATGTTTTCAGGAGTGCTAATTTTGGTGAGAAATGCAGGCCACGTTGGCCACCTGCAGTTTTCTCCATCAGTCAAAGTGCGCAGACCCCATCTATAGTGGAGATAATATACTTTAAACATTCTAGGCACCCGCCCTACGCTTGTGAGATGCCACCGACCAGATAAAGTAACGACACTGTGTACCGATTGGTTCACTGGCTGCAGCGGATACCTATCGGTGAGACGATGGAACTTGAGTAAAAAATTCGTTGCTTTAGCCATCAACGTCGCCATCAACGCTTTGCGCGAATTGTAAATTTTCTAGCCTGAAAATGCAATGATCGATAAATAAATGAATACATAAATAAATAAATAAATTATAAAATGAATAAATAAATAAATAAATCAGTTTTATTTTCACACTCGAAAGAGAGCAGACAGTACTGAAAGATACTGCAGCTTGACAGAGGTCCTGCCCCCTTTTGTAAGTGACGGAAGCACATTGCCGTGAAACAATGGGCGCAACACACTAAAAACAAAGTATTAAGCGATAAAAATACGGTTGCAATAACAAAACAAAACGTTTCAAAGCATCATTACATATTTATAAATTGACACAAAAAGTATGTGCCTATAAACGAAAATGCGGATTTCGTGGATTTACATTTTTATACTCGATACGCAAGTGTATATATAAACAGGTCTACACAAGCACGTGTATACGCTCTTTTATAAGTATGCAACGCAATTTCAACACGAGGATAAAGAAAGAAAGATAGATGTCATGTGCAACGTTAGTAATCTCTGCTGCGCGACGGACAAAATAGTCTTATTTCTTATTTAGAGTTCCACAGAGTGCTTTATTGATTTTTTTTATAATATTTGTTTCCAACGTGTAGGAACATGCCATTTTTCATTATGCCTAGTATGAAAATTACTGCGGTTTACATTGAACTCAGTCAGCGAAAGTTTAATGGAACAATTGGACTTTAGGTATTACTCTTAGGTTAAAGTTAAGCGATAATTGTATAAAAATACAGGTAGAATTTTAAACTTTATGAACAGATCATTCGTAGTTAAATGAGTGTGGAACATTGGAAATGGAGTGCACAGCTCTTTTTTGGAGCAAGTGCAATTTCGTTGGACTTTTCTTTGTAGTCGTGCGTCAAACAAGGTTGCAATATTGTATAATTGAAAACAATAGGACATTGTAAAGCAAAACATTATTGTTAACTATAAGAAGATATTTTAAGCGAGCTATGGTTCCTACAGCAGAAGAAAGCTTTTTACTTAGGTGTTTGACGTTGTATTGAAACAACTGGCTCCCAAACCGTAAGAGAAAAGGCGACTTTATTCTGTGGTCATGGCGAACTATTTCTTTTGCCGTTCTCGCGAGCTCTGTGTCTTCGGCTTTCTCTTCTTCCCTCCCAGTGTCGCGCGTTCTAGTTGCTCCGTTCCGGTTCATTTTTTCAACATCATCCGGGGCGGGCCAAGGTGAAATGGAGGCTTCGAGCAAGCAAATCTTTTGCACAAGGCGATTCGCAAAAGAACCATTGGCGAAACCGATGGAGCAAGCGCGTGTAATTTTATCTCCCTCTCTGCCCATTTCCCACTCTGCCCATTATTCATGACCTCGCTGGTGCCGTGTCTTCTTGCAAGAGCACTACATCACCAACTCGGAGCTTTTTCTGTTGGGCATGTCGAGCGATGGTGTGCCGACTGCAGCAATAGCAAATACGCTCGTTTCCATTTTTCCAAAGTTCCACTCTTAGACACTGGCGATGACGAGATTTTCGTTGCAGATCAACGGATACGTGAGGCTCTGATGGGCACTATTGTGTCATTGATGTGCTTCGTTTACCCAGCCAGAAATGCGATGGAGTTAAGGGCAGTAGCTCGTTAGGCTCACTTCCAAGAAAGGTGAGGGGTCGGCGTTTGATCGCAGCTTCACCCACACACAGAACCGTTGTGAGGCCTTCACGTTCAGAATACTGCGTCGGAGCAACTTCTTGAGTGCAGTTTTTGGCGTACGAATGAAGCGCTCCCACCATCCTCCCTACCAGGGAGCGCGTTCTGCGATAAACTTTCATTCTATTCTGATCTCCACGGCGTACACGCTAAGAGCAGTTAACGCAGAAGGAAACCATCTAGCACAACTCGGGAGCGTCTGGGGGTTGTCAGAGTATACAAACGAGGGTACACCGCGGCGTGCAACGAAACGGTGAGCAAAGTTGTGGCGGTGGTCATGTCTGATGTTAGCTCAAGGTATGGCGCGTAAGACGGCGCACGAACACAAAAATATGTAAGTTCTTCTCAGACCATTTGCTGACTTCGCGTACAGTGGCCCGCAGTAATCAACCCCAATGACCGTGAAGGGGCTGGTTCCCGTAATTCTTCCGCGAGGAATTTGGGCTATGGGTGCCCAAATTTCTCTCGGAACATTCTACTTTAAAAAATGATCCTCTTCACGCTTTGACGCCCTCTCAATAACCATAAACGCTCTCGAAGCTCAGTGAGGAGTGCTTCTGCACTACCGTGATTGGTACGCATATGTGCTGCCGAAGCAAGCAAGCTGGTGAGCATATGGTCACTTGAGAGTAAAATGGGGTGACGAATGTCCTGTTCAGCGTGCAGCGCTCTCAGTCACCCACAGACGCGAAGTGGGCCATCCTCATCAATAAATGGGCACCTGATAACCAGGGGCACCTGATAACGTTTGCATTGCTTCGTTATGTAGCGGTCAAAGGCGGAGAGGTCTGCGTGGATCTGCAACGGTTGTGAATAGCTTCCATCGATTCCGATGGCATCAAGACGTCACATCGACGAAACGTCTACGTCTGGTGGAGAAGAATTGCGGCTCGATATGAACAGTGTGCTAGACGGGTACTGCATGTCGGACAATAAAGGTTCTTGTACCATACATTCAAAGGGTGTTCCAATCACTGTTAGCGTCTCGATGATGCAATGAATCCTGCCGGTGGTAATCTTCCAATAGGCGTCAGATCCTACCAGCACAGTGATGTCACCTTCTTGCTACGTATTCGATTGACATGCGTCAGCCACAAAGTACTCTTTTTCGAGGAGCATCTGCAAGCTATGGTGCTCTAGTGGTGGACTCGTTACGGAATCGTCAAGGCTCTAAACTCCACTTCAGCATCGCTAAATCAACTGCGCAATCTTACGGAGACATGGTCGGCCCAGAGTCGCTTCTGAGGCTTGGAGCTTCCAAATGTCATTATTGAAAGTTCTTCCTTTCCAATGACAGAACACTGAAACAATCTGGCCGCGTCTGCGTGAATATAGCTGTTGTGGCTACCGCTGTCTAACATAACCCAAACAAGGTGGCGTGGGTTGGCTTACCTTGCCAATGTGCACCCCGTCTGCAATAGTACAGCCGAGCATCCGACGTGTGTGCTTTGGGCGGTTGTAATAGTTCGAACCCTTCGCTAAGGGGGTCTTCCCAATGCAACCGATTCGCAGCAGGCCCTGGGTCCTGGACGACGGGTCTGGACAGGTCGCCCAGAATGGTCAGGTGGTGGTGACGGTAGGAGCCACACGTGAGTGATGGCCTTTTTGCATGTTTTTGAGATGTGGTTGCGAGTACCACAGCGAAAACAGCAGTTGTTATGCCGTAGCCTTACTCGCTTTCCGTTCGCTGACAGATTCGCAGTGCAGGACATAATGATGTGCTCTTGGCTGTTGCAAAGTGGGCGGACTTGATTGATCAATGCAGTGGAACCAGTACTAGCTGAAGCCAATGGAATGAATTTTGTGCTGTCTGGGCTTTTTGTTGCCATGCTGTCTCCACTTTCGTAAGAGCGGCGACGCGCTTGCATGCGACCTTCTTCCCGCACTTCTACTTGGATGCGAAGAAGTGTCAACAGGTCCTTCGCATGGCGCAGTCTGTGTTCCGAAGTCTCCGTCTCACTATTGGCGCTGTCATCCTCTTTCATTCTTTGTTGGTACATGATAGCCAGATCGTCTGCCAAGCAGCGCACCATGACCTGATTCAGTACCACGATGTATTATTCCGGGGACACGCCGAGGCCTTCTAAAGCATTCACTCGGAAAAGCACATTGTCGTGAAGTGTGCGAATTTTCGCAACTATTTACGAGCTCTTCACAGGAGTCGACGCCAAAAGATGATCTACGTGCTCTTTGATGAGGAGAACTCGCCGTAACAACCAATCCTTGAGCGTTTTGATAGCAATGCCGTAATTATGCTCGGCTAACTGGATTCCTTCGGTTGACCGTTTAGCATTATGAATTAAGTACGTAAGCAAATATTCGAATTTTTCGATAGATGGCAGGTCGAAGTTCTGGTGAATCGTGGCGTCGTAATGATCCCAAAAAGCCTGCCAGTCATGCAGGTTGCTGTCGGAGGTATGTGTCTGTAGTCTGGACAGTACAGCCAATCTGTGACGTGGCTCTCTCGCATGGTCCGGAGCATCGACGGATCTCGGGAGGTCTGCGTTGCTCGATCCTGCTCCAGAACTTGCAGCATGCGTCGTGGTAGCTTGCTGATGACGACCTTGCCAACAGTACTTCGTGTGCGCGATGGAGTAGTTGTTCTTGTCGCTATAATTCTGCGCTGTTTCGACTTCGCGGTCAACATCATCTTTACCTGTCAGCGGAAGAATTGCGTCGTCCAGTCTCGATAATGTAAGACCCTTGTCCTTGAAATAGTCAAGGTGTACGTGAACGTCCGAGAGGTCAGGATGCGTTTGGGGGAGAAAATCCGTGAGCTGGGTAAGGGCTTGCGTGAAGCCAGCCCTGAGTGCACCTCGCTTGCTCCACAACTGGTCCGAGTTCCCCGTGACGTGGAGGCGTTTCTAAAGGGGCAGTCTCGGGTTTCGCGGCAGCAAATTGTTATGAAACGACTGGCTCCCAACCCATAAGAGAAAACGCAACTTTATTCTGCGGTCATGGCGAACTATCTGTTTTGCGGTTCCTTGCGAGCTCTGTGTCCTCGGCTTTCTCTTTTTTCCTCCCAGTGTCACGCGTTCTTGTTGCTCCGTTCTGGTTCATTTTTTCAAAAGGCGTGACGTTCCAGCTTAGGTCTTCAAAAAACGTTACACCTTAAATGGAGAGACGGTTAACAATTTATAAATCATCCGCATCTATCTTCATTTTTTTGGGCTTTGCAATCGTTTGCCTTTTTGCATGTAAACCACAAATTTTGTCTTGCTGGCATTCATTCGAAAACAGATCACTTAAGCCCACCTTTTAAATTCTCTGAGCGTTATGTTCCTTCGACGCTCAAGTTGAGTTTCAGATGTAGCGGATAAATACTGCTATGCCATCTGCATACGAGATAAGTTTTGCCTGTTTCGAACTGTTTCGCATTCTACTTACGTAAATTATAAACAGGAGTGGCCCAAAATATTCCCCTGTGGAACTCCGACTTCTACAGCCTTAAAAATTGGACATTTCTTCTCCTAGCTGTACATAATGTGTTCGATGCGATAATGATGAGAATCTACATCGATTTCTCAAAAACATTTCATCTTGTGATTCATACAATATTACGGGCTCAGCTAGAGGCTTGTGGTATCCGTGGTATCACCTTGGGGCCCTTCAAACATACTTATATGATTCGAAGAGCCCCAAAGTTACACCATGGATAGCACAAGCCTGTAGCTGAGCCAGTAATATTTTATGATTCACAAGATGAAATTTTTTTAGAGAAACCGATGTTGATTTCTATCATTAACTTTTTATTAATAAAAGCTTGTAAGATTGTTTACTTTTGAGCTAAAAGAGCAGTATCGGTGGAAATGTGCTTCCTGAAGCCATGTTGATGATCAGGTACTAAATTATTTTTCTCTAGGTATGGCAATCTTTTAGCACGAATAATCTTCTCAATGCATTTTGAGAATGGTATCAGTAGAATTGAAATTGGGCGATAAGTACTTAAAACATTTTTATTGTCTTTTTAAAGACCGGAAATTGTCCATACCGTGGCGATGCAAGCGTACACAGTCACGGTGGAAGCGATGGAGAAATAGAGGGTGGCCAACGTCCGAGCACTTTCGACGACCCGTCAACAGGTTTACTTGTTCGGGATGTGGTATTCTAGGAACCGTAGTGCAGAGGAAGTCCTTGGAAGAAGGAACTTCGCACTCACTGCTAGTTTTATGTACGACAACACTCACCTGCTCGGTGAGGCACGCCCGTCAGATGTCGCAGTCTCCTCACGCGTGCATCGGCGAGCTGGCTTGAGCAGGTTGGGGAGCGCAAAACATGCAAGTAAATTATTTTTAGTAAGGCTGGCTAAATCTTAAGGGTGCACAAATAATGCGAGGAAGTAAGGTACGCAACAAAGATGGTTACGGAAATACATAGTATATATTTGTTTCTTGTTCTGGTTTTATTTTTTCGTGTTTTGAAATGACAATGCTGTAGGCCCATGTGCTCAGACTTGGGTGCACATTAAAGAACTCCAGGTTGTCGAAACTTCTGGAGCCCTCCACTACTGCATCTCTCATATTCGTATTGTCGTGTTGGAAGGTTAAACCTCACATTTCAATCAATCAATCAATCAATCAATCAATCAATTGTGGAGAATACCAGTACTCCACCATTCCCATAACAGAAGGGAACACAATATTGTGAAAAACTAGCAGTTGCTCCCGGTACAAATAGAACTGATGTGCAAAGCTCCATCAAAGTGCGACGCAAACAACTATGTGCCTCATCTCGCTGCTGGCTTTCTAAAAGCAGTATTGTGGGGAGAAGTTAGGAAGAGCGTCTGGTGTGCTCTATGGCAGGAATGACTGAGGGCAGAGTGTGGAGAACGAGCCAGCACAGGTGACGAACAAACCACTGGGTCTAGTGGAACCTCGAAAATTCTAGGGTGGTAAAGATGACAGCGCAAAACAATGGTTTCGCGTGTTCGCCTGTTTGAGGAAAAAGGGCCGAGATGTAGATGTGGTGGGGAGCTGCGACGGTGCGGTGCAGGCTTTAAAAGCCGGTCTCCTAAAAATTAGTTAGCCTGCAGCAATGTGTGCAGAAATGTGTGCTTGCGTAGTGTGTGCCAGCGTAGAATTTCAGAGCATGCCGGCCGGCAAGGTGCCGATGCCGGACTCATGCCAGCTGATAGGCCTCGCATCGAAGCCCGGTGTTGTGACTCGGGCCGCCAGGGTCCTGAGCCGGGGTTTCTCCGCTGTTTCTCTGCAGAGGCAATAAACGGAGCTGACAATGTGGTGGTGAGTTAAGGCAACATATGTGTACAGCATAAAGAGAGGCGCTGCATATTCGGCACTGGGGCTGACAGGTTGTGGAGCTCACACTGATGGGCGACGAAGAGCCAGGATGTCTTTGGTTGCTCTGACGGTATCGTCTGTTCTCGGGCACTCTGACGTTTAGGTCTGCTCCTTGGCGCCGCACCGCTTAGTTATTTTATAGGCCTTGGTGACCCTTGCATCAGCAGCTTCCAATCAGGAACCGCCACTACATTGCACCTATGGGCGAGTGGTATTGCTAAGCGTTGCGTAAGACGCGCAAGCGCCACCGAGATAGATGACGTCGACTGCATCATCGAGCTGCAAACAGACCCGGGGGTGGAGGGAGCTTGCCACGTGTTGCGTAAGACGTGCCGGCACCGCCGGGCTAGATGACGTTGACCTGGCTCGCTCGCTGGTTTCGACGCTATTTGCATTTGCAGAAGCAATGAAGTTCGATTTGGTCTCCATGGCAAAACACAGGGCAAACATTTTGCCGGTTACAGCCGTTTCTAGCCCCTGGGACACACTTGCTGACAAATGCTAGCCTGGAAACGAGGCCCTATAGGGAAGAACACGCTTGATTCTCGTAAGTGGGATGTATGCATCTCACTTTTTTTTAGAAAGTACTGGGTTCACTTTCACCTAATTTGTTTTGTACTATTTCTTTGTAGTTTATACTCACTGGGCGTCCCAGATGAATCTGCCCAAAATTTAAAAAAATTATGCACGTGAAAAACATTCTATTAGTTGTAGATTAGTAATAATTGTATGCAAATACAACCTCTATTTTTTTTCAAGGCTAAACACTAATTACTCACTTCTATTAGCCAACAATTATTCTTGCTAAATTCTGTAAAATATCAACTTCATGTGGTAGATCACGCCAAAAGACCCCAAAATCACCTTCATCAATGATTTGAACCTTAAGGACCCTATAGGGGCATAAATAGGGGGGAAGAAAATTTTACTAAATGCAGTCAAAACCCTCTGTAAGAGATACTGATATGGGAGACAAATAGGTATGAGAGACACCATTATGCTTACACTAAAATACAGGAAATAGGAAAATGCATACAGGGTCCCTTGCTTATAACAGATATCTCATTTAAAAAGACTAGAATTGCTGTCCGGAGCATGCCTATTATAGCAATATTTAACTGTATAAAAAAGAAAATAACTAAGTAGTACAAATAACTTACAAATGTTTTTCCAGTATTTCAGGACACATGTAAAAAATGCACATATACAAATTTGAAAATACGTGTTCCCAAAATTTACGCATACAAGATCATTAAACACAGTGAGAGTTGTAGCATTTTAACGAGATTTTGAGTTAAAGGAGCACTTAGTAGCTGTTTCATTGCGCACGAGCCACGCTCTAGATCAAGGCTTCCGGTAAATGATTCCATTCTTTCATGGCGATAGCGAGAAATGACTTGTTGAACGCAACCGCCCTACCGGAAGGACACTGGAAGCTTTGTGAATTAAATAGGTGACGAGAGTAGTGGACAAGAGAAGGTATGAGCCATGCAAATAGTGAAAATAATAATACTATAACTTATGAAATAAACTGTCTAAAAAACTTGCGTCTGTCAGCTAGATTCTGGAATTATATATATTTCCCAATGGAAGAGATGCCTATGGAAGAGTTGGACGTGATGAACTGGGCAGCCCTATTCTGAATGGATTCCAAAAAAATAATCAGATTGGTTTGGAGAGGACTCCAAATGTAGGACGTATATTTGAGCTTTGTACGAATGAAGGTTACGTATCCCTTTTTACAGACGATAGGAGGTGATAGGCATAAAGTTCCTTGGATGTAACCAACCCTTTTTTAAGTGTCGGCAACCAAGTTTGTCACATGATTCCAGCATGCGAGGTTGTTAGAAATCGGCATGACAAGGTATCAGTAATTGTTGACATATGTCAAGTTCATTGAGTTTAAATTGTAGATTTATTCAGAGCTCGACTGCTTCCAACATACGCGCATGACTTAGCATTTGGAATCGTTAGTCTGCATCAACCATATTGAACACCAGTTTAAGTAGGTCATTTTATACAGTTTTGTGATCGTCAGGAGTGGTTTATTGGGCTATAAAAGATGCAACCGTCTGCAAATATTCAATTGGATGATGAAATTCTTGATGGTAAATCGTTAACATATATAAGGAAGAGTAATGGGCTGAGCACTGAACCCTGAGGGGCGCGGAGTTTAACAAGCGCTGAAGTGGTGAGAAGACCGGCAATGCCAGTGAGCTGGGATGAATGTGCTACTAAGCGTCGGATCCAGGGCTGTACGAGAAAATAATTTCCGAGAAGTGTTTTTGTGTAGAATGGCTAACTTTGGCAACTGGTGGTTGATGTGGAGGCACGTAAAAACTTGAGTATCACTCAAAGAAGTTAAAGCAATAAAAATTTCAGGGGCTGTCGAATCCCCTCTATCGCCATCTAGTTACGGCCCTAATCGGATCCAGGACAATGTTGAAGGATCCAAGTTTCAACAGCAGAGTTTGTTTATTAGATGTTGATGAGCGACACAATCGAAGGCTTTAAAGATGTCTATGTATACGACGTCTGTTTGAGCCACCCTTTTCAGTGCATCAACTCGAGCGGCGAGTTTGCTAAGTATACGTTTGAGTTATCTGTACAAATAAGAGTTAGCTCCTCCAGTACAGCATTTTAACCTTGTTGAAGACTGAAAAACGCACTGGCTATAGTTTTAAAGGACATGACGAAGTTTTTATTAGTAGGACCATGGTTCAGTTCGACTTCTGCTTACATCAAAAGCAAAAAACTATCAACATGAAAATTGATACATAACAAGTACAATGCCTGGCGTTACGATCCACATAGGCAACCATACAGTCCGAGTTGAGGGCATGGCACCACAAGAACACAATGTTCATTAAAAGGAATGCTGATGTCGTACAGTACCTAACCAAAATAAAGCATTTATTTTGTGTTGAAATCTGTCAGGTTTTTTTCTGAAAAGTATTTTTGTATGCAGGCTTGTTAAAATGAGCGTCGACTGTATTTCAAATATTCTCCTTCAATGTATCGACAAATATACCCATTGAGTGGCATTAAAACAGCATCATGTTTGAAAATATTCCCCTATAAAGAATAATTATATCTGCACTCTGCTCGTGTTAGTAGTTTCAAGAGCACTGAAGGAGGTCAGATAGAGTTGTCCACCAAGAATGGGAGTCACGCCAATTACTAAGCTGATTATCCTTTAATTGCTTGCTCTCCACCATAAATCGGGAATATTTGGTCAGGTCCAGATTTGTGAATGCCTGGGAAACAACTGATAAAAACATGCATTCCTGCCTCGTGTGTGCTTTATTGCTTGCCGCTTTCAATTTTTAGATTTCTTCAACTAAATGGGGGAAATTTTGGAGATCAGCAGTGCTACGGAAATAGCAGTTAAATGTACAGTTCATCTGAAGAACAAATCACTGTTACCAGCTCTGACGATAACATCTTTTAAACTGCCTTTTCCAAAGAATTCCCTCGACATAACAAAATTTTTATGTTACCCACCATTACTCTACAGAAACACAAATTTTCGTCGCTTAGAACCAAGAATTTGTGCCCTGAATATAGCCTTTTAGCTAACTAATTATTTATTTAAAAATACTGTAAACTCTCTGATAGGGTTCAATAAAGGAAAGGAGCGACACTGTACAAACAAATTATCCTCATAACTACACATTTCACAATAAACCAAATATACATAAATACAATTCCGTGAAAGCTCTGCATTCCAAACGAGAAACACACACCCTGATTCGCAAGGCAGCAGATAACAATCGCTATAATCTTTACAATAAATCACATAAATGTAAATCAAGTAAATGCACAAATTCATTAACATCACCCAAAATTTTCACGAAGTGCTTCCTGTCGTTTAGGTACGCTTTGATCCAAATATAAGTTGACCCAGTCCCGCACAGCAAAGCGTATACGGTAATCTGTCGTGAGGTACCTTATCGAAGGCCTTAGCGAAATCTATGCAGATGACATCAATTTGTTCATTCATATCTAAAGCTGTCGCAAAGGCATGGATAGTTTTATTTAACAGTGTTATAATTGAGACTTTACTCCTAACGCCATGCCAAGAAAGATAAAAGTAATTTTTACTTTCCAGGAATGTGTGACAATGATATGTTCTAATAATATGCAGCAGAGAGATGTGAACGACACGGGACGGTAATTATTTGCAGACAGCTGATCACCAATATTAAACACAGGGACCAATACAGCTGTGCGCCAGTCAAATGGCACTGATCTAGTACAAAGAGACTTTCAGAATAGAACATCTAATAGTGAGATATCCACTCCGCATAACGCTGCAAAAAAGAGATGGGGTTATATCAGGCCCGGATGCTTTTTTAAAAACAAGAGACAATAGATTCTTCAATACTGCAAAAAAGGCGTGGGTATTTCATCAGGCCCGGATGCTCTTTTAGAATCAAGAGACAATAGATTCTTCAATACTCCTTTTCGACTGATAGCTATATCGCCCATCGGCTCTGATGATCCGCATGTTACATCGTTAGTTTCAGTGTCACATCGGCGTCTTGTAAAAACTGACTGAAATAAAAGGTTAAAACTATCTTAAAAATCAACAATCTGCATCGCGATTTCATTTTCACGTTTCAGCTGGTGAATTTAATTGTACCTATTGAACATAAAAAATCTGAACCTGAGAAGTAAATGTTTAAATAAATAACACAAGTTTTGACCAAGAAAAGCACGCTTAGATTCTAACAAGTCTGTCTTCAATTATTTTCGTACACTTGCTATTTCCTCGGAGCCATGGTTTATTCTTCTCCGCAGCCTTTTCAACTTTCGCTTCTTATCAATATTATCTCATGTTATCAACGGATTGCGCTTTTTAGACTTCTTTGTTCTACTGGGAATGAATTTGTTGATGCAATATTTGATAACTCTAAAGCGTTGCCACAATTCGTCTGTTTGACGAAATGAATACCCTGATATGTCAAAAATGGAAGTGTCATCTGCGTTCGTGTAATGCTTCACTTGCACGGTCTTTTAGGTTATAGTTCATGAAACACTCAGTGGAATAGTAAGAGAGACTAATCTATGATCAGAAACTCTCTCACCAACACATATAGTATAAATACGTAGTTTGTTTGAAAGGAACACCAGATCTAACACTGACCGAGACGAAGATGTTATCCTTGTATATTCGCGCACTATTTGTATTAGGCTATGAACAAACATATTTTCCAACTTCTTCTCACCCAAATCAATCTCAACGTGACGAGGCAAAAAAGCATCCTAGTTAATGTGTCGCAGAATAAAGTCTCCAGTAAGAATTATCCTGGTGTTCCCGTCTATATGGGCTTAAAGAAAGTTATTCAGTTTATCAAGATACTCTGATGCTATTGGGGGTGGTCTGTACAAGACACCAAGAAGGTATACTGTGTTGAAAAAGCTTATCCTATACCACACCATTTCTGGTACATTGGTTTGAACTTGTGAGGCCGCAACAGAGTTTTGTACTATGACAGCAACCCCGCCCCCTAATCAGTCCCCACAACCTCTAAAGGTTTGGTAGCCTTGTGGCACAATGCAGTTATCAGGGACACAACTGTGTAGCCTCGTTTCAGTTATGGCAACCACATAAAGACTGCGCGATAGCAAAGTGTATTTAAGTTCAGTTACTTTGTTACCGATACTTCAGGCATTAAATAGAAGAAGCAGGAGCTATGTCTGTGGCGAATAAAAGACCGTTCCTAGCGCGTTAGATGACGTGCTCTCGTTTCTTGTACTGCTCCTTTCTGCATCGGAAGCTCTAAGAGCATTTCTCTATATCTGTTTATCTGCACGACTTCGATAGAGGTATCGTTCTCGTTTGACATCCCAGCCGTATATACCACCATTTATTTGAATCTTATCATGCACCAACATAACCTGTGCATCATTAGCCCTATCTGAAGCTGCACTTTTCTATAGCTTGCACCTTAATTCAACCGTTTCTCGGGGGTAGTCGTGGCGTGAATCTATGGATCTTCTGTGGTTACCCCTCTGAGAAGCGCGAAGCGGTGGCGGCGCGCACGGTACGCATGAAGATCAGAAATGAAGTCGTTGCCAGGCATGAAAGACAACGCTGTGGACGCATTCGCAAATGTGTCCTTCTTCTTCTTCTCTTCAAGCCAAAAACAAAACAAAAAAAGAGAAAAAGAAAATGAAAACTACTTTCGCATTTGCAGTGCCACTCTTCAGTTGCTGCAGAAGTCCCTGAACTATACCTCGTTAAAGTGACAATGGATAATGCCCCAAAAAAATGTGGTGCTGCGTTCGACAGTTTGTGTTGTTTGTGTAGAGCACTTTTCCTAGTGATATTGCGTTGTTCCACTGCCCGTGCATAAAGTTGCACCCGACATTCACCTTTTTTTTAATGTGGTTAATCGTGTGTTCGTTCTCGTAAAAAGGCGAGATTAGGCGCTGGTAGAAAATCGTAGACCATGGTGACGACAACGGATGTTCGAAGGTTGATTTTTCACACGCTTTGCCATCTTAGGGCTCACCACGGGTTCACTACACTGTTTTGGATGGTTTCAATTTCTTACCTAACTTTACCACCATTCTCGGCTGTCACAATGAATAGGCATAATCCACTTTCGTGACTATGCCTTATTGGCTATGAGCACGTCATCTGCACTTACGTCATCAGTATGCAACCTTATGTCATCGGTACTTTGCAAGGCATTTTCTGTGTGTCGCTTGTATCAGAGCGGCACGGGGCTCCCTCTAGGAGTATGCTGAAGAAACGAAGCAAATGTTTAGCCAAAACCGCATCCCTGCAGGGCCAAGGCGCCATTACATAGTGAAGAGGACCAATTCACAAAGTCGGTGGTACGTAAGGCTGCCCATGGCCAAGTTCATGTCACTCCGCATAAAAGGAGGATAGGATTTGCACAGAAGAGAGTTGGGGGAATTATGTTTTGAAGTGGCGCATCAGCGTTGTACGCAGCGCTGTAAAAAGGTGATCATCGTGGCTGCACAATTCGACGAGCTTGTTGGGAGGTGCGTAATTTGAATGCTTCAGGTTCGATGCCCGACGACCAGTTAAGTTTCCGCCCACTTTATTTTCTTAACATTTACAACATAATTATTAGAATTAACATTCTCTATACTTCAGTTGGCATTGTTGTCTAAGTTCCTTTTATTTAATGTGCACAAAGAAAAACGAGCCCTTAAATATTCTACGGTAGTCTGATACAGTTTGAGACTTGAAAGTTTAATATAGCAAATCAGTGCACACTTTTTCACTATTATTTTTATGAATATAGAGGCCACAAGGTAGAGATTTGATTCTTATTGAAAAATTGTGGATTTGCACACCTCTACTACTTACTTTTTATTCCTGAAGCCTGCAGCCATATCATGACGCAATAGGTTTTGTTAGTTTTGTAGCATTGTTCATGAAACCTTCTAGTTTTTATTACATTTGTCAAACTGGTCAAGTTGTCACTTTCCATTTACCAATATTTTGCAATGTTTGTGCTATATATATTTTAACAGTTGCTGTGCCTGATAGGAGATGGCTTTGAGGAGGACATCAGCGGCGATGTAAATGGCGCAGTGGTGCAGGTCCGTCCCAAGTTCGACAAGCTTGCTGTCTGGACTGCTGATGTGCACCGAGCTAGCAACAACATTAGGAACGGGTTTGTTGGTTTTTTGTTTATTTCCTTAGTTCCTTAAACGCCACAGTTGCATTACTGCAGTGGGTGTATATACAAAATCAGTACAGTTAATGATTTTCTGTGATAGTAAGCAACTGCATAATAAAAAAACATAATTATAACAACATTCAATAATCGCGGTGCATAAACAAAACAAAAATTTCATACAATATGGCACACAACAAACAGAAATACACTAGTCATATTATAACAACAATTTAAAAAAGCACCATTGTCCCCGAGGTTTACTATATCTTCTGGAAGTTCATTTCACTCTCTGATTGTTTCTAAAAAAAGTTCGCTTTCTTTATCTTATATTTCCATCTGGGGCCTACACTGACTGCCTTGCATGTTGAAAAGTTGCTACGTGAGAGACAGTTGACATTGAAAGCTTATCTCTCGAACTTTGACCCTCAGAAGGGGTAGGGGAGACACTGGTCTTGTGGATCAAAATTTTACCACAAAACCAACTTTCTCGAACTTTTTTCTCAACTTTTTTTCTACCTTAAGATATCAAAGAGAACCTGTAGATGCTATAGTATTACATTCTGATGAGTACTTATTTGGGTTATTACGTTCAAAAATTAGCTTCATGTTAAGTGGAGTGAACTTTACTGCCACATATACCAAACATGTTTAAACAACAAGGATCGTGGGATAAAAGCTGCATGTTGGCAGCTTGACTAGTCCCACCTCCCAGAACAATAACAGCAGCAGCAAACATTAACAAGCCCTCTTACTTGTCACAGTAGTAAAATAGAAATACATAAAGCAAAGCGATAAGGGAAGAAGCAAAAAAGTATGGAACAAACATTCTCAACAAACACATTCATAAACAACAAACATTGGTGTTTATAAAATTAGTTGAAGCATTCTCTTTTAGAAAATATGACGTATGTTGTCATCACATAATTTATATTTGTTTAGTATTGAAGGAAGGCGGTATGAAAGTGTTTGGAAACCGTAGTTTGTGCGTGGTCGCGGAACTGCCCAATGTTCGGTGTGTCGATTTATGCGATATGATTGATTTATTGACAAGTTAGCCATGTTCCTCTTATGAGTACTGCCTTTAATCGTTTCATGTTTAAAAGAACTTATAAGCTGATACTCATAAAAGTGGTCAACTCGGATAATTTTGAACTTCAAAAATAGGTCACGCGTGGGCTCATTATAAGGTACATCAGCAACAGCCCAGAGGGCTTGCTTCTGTAGTGTGACTAAATTTTCTGAGGATTAGTTAGTGCTGTTTGACCAAACTAGGTGACAATAGCGCAGATTTGAAGCAAAGAATGCATTATATATCATGAGTTTCTGTTGTATTGGTAAAAGTTTCTGGCATCTGCGCAGCATACCCAAGGCCTTGCAGAGCTTAGATTTTAAGTGATCAGTATGGTGGTCCCAAGTAGCCTGTTCGAGAAAGATGACACACATGATTTCAGCCAACGCAGAGAGTACTACTTTAGATTCATTTAGCGCAAGACACTTTGTGTGATCGCAAGACGTAGATTTTGCTCTAAAGGGTACTGCTTTTGTCTTTGAGCAATTGAGCGGAAGTGAGTTTTTCACCGACCAATTATTTATTTTTCTTAATACTTCATTATCCGGATGTATAGGTTTATCATGCTTAGTTCCTGAAACAAAAGAAACTGGTGTAATACACGTAGATAATGTAGCTAGCTGAATCACCAACATTCACAATGTCACTTATATATATAACAATTAAAGCTGGGCCTAGTATGCTGCCCTGAAGCACACCCTGCTCAATTGGTTTTAAAAAAGAGCAGTGTCAGTTTATTGATACACATTGCTTTCTATCGGTTATCTAACTTCTAAATAAATCCAGGGTAATTCTACGTATGCTGTAACAATTTAATTTATCTAATAGGTTACATGACTTATTCTATCAAAAGCTTTTTAGAAATCTACAAACACTCCCAGAGTTAGTTTCTTAGCCTCAATACTGCTCAAAATTATTTCTTTTTGCTTAAGAAGAGCAGTTTAGGTTGAACAGCCTGATCTGAACCCGTGTTTGATGATGTTATTATGGAATGCTTGTCAAAAAAAAAGGTCATCATGAGTAGAATATTTTTTTTAAACCTTTAGAGTACAAAAAAAAATGATATTGCTCGGTAATTGTCTAAATTATCTCTTTCACCACCTTTTTGTACCACAGTTACCCTCGCAACTTTTATCCATTGTGGAAAATTGCCAGATGTTAATGCCAAGTTGTTAATACGAGTGAGGCAAGGTGGGATCAGGTCGATAACATGGACGATTGGTTCGGACTTTAGCCCATTCACATCCACGCTTTTGCTTCGCCTGAAAGTTTTGGACATGTTTAGAACTTCATTATCATCAGTTTCAAATAAATACAATAATTGTGTGGTGAGGTTGCGTATATATGTAATTGCATCTTGATCATGAGTGCTTTTAGCCAATGATAGAAAATATTTGTTAAATTTATTTTCTTGGGCTTCATTTTTAAAGCTCTCGTTTCCTACTTTAAGCTCATTAGCAGTAGAGGTGGGCAGCGATTGTGACAGGACAGAATTCAGCTTATTCCACGTCTGCTTTGCATCCACAATGCCATCAAACATGAAATAATAATAGTCATGTTTGCCTGTTTAAGCAACTTAGTCAAGTGATTACGGAATGTTTTAAACCATTTCAACACGTCAAGGTCACGAGTTGAAACGAACGAATGATACAAAGCATTCTTTTTCTTTATCAAATGGAGTAGCTTAAAATAAACACATGATTTGTGAGCTTGTTTTGGTTTTTTTACTAGTTTATAAGGGAAATGTTTATGATATACTGAGCACAAGGTATAAATGAAGTGACCACAAGCCTTTTCAGGTGAAGAACAAGAGAGTATGTCATTCCACTTTAACAAGCCTATTTCTTCGAGAAAGCAAGAAAGAGACCGTGTATTGATGTCTTGAAAGTATATATGCCTTTCTTCTGAGTGATTTTTTATTTTGTACATAATTAATCATTGAGATTGGCAAATAATCACTAATTGTAACACTAATAGTAACATAATGTAGTATATCAACAGTGTTTGTTTTAAATAAATCAATTAGCTGTAGTGGCTGTAACGTGAGTTGGTGTAGCTATAACCTTTGAGAGACTGTATGAAAGAAGCAGGTTAAAAATAAAAAATTCGGTTCGTTTGTTAGATGATATGAGCATGTCAATAATCAAATCCGCTCCAAGTACTAAGGTATATTTGTTTTCATTTACAAACCTCAAATATTCATCTAGGAAGTGGAAAAGTTATTGATGCTGCCGTGGGGAGGTCTATAGAAAACAGTAATGAGAGTTTTTTCAGATTTCAATTCTGTTTCTATTGTCCACTCAAAATTTCCCCTCAAAACATGGACAATTTGGTTCCATTTTCTGTGCTTTTTATTACAATGTTTTTGATCCAGTGGCCAGATCTTGATTATTGTTGCTAATGCAAGGTTATGAGTGCCACATACATTAAAACCAATATTATAAAACGTCTAATAAAGAAATATTGCTTGATCAAACTGCCAAAATACTGGGGTTCCCAACCATGACTGTAGTGAAAACGTCTACAGTTGCTGACTGATATGTCAGACCTGGCTGAGACCACAATATATTCCAAATATTGTACCCCTGTCACACGGCACGTGTAATGTCATTCGCAGCGAATGATATTCCTCACGGTTGTTGTGAAATCTTGCGTTCCCCGTCTAAACAGTCATGTAAAATGACATTTGCCATTGATTTCGATGTTTACGGGCAGGCTGAAATGACACCGCGAAGTTGGCGCATTTATTTACATAGCATTGTCCAGCTGGTTCAACATGTATTGCGATGCTATGAAACAGCATCAGTAAAAATGAAAATACTGAAACACAATCAAAGCAAAACTACCTTAAAGCCACTCACAACTTGCAGACGGCAATATTTGGAACCATGGCAACATTTGGAACTATGACAGCATTCATAATTTCGCGATCGCGATGAATGATGATCAGTGCAATCGAATATTATTTCTCTCCTGCTGCTGCGATAGAAGCATCAGAAACGACTGAACGCCTCAAGCATGTCATTGAAAAAAATATCACCGATGACGAGGAATGTGTAGCTGCAGCTACACTCCAATTTGTTTACGTTTGGCTTCAATTTGGCCGGCGATCAACAGAGAATAGTGGTCACCAATTATCCAAGAAAGAATAATTGGTTTGAAAACACTCTTCCTAAACTGGTGTCCAACACTTGCGTGTGCATTTTGGTTATAGCGACAACGGCAACGCTGCACCAAACAGCGAGCGTTTTTAAATGCTGCCTACAGGAGGTTCTTTAGCATTAACTCAAAGTTTGGGAAAGAGAATATAGGTGCACAAATTGCTTCTATTATCGCCTTCTACGTTCAAAAGTTACAAAAATTTAATAACCACCTTTATTAAACATCTGAAAATCCTTTACACTTGCTTTAAGGTGTCGATTTTGTAACCTCCTTCACGAGCCTGTTGACGAGAGTACACATGTCACGCACGCTTCCACAAGTTCAGTGAAAACCTTCAACGGGCAAATGTCATTAGGTGTGAAATTCATTCACTGTGCCCATGTAGTAGCCACGAAAATGACATTAACACCTAATGTCATTCGCAGTGAATGACTATACAGGTGCCGTGTGACAGGGGTATGGCAGTCCAAAAAAAAAAGGTCAGGACGTGATTGATAACAATGCTAATTTAGAATATAGCAGCCAAAAATATCCCCAATAATGCCTTTTGTCATGCTGTGCTTGGGGACGAGCAGATTTGGTTGAACATGGGCTACGATAACATCGTGGGTGCATTGGGCAGCACAATTGGTGGCTCCATGGCACCAATCCCACAAATTATGATGCTGGTCGCAAAAATGGTCATGACACATCAAGTATGTCTGTTGGGATTTAATGATTGGCTCTCGGTTTCTTTTAACATGCACTGACATTGCGAGTACTCTAGCCTCCAGCATTTCGCATCCACCAAAACGCTGCTGCCACGGCCATGACCAAAGCTGCATATTGATTCAGGTCAGTATCAAAGAATGCACCATAACCACCTATTGCTACTGAAAGCGACAACGACAGAGAACATGTGACATGCAGGACCGCTCAAATACACTTGACACACCACCAACATGACCACGTGCGAAATGACAGAACCCCCCCCCCTAATAACCTATTGACTTATTGATGATCCCGATAAGGCTGACTGGATGAATAAGGTTGCACCCTTGAGATCCGGCAGCGGCTCATGCCACCTAGCCATGATAGTACATAGTAAAGTTAAGTACTATCACTGTGTATTGAAGGATTAAATTTCATTCGTGCCTTGATTGTACCAACCAAATATTTCTGGTTATTTCTACCCACTTAGTCTATTTTGCCGTATTGTCCCTAAGCCTCATAGTTTTATGAATTCTGCTCCGTTGTCTTGGACTATAGAAAGAAGCCCTTTACAGAACTTTATAAATTGTTCAGCCATTTCCAGCTCCTCCCCACACGCACTACATAACGAGCGTACGCTTTCATCTTTGGATCAGTATGTCTTGGTCCACAATACTCTCGTCCTGGTTTCAAACAGCAGAGAACTAACCCAAGAATTATCATCGATCTTTTCTCTTGCAATTTCTTGTGCTTGAATGTTTCGTAGATGTCCAGCGATAATTTTGTGAGATCTCCCATCTTCCACATGCCCCTTCATGTTTCATTCACCTTCTTTTTAACCGGTATTCTTTTAATTGGTCTCCTGCTGTTGTCTAAATACCTTTTTTGCTCCCATGATGGCTGCATGTGTTCTCCGAAAGTCCGGCTCCAAGTTTTCTTAGGCACAGTAAAATTTCCGAAAATTTTATTACCATCAACAGAGCGTTCATAACGCATACGTCCTGACCGAAACAACCTTCTTCATAGGATGCACTAGAGCAAAACCAGTAGAGCATGCAGTCTCACGTGTCGTAAAATTGAGGAAGGCAACGCATTCAAATTTCAAAATTTTAACATTTGAAAACCCGTGTTGCCAACAAAATGAACTTGAAAAAAAACTACAAAAAGAAAGTGATATCACGGAAATCCACCAATTACGTTGCAGGATACATCAATTATTATTGCGCTGAACGATCGTTCAAATTCAATGGCTCCTACTTCATATCCATGACGTTGTAATCGAATCGCAAACTACCATTCGAGTGTTGCAAGTGCCACCCAAGCCCACTTTGCCTTAAGTAGAGCCACAAAAAAGAGCTACGTCAATTTCGTTCAAAGCCGCAATATGATTGCTCGTGATCGCCTACGAAAAGCACAAACAGTGATAAGGCCTAGCCTACCATTCGGCATGTGGTCGTTAGAAGTTTGTACAATACAAAATGAAGATTTATTATTGAAAAGATTGCACTCAAGCACTGATCCAAAAGCAGCGTATGGGGTACAATCAGGGATGGAAGTGCTGCGCCAATAGAGCCATGTTGCGCCAATGTGACCTGCTGCGTGAAACCACGTATAAACAGAAATTTGCACGTGCAACGCCACAATGAGTCGAGCTTGTGCAAGTCAGCGTAATGGAAGCAAAGCCAAAAGCTCACGTCAAAGAGTTGAAAAGCTTTCAAATTCGTGGACGAGGTAGCAAACGGGATATTGACGATGTTTTTCCAGACAGGAAGCTCAATGCACACATAACGAGGACGCGTGTTCCATACGGAGCGTGCGCGGCCGGCTAGAGTTAGGAGCTATATGCCTGCGCGTCGGTTCAATTACTGTGACGCCCAAGCAACCGTCTTTCTTCCTCACTTGGCGAGCCTGCGAAATGGGCGCAATGTTGCCGTAGGCATCTTTCCGTGGCTATCTGCTGTGGCCATCAGCCGTGCTCATCTTTTCTAATTGAACTTCAAATTTACCCTTTCTCCCTCATTACCGCTGATGTATATAAATCCCTGCAGATCTTTTTTGTCGGTCATTATTACTGTATATCTACATACATCAATTTTGGTAATGACTGTTAACATGTTTTCCTTGCTTGGAAAATGTGAGGCTGCAGCTGAGACCACTCTCGTCTAATTTGGCTTTTAATCCTTGTAGATACAGTGGAACACGGCTTGTAGGACTTTCAGGGGCCACGCAATAATGCTGTGTATAATACAGGTGGGCATTACATAATGGTAAAAACTAAGATGATAGACAGTGACACTAAGCCTTGCCCAAAAAATTGGTACAGACTGCCTGAATAAGCTCACAGCAGGACTTTGTGCCTCTGCACGAAAGTACAATAAATTATTCTTGCCAGTGGTAGCTAATCGTAGCATTACATACTAGTTTGAGGAGGTGCGAGTGAATTGTTATTATCGATTTATTAGAAAAATCGAATACAACCCGCATGTTTTTACCAATAAACAAGGTCCTAAAATTGCCTGCGTGTGAAACAAAAACCATATTGGCAACAGCCTCCCCTTGTAAGAGTCGGGCAAAGTGTTATTGCTATCACATAATCGCAAGGACCACGAGTTTGCATAGAGTGCCTTCGTTTATGACTAAGCTGTGTGCGTTACAAATTGTTGGCTTCTGAACTGCAACTATTAATGTCCAGCTGTTAGTATGAACGTCAACGTCAAGTGAAAGTAATCTTGCACGGTGAAAACAGCTGTGTCGCGCCCTAGTGCGAGTGCAAGGCTATGACTGCAAATGCGACAAAGGCCGTAGACCAGCTGTATGTCGACTAGGGACCGTTTCCATGCACCAAACATAAGAAATATAAGCTTTTCAGCCAGCTGATATATTCTGTGTGGATAGAGTTTGACTAGGTAACGACCTCGGATGCATACGTGAATGATTGAGTCCTATACAGAAGCGCATGAACTCCCAAAAGAAATTTCAATTTTGATAAGACATCCTGTCTCCTCTCAACTTTTCAAATCATCAATCTATAGAATGCAAGTTCATATTTTGCACTCGCCAATATTTAGTTGACGTTTGATTCTAGCAATTGTGCTTTTTTTCGCAGATAGAATCTGAAACTCTTCGTAAGGTGCGGGGTCGGCGTAAAACTGCGTCGTATAACAGGGTTTCCAATACATCATTTTTGTAGGGATTTTGTCGGGGCCAAACCAATTCGTCATAAATGGTGGGTCATCGTGAATCCAGGGGACATTTAATTGATATTATACTGTACAGCATAAATAACAAAGGTTCCAAGGGACTCTCTTGTCAGAAAAGTGCGTCCCATTGACACTTTTGCCCAGACAAGAAAGATTGGACACGACCTATGATACTGGAAGCTTGTGTGTCTTCTAATCCTGAAAGCCACACAACTATGGCAGCCACTAAGAACCTAACTCGACCACACCAACGCAAACTTCAACACGCCAACTTCCAAAATTGAGAGGCAAGGGTCAAATTAAGTGATTCAGCACAAACAATTACACTTTCAGAGATCGGTTCGTCCAAGTAATCTTTCGCCAAAATGCATTTGAGCTGAGAACCTTTACAGTTCTTTTATGAAGTCTAAAATATCCAACAATTCCACATTTTTGGAGTCTAAAGAATCCGTCGGCTACTGTATATGAACTGAGAGTAATTACAGTGATGGTTTACTTGTGATACCGTATAAAAAAGTTTTGTTTAGCACCCGCAACGACCTAGTGTAGACAACGCACAAGAGGGAGAAAGAATGCACATGCATTAAACCTAAGAAAGATGCATGCATTTTCACTTGTAGTGGATGCGTACGTTACATCTTAGCGCTTACAGAACACCCACTACGGTCGTTGTGTGCCTTACCGGCAGCTCTCACACGAGATCATGATCTGCCGAGACCAAAAGAGATAAGAAGACTGCAACATACAACGGTACGATGGTCATGGCAGCGAATGAAGTCCTTGGCAGTGCCCTTGAATAAGAGCATAAATAAGTAACCTGATGTCCATTGGTGACCATGTGCAGTGGATTGTGATCGCTGCTAAGCTGGAGCTCAACTTACGACGACAAAAATCTAGGAACCAGATGTTGACACGACGCACCACGGCGAATTTTGGGATGTTGTGGGGTCTCGAAGGGGAGAGTGCCACGCTCCAGCAGTGAACGGACACAGTAGACACGGTCGGACTGAACCGAAATAACAGATGTATTTAAATGCTTTACATCAACGATATCGTCAGCCAAACTAATACACATGAATTGTGATCAACAACCTTAAGCAACCTTACACAATATTACCATTCAATCAATAACATACCGAACACAAAGTAGTGTGAAGGTGGTGCAACCAACTCCCGACTCCCCACTAGGGCCCACGACAAACGACCCGCGGTGGCGTTCCACCACGGACACGCCGCAAGAGACAACTGTTTGCGCTAACTGCTACACACCTGAAAGGACCGCGCACCTCTTATATGCCGCCACCCAGGCTGGCCGCCAGACATAACCACCGGCACCACCGCACAAACCATAATGATGGTGGTGGTAATAAACGCTCGCGAGCACAACGCCACCTACCGCTTTATAGTTGTGAACCCTAAATGCGTACTATGCGCAAACCACGTGCGCTACGAGGCGCAAACATTACAGGGGAGTGTTCAAGTTTCTCAGTGCTATCAGTGTTGTAATGGTGATAACCCTGTGTCTGAACCTAATGAGTTCAGCTGCACTCTAGATTTAGGTTATGGCGCATTGTAACGAGTGTTTAATTTTCTGTGTGCTTTTCGATCCTCTTCAGGAAGACATTGAAGGAGAGGTTATATTTGTTCCCATGATACATCATTCCATGCCAGGTATGTCCTGATCACAATACTATTTGGCATATTCTGGCATCATTTATAAGAAAACCTGCTGCTTGTTTCTGCACTGGTTACGCCATGGGTCAGCATACAGCGTTGATCATTTGTAGGTAGGATGTTTAAGGTCACTGAGGTCACTTTTGACTAGTGCGTGGTCATGCTACTTTTTCAAGCCTAAAGCAAATCCTTGGGAGCCTTTAAAAACCCAAACATAGCAGCTTTTTTTGCTAAAAAGTTGTTTAACGTTTAATTTCTTGCAGATTTTGTGTAATGCAATGCAACCGATGTTTCTTCTGCATAGCTAATTGTGATCATTCATAATGAAGGACGTGTTGAGTTGCTTGAGAGGATAATGAAAAATACTTAGTCATATTCTGAAAGTCCGCTGATGGACTTCGTCAGCCTGCCACTAGTTATGTAAAAATCCGATGGTGGATGCTTTTTGCTGAAAAAGAAGTGGGTTCGGACTGCCTCCTTTACTATTTTAAGTGCAATTCCTAAATAAAATTAGCAGGATCCACTAAAAGGCTTGTGATTGCAAAATTTGATACGAGGTCTGTTAGAAAGGTATCCGACATTATTTTTTTTGCGAGCACCCCATGTATTTGAAACAAGCACGCTTGCATCAGCCAAACGTCGTGCGCATTCGTTTATTTTCTTCCCGCCTGCCAATAGTTTCAATTGCTAGGACGCATCGTTTGAGAGAGGTAGTGCGCAAGGCTCTCATTAGCTTTTCATTGCAAGGAAAATGACGGAGCAACTGCAGCGGCATTATCGCATCGAGTTTTGCCAGAAACTGGCTGACAGCCAATCAAAAACCACTGGTAACATCAAGACTGCTTTGGGGATGACGTTATGAGCCGCACACAGATTAAGCAGTGGTACAACCATTTTAAAGAGTGCCACACATCGGTGGAGAGCGAGTCACGCTCCGGTCGGCCATCAACATGCCGAAATGCCCTGCAGGTCACTGCCGATGGGAATACGGTGGTGATGCAGGACTATCGTGTGACTATCCAGGAAATGGCAGAAGAGGTGGGCATCAGTACTTTCTCTACACATTCCATTATGACTGTAGATTCGGTCATGAAGAGAGTTAATGCGAAATCGATGCCGCAACTGCTCACGGTTGAGCAAAAGCAACTTCGTGTTGAAGTCTCACAGGACATGCTGGATTTCACAAGCAGTGACCCAAGCTTCGTTAACACCATAATCACAAGGGACGAGTCTTGGGTGTGTGCGTATGAACTGGAAACTAATTGCCAGTTATCACAATGGAAGCATTTCACATCAACAAGACCAAAGAAGGCCCACCAAGTGCACAGCAACGTCAAAGTAATGCTGAGTGCTTTCTTTGACTCCCGCGATGTGATACACCACGAGTACGCACACCGGGTCAATCATAGAAAAGTACTGCGTGGATGTCTTTCATCGCCTACGTGTTGCTGTTGGACAAACCATCACGACAATAGTCCTGCACAATTCTCACACTTGGTTTAGACTTTTTTGGGAAAAAGGCAGACTCCTGTGTTTAAATGGGCTCCTTATTCTCCTGATATCGCTCCCTGCGACTTGGTTGTTGCACGAACTCAAGAGGACATTGAAAGGGGAGCGACTTCAGACAAAGGAGGTCATTACGGGGCAATCACATCTGAGCTAAACTCCATTCCGAAAGACGCCTTCTCAGAATGCTTCCAACAATGGCAGCACTACTGAGAGAAGTATGTTGATTCCCAAGGGGACTACTTTGAGTGGCATTAGGGTTTGAACGCTCCATTTTTGGCAGTGTTTTTCTTTCACCAAAGGTCACATAATTTTCTAAGAGACCTTGTATATGGTCACTCATATGTTGACGCTAAAACCTATTTGATTCTTGTTAATCAAGACGGTCTAGTTCTAAAGGATGTTCTTTTATTAGGCAATGGAAATTTAAAAAAAAAACGAACAGTAATGCCTCAGTAATTTTTGCTGGTATACTCTATCGAGGTGTAAACGTTTTGTTGCACTTATAACATTGCAAGACAAATTAACAATATTGTTGAATAACTTATAAATTATTGATTTTAGGACATTGGTTTTGTAAGGGAAAGTTGTAATGTGTGCCAATTCTTATAACCCATCACTACGGCATTCATGGCATACCCAGTAGAAGTCGGGAAAATTGTGGATATTTCGAAATATTTGTCATCAAACATTAAGGGGGAAAATGGAACCGATTGTGCTTGGCATAGCCTTTGTTGCACGAGGTGAGTACTACACATGACAAGGATGCGATGAATTTCGAATCAAGGCACATCAAAGCAGAATATGGTCAGGAAAGTTGACAAGTATTCTGAAATACACAAGTAGACCACTTATTTTTCAGGTGTCATGTGGTGCATATCTGTTTCAATCTATACACAGACGCAAAATATTATTTCACCTGTCAGCAAATTGCGACATAGTGGCTGCACCTCAGCTTTACTCTTCAGAGAAAAGAAAATCATACAGTGGCTACTTCCCAACCATTACCCTTATGAAATATGCCAAAGCAATTCAACTTATACAAATGTCAATTATTCTGCAATTCTTCTACTTCCCACTTTTACGGTAACTTCACATATAAATAAAGAGTGGAGGCAAATCACCTGTCTCGCCAAACTCTCATATCAGCACCTTACAGGATTAGAGACCTCGAATTCAGTCGCTAGGCACCCCGTGCCAAAATGCTTCCTGGAACATTGCATCTTCAGTTTCATCGTAACATTTATATTTACGGTAAATTCAAGACTGTGATCACTGGAACAAATGCTACGAACTTTGATTGTAAGGTCGCAATAGCTGGTGCGTGTGAAATCGCTGCATGCAACACATCGATAAACCCCTCTACGTACAGCGCTCTCAATGCCAAGAGGCTGTGCAATTTGTATTATTACGTGATATGCAATTTAAGAGAGTTAGCTTCCAGCCATATAACATAAAATATTGTTGATAGCACTATATTTGTATTGCTCTTGTGCTGAAACTGTTTTGTATACAGTCGAACACAGATATATTGAACTCGAATGGAATAACGAATTAACACGATAGATAAAAAAGTCGATATAAAAAATACAGGCCTCGAGAACTCACCTGTAGTTGATAAACACCTACGATAGGTGCCTTCAAGAATGACAATGAATTCCGCACACGCGCCACAACAGAATAATTTATTTGCATGAAAGAAGTTGCCTATTTTGGTCTGCTTCTTTGTTTTTGAAATGTTGAAGACACTAGTCTTATTCATATCGAAGCTGTCCAGGTGCAAAAGCCTGGTTCCCTTATTGTAACTGATAAAACGGCGAATGGCGCCGATTGCTGCCGCCACTTCAGTGGCGGAGTACCCTCGTGGAGCCAGAACCTCGTCTGGACGATCCTCCTCGTCACGTGCGCTGTCAGCCTGGCCATCCTGGGTCTCTGCGACAGCACTTTCTATGTCCTCGAGAGTGTGGCTCGCAACGACCTGGACACTGCAGTCCACTTCTTCGAAATCGTCCGCAGACACTTCGTGTGGAACTCCTGCCAAGAAGCGGGACGACAACTTGCGAAACGCGTCCTTTATGCACTCGACGTCATCGTCTTCACCGGTTTATGCAAGTTCCGCCGTCTCCAAGACTGCCTTGTGGAAGTAGCTGACGGCTGTGTCCGTCTTCACGTCTCGCCAGGCGTTGAATTTTTCCGCGGGAGAAAACTTAGCGGAGATTTCTGGCCCTTCTTCGTCATCTACTATTGGATGTCCTGGCTGCTGACAGCTTCGCTTTCCCCAGAACTGGTTTTGTCAACTATGTTGCAGCGCTCCTTAAATTAGAGAGGCCACCCAGTGTTGTCGGCAAAGTTGTTTCATTGAGTGCCGCGGCAAATCATTTGGCCTTGGCAATGAGCATCGGAGCCATTCACCGCAATATTCTTCGCACGCACTTCTAAAAACTAGGCATCTCGACGTTCGCTGTTCCACCGCCATTGCCTTGATATCTGCTCTGTTCTTCAACAAGGTACTCAGAGTGCTCTGTGGTATACCAAAGTCGTCTGCGACGGTCGAATATTTCTCGCCCACCTCAACACGCCGAATCGCCTTCAACTTCATCCCAAAGTCACGGGGTTGCACTTCTTGATGCTGGCCATAGCTACAGGAGAAGTCGACAATTCAAAAAGTCTGCAGTGGCTTTGCACACCCCACTCGCAAATGAGAAATGCTGCACATGCGGTGGTACGTAGGCAAAGCAACAACGGAAGCAACAAAGTGCTCGCGAGACGATGGCCACCTGCAAGGGCCACATCAAAAGACGTGAGCTGTGGTTGGCTGATCAAAACTCGCAAAACAGCAACAAGAAATTAAAAGGCAAAAAAGAAGGGCGTCGGTTCTTTCGTTCCTGCTCTTGAAGCCGACCGGTACGTGGTGAAAGCATCAAAGAGGAAGAAATAAAAAATAAGAAAAAAAGTTTGTTCCGCAGGGTAAAGACTGTGCAGTCCGCCACCTCTCGCCCTTATTATTTTTTTCAAGCGTTTCGGTTTTTTGCGCAAGCGTGGTGCCGCGTGGAGGTCGCCGGGCGCTGCGAGTGCCTAAGCGCACGTTCCACATGGTGCGGAGAGCTGCACTGCAGCGCAAATCGCGGGGCGTGGTGAGGGCCGAAGCGCGCCTTCCAGCTCGCGCGGCGTTTGATATATCTGAATTCGGGTAAAAATACCTTTGATATAAACGTGCGAATTTCTATACTTTTACAAAATAATTTCAAGGGGATAACTTAAGAGTTCGATGTAACTGAAAATTCTATATATGGGGGTTCGATATATCCCTGTTCGACTGTATATGTATAACTTCATGGCAGCGTTCCAAAAATGGTAAGAAAGATAGTGGTATTGGTGTTTAAAAGAAGCGACAACGGTGGCATCAGGTTTCCGTAACAGCATAGTATATACGACAAGTGCACAGGATTTCTCATCAAGTGCACGCGCATATTCTCGTTCATTTCTCTAGCATGCTCTTTTGTACGACACTTATCAACTTGACGATTTATTGTACATGGCTAAAAAAGTCAGTTGCACCACAAGAGGTCAGCAACGAATGCGATAGCAACAAATTGTAATTTTGTACGGAATGAGGCTGAGAGTGAACTCTTTTAGATCTGATGTGGCGTAACTCTACGAAACACTGGTGTAAGAGAATACAGCCACCACAGGAAGGTTTAACCTTTTTTTTCATAGTCTCTTCACGATGAGAGCACAGCACGTCACAGATAATTAGAGCTGCCCGCTGATAGCTGCCGAGCCAATGCACGTGTCCCTGATCACGACCACGCCCTAGAAGCAATGTTTACAGTTGCTACTTTAGAAATGTCCCTCCCCCCCTCAAACGTCTTTCCATGTTTGTTCATGACTTTCGGGGCATTTCCTCTCCGCTTCGACAAGAGGCCTCTTAATGGGGTGATGTTATTGTATGCGCCCTCTGAGCAATTGAAAGGGGCCACCTTGTTTGATCGTTGTTATTTCTTCTTTACTGTTAATTTTACACTGAGCATTGTCATTTTATTGGGTTTTAGGTTTACAGGGGGCAGGTGCCTTGTCAGTCTTTTATGCGTTTAGGCGGTTCCCATGGACAGATGTACTTCCTCTTCTTCTGCGGAAATAAATTTCAGTTTTATTCAATCTTTGCTCCAACCGCATTCGTCGGCCCTGCTCTCGCGCTTTTACATCCGGGTAAGGTATGTTCTCAATTTCAACTTTTTCTGGCAAATGACGGTAAAGGCCAAAACCCGTCAATTGTATCCACATAACTGCTATGCCAATGATCAGACTATTGCACAATTCAGCTTGGTGTTTGGAAATGTGGCATTGTACAAATGGTGCTCTTAAAGTGCTGTGGTATGGGGCTGCGTAATATATAAACGTTCCGGCTGCTGCAAACGTGCTCGGAAAGGCATTTCTAGTGGCTCCAAGGCTGATTTAAAATATTGTGCATGCTTCAAACCTGCTACTAAAGGCAATTTCGCTCTCTCCCTGAACTGATTTCAAAACCATGTGCTCTGTTCCAGCTCTGCATAAAATATATTTGTGCTTAAACAAATGGTGTGTTGGCTGTCATAATATTGTTATGAAGAATCCTAAGTCCTCAAAAATGTGATGGCACGGAAAATATTGTGTTTAATTTGCGTTACGTAAAAAGTATTGGCTGGTTACAATTGACACATCTAGTTCCCTGAAAATGGGGGCTCGTTATTGTAAGTGCTGTTAAAAACCTATTTTGATCAACATACAGTTTTTTAGATTCGTGTCCAGCTTGCCCAATACTGGTGTTATCAGGGTATGTGCATGGCGTCACAAGACAGGCAGGAAAGCCCAATTGAAATGCGAGAGAGATTGTGTAAGCATGTATATGCAAAAAACAGTTAACTGCAGCTAGTATGATGAAGCCACACTTAAGAGATATGCGTCTACAACAGCTCGCGCCTGGTCTTCCACCCACGTTGCTTAGGTTTTGAACTAGTACACGACAAACCACTAGAGCGTCTGCTAACTGGTGCATGTGGTTTGTTGTAATCATAGTAAAAATCTTGTAAAAAAACAAGCACATGAAAGGTATGGTGTTAAGACTTCACAAGGCAAGACTTACCGTAAATTTGAAAGAGGTGCAGTGCGATTGCAAACAATCTGTGAAAGGAGGTAAGAAGTTTGAAAGAAAACATCTATTTTTTTATTTTTGCTCAAGCTTTTGAACTTTAACGATGTTTATTTTTGACATTCTCACCGGCACTCAGTTCTACAAAAGGCTTAAAAAGAAAAAAAAAACGTAACAGGGCCTCTTAAACACTGTGGCATTACCACAGTGGTTACCAGGCTGCACAGGAGCAGTGTTGAATGAAGGCTTGTGATGTGTTGCTTGTATTCATCTGATAAACAAAGGATAGTCATGCAAACAATGGCACAAAAAGAACGGATGCTGAAGAGTGTGTTGAACGTGCCTACATCTTTAGAGGTGAAGTTTTAAAAACTAGCTCAACTTTTTGAAATCATGCTACTGATGTTTGTACTCTGGTCAAAGTAAGCATTGTAATGTTTAGTTATAATTTATTGTGCACTATGCAAACATGCAAACACTCCTCAGTAGACTTGTGCTGGTGATAGTGCACCACCTTTTAGCAGAATGCCCACTCCACCTAGTTGGAGTGGGCATTCTGCTAAAACTATTGCTTGCGGGGCTCTTTTAGACAACCTAGTACATATTCGTTTCCAAATAAATTGAGGACACATCTTTCGAGGTAAGCACTCGAGATGATTTACAACTGTGGCATCGATTTTTGATGTGCTGCTAGGTGTCACTTGGAATGACATTGCGATTATCTGTATAGTAAATATTCAACAATAGGCTAAACATAAAGGGCTGCAGTCTACTACAATGGTGGAGTGGTCATGGTGCTAGACTGCCGACCCGAGGATGGCGGGTTTAATTCTGGCCGCTGCGGCCGCATTTCAATGAAGGCGAAGTGCTAGAGGCTTCTGAGCAGTACGATGTCAGTGTACATAAAAGAACCAGGCGATCCAAATTTCAGAAGCCCTTAACTTTGGCATGCCTTATAATGAGAGTGTCAGATTGGTACATAAAAACATACTAAAAATCTTGGAAAATTTTGCGCCGTATGCGGTGGGCTAATTGTTTTACTCTTCCTTGTTGCAGGCCCATTCCGACACCCAGTCAAAGCAGGGTGGTACGCCAAGAGCTAGATACCATGCTTAAAATAAAAAGAAAAAAAGAGCTAGATACCATGCTTAAAATAAAAAGAAAAAAAAATGGGGTGAGGACCGAGATGTTTTCCTGGGAACTTGTGGATGTGCCGGGCTAAAACAACAACATGAAGCCGAACTTGCACGATCTACAGACAAAAACAAGTAGCATGACTGTTCAAAGAGTTTCTTTTTCATTTTTTAAAGTAAACAGAATGTATGTGTGTTATGTGTTTTTATAATAACACTTCGAAGTCAATTTCTTGACTTGTCATTTGTGTTAAAAAAATATAAAAATTGCAACTCAAGATGACTGAATAAGATGAAGAGAGCAAAAGGGTAGGTCTTAAAAGTTACTCCTCGGAAATCAAAAGTAATGGACAAAAAACTCGAAAGAGAACAGCGCTTTGAGATAGGTAATAGTGCACATGAAGTGGTAAATTATTATGTCTACTTGGTAGAGGTAGTAACCGCTAAGCTGAACCACAAGTCTGAAGTAACTAGAAGATTAAAAATGGGGTGGAGCACACTTGACAAGCACTCAAATCAGGACTGGTAGATTGCCACTATCACTCAAGAGGAACGTGAATTACAGCTCCAGCTTGCCAGTACTTACTTATGGATCAGAAACCTGGAGGCTTACAACCAGGGTTCAGCTTAAATTGAGGACGAAGCAGTGAGCGATGGAAAGAATAATGATAGGTGTAACCGAAGTGGATCAGGTATAACCGGAGTGGATCAGGGAACAAACTAAGGTTAAGGATATCATACTTGGAATCAAGAAGAACAAATTGACATGGGCTTGGCAAGTAGCACATAGGCAGAATAACCGCTGGTCATTAAGGGTAATTGACTGGATTCCCAGAGAAGGCAAGCGTGTTAGGGCTACACAAACTTGAGTGGGGAGGACAGAGTTGACTGGCAGAACATGGAAGACGCCTTTGTCCCCTCAGGGGACGTAGTCAGGCTGATGATGATGATGGTGATGATAAAATATAAAGGTTGTACACACAGTTCAGTTGCCCGATGTGCAAAAGTGCAACCTGTCTGCTTATAAAATGCAGGCCCAGTAGGCAGCAAAAAGTGCATGCCTTGAGGTTTGTGTTGTGTAAGTTTGCAGCACATTTATTTTTACTTGCGCATTGCAATTCTGCAGCAGTATGTGCAGCTTCTACTGTTTTGCATTTGTATGTTTCTTTTGTAATCATATAAGTGTCATTCGGTAGAAAAAAGAGAAGATCAGAAGCGAGTGTACGCTACAAAAATGTGAAGTTGAGTATGCTACTACGCATTCGAAAAATGTTTCATAACTAGCATTTATCTTCAAAATGATAAAGCGATAGCTTTGTTTTCAGCTCGGTCAGAAGCCAGCAAACGCATTGCCCTTACACTTTTTCAGGCACAAGTGTGGCTCTGTTAGAATGTCACTTTACTTTTTTTTTCAGCAGAACAAGCCATTTCACAATCCTGCAAGTTAAAGAACCCCAGGGGGTAGAAATGTCCGGAGCCCTCCACTACGGTGTCTCTCATAATCATATGGGGGTTTTGGGACGTTAAACACCACATATCAATCAATCATTTAACAATGCTAACTCTCTGAAACCTGTCGCGAGTGTTCGGGTGCTCACTCACTTCACGTCTTTATGTTGTGCATCACAAACTGAAAGTGTCGGAAATGTAAGATGACGGGGCTGGCTGCCGGCTATCTATCATGTTTTGGAATGCGAGTTGTTCAAAGTTTTTCAGTTATGCGAGTAGTTCAGGAGGTAATATATGATCAGCCTTATAGATGCCCACTGCAGGACAAATACCCTTCCTAATGACGTCTGATTGACACAAGCTTGTGTAAGCCAGTTCCATATCAATCTTTAAACTTTTTTGTCAAGATACTCGCAGAACAAACATCTTTGTTGGTCCCATACCCTGGCTGGCTACTAATGGGGCCAGCCGTATGTTTACCCACAATAAAACCAGATAAACGTGATGTCGAAAAATGATAAGAATATCTAGAGAACCGAACAAAGAAAAGGGCAGATTTAATTCAAGGGGCAATGCAAGCGACAACCTATGCAGCATTTCATGCTTTGAACCTAGCATTGTGAGGTGAATAGATGTATTTGCCTAAATTGAGCAATTTTGTTTATATGGCCTGGGGCCAAGGCTAAGCATGTCTGCTACACTGGCGTGTAAAGGGTAGCTCATGAACGTTATTGTTACTGACATTACAACACAGACTCCACTTTCATTGCAAAGAAATTTTCGCAGGGGTGTATTATTGCAAGTATAAGTAGCAGTCAACAGCGTATTCGACAGTGATATTCCGAGCTACACCAATGAATTCCCATTCAGAGATATGAAAATTGCCTATTTTGAGGATTTTTGCCTGAAAAAATTGACAAAATTCCTCGCGAAAACCCCTGCACAACAGTACTGATTCCTTGCCCCCATGCATGCACACACTTATTATAATTACATGTGTTTCACGTACGCAACTTTTGAAATCATTACTAGCACCTCCACTGCCACACATCAAAAGCATGACTTTATTAATTCATATACTGTATACACTGAACTTTGTGGGCTTCAAGTCTAACACTACTAGTGAACTAGAAATCGCTCCACGTAAATATTAGAAAGAAATCTCAGAGGCCATGCTAGCGTGGTGCATGCGTCAGAAACGATTACAGCAGTTGAAGGCGCATTGTGACTACTAATTATTGGTCGACATAGGGGAATTTACCTATTTCTGAATATCACAGAGACTGTACTCTTCCCTTTGGCTCAAAACGACCAGTGAATATTCCCCGAAAAAGGGGAAAAACTTCCGCACGGAACATCACTCGTATTCGAAGAAATATGCGATATTTCGTTGTTACGGAAATATTGTTCTGGGGTATAGGGTTTTGTCGCAACAAATTCAAAGCACTGTCGTGGCTGAGTGATAGAATGCCGTGTGGAACTATTTGTTTTGATTCGCGCTTGAGTCGTAAATTTTGTTTATTTTTCTCATCGCAAGTTTTCACACATTGAAAGCGCTTTCTACGCCGGCGTTGGATTTTCCGATATCTGGGTTGATATAGATTGATAGAGATGTTGAAAGCAAAAAAAGGTGCAGGGTTAATCAATAAATCGTAATGTTTCCGCCTTACGAGTAATCGAGTAAACGTCTTCAATTATTTTATTACGGCAATTGCCATGCTCACCCAGAGTGTCTACCGTATTCTCAGACTTTCTAAGGCTTTCCGTGATAACTTAAAGTAAATTCCATTACTGGTACGTCAGCTTAGAAAACTGCGCGCGCTGGAAGCAGACCCACGAGTGGTAAAAACCCTGGGCAATCTTACAGAACAAGTAAATAAATGTACTGCCAATGCTAAGAATGTTCTCCGCAGGCGCAGTAAATACGAAAAAAAATATGTATATATGGCCTAAATGATACCTGCGAACCCAAGAATTAGCAAGTTGGATGTTTGGCAGAATGAAAACACGCGAGTTAAAATTAACCGCAGCTGAAAGTTTGAAGGAGCTCACAGTACTCCAACAACGCCACCAAAACTGCTATTAAATGTAGAAGCGGCGCCATCTCGTGGCATCTGTGTAAAAGGAGGACACCTGAGCCCGGCCGGATCAGCCACTAGAGTATTTTCTAGTTCACTATAATGGTTACAGCCAAGGCCTTTAGGGCGTGGTTTGGACTGGATTAGATCGACCTTTATTTACTGACTTTACTCTTTAGGATGTTGATTGGATTGCATCTGATGCGACCTGGATTCCTGTATTTACTATTGATTTGCATCCCCCCAAATTGTACAGCTCTAATATATATTTTTCAGCAAAAAAAATAATTACTATATACTACTCGTCTATTCTGTGCACCATGCGTCGACAATAACTAACGTCACGAAAACAGAGCCGCACCGCGTACTTTCCCTCTTTTTTCTTTTTTTTGAGCTGAGAACATGCATGCTGATGTTTTATTGTTTTATTTCTCTGAGCTCAGACGCTCATAGTTTGACAAAGTCCTCAGATGCCTGCAATGAAAGATAGGGGTCACGCTTAAAACGATGACATTCGAACATGTGCTGGCAAGAAGGAATCGGTATGGTCACAACAGCTCCCTTGATTCCACAGAATTATCACAGATGCGGGAGGGTTACCTTCGCTTGTGTACTCTTCTGTCGACATAACGCTAAAACTAATAACAGATTCAATATTACCATCTCCAGAAATTGAAACAGAAAATTTAGATGATGTTACCCACCACCACACTTGAAAGGCGAGCTAGCCGCAAACACTGCTGCGCGATATATGGGAGCAATAGACATCGATTGATAGATTGAAATGTAGAGTTTAACATCCCAAAACTACCATATGCATGTGAGAGACGCCGTAGTGGAGTAATATGGAAATTTTGACCACCTGGGGTTCGTTTAACGTGCTCCAAAATCTAAGCACACTGGCCTACAGCATTTTTGCCTCCATTGAAAATGCAGCCGCCATAGCCGGGATTCGATCCCACGACCTGTGGGTCAGAAGCTGAGTACTTTAGCCACTAGACCACTGTAACAGGGCAAGCAACAGACATCAAAATAGTGAATGTACCTACACAGAAGCTAACATAACCAGCTTTCTTGGACACATAACTACCAGCGCCCCTAGCGGTCCCGGCTCAAAGCAAGCGCGTTTTTAATGGAAAGAGTGAATTTTTCTCGAATAAATTATTGCAGAGGATCAATATTCAAATACGCAGACGACAGAGCCCGTCGGGGAACCTAAACGGACGAGAAGGCTGCAGCAATCACGCTGGGGTAAGCTTCAATTTTGTTCCCAGAGCAGCTAAAGATCGTACAATGGGTGTCTATGGAAACGGCAAAACAGTGGCCCAATTTTTAAAGACGAAAACGTTCAGTGCAGAAAAACTAACCAGAGTATATTGTTGGTCAGTACACCGTATGTAGTCCTGACACTCAGCTTTCGATTGAAGTCATTCTCGACGTGCCGAAGTTGGCTTAACATTGTTCTTTATCACGTTTTGTTGCAACGTGGTCCTTCAAATGCTTCTGGTATATCGAAAATCTCTTGCGTTTTGTGGATGGCTCTATGTCATTCGTGGCCGTGTGCTGATTGATTTGTGGGCTTTAACGTCCCAAAACCACCATATGATTATGAGAGACGCCGTAGTGGAGGGCTCCGGAAATTTTGACCACCTGGAGTTCTTTAACGTGCACCCATATCTGAGCACACGGGCCTACAGAATTTCCGCCTCCATCGAAAATGCACCCGCCGCAGCCGGTATTCGAACGCACGACCTGCGGGTCAGCAGCCGAGTACCTTAGACACTAGACCACCACGGCGGGGCTCGCGGCCGAGTGCGTTAATCACGCAGATGCGAGGCACGGCATCAGCGCAGCATCATACAATGCCACGCGTCGGAGCATTTTTTATTGTCGCATAAATTATATCTACAATATTCTAACAGATGTCCCCACCGAAACAAAACAACCACGTGTTTTTTCGGTTTCGATTTCTCGCTGTGATCTTGTGGAGCCATTTGTTTTTCTTCGTTTTCATTGCTATTTAGTGCATTTTTTAAATACTGCACGCATATCAGTCTTATTATGTACATTTGTAATTCTTCCTTCATTCTTTTAAGCATCCTAAAGAAAAGAACGCTCGATCAAGTTAGGTGGTCAGAGCTCTTTCGTTTTTTGGTACGCGTATTGTGGTGTAACCTTGATTCCCAATTTATCAATTTCCTTATGCACTACCGTGGTGGTCTTGTGACTAAGGTACTCGGCTGCGGACTCGCACTTCGTGGGAACAAATCCCGGCTGTGGCGGCTGTATTTACGACTGCATTTACGACGGAAGTGGGAATGTTGTAGGCCCGTGTGCTTAGATTTGGGTGCACGTTAAAGAACCCCAGCTAGGTGAAATTTCCGGAGCCCTCCACTACGGCGTCTCTCATATTCATATGGTGGTTTTGGGACGTTGAGCCCCACATATCAATCAATCAATCAATCAATCAATCAATTTCGTTACGCTCTTCTCAGGTCCCTACGGTTCCCCGATGTAAGGAACTCGAACTTAGAGAAGCAAGACATATTATATGACAAAATTACACGTTTTGCCGTTGCTTTTTAAATGCGAAGTGTTTCTTTGCGTAGTATCTATCTATCTATCTATCTATCTATCTATCTATCTATCTATCTATCTATCTATCTATCTATCTATCTATCTATCTATCTATCTATGAGTCTGTATCTAGCCGCCCACGTGTGTATATATTGCCGTCCCATATTAATTTTTGTCTACAAGGTGAGGAGGTGATATATGTAGTATGTTTCAGTTCCAGTTTCTGTTTCTTTCGGACATAGTTACATGACATGAAATATGTCCACGAGGCAAGGCAAAAGAAGACTCGTACGTCTCCTGACGAGGCCTTCAACCCGGACTCACACGTCGGACAGCCAGGAGTAAAAACAAGTGTGTAGCCGTATATCATATACCGCACCATGTGCTACGTATATCACCTCCTTGTCTTGGGGTAAACCAATATTAGTATTTAGGGGTACAGTTTTTAGGGTTTAAGTTGGACGGGTCATGACATGATTACCTTGCAAATCTCAATGCGTACGTACGTCATCAAACCTCTTCCTCCACACATGTGTGGTATGTAGCACATACCCACATACCCCGTGTGGGGGTGTGCGGGTATACAACATAGGTGATCGACAGTTTGTTGACCCTGGAGCGGCCGGAACATACATTTGTTTTTAAGTGCGAGAGCGCCAAGTAAGCTTGAAACCACCAGCGTTGACCAAATGAATGCAAAAGTTTAATATTATGGTCTCAGGAAGAATTGAAACGAAGAATTCTTCAACGCGATCAACTACAGTACCGCAGCGCTGCGTTAGGTATTGAAACTGCTTTGGAAATACCCTATATCGGCCGAAATGGCAATTGAGATTGCGTTGAATGGCCAGTCAAATTTATAAACATCCCATATGCTCTCCTATGACACAGGATTTACGGCGGCTTAGCGTCAGTTACACAGTTGATCGACATCAGCTGAAGTTGGTCTACGCATTACTAACCAGAGTTACCATTCTCGCAAGCAGAAGCGCTACATAACCGCTTACCTCTTCTGTGTTGGTAATGACCTTGTTGCTGTTGGCATCGTTGCACAACTGTGAACATCTGGTTATATAAAGCATACGCGACTGTCCAAAATATGTCTGAACTACGACATTTGTACATGTAATTAGCACGATTTTGTAATGTTTGGCCTAATAAAACAAGTACAAGAAGGTCACACTCCTTTGACATGCTTCGCATTACACTAATCCCGATGTTACGTGAGATATGCCAAATAAAATAACTGAAAGTGCCTCCTGTCTATGCAACGGAACGTATGTCAATCGTTAGGGCTTCTTCAGAAAGGCAAAAAAATCATTTCAGTAAACTTGTCATTTCGTGTTTTATCTCAACCGCGTGTTATTGCGATATCAAATATATAGATACTATCGATAGGTTCTCGCCATCGACGTTGCCGTCAACGTCGCCGTCACCGTCATGTTCCATAAAAAGTCCCCATCAGCATCATTTCCCTGTGTATACCGCATGATCTACACGCGGGTAAAACTGCGTGAACGGCGGAGACGAACACGGCTCGTCAAACATATCGGCCCATCTCTGTCGATCGGAGGGTGCATGCAATAGGATTAACCCGGAGGTGAAGCATGCCGTCAAATGCTGCTGAAGCAAAGCGTAAACGCCCTGTTCGCTGTGAAGGCCCACGAAAATACGCGGAAGTGAAGGTTGGGGGGGGGGGGGGGGGGGGAAGGAGCGTTCGAGCAGCGACTGTGAACGTTAACTCTAAGGACACGGTGGTGAATGCTATATTGACAGACATCAGCGGACGGCTTGTACACCCTTCTACGTTCTTTAATCTCAACGAGAACCGACTGTGCGGATTCACCTTTTCCACCGCAAGCGGCTGTGTTCTGTTGCAGCAGCATTTTGTAGAGTTACGCAACAGTGGGCGTAAAAATTTAGCCTCACTTAATTTGTCACTCTATACCACCATTACATCACCCTCGCGGTGAAACTGGAATATGTTTCCATAAGTTGTCATGTTTAAAGCGCTGCGTGAACAGAAAACGACCAGCGTGCCTTCTTCCTTGACCATCGTAAAACTCTGTGTGCTGCATCGGATAAGTCTGTGTGATAAGACGTATGTCAATCAAAGCTTTCAGAAAGTTCCAGAGACTGGTGCTGTCACAGGAAACAACAAACCGTCATCGATAGAACATATTTTATCATAACAAATAAGTTTTTTGTTGTTGCTCGAAAGAGCAAGTAAACCTGCGGTCATGCCCTTTTGTTACGTTTCAAAATTTTGTGGACTTGTATGATTTTTTCTACATTTTTGTATAGGTTTCATTTGCTCCATTCTTTCTTCTCTTTCTTGGTGAAGAGCGCATATACATATATCTATGCTCCAAAAGTATTGTCAGTTGTCTTACGCTTTCTGCATTGATATGGCTGATATCGCAGCCTGAGACCACTGTGACAACGAAGAAACCATTCTACATATCTTTTGTGACTGCTGAGAGTATAGTGGATGACGACTATTTCTTTCCAACCAGCTCAACAAATCGAATAATCAACGTCTGTAGAAAGAAAAAAATACAATATTAGAACTGGGTGAAGGATAAACTGATGAGAGCGGCTCCAATTCCGTGCTACGGGGCATAGAGGCACCCCCCAATGAACTAACAACTTTTCATGAAAGAGAAAATTTGTTATGAGGGCTACCAAGATATGGCCATTTGGGGTGCATCTTTTCTTAATATGCGTTCTTTAGGTTGCTTATATTTTTGATTCGCATGGTGTTTTTCGGAGTCTATTATTACTTCTTCGGAGAAAGTATGCACTTCATCGCAGTTTATATATTACTAATCTCGAATGTTGTGAGAAACTTTCTCAGTTTTCCCACATTGCTCCAAAATAAGATTCAGTAGTATGTAAAGGCGGAAACATCAGAACACATGGAGTACAATTTAACTGTCAGAGAGGTGCACACAAATACAAGTCCAATGGAGTTGAAATACTTGAACACAGGACTTTGTTGGTATAACAATCCTAAAGCTTGTCGTAATATACGCAGATGTATACTCGTAATCAATGCAAGAATGTATTACCAGAATGTCACTGATGGAAGCGCACGCCTTTCGAGTGGTAATTCCCGGCCTCTGAAAAATGGGCTCTATCAACATACCAATTAATATTTTGCTGTGCGGCTGAACCACTTGTTAGTATATCGCGGTGGTCCTACGCCTATAAGAAGCGCCTCCTCTCATATGGTTGCAAAAACTGTCAGAGCCTGTCATCCGCGAAGCTCCGGCAACTCGTCGATGGCGATGAAAATGGGGCAGTTTTTCGTAAAAGGGTTTGTGGACACAATGTATTTCGCCATATCTTCATATATTCGTTTAAGTTTTCAGATGAGGGCACTAAGCGTAGACACGCTATAGCGCCAAATATATCAGTTCTGTTCTAGCCTTGAGGATGACAAGTGTCGACTCACTCCCTGTTTACGGATTGTTCATCGCAGTTTGCCCTTTTTTAGAATTTTTTTTCATATTTTTGATATAGTTATTCAGTACTTAGCATCGTCTGTGCCACTGGACACTTCATTCTAAGGACTCCAAGAAGGCATCTATCAGCCAAATTATGTAGAATCACAGCGAAACTAACGTGCAGTTTATATTAGCCAAACGGGTTGACCGACGGCGAAACCATGTCGCAGAACCACACCAGACCCATGTCCGCCCCCCCCCCGCTTCCCGATTTTTTGTCTCGCTATGGCATACTAAACAAAAAAGGCCCATATCAAAAATGTGCCTGCTCCCCCCCCCCCCCCTCGAGAAAAAAAATCTGCCTACGCCCTTGCGGCTGAGGTGTCAAAGACAGCTTAGATCATATTCATTTGATAAAACCGGAACAAGGTTATAATAGTCGTTAAAAATTAGGGGACCCTAAAGTTTCGCCTTTAGGAATTTAACGCGATAGCGATCTTCTGTTCCTATAGTGCGTAGTTGAAACGCTTTATGCATGAAACATTTTCAAACCAGCTACGCACCCTTTACATAGCCTTAGGGAAACAGGCGCAGTAACGTGTGTGCGTTTTTTGTAGTGGGTTATCGGCTTTAAACCACGAAGTAATTGTGATAATCACATGTTCTGACGCCTGATTGCCATGGGCTCTTGTCCCATGCATTGTTACGGCATTATTTCATGTTGCATTGTGAAGCATGTATACAGGACGCGCGTATGTGTGAAGAATGTGTCCCTCTCACTGCATTTCCAAGCACAGAAGGCTATTTTCAATGTATTCGCAAGCATACGCTTGGCAGTGTGCTAGAACATTCGCTCGACACTGAAACGACGCGGGTTTAATTTTCGCTCGGACCCAAGCGACCCGGGTATGATCCGCACTCTGAACTAGGAGTTTTCGTTAGTTATTCTATTTACATTGTTATCGATATTTTGGTGACGCATATGATGATTTTTCGCTCACATTCAATGACGCGGAAGCTGAGACCACTACCGGAATTTCAGTAAAACAAGCTCTTACACGATTATCGTTAAAATGGGACTTTATTAATAAAACAGAATGATGAAACATTTTACAGGTCCGAGTTTAATAATTTTTTATTTATCCGAAGGCACTGAAGCCTAACTATAACATAGGACACAACGAGGACGATTGCTGTGTTCCTTGGTATTTTTGCCCCAATGCGGACCGTTAAAAAAAGTCACATTTTATACTCATAAATGTCTATGCCACGCTTCTACGTTGTCTGAATGAATAACGTCTCACGACAGTGTCATCATATCCAATCACACTGTGGCAGGAGCGGGATGAAAAGCGGGCGCGACGAATGAATCGCCCAAAAGTTTGCGCCCTTGCGATCACTCTGCAAGAAGTTGCACTAACACATTTATTTCCCAGTGTCCATGCCTATGACGGCAATAAAAATTGATTGATTGATTTGTGGGGTTTAACATCCCAAAACCACCATATTGCAGCGAACCTTCAGTGTTGTTTAGGATAGACACATGTGAAGACCATCGAGGCGAAGAAGCGTGGGAGCAATCCCGCACAGGCAAGCGCTGTCAAGTAGACACGATGATTTCGGGGGGCACTCAATGGGGGTTTATTTATCTAACACAGCTTAAATTTACATAATGCACTAAGTCAGAAATAGAGAACATGGAAAATGATGGCATACCCCTCGGCTTGCATGACTGGTCTCCGCTGGTGAGATGCGCTGTTGACCCCGAGACCGCTCACCCCAAAAATGGCCCGAGTCGCTGCTTAAATAGGGTTTTCAAGCATCCACTGGTGCGCGGACCAATCAGGCTAATACGAGGATAACCAATCCCACCACGTTCTCATGGTCGCGTGAAGCCTGCCTCGCAACAAAATATTAGCAGCTTTTTGCCACGGGCACATTCTCTAAAACGGCCTTGACGCGTGAACAAGTGCTCAAATGTCGCTCGCCGATTGCCCCGGAGGACGCGAGCGGCGGCTCGCTCGCTTGGGGTGGTGTTGGTATTGGTTAGAAAGGGAGAAAGGCACCTAAATATTGCAGCCCAGTCGAGAGCACAACGCAGTGCCTGGGTTGGCGCGCGAAGTGCACTGTGACCACCCGGATGCAGCTTTTTCTGTTTAGACACTCATTCTTGTCGAGGCGCCCTCCTCGAGACAAGTCGTTAAATAGCGCCTCTAACAAGAGCATCTGGCAAAGAACGAACTCCAGCTGTAGCTGAAAAAGGAAAATCCTTCCGCGAGACATTGAATTTGCGACGATATGATCATGAGAGACGCCGTAGTGGAGGGCTCTAGAAATAACAACCACCTGGGGTACTTTAACGCTCAACCAAATCTGAGAACAAGGGCCTAACACATTTCCGCCTTCATCGGAAATGCCGCCGCCGCAGCCGAGATTCGATCCCGCGGCCTGCGGGTCAGAAGCCGAGTACCTTAGCCATCTACCACCTCGGCGGAGCGGAATTGAAAAGATTACCTGCAGGTATAAAAGTAGCATTTCTACAAAGTAGAGCCTAGCTACAGACAATTCGTTAGAATAATAGATGTGAGCAGGGGTATTTAAGTTCACTGCGATACCGGCTGCCTCGGCGAACAGGCTTACTTCGTTTCCACCTTTCGTGTACTCATTGAGGGTACCAAAAAGAGGCAATGGCGCATGCGAACATAGGACAGAAAACACATGATAACATTAATGGCAAATTTAACGACCTACAGTGACTTCGACTGTTAGAAAACGGTGGCAGTAATGGTGTACATACACGTAGATTTGCCGTTTTGAGGCGTCATAGATGGTGCACTGCTGTGATGTACATCCTCAATAGCCAACATTGACGTAGGCCGAGGAGGGGGTGTTTGGACTCCTGTCGACATTTTAAAGCTTTGCATGCGTACACACGCACATATACAAATGAACGCACGAGCATGTACAAATACCCTCCCCCTTTCCCTCGCTGACTGGCGGACGTCAGCCGCGACGGGGGCGCGGACAGATGAGGGCAGAACAGGCGGCGAAACGACAGAGAAGCAGACGCTGAAACGCGACCAAGTGTGGCTGCACGTAGTTGCCATAGTAACGACAAAAATATCTTCCATCGGCTTCTTTGCTGCTGGCTTGCGTTTCGTTTCTTGAATTCTCAGCGCTCGCCATTTTCCTACCAAAAAAAAGTGTCTCGGGCTGATAACAAGCTTGCCATTCTTGAGTGAAAGTGGTGGAAGCGCATCAATAATACAATCGAGAGGCATGTAAGATTCAAGGGCTGTTTTGTGAGGCAAAACAACCCTCGTTGAACACGTTGTTTCTTTAGTCTGCTCTGCTTTCCTGATCAGCATAACATTATCTTGGGTTTTACACTCCAAAGCCACGAGATGATTATGAATGACGCCGTAGTGGAGGGCTCCGGAAGTTTGGACCACCTGGTGTTCTTTACTGCGCACAGACATCGCACAGTCCACAGCCCGCTACCATTTCGCCTCCATCGAAATGTGACCGCCCCGGCCGGGATCGAACCCGGGACCTTTTGGTCAGAAGCCGAACTCCATAACCACTGGTCCAATGCGGCGATCTCCTGACCAGCATATTTTCATCGGGGATATTAGCCGATGACACACTAGTTTTGTTGCCGCAATGCCACTTTACGCCGTTCAAAGAGTATTCCCTAATAAAGATGCTAAGTGCAGGCATGACCACTTGCATGTCGTCTTTACTGCTGACTTACCCGGAACAGGTACCCACGTATGCACTGTACACCCCGCCACGGTGGTCTAGTGGCTAAGGTACTCGGCTGCTGACCCGCAGGTCGCGGGATCAAATCCCGGCTGTGGCGGCTGCATTTCCGATGGAGGCGGAAATGTAGGCCCGTGTATTCAGATTTGGGTGCACGTTAAAGAACCCCAGGTGGTCAAAATTTCCGGAGCCCTCCACTACGGCGTCTCTCATAATCAAATAGTCGTTTTGGGACGTTAAACCCCACAAATCAATCAACGTAACCGCTGTACAACAGAGTGAATGAAAACAACAAAAAAGAAAATTCAAAGCTCAAAGGCGCTTTTTGCAATGATGTTCTACGTATATATTCAATAAACCAAGAGTTCGATGCTCACTATAGACTGCCCTCCGCACAGTGTTCATCAGCCACACCTAATAATGATTCATTAACTAAAAAACAGATCAAGTGCAATTGCTTGTTCACCTCAAGTTCGGAACCAACGTTCCGCTGCTCGCTAATCGCTAAAAAAAATGCGTGTAGTGCGTCGAATTCTGTCAGTAGTCTCGTATCACATTCTCACGTGGCGGCCGCTTTTTCGTGGATGTTTTTTTTCTTTTTTTATATAAGTACTGTTCTGCCATCGCTTAACGTCCATCCTATAGTCACCCATAGCCTGTTCAGGCGACCTTCTTTCGTGAACAGTATTTGATAATTCCATGAACCTGCATTTGAGAACACTAAAAACGGAGCGCATTAGGTGGCAGTGGTGTGATAATGTTTCAATTTCGCGAAGTTCAAACAAGGCTGACGAAAATTAGGCAGTGGAGTTGTCTCACCGCAGAATGAAAATTTTAGTAATACTGTCTGTTGAAGCGCTACCAATTTCGGATTGAAGATTTTTCTCTAGAGTCAATGTTACAGTGTTCATGAAGCATTTTTTGTGAATTGCCAACCTTGACAGACTGGAAAAAATATTCTGACATGCTATATACAGCGCAGAAACATACTGCACTAATTGTAGACGTGTAGTGCTCATGTAGAATTTTTCTCTTACGTTTTCTAACTTTTTTTTTTACTTGAGGAAGATGTAAACTAGAAGAAGCAGTGCGCAGCAATTAGACTCTATGCGCATCAAAAAGAAGTTATAGGCGCGTGGTGGACACAACACTGCAATTCGAATCGCAATAACACAAACAAATATATCCCGTTCGACAACAAAAATGGCAGCATATCCAAGGAGTGAATTATGGATAGTGGGGCGAAGCATCCGTCCGTCCATTCGTTCTTGCTTCCGTCCATCCATGCGTGCGTCTGTGTGGCTGCCCGTGCGTCCATCCACCCGTCTGTGCGTGAGTCTGTGCGTTCATCTCTGCTTTCGTCCATGCATCCGCTCCTGCGCCCGTCCGTGCAACCATCCCTGCGTCCTTCCATGCATCTGTCTGTGTGTCCGTTCGCTCAACTATTCAACACTCCCAGTACCACCATCTAGCATCTTTTGATCATATATTCCTTATATAGAAGCACCGCGATCCAGCGGACATTCCAAGGACAAAATGAGAGGAGGCCACGCACACTTTCTTACGGCTTGCGCTTCGTGTCTACTTCCCAACTTTAACCACCTCGAGTTCGTGGTATATATTAGTTCACTGTATTTATGGCACTGCGGCCCAACGCTCGCTAAACCTGTCTAAAACCTAGGATGTTACGCCCAGCGAGGGTAACGTAGCAACCCTTCCATGTCTTCTGTGCGTTGTTGAACAATAAAAATTCGCAGCGTCTGCGTTAACTAAAAGCCGAATTCTCGTTTCTCTCATTCCCCCTTAGCAGCCATTGGGCATGTGCATTGAGCACTATCTTTTATTCTTCAGCAACGCACATAAGAAATCTCTAACGGGCACTACCTTGGAGGTCAAAATGTTATACTTGTTACACGCTACAACGGCTACGAGAGACGAACGGGTGCCGCTATAAGGAGCTTCGCTTCTAAAACCACGCATCTGTCCAATGAGATACTGCGAGAAGCCACTTTCAACTTGTGGATTGAAGACTATACTCGCGCAGTTCTTGCTTATATTGCGAAGTGAATCCCACTTGCAATACCGTCGCCCTAAATAATTCGAAGGTGTGCCACGTGGTGGGAACGTGTTGACGTATCGGTTAATGGTGCGTAGAGAGCACATGTGCATTGTGATCGAACCGCTGCCAAAACGCATTGTTGGTTCCTCCAAATCATCCATACATCAGTGACTAAACGTTGCAGTGTAATCTCCAGTGCTCATGCAAGTTCAAGAACAAAATTTAGTACTCGTGTCCTGCGTGTAATCTTATCAGAATAATTTATAACAATCGCAATAACGGTCAGACATTCAGGTGCTGCCTACGCTGAGCAGTGCTTACATTTTTTCTGGTCTCCTCTTCTAAAGGTGCACTGAGGTATACGGAACGGAGTTACTTTTATTTTTGCTATTGTTTGTTTCTTGGTCATCATTTCTGCCATTTTTTTTCACGTGGAGCCACTCCACCTTTTGATGATGATGATGATTACCTCTATGTATGGCTCACGCCCTCTCTTCGGAACTGGCCAAGAAACAAAAAATTTATTTAAAAAAGTGTTCACATAAAAATTGTATGACTAATGATTCATATATTAGTCAAATTAAGTTACTGACGCTAACTTAGATAGTTCATGTCTACACCATCCTGATTCATTAAAAAAATTTCACCGTAGAACAGAGGTCTCAGTGACAATGACGATGAGGGGCTTCCATGGATAGAGTATTTGAAATGACGAAATCTAATCGGACTTGGTTAAGCAATGTTTTAAATAAGTTTCCCCGCAGTGAATTGAAGCGGATGCGTGATTAGAAATGATTTTCAGTTATTTTGTACTTGTTAGAAGACTAGCAAAGAGGAGAAGGAGCTAGACCACCTCTGTGTGTATATAATATAGTTCAATTTCGGAACGCGAGAACGTAACTTTATTCAAGTAACCATATTACTTGCCGTGTTGAGCAGTAATTGCTACAATAAGAGAAAAAGTGTGTTAATACTCGCTTAAGTGAGTGATAAATGACTTCACAAGGTCAAGTTATTGCTAGTCTTCTCAATCTGTTACGAACAATGAGGGCTGCTTTCAGAATAATTAAGAATATATATCGGACCACTAAGAGCGCTTTCGCTGGAGCGTCCGCAATTTCTTCATTTTTGTTCATTTTCGCCCTTTGTGACTTTCTACTCATGTTAATTCGATTAGAGTTATGTGGGTGGGAAACAGAAAAAAAAAGTGCGTGATATAATTTAGAATGATATTAACATCGTAAAGGGTTTTACGTCCGAAAGCCACGTGGTAATTTAGAACAGCTATTTTTAGCGAGTGCCGAACACACAGATAAAGTATCTGTAACTATGACCAGACTTCAGGTTGATGGGCTGAGCTTTTCTAATGCCATTCCGCCCAAGAAATGAAGATCAGAAATTGGGAAATCTTATCGAGAACGGGCACTTGAAGGTCTCGGAAAAATACCGATGCCGCATTTAATTTTTCAGAGTGTGATGCACCCGTAGCTATGATATTGTTTTACACTTATCTGCTCTAAAAGCTTTTTCACGAGCTAGTTTAATATATAGTAAGGCGAAATTTTTGCGTTATTTGGATATATCCTATAAAAGTCTTTAAAATACCGTACTCCATTTTCGATGCATGGAACGTCGGCCAGTCTAACATCTAATGGTTCAACAAGAACTTATACCAAGTTCAACCACGCTGTATGAAGCCGAAGTTAATGATATAGAAAAAAAGAACTCGTACTGATGTATACATGAAAAGAAAGTTTGTGTGTATATAATTCCGATAAATCTTTAGGATTGACTGCACAGTTACTTTTCTAAATGCGCACAAAAAAGAGGACAATCTCGTTTCTAAGTGGAGGACATTATTGGCTGTGAATTTCGATAATCTAAGAAATAAATTTGGGCCACCCTTTTCGAAAGTACAAGAGTTAACAATATATAAGCCAGTGTACCAGAATATAAAACACATCTAAATTCTAATACGGGGCTAAACCTCTGGTGTCCTGAAATGCTGCATGTACGTAGATTTTGTAAAACATATTTAGTGGTTCACTCCGTATCTCTGATCGACTGCTACACAGTCTTCTTAAGACTCTCATTTCCCGTACTCCTTTCTTGGGCGTATATGCCAAAGAAGGTGGTTGTTAGAAGATATTCCCACATATTTTAACAAGGTCAAATGTGATATGTATATACCACAGGTTGCAAGTTATTTTAGATTATAGTGACTGGATTATATCTTAAGGTAAAACTGTAATTGCGCACTTTAAAACATTAGGACTTGAATGAATAGCCTGCAACATACCATTACATCTTGCTTTTGCGTTTGTAAGCGAATATATGGCGATTGTGAACCATTGTTTAAAAAAAATCCTACATCATCTCGCGTGTACTTGTTTCTATGCTTCAGAATGACTGGGATTAGTGCTTAGCAATATATTAAAAACAACAAGTGAGGTGACTGCTCCCTCAAGAACTCCTCGTAACCTGGTATGTATAATTGAAGCACTTTAATAAGCAACAAAACTCCCTGAACTACCTCACCCTAAATTTTATTTCATTCAATAATATTTTATGTTCTACCAGCCCGGTGAACGTGTTTGGGTGTGGACGCCGATACGCCGACGTGGACTAAGTGAAAAGCTTCTGCGACGGTACTTCGGACCTTACAGGGTGGTTCGACGTCTCGGCCCACTTGATTACGAGGTTGTCCCCGACGGCATCACGAACTCTCAACGACGCCGATCGCGACCTGAAGTCGTACATGTCGCGCGCCTCAAGCCGTTTCATGCGCGTTAACAAACTGAAACAGTGATTTTTTCATTGTACTTTCTAGCATTATTATTGTACCTTCATCTTTTGTTAAAGCATCGGGACGATGCCTTTTTTTCAGAGGGGGGCAATGCCACGTTCCATTTCCCAAGTTTTTGTTATCGTCCCAAAACACCACACCATTCTCAGAGAGATTGTGGTTATATCAGAAGAAAAGAAAAGAAAGGTGCCGACCCGTAACTGTCTCTCCTTACGAGGACACCTCAACAGGTCAGCAGAGGAATGGGATATGGGGAATAAAAGATATAGAGAGAAGGAAGGAGGGATAAAAAGAATAGAAGGAAAATAGACGGATAAGAAGCCGCCAGCCAACGAGAGGAAAAAAGAAGGAGATAGGAAAGTGGGGATCCGGTCGAAGCAGTCCAAGGGCGGGGTGCCACAATGCGAGAGCTGTACGGCATCAGGAGACCGCGGAGGGCGAACCAGTCGGCGGGAGCTACGCTGAAGTCGGAGATCGCGAGGGCACAACCGTCCAGCTTGAAATCCTCCGAGCGAATCAACACCATTCTCAGCGCGAACCGCGCCTACAGTTTTCGAGAAGGTTCCGGACTGCGGTAGATCGTTTCGATAAGATCACGCCCACTGTGCGAACGGTACAGATTGTTCTGGAACCTACACCACCGCCAGCGATAACGCTAGAACATTCGACGGCAAGAGTATAAATGCCGACGCGCTTCGCCGCTTGTCAGTTGTTGATCGAAGGCCGACGCTCCGTTCCCCGCTATCAGCCCGAGACTGCTATCTGTGCGAGACTACTGCTGTAATTGGACTTGCCGTTTACCGGGCACAGGTTCGCCCAAATAAACAGTTAAATCCCAACACGAAGTCTCCTGTCTTCGGCCACGTCACGACCCCATCACAGTATGCTGAGCGCGGGCTAGGAGATGGCTCCTTAGCTGGTGACTGCCGGAAGCGCCCTCATGGTGCGCTGCTGTGTGAGTGGGTTCATTTGCATTCAATCGTTTCTCTCTACAAGCGCTGCAAAGCCTGCAGGAGGCCATGCCTCGCGAGGCCAACTATTATTTTTTTGCATTTTCGGGGTGTTTGTTTTACATATTGCTTTATTTTATAGGATTTACTCGATTGCTTTCACAGTACTGGTGCTTTGCAATACGAAATGAAGTTCATTTCGTGGCATACATTTCGCCATCCGCTACTTCCCGCATTAAAGAAATACGCAGATCCCACGTAACTTGGGAATAAATGCTACGCAACATGACACTGTTGTAATTTTTTAATAAGTGAGACATTATGATGTGGAACTAATTATATTCAAGAAATTGGATAGTCCACACTAGAACCAGCATTGGCGTTTCACGAATATTTGGCTCTTCTTGCAAAGTATTTCGAAGACGCTAAGTTAAGGGGGTGACGGTGAGGGCACCCAGACGTAGGCAATATGATAGATAAATAGATAGATAGATGGATAGATAGATGGGCACAGAGACAGACGGACAGAAAGATGGACTTACAGACGGACGAACGGACAGGCAGATAGACGCACAGACAGATGGATGGACGGACGCACGGACGAACAGATGGACCGACGCACGGACAGATGCACGGACAGACGGACAGACGGATGGACGCACGGACAGACAGACGGACGGAAGGACGCACGGAGAGATGAACATGGATGCGGAGAGACTGATGAACGGATGGACAGATGGACAGACGGATGAACGGATGGACAGATGGACGAACGGATCGACAGACAGACGGATGAATGGATTAATGGATTGTCGGACGCATGGACGAACGAGATGCACGGACAGACGGATGGACGCACGCACGGACAGACAGACCGACGGAAGGACGCATGGACGGAAGGACGCAGGGACGGACGGACGGACGGATTGATACAGAGTGACAGATGAACCAATCGACAGATAGACGGACGGATGGACAGACAGGCGGATGGACGCACGGACAGACGAACGGATGTACACGGACAGACAGATGAACGGATGGGCAGATGGACGGATGGATCGATAGACAGACGGATGAACGAATGGATGGATGGATGGATGCGTCCGTCCATTCGTTCGTCTGCGCACAGACGAACAAACGGACGGATGCACGGACGGATGCAAGGAGAGAAGGACGGACGGATGGACAGGCGGACAGACGGAAGGACGCACGGACGGACGGACGGATGGATAGGGAGAGACGAATGAACGGATGGATAGGGAGAGACGAATGAACGGATGGACAGATGGACAGACGGATCGACAGACAGACAAATGAACAGATGTATGGATGGACGGACGCACGGATGAACGGATAGACGGACGCATGGACGGATGCACGGACAGACGGACGGACGGATGGACGCACGGACAGACAGACTGGCGGAAGGACGCACTGACGGACTGACGGATGTATACGGAGAGACGGATGAACGGATGGACAGATGGATGGACGGATGGACAGACTGACAGGTGAATGGATGGGCAGACACACAGATGAACGCACGGACGGACGGACGGATGTACACGGACAGACAGATGAACGGATGGACAGATGGACGGACGGATGGACAGGATGAACAGATGGACGGAAGGATCGACAGACAGACGGATGAACGGTTGGTTAGATGGACGGACGCATGGACGAACGAATGGACGGATGCACGAACAGATTCGCGGACAAATGGATGGACGCACGGACAGACAGACGGACGGAAGGACGCAAGGGCGGACGGACGGATGGATACGGAGTGACGGATGAACTGATGGAGCGATGGACGGACGGATGGACAGACAGACGAAAGAACGGATGGAGAGACAGACGGATGGATGCACGGACGGACGAACGGCTTTACATGGACAGACAGATGAATGGATGGACAGATTGACGGACGGGTCGACAGACAGACGAATGAACGAATGGACAGATGAACGGATGGATCGACAGACAGACGGATGAACAGATGGATGGATGGACAGACGGAAGCACGTACGGATGCACGGACAGTCGGATGTACCCACGGACGGACGGATGGATGGATAAGGAGAGACGGATGAACGGATGGACAGATGGACGAATGGATGGACAGACAGACGGATGAACGGATGGACGCACGGACGGACGAAGGCATGTACACGGACAGAGAGATGAACGGATAGACAGACAGACGGATGAACATATAATTTAGTATATATATATATATATATATATATATATATATATATATATATATATATATATATATATCTGTGTGTGTTTATAGATAGATAGATAGATGGATAAATGCTCAAAGTGGTTGCTTTACACAAAAAAATATTTTTAAAAACCATTGGCAATGTACCACCAGATATTCTTTGAAACGGGCTTTGTTTTGAGAGAAAAAATTATCACAAAAGACCCTAAAACCTTCACCTCTTAGCATGCATTCCATTAGGATTCGAGTGAAAACAAATAATAACATGCGGATGCATAATCTGACACTCACCGCATATGATACTCAAAACGTTGTTGGAAAGGGAGTGCGACATTCACATGGGAGAAAATATGTGTGAATGAAATAAGAAAGGGTATTTTCAATTTTTTAGATAAATAATCATATTTAATATTTTGCGTAGATGGCGATTTCATTCCCGACACCGTTCACCCTAATTCGAAAAGATACTTCGGTGGAGTCACTCTAAGAATGTTTTTCTCACACAACAGCCTTCGGATTCGGCCTTTTGTCTGCCATCTTGAATCTACTTTTTCATTCAGGAAAACATGCTGGATCCGTTAATGCGGGGAACAAGACACTTTTTCCCTGTTCGACCAATATTTTCTTTGACACAGCGGCCCAATACACGTTCCTTCTTTTCATTGCCGCGTAGGTTTTAAAATCCCAGGGTGTTGCAGTGTACATATGGCGCCGTCGAACTTCGAAGTAAATCAGAAGGCAGCTGTCACACGCTGGTTTTAAAAGTGGCAAGTCACGGCAGCAACAGGATGAGAGGAATTTCGCTCGTTCGTGCACCCTCTCGACACGCAGCGCCGCTTGTGGCATCTGAGTGCAGTCATCACAAGCGCGGCCATCCACTCTCGTACGGAATGCGTGCGCTCAGCACACTAGGTGGTATATTTCTAGACACTGTAACACGATGGTTCCAAAATGACGATGATGATGATGAAAGGCAAAGATGAAGGCGCTGCATCATTCTTATAGCCAGAGCAACAACAATCAAGTGCCTCGTCCTGCGGGATAGCCGTGGTCGTACAGCGGTTAGTACCTTGCGTTGTGGCCGCAATAACCCATGTTCGACTCCTGGTCATGGCAATTTTTTTTTCTTTTTTTAGAGAGTATGGGGGCCTGGTGATCATTTTGTATTGTCGCAAAGAACTCCCAAATCTTGATTTTAACGTTTCACCCGCAAACTTCTGGCACCATAAACATCATTACCGTGTACCCAAGCTTTATTATTGCTTGGTTTCTTTGTTTGTTTTGTCAATCAAAACTTGCGTGTAGAATCTGCCTTTGATTACTCCTTCATTTTGAGAAAGTTTTCAAAAGGTTCAGCATCATTTTGAACGCATACCGACCACAGGAAATGATAGGGAAATGCTGAAGTACTATCACGGATGGTTTATACGGCCCATAACAGCCTGATCAATAACCACAGCGTCTGGTAAGTTTCGACCAATAGTTCAGGCTTGCGGAATTCACAATACTGTTAATTTTTCTCTCTCGCGCTACTGTGTTTGTGTGCTTCATCTCTCTGAATCTCCATCACCATCATCATTAATGCTGCTGTTTTACTGTGGAATTCAGTGGACTATTGTAAACCACCTTTTGTTGATAAGGACTGGGAGGGAACATGCCACTCCGACTGCGGGTTGGTTGGATAGAGCTACCTTTCAAGACGCACAATCTCATTTTTCCATCACACGATGCCTCACTCCGATATTTCGTCTACCACTGCGAAAAACTCCGACATTCCCACATACATTATTTTGGGAAACCTTAAATTGAAGTTGTTGTTCCTTCATCACATTTCCGTTGATACCGTGATCATCCTACAGCGCACTCCGAAAGATTTCTGCAGCTTGCGTGGCCATGCACTATCTCGAAGATCGAGGGTAATGCAATGTTATGTACCTCTCCTTGTTATTCACTGCCTTCGAGATCAGCCCACCTTTTATCTTGTGATGAAATCATGTGATAACATGATCTAGTTACGCCATTTCTAACGTCAGAATGACGTCACGGAAATTTATCTCTGGCATCAAGTGGACGTTATATTGTGAAGTAATTCAAACTACCATCTAATTCTCTCTCTCTCCTGTATGTGTGTGTTCACGTGTTCCACTCTCTCTTTATCCACATCGTTATTATGGCTGCTGTGTTTACCATGAAAAATTGTGCAGGATAGTAAAGCACCTTTTTGTAATAAGGACGGGGCGAGCACGTGCCGCTCTCATTGCGTGTTTGATGAATGGGGCTAGCTGACCGTGAACCACAACTTTATTTAGACCAGGAAACGATGCCCACTCTAATATTGCGCCTACCACTGCGCGAAAATTCGAGATTCCCTCATGCATTGGCGCAGAACTCCGTCTGGGAATTCGGGCCTTGTTTTTTTCAGCTCAAGCAGCGTGAAAGTGGCGGCACGATTACAGTGTCTAGAATTATACTGCCTATTATGCTGAGCGCGGGCTAGAAGATGACCCTGCAGTTGATGACTGCCCGCAGCGCCCTCATGGTGCGCTGCTGTGCGAGTGGGCTCATTTGCGTTCAATCCTTGATCTCTACAAGCGCTGCTAAGCCTGCAGAAGGCCGTCCCGCGCGAGGCCAACTATTACTTTTCTCCATTTTTGGGGTGTTTTTTACATATTACTCTATATTATAGGAACTACTCGATTGCTATCAAAGTACTGGTGATTTTCAATACGAAATGAAGATCATTTCGTGGCATACATTTCGCTATCCGCTACTGCCCGCATTAAAAAAATACGCAGATCTTCGTAACTTAGGAACAAATGCTATGCAACATGACTCTGTTGTAATTTTTTAATAAGTGAGACAATATGTTGCGGCGCTTATTATATGCAAGAAATTGGATAGTCAGCATTGGAACCAGCATTGGCATTTCACAAACATTTGGCTCTTCTTACAAAGTATTTCGAAGACGCTAAGTTGAGGGGGTGATGGTGAGGGCACCCAGACGTAGGCAATACGATAGATAAATAGATAGATAGATGGATATATAGATAGGCACACAGACAGACAGACAGACAGAAAGATGGACTTACGAAAGGACGAACGAACAGGCAGCCAGATGCACAGTCGGACGGATGGACGGACGCACGGACAGATGCACGGACGGAGACGGACGGAAGGACGCACGGACGTATGGACGGATAGATACGGAGAGGCTAATGAACGGATGGACAGAAGGACAGATGGATGGACAGACAGAGGGATGGACGCAAGGTGGGACGGACAGATGTAAACAGGCAGACAGATGAACGAATGTACAGATGGACGGACGCATGGACAGACAGACGGATGAACGGATGGACAGATCGACGGACGGATCGACAGACAGACAAATGAACAGATGGATGGATGGACAGATGCACGAATGAACGGATGGACGGACGCATGGACGGATGCACGGACAGACGGACGGACGGATGGACGCACGGACAGACGGCCGGAAGGACGCACTGATGGACTGACGGATGTATACAGACAGACGGATGAACGGATGGACAGATGGACGGACGGATGGACAGACAGACAGGTGAACGGGTTGACAGACACACGGATGAACGCGCGGACGGACGGACTTATGTACACGAACATACAGATGAACGGATGGACAGATGGACGGACGGATAGACAGGATGAACAGATGGACGGAAGGATCGACAGACAGACGGATTAACAGATGGTTGGATGGACGGACGCATGGACGAACGAATGGACGGATGCACGGACAGATTAGCGGAAAGATGGATGGACGCACGGACAGACAGACGAACGGAAGAATGCACGGGCGGACGGACGGATGGATACGGAGTGACGGGTGATCTGATGGACCGATAGACGGATGGATGGAGAGATAGGCGGAAGAACGGATGGACAGAGAGACGGATGGACGCACGGACCGACGAACGGCTTTACACGGACAGACAGATGAACGGATGGAGAGTTTGACGAACGGGTCGACAGACAGAGGAATGAACGAATGGACAAATGAACAGATGGGTCGACAGACAGACGGATGTACAGATGGATGGATGGACGGACGAAAGCACGTACGGATGCACGGACAGACGGATGGACCCACGGACGGACGGATGACAGATGGATGGATGGATGAACAGACAGACGGATCAACAGATGGACAGATGGACGGACGGATGGACAGACAGACGGATGAACATATATATATATATATACATATCTGTGTTTGTGTTGGTATAGAGATAGATAGATGGATAAATGCTCAAAGTGGTTGCTTTACGCAAAAGAATATTTTTAAAAACCATTGGCAATGTATATATATATATATATATATATATATATATATATATATATATATATATATATATATCATATATATATATATATATATATATATATATATATATATATATATATATATATATATATTGTGTGTGTGTCGGAAATAACCAGACAAATCGCTCCATCAACTAAGAACGGCCATGCACCACCATCCACCAATCAAAACTTGCGTGTAGAATCTGTCTTTGATCACTCCTTCATTTTGAGAAAGTTTTCAATAGGTTCAGCATCATTTTGAACGCATACCTACCACAGGAAAAGATAGGGCAATGCTGAAGTACTATCATGAATGGTTTGTATGGCCGAAACAGCCTGATCAATAACCACAGCATCTGGTAAGTTTCGATCAATAGTTCAAGCTTGCGGAATTCACAATACTGTTAATTTTTCTCTCTCTCGCTCCTGTGTTTGTGTGGTTTATCTCTCTACATCTGCACGGCCATTATGGCTGCCTCTATGATTAGCCCACCTTATTTTGTGTTGGTGTGTTTCTCTCTCTGAATCTCCATCACCATCATCATTAATGCTGCTGTTTTACTGTGGAATTCAGTGGACTATTGTAAACCACCTTTTGTTGATAAGGACTGGGAGGGAACATGCCACTCCGACTGCGGGTTGGTTGGATAGAGCTACCTTTCAAGACGCACAATCTCATTTTCCCATCACACGATGCCTCACTCCGATATTACGTCTACCACTGCGAAAAACTCCGACATTCCCACATACATTATTTTGAGAAACCTTAAATTGAAGTTATTGTTCCTTCATCACTTTTCCGTTGATACCGTGATCATCCACAGCATGCTCTTAAAGTTTTCTGACGCTAGAGTGGCTCTGCAATATCTCAGAGATCGGAGGTAATGCAAACTTTAAGGAACTCTCTTTGTTTTGCATTGCCTCCGTGATCAGCCCACCTTTTATCATGTGATGGCAACATGTGATGACGTAATCTTGTTGCGCCATGTTCTAACGTCACAATGACGTCAAGAAAATTTATCTCTGACATCATGTGGACGTCATATTGTGAAGTATTAAAATGACCGCTGTATCTCCCTTTCTCTCTCCTGTGTGTGTGTATGTGGGTTCGTGTGTTTCACTCTCTCACTATCCACATCGTCATTATGGCTGTTGTTTTTACTGTGAAATTTTGTGGAGCATAGTAAAGCACTTTTTCGTTTACATAGACGAGGCGGGAAGCTTACCGTGATGCCCAATCTCATTTTGCCATCACACGATGCCACACGCCGACATTTCGTCTACTAGTGTGAAAAACTCCAATATTCCTTCATGCATTGTTCTAAGACTACTTGAATTTGCAGTAATTCTTTTATAACATTTCTGTCGATACACTGGTTATCCTACGGCACCCTCCGAATGTTTTCTACAACTTGCGTGGCCATGCACTATCTGAAAGATCGGAGGTAATGCAACGGATATGGACCTCTCTTTGTTATGCACAGCCTTCGAGATCAGCCCACCTTTTATCTTGTGATGAAGTCATGGGATAACATGATCTAGTTACGCCATTTAAAACGTCCGAATTACGTCATGAAAATTTATCTCTGGCATCATGTGGACGTCATATCGTGAAGTAATTCAAACTACCGTTTAATTCTCTCTCTCTCCTGTATGTGTGTGTTCACACGTTCCACTCTCTCTCCATCCACATCGTCATTATGGCTGCGGTTTTTACCATGAGAAATGGTGCAGGATGGTAAAGCACCTATTTGTTTATAAGGACGAGGCGAGCACGTGCCGCTCTCATTGCGTGTTTGATGAATAGGGCTAGCTGCCCGTGAAGCACAACTTTATTTACATCAGGAAACGATGCCACACTCTAATATTGCGCTTACCGCTGCGCGAAAATTCGAGATTCCCTCATGCATTGGCGCAGAACTCCGTCTGGGAATTCGGGCCTAGTTTTTTCAGCTCAAGCAGCGTGAGAGTGGCGACACCATTACAGTGTCTACAAGTGTACTGCTTAGTATTGCCACGTTCCATTTTCCAAGTTTTTGTTATCGTCCCAAAACACCCCACCATTCTCAGCGCGAACCGCGCCTGCAGTTTTCCAGAAGGTTCCGGACTGTAGTAGATCATTTCGATAAGATCACGCCCACTGTGCGAACGGTACAGATTGTTCTGGAACCTACGCCACCGCCAGCGATAACGCTAGAACATTCGATGGCAAGAGTATAAATGCCAACGCGCTTCGCCACTTGTCAGTAGATGTTGATCGAAGGCCGACGCTCTGTTCGCCGCTATCAGTCCGAGACTTCTATCTGTGTGAGACTGCTGCTGTAATTGGACTTTCCTTTTACCGGGCACAGGTTCGCCCAAATAAACAGTTAAATCCCAACACGAAGTCTTCTGTCTTCGGCTACGTCACGACCCCGTGACAATATTTGAAATTTTGCTTAGATGGCGATTTCATTCCCGACACCATTCACCCTAATCCGAAACGATAGTTCGGTGGTGTCACTCTAAGAATGTTTATCTCACACGTCAGCCTTCGGATTCAGCCTTTTGTCTGCCATCTTGAATCTACTTTTTCATTCAGGAAAACATGCTGTATCCGTTAGTGCGGGGAACAAGACACATTTTCCCTGTTCGACCGATAACTTCTTTGACACAGTGGCCCAATACACGTTCCTTTTTTTCATTGCCGCGTAGCTATTAAAATCTCAAGGTGTTGCGGTGTAGATATGGCGCCGTCGAACCGCACAGTAAACAGAAGTTAGCTGTCACACACTGGTTTTAAACGTGGAAAGGCACGGCAGCAACAGGATGAGAGAAATTTCGCTCGTTAGTGCAACCTCTCGACACGCAGCGCCGCTTGTAGCATCTGAGTGCAGTCATTACATGCGCGGCCACCCACTCTCGTACGGAATGCGTGCGCTCAGCAGACTAGGTGGTATATTTCTAGACACTGTAACACTATGGCTCCAAAATTACGATGATGATGATGAAAGGCAAAGATGAAGGCGCTGCGCCGTTCTTATAGCCAGAGCAACTACAGTCGTGTGCCTCGTCCTGCGGGATAGCCGTGGTCGTACAGCGGTTAGTACCTTGCGTTGTGGCCGCAATAACCCAGGTTCGACTCCTGGTCACGGCATATTTTTTTTCTTTTTTAGAGATTATGGGGGCCTGGTGATCATTTTGTATTGTCGCTAAGAACTCCCAAACCTTAATTTTATCGTTTCACTCGCAAACTTCGGGCACCATAAACATCATTACCGTGTACCCAAGCTTTATTGTTGGTTTGTTTCTTTGTGTGTTTTGTCAATCAAAACTTGCGTGTAGAATCTGCCTTTGATTACTCCTTCATTTTGAGAAAGTTTTCAATAGGTTCAGCATCACTTTGAACGCATACCTACCACAGGAAAAGATAGGGCAATGCTGAAGTACTATCACGGATGGTTTGTATGGCCCAAACAGCCTGATCAATAACCATGGCGTCTGGTAAGTTTCGATCAATAGTTCAGGCTTGCGGAATTCACAATACTATTAATTTTTCTCTCTCTCGCTCCTGTGTTTGCGTGTTTCATCTAACTCCATCTGCACGGCCGTTATGGCTGCTCTGTGATCAGCCCACCTTGTTTTGTGTTTCTGTGTTTCTCTCTCTGAATATGCATCACCATCATCATTAATGCTGCTGTTCATACCGTGGAATTCAGATGACTATTGTAAACCACCTTTTCGTTGATAAGGACTGGGAAGGAACATGCCGCTCCGACAGCGGGTTTGTTGGATAGAGCTACCTTTCAAGACGCACAATCTCATTTTCCCATCACACGATGCCCCACTCCAATATTGCGTCTACCACTGCGAAAAACTCCGACATTCCCACATACATTATTTAGGAAACCCTAAATTGAAGTTATTGTTCTTTCATCACTTTTCCGTTCATTCCGTCATTTCCTACAGCATGCTCTTAAAGTTTTCTGCAGCTAGAGTGGCTCTGCAATATCTCAGAGATCGGAGGTAATGCAAACTTTATGAAACTCTCTTTGTTTTGCATTGCCTCCGTGATCAGCCCACCTTTTATCATGTGACGGCAACATGTGATAACATAATCTTCTTGCGCCACGTTCAAACGTCACAATGACGTCAAGAAAATTTATCTCTGACATCATGTGGACGTCATATGGTGAAGTAATAAAATGACCGTCCCAATCTCCCTTTCTCTCTCCTGTGTGTGTGTGTGTGTGTGGGTTCGTGTTTTTCACTCTCTCTCCATCCACATCGTCATTATGGCTGTTGATTTTACAGTGAAATTTTGTGGAGTATAGTAAAGCACTTTTTCGTTTACATAGACGAGGCGAGAAGCTTACCGCAACGCCCAATCTCATTTTGCCATCACACGATGCCACACGCCGACATTGCGTCTACTAGTGTGAAAAACTCCGATATACCTTCATGCATTGTTCTAAGACTACTTGAATTAGCAGTAATTCCTTTATAACCTTTCTGTCGATACCCTGGTTATCCTACGGTACCCTCCGAAAGGTTTCTGCAACTTGCGTGGCCATGCACTATCTCAAAGATCGGAGGTAATGCAACGGATACGGACCTCTCTTTGTTATGCACAGCCTTCGAGATCAGCCCACCTTTTATCTTGTGATGAAGTCATGTGATAACATGATCTAGTTACGCCATTTATAACGTTAGAATGACGTCATGAAAATTGATCTCCGACATCATGTGAACGTCATATCGTGAAGTAGTTCAAATTACCGTCAAATTCTCTCACTCTCCTGTGTGTGTATGTGTTCACGAGTTTCACTCTTACTACATCCACACCATCATTATGGCTGCTGTTATTGCCAACAGAATTTTGCAGGATGGTAAAGCGCCTTTTTGTTTATAAGGACGGGGCGGGCACGTGCCGCTCTCATTGTGTGTTGGATGAATAGGGTTATCTGCCCGTGACGCACAAGTTTATTTAGACCAGGAAACGATGCCACACTCTAAAATTGCGCCTACCACTGCGCCAAAATTTGACAATCCCTCATGCATTGGCGCAGAACTCCGTCTGGGAATTCGGGCCTCGTTTTTTCAGCTCAAGCAGCGTGATAGTGGCGACACCATTACAGTGTCAAAAATGTACTGCCTAGTATGCTGAGCGCGGGCTAGGAGATGGCTCCGCAGCTGATGACTGCCGGCAGCGCCCTCATGGTGCGCTGCTGTGCGAGTCGGTGCATCTGCGTTCAATCCTTGCTCTCTACAAGCGCTGCAAAGCCTGCTGGAGGCCATGCCGCGCGAAGCCAACTATTAGTTTTCTGCATTTTCGGGGTGTTTTTTACATATTGCTCTATATTATAGGAACTACTCGATTGCTTCCACAGTTCTGGCGCTTTGCAATACCAAATGAAGATCATTTCGTGGCATACATTTCGCCATCCGCTACTGCCCGCAATCGAAAATTGCAGATCCCCCGTAACTTGGGAACAAATGCTATGCAACATGACTCTTTTGTAATTATTTAATAACTTAGACATTATGATGTGGCACTAACTACATGCAAGAAATTGCATAGTTAACACTGGAACCAGCATTGGCGTTTCACGAACACTAGGCTCTTCCTGCAAAGTATTTTGAAGACGCTAAGTTAAGGGGGTGATTGTGAAGGCACCCAGACGTAGGCGATACGACAGATAAATAGATAGATAGAAGGATATATAGATAGGCAGACAGACAAACATAAAGATGGACTTACGGACGGACGAACGGACAGGCAGTCAAACGCACAGATGGATGGGTGGACGGAAGCACGGACAGACAGATGGATGGAACGACGCACGGATGGATGGACAGATGTATACGGAGAGACTGATGATCGGATGGACAGATGGATGGACGGAGAGAGGGATGGACGCACGGAGGGACGGACGCATCTACATGGACAGACAGACGAACGAATGGACAGATGGATGGATGCATGGACAGACAGACGGATGAACGGATGGACAGATGGACGGACGGATCGACAGACAGACAAATGAACGGATGGATGGATGGACGGACGCACGAATGAACGGATGGACGGACGCCCGAACGGATGCATGGAACGATGGACAGACGGATAGACGCATGGACAGACAGATGGACGGAAGGACGCACTGACGGACGGACGGATGGTTACGGAGTGACGGCTGAACGGATGGACAGATATACGGGCGGATGGACAGACAGACTGATGAACAGAATGACAGACAGACGGATGGACGCACGGACGGACAAACGGCTGTACACGGACAGACAGATGAACGGATGGACAGATGGACGGACGGATGGACAGACGGATGAACGGATGGACAGATGGATGGACGGATCGACGGACAGATGGATGAACGGATGGTTGGATGGACGGACGCATGGACGAACGAATGGACGGACACACGAACAGATGCACGGACAGACGGATTGACGCAAGGACAGACAGACGGACAGAAGGATGCACGGACGGACGGACGGATGGATATGCAGTGAAGGATGAACGGATGGACAGATGGACGGGTGGATGGCTGGACGGACAGATGAACGGAGGGACAGACAGACGGATGGACGCACGGACGGTCAAACGGCTGTACACGGACAGACAGATGAACGGATGGACAGGTGGACAGACGGATGGACAGACGGTTGAATGGATGGACAGATGGACGGATGGATCGACAGACAGACGGATGAACGGATGGATGGATGGACGGACGGACGCACAGACGTATGGATAGATAAGGAGAGATGGATCAACGGATGGACAGATGGACGGATGGATGGACAGACAGACGGATGAACGGATGGACAGACAAACAGATGGACGCACGGACGGACGGAGGGATGTACACGGCCAGACAGATGAACGCATGGACAGATGGACGGACGGATGGACAGACAGGCAGATGAACGGATGGACAGAAGGATGGACGGATCGACAAGCAGACGGATGAACGGATGGGCATAAATTTTAGTATAAATGTGTGTGTGTGTGTGTAGATAGATAGATAGATAGATAGATAGATAGATAGATAGATAGATAGATAGATAGATAGATAGATAGATAGATAGATAGATAGATAGATAGATAGATAGATAGATAGATAGATAGATGCTCAAAGTGGTTGCTTTACGCAAAAAAATATCTTTAAAAACCTTTGGCAATATACCACCAGTTATTTTTTTAAAATGTGCTTTGTTTTGAGAACAAAAAGTATCACAAAAGACCCTAAAACCTTCACCTCTTAGCCTGCATTCCTTTAGGATTTGAGTCAAAAACAATTATAACATGCCAATGAATAATCTGACACTCGCCGCGTATTATACTCACAACGTTGTTGGAAAGTAAATGCGACGTTGACATGGAAGAAAATCTCTGTAAATGAAATTAGAAAGAATATTTTCAATTTTTTAGATAAATAATCATATTTGAAATTTCGCCGAGATGGCGATTTCATTACCGACACCGTTCACCCTAATCCGAAAAGACAGTTCGGTGGAGTCACTCTAAGAATGTTTATCTCACACGTCAGCCTTCGGATTCAGCCTTTTGTCTGCCATCTTGAATCTACTTTTTCATTAAGGAAAACATGGTGGATCCGTTAGTGCGGGGAACAAGACACCTTTTCTCTGTTCGACCGATAACTATTTTGACACAGTGGGGCAATACACGTTGCTTTTTTTCATTGCCGCGTAGCTTTTAAAACCTCAGGGTGGTTCATGTACATATGGCGCCGTCGAACTTCACAGTAAATCAGAAGGTAGCTGTCACACACTGGTTTTAAACGTGGAAAGGCATGGCAGCAACAGGATGAGAGAAAGTTCACTCGTTCGTGTACCCTCTCGACACGCAGCGCCGCTTGTGGTATCTGAGTGCAGTCATCACATGCGCGGCCACCCACTCTCGTACGGAATGCGTGCGCTCAGCACACTAGGTGGTATATTTCTAGACACTGTAACACGATGGCTCCAAAATTACGATGATGATGATGAAAGGCAAAGATGAAGGCGCTGCGCCGTTCTTATAGCCAGAGCAACTACAGTCGTGTGCCTCGTCCTGCGGGATAGCCGTGGTCGTACAGCGGTTAGTACCTTGCGTTGTGGCCGCAATAATCCAGGTTCGACTCCTGGTCACGGCAGATTCTTTTGTCTTTCGTTTAGAGATTATGGGGGCCTGGTGATCAATTTGTATTGTCGCAAAGAACTCCCAAGTCTCGATTTTATCGTTTCACCCGCAAACTTCGGGCACCATAAACATCATTGACGTGTACCCAAGATTTATTGTTGGTTTGTTTCTTTGTGTGTTTGTCATTCAAATTTTGCGTGTAGAATCTGCCTTTGATTACTCCTTCATTTTGAGAAAGTTTTCAATAGGTTCAGCATCACTTTGAACGCATACCATCTACAGGAAATAATAGGGCAATGCTGAAGTACTATCATGGATGGTTTGTGTGGCCCAAACAGTCTGCTCAATAACCACAGCGTCTGGTAAGTTTTCATCAATAGTTCTGGCTTGCGGAATTCACAATACTATTAATTTTTCTCTCTCTCGCTCCTGTGTTTGTGTGTTCCAACTAACTCCATCTGCACGGCCAATATGGCTGCCTCTGTGATCAGCCTACCTTGTTTTGTGTTAGTGTAATTCTCTCTCTGAATATCTATCACCAACATGTATAATGCTGCTGTTTTTACCGTGGCATTTAGTGGACTATTGTAAACTATCTTTTCGTTGATAAGGACTGGGAAAGGACATGCCGCTCCGACGGCGGGTTTGTTGGATAGAGCTACCTTTCAAGACGCACAATTTCATTTTCCCATCACACGTTGTCCCACTCCAATATTGCGTCTGCCACTGCGAAAAACTCCGACATTCCCACATACATTATTTTGGGAAACCTTAAATTGAAGTTGTTGTTCTTTCGTCACTTTTCCGTTGATACCGTGATCATCCTACAGCATGCTCTTAAAGTTTTCTGCAGCTAGAGTGGCTCTACAATATCTCTAAGATCGGAGGTAATGCAAACTTTATGGAGCTCTCTTTGTTTTGCATTGCCTCCGTGATCAACCCACTTTTTATCATGTGACGGCATGTGATAACATAATCTTGATGCGCCATGTTCAAACGTCACAATGACGTCAAGAGAGGTTATCTCTGACATCATGTGGACGTCATATGGTGAAGTAATAAAATGACCGTCCTAATCTCCCTTTCTCTCTCCTGTATGTGTGTGTGGGTTCGTGTGTTTCACTCTCTCTCCATCCACATTGTCATTATGGCTGTTGTTTTTACCGTGAAATTTTGTGGAGCATAGTAAAGCACTTTTTCGTTTACATAGACGAGGCGGGAAGCTTACCTTGACGCCCAATCTCATTTTGCCATCACACGATGCCACACGCCGACATTGCGTCTACTAGTGTGAAAAACTCCGATATTCCTTCATGCATTGTTTTAGGACTACTTGAATTTGCAGTAATTCTTTTATAACCTTTCTGTCGATACACATATTACCCTACAGCACCCTCCGAAAGGTTTCTGCAGCTTGCGTGGCCATGCACTATCTCAAAGATCGGAGGTAATGCAAGGGATACGGACCTCTCTTTGTTATGCACAGCCTTCGAGATCAGCCCACCTTTTATCTTCTGATGAACTCATGTGATAACAAGATCTAGTTACGCCAGTTCTAACGTCAGAATGACGTCATGAAAATTGATCTCCGGCATCATGTGGACGTCACATCGTGAAGTAATTCAAATTACCGTCAAATTCTCTCACTCTCCTGTGTGTGTGTGTGTGTGTGTGTGTGTGTGTGTGTGTGTGTGTGTGTGTGTTCACGTGTTTCACTTTTCCTCCATCCACATCGTTATTATGGCTGCTGCTTTTACCATTAAAATTGTGCAGGATGGTAAATCACCTTTTCGTTTATAAGGACGGGGCGGGCAGTGCCGCTCTCATTGTGTGTTTGATAAATAGGGTTATCTGACCGTGACGCACTTTATTTTGACCAGGAAACGATGCCACTCTCTAATATTGCGCCTACCACTGTGCCGAATTTGACATTCCCTCATGCATTGGCGCAGAACTTCGTGTGGGAATTCGGGCCTCGTTTTTTTCAGGTAAAGCAGCGTGAGAGTGGCGACACCATTACAGTGTCTACAAGTGTACAGCCTAGTATGCTGAGCGCGGGCTAGGAGATGGCTCCGCAGCTGGTGACTGCCGGTAGCGCCTTCATGGTGCGCTGCTGTGTTAGTGGGTGCATTTGCGTTCAATCCTTGCTCTCTACAAGCGCTAAAAAGCCTGCAGGAGGCCGTGCCGCGCGAGGCAAACTATTAGTTTTCTGCATTTTCGGGGTGTGTTTTACATATTGCTCAATATTATAGGAACTACTCGATTGCTTTCACAGTTCTGGCGCTTTGCAATACCAAACGAAGATCATTTTGTGGCATACATTTCGCCATCCGCTACTGCCCGCAATAAAAAAATGCAGATCCCGTGTAACTTGGGAACAAATGCTATGCAACATGACACTGTTGTAATTTTTTCATAAGTGAGGCATTATGATGTGGCACTAATTATATGCAAGAAATTGGATAGTCAACACTGGAACCAGCATTGGCCTTTCACGAACACAAGGCTCTTCCTGCAAAGTATTTCGAAGACGCTAAGTTAAGGGGGTGATTGTGAGGGCACTCAGACGTAGGCGATACGACAGATAAATAGACCGATAGATGGATAGATAGATAGGCAGACAGACAGACAGACAGAAAGATGGACTTACGGACGGACGAACGAACAGGCAGTCAGGCGCACAGACGGATGGGTGGACGGACGCACGGACAGATGCACAGACAGACGGACAGACGGATGAACGCACGGACAGACAGACAGACAGACAGACGGAAGGACGCACGGACGGATGGACAGATGGATACTGAGAGACTGATGAACGGATGGACAGATGGACAGATGGATGGACAGACAGAGGGATGGACGCACGGAGAGACGGACGGATCTACACGGACAGACAGACGAACGAATGGACAGATGGACGGACGCATGGACAGACAGACGGATGAACGGATGGACAGATGGACGGACGGATCGACAGACAGACAAATGAACGAATAGATGGATGGACGGACGCACGAATGAACGGATGGACGGACGCACGAACGGATGCGTGGACATACGGACGGACGGATGGACGCACGGAAAGACAGACGGACGGAAGGACGCTCTGACGCACGGACTGATGGATACGGAGTGACGGATGAACGGATGGATAGATATACGACCGGATGGACAGACAGACAGATGAACGGAATGACAGACAGACGGATGGACGCACGGACGGACAAACGACTGTACACGGACAGACAGATGGATGAACGGTTGGTCGGATGGACGGATGCACGGACGAACAAATGGACGGACGCACAGACAGATATACGGACAGACGGATGGACGCACGGACAGACAGACGGACAGAAGGACGCACGGACGGACGGACGGATGGATATGGAGTGACTGAACAACGGATGGAGAGATGGACGGGCAGATGGATGCACGGACGGTCGAACACGGACAGACAGATGAACGGATGGACAGATTGACGGACGGATGGACAGACGGTTGAACGGATGGACAGATGGACGAATGGATCGACAGACAGACGGATGAACGGATGGATGGATGGGCGGACGGACGCACAGACGGATGGATAGATAAGGAGAGACAGATGAACGGATGGACAGATGGACGGATAGATGGACAGACAGACGGATGAACGGATGGACACAGACAGATGGACGCACGGATGGACAGAGGGATGTACACGGACAGACAGATGAACGCATTGATAGATGGACGGACGGATGGAAAGACAGACGGATGAACGGATGGACAGATGGACGGACAGATCGACAAGCAGACGGATGAACGGATGGGCATATATTTTAGTATATATATGTGTGTGTTTGTGTGTGTGTGTATATAGATAGATAGATAGATAGATAGATAGATAGATAGATAGATAGATAGATAGATAGATAGATAGATAGATAGATAGATAGATAGATAGATAGATAGATAGATAGATAGATAGATAGATAGATAGATAGATAGATAGATAGATAGATAGATAGATAGATAGATAGATGCTCAAAGTGGTTGCTTTACGCAAAAAAAATATTTTTGAAAACCAGTGGCAATATACCTCCAGTTATTTTTTAAAATGTGCTTTGTTTTGAGAGCAAAATATATCACAAAAGACCCTACAACCTTCATCTCTTAGCCTGCATTCCATTAAGATTCGAGTGAAAACCAATATTAACATGCCAATGAATAATCTGACACTCGCCGCGTATGATACTCAAAACGTTGTTGGAAAGGGAATGCGACGTTGACATGGGAGAAAATCTGTGTGAATGAAATTAGAAAGGGTATTTTCGATTTTTTAGATAAATAATCATATTTGAAATTCTGCCTAGATGGCGATTTCATTCTCGACACTGTTCACCCTAATCCGAAAAGATAGTTTGGTGGAGTCAATCTAAGAATGTTCATCTCGCACGTCAGCCTTCGGATTCAGCCTTTTGTCTGCCATCTTGAATTTACTTTTTCATTCAGGAAAACATGCTGGATCCGTTAGTGCGGGGAACAAGGCACCTTTTCCCTGTTCGACCGATAACTTCTTTGACACAGTGGCCCTATACACGTTGCTTTCTTTCATTGCCGCGTAGCTTTTAAAATCTCAGGGTGTTGCAGTAAACATATGGCGCCGTCGAACTTCACAGTAAATAAGAAGGTAGCTGTCACACACTGGTTTTAAACGTGGCAAGGCACGGCCGAAACAGGATGAGAGGAATTTCGCTCGTTCGTGCACCCTCTCGACACGCAGCGCCGCTTGTGGCATCTGAGTGCAGTTATCACATGCGCGGCCACCCACTCTCGTACGGAATGCGTGCGCTCAGCACACTAGGTGATATATTTCTAGACACTGTAATAGGATAGCTGAAAACTGACGATGATGATGATGAAAGGCAAAGAAGAAGGCGCTGCGCCGTTCTTATAGCCAGAGCAACTACAGTCGCGTGCCTCGTCCTGTGGGATAGCCGGGGGGGGGGGGGGGGTCAATAAAGAAAGAAAAAGTGGGATAGCCGGGATCGTACAGCGGTTAGTACCTTGCGTTGTGGCCGCAATAACCCAGATTCGACTCCTGGTCACGGCTGATTTTTTTTTCTTTTTTTAGAGATTATGGGGGCCTGGTGATCATTTTGTATTGTCGCAAAGAACCCCCAATTCTTGATTTTATCGTTTCACCCGCAAACTTCGGGCACCATAAACATCATTACCGTGTACCCAAGATTTATTGTTGGTTTGTTTCTTTGTGTGTTTTGTCAATCAAAACTTGCGTGTAGAATCTGCCTTTGATTACTGCTTCGTTTTGAGAAAGTTTTCAATAGGTTCAGCATCACTTTGAACGCATACCTACCACAGGAAAAGATAGGACAATGCTGAAGTACTTTCACCGATGGTTTGTATGGCCCAAACAGCCTGATCAATAACCACAGCGTCTGGTAAGTTTCGATCAATAGTTCAGGCTTGCGGAGTTCACTATACTAATAATTTTTCTCTCTCTCGCTCCTGTGTTTGTGTGTTTCATCTAACTCCATCTGCACGGCCATTATGGCTGCCTCTGTGATCATCCCACCTTGCTTTGTATTTGTGTGTTTCTCTCTTTGAATATCCATCACCATCATCATTAATGCTGCCGTTTTTACCGTAGAATTTAATGGACTATTGTAAACAACCTTTTCGTTGATAAGGGCTGGGAAAGGACATGCCGCTCCGACGGCGGGTTTGTTGGATAGAGCTACCTTTCAAGACGCACAATTTCACTTTCCCATCACACGATGTCCCACTCCGATATTGCGTCTACCACTGCGAAAAACTCCGACATTCCCACATACATTATTTTAGGAAACCTTAAATTGAAGTTGTTGTTCTTTCGTCACTTTTCCTTTGATACCGTGATCATCCTACAGCATGCTCTTAAAGTTTTCTGCAGCTAGAGTGGCTCTGCAATATCTCAAAGATCGGAGGTAATGCAAACTTTATGGAGCTCTCTTTGTTTTGCATTGCCTCCGTGATCAGCCCACTTTTTATCATGTGACGGGAACATGTGATAACATAATTTTGTTGCGCCATGTTCAAACGTCACAATGACGTCAAGAGAAGTTATCTCTGACATCATGTGGACGTCATATGGTGAAGTAATAAAAGGACCGTCCCAATCTCCCTTTCTCTCTCCTGTATGTGTGTGTGGGTTCGTGTGTTTCACTCTCTCTCCATCCACATTGTCATTATGGCTGTTGTTTTTACCGTGAAATTTTGTGGAGCATAGTAAAGCACTTTTTCGTTTACATAGACGAGGCGGGAAGCTTACCGTGACGCCCAATCTCATTTTGCCATCACACGATGCCACACGCCGACATTGCGTCTACTAGTGTGAAAAACTCCGATATTCCTTCATGCATTGTTTTAAGACTACTTGAATTTGCAGTAATTCCTTTATAACCTTTCTGTCGATACCTATATTACCCTACAGCACCCTCCGAAAGGTTTCTGCAGCTTGCGTGGCCATGCACTATCTCAAAGATCGGAGCTAATGCAAGGGATACGGACCTCTCTTTGTTATGCACAGCCTTCGAGATCAGCCCACCTTTTATCTTCTGATGAACTCATGTGATAACAAGATCTAGTTACGCCAGTTCTAACGTCAGAATGACGTCATGAAAATTGATCTCCGGCATCATGTGGACGTCATATCGTGAAGTAATTCAAATTACCGTCAAATTCTCTCACTCTCCTGTGTGTGTGTGTGTGTGTGTGTGTGTGTGTGTGTGTGTGTGTGTGTTCACGTGTTTCACTTTTCCTCCATCCACATCGTTATTATGGCTGCTGCTTTTACCATTAAAATTGTGCAGGATGGTAAATCACCTTTTCGTTTATAAGGACGGGGCGGGCAGTGCCGCTCTCATTGTGTGTTTGATAAATAGGGTTATTTGACCGTGACGCACTTTATTTAGACCAGGAAACGATGCCACTCTCTAATATTGCGCCTACCACTGTGCCGAATTTGACATTCCCTCATGCATTGGCGCAGAACTTCGTGTGGGAATTCGGGCCTCGTTTTTTTCAGGTAAAGCAGCGTGAGAGTGGCGACACCATTACAGTGTCTACAAGTGTACAGCCTAGTATGCTGAGCGCGGGCTAGGAGATGGCTCCGCAGCTGGTGACTGCCGGTAGCGCCTTCATGGTGCGCTGCTGTGTTAGTGGGTGCATTTGCGTTCAATCCTTGCTCTCTACAAGCGCTAAAAAGCCTGCAGGAGGCCGTGCCGCGCGAGGCGAACTATTAGTTTTCTGCATATTCGGGGTGTGTTTTACATATTGCTCAATATTATAGGAACTACTCGATTGCTTTCACAGTTCTGGCGCTTTGCAATACCAAACGAAGATCATTTTGTGGCATACATTTCGCCATCCGCTACTGCCCGCAATAAAAAAATGCAGATCCCGTGTAACTTGGGAACAAATGCTATGCAACATGACACTGTTGTAATTTTTTCATAAGTGAGGCATTATGATGTGGCACTAATTATATGCAAGAAATTGGATAGTCAACACTGGAACCAGCATTGGCCTTTCACGAACACAAGGCTCTTCCTGCAAAGTATTTCGAAGACGCTAAGTTAAGGGGGTGATTGTGAGGGCACTCAGACGTAGGCGATACGACAGATAAATAGACCGATAGATGGATAGATAGATAGATAGGCAGACAGACAGACAGACAGAAAGATGGACTTACGGACGGACGAACGAACAGGCAGTCAGGCGCACAGACGGATGGGTGGACGGACGCACGGACAGATGCACAGACAGACGGACAGACGGATGAACGCACGGACAGACAGACAGACAGACAGATGGAAGGACGCACGGACGGATGGACAGATGGATACTGAGAGACTGATGAACGGATGGACAGATGGACAGATGGATGGACAGACAGAGGGATGGACGCACGGAGAGACGGACGGATCTACACGGACAGACAGACGAACGAATGGACAGATGGACGGACGCATGGACGGACAGACGGATGAACGGATGGACAGATGGACGGACGGATCGACAGACAGACAAATGAACGAATAGATGGATGGACGGACGCACGAATGAACGGATGGACGGACGCACGAACGGATGCGTGGACATACGGACGGACGGATGGACGCACGGAAAGACAGACGGACGGAAGGACGCTCTGACGCACGGACTGATGGATACGGAGTGACGGATGAACGGATGGATAGATATACGACCGGATGGACAGACAGACAGATGAACGGAATGACAGACAGACGGATGGACGCACGGACGGACAAACGACTGTACACGGACAGACAGATGGATGAACAGTTGGTCGGATGGACGGATGCACGGACGAACAAATGGACGGACGCACAGACAGATATACGGACAGACGGATGGACGCACGGACAGACAGACGGACAGAAGGACGCACGGACGGACGGACGGATGGATATGGAGTGACTGAACAACGGATGGAGAGATGGACGGGCAGATGGATGCACGGACGGTCGAACACGGACAGACAGATGAACGGATGGACAGATTGACGGACGGATGGACAGACGGTTGAACGGATGGACATATGGACGAATGGATCGACAGACAGACGGATGAACGGATGGATGGATGGGCGGACGGACGCACAGACGGATGGATAGATAAGGAGAGACAGATGAACGGATGGACAGATGGACGGATAGATGGACAGACAGACGGATGAACGGATGGACACAGACAGATGGACGCACGGATGGACAGAGGGATGTACACGGACAGACAGATGAACGCATTAATAGATGGACGGACGGATGGAAAGACAGACGGATGAACGGATGGACAGATGGACGGACAGATCGACAAGCAGACGGATGAACGGATGGGCATATATTTTAGTATATATATGTGTGTGTTTGTGTGTGTGTGTATATAGATAGATAGATAGATAGATAGATAGATAGATAGATAGATAGATAGATAGATAGATAGATAGATAGATAGATAGATAGATAGATAGATAGATAGATAGATAGATAGATAGATAGATAGATAGATAGATAGATAGATAGATAGATAGATAGATAGATAGATAGATAGATAGATAGATAGATAGATAGATAGATAGATAGATAGATAGATAGATAGATAGATAGATAGATAGATAGATAGATAGATGCTCAAAGTGGTTGCTTTACGCAAAAAAAATATTTTTGAAAACCAGTGGCAATATACCTCCAGTTATTTTTTAAAATGTGCTTTGTTTTGAGAGCAAAATATATCACAAAAGACCCTACAACCTTCATCTCTTAGCCTGCATTCCATTAAGATTCGAGTGAAAACCAATATTAACATGCCAATGAATAATCTGACACTCGCCGCGTATGATACTCAAAACGTTGTTGGAAAGGGAATGCGACGTTGACATGGGAGAAAATCTGTGTGAATGAAATTAGAAAGGGTATTTTCGATTTTTTAGATAAATAATCATATTTGAAATTCTGCCTAGATGGCGATTTCATTCTCGACACTGTTCACCCTAATCCGAAAAGATAGTTTGGTGGAGTCAATCTAAGAATGTTCATCTCGCACGTCAGCCTTCGGATTCAGCCTTTTGTCTGCCATCTTGAATTTACTTTTTCATTCAGGAAAACATGCTGGATCCGTTAGTGCGGGGAACAAGGCACCTTTTCCCTGTTCGACCGATAACTTCTTTGACACAGTGGCCCTATACACGTTGCTTTCTTTCATTGCCGCGTAGCTTTTAAAATCTCAGGGTGTTGCAGTAAACATATGGCGCCGTCGAACTTCACAGTAAATAAGAAGGTAGCTGTCACACACTGGTTTTAAACGTGGCAAGGCACGGCCGAAACAGGATGAGAGGAATTTCGCTCGTTCGTGCACCCTCTCGACACGCAGCGCCGCTTGTGGCATCTGAGTGCAGTTATCACATGCGCGGCCACCCACTCTCGTACGGAATGCGTGCGCTCAGCACACTAGGTGATATATTTCTAGACACTGTAATAGGATAGCTGAAAACTGACGATGATGATGATGAAAGGCAAAGAAGAAGGCGCTGCGCCGTTCTTATAGCCAGAGCAACTACAGTCGCGTGCCTCGTCCTGTGGGATAGCCGGGGGGGGGGGGGTCAATAAAGAAAGAAAAAGTGGGATAGCCGGGATCGTACAGCGGTTAGTACCTTGCGTTGTGGCCGCAATAACCCAGATTCGACTCCTGGTCACGGCTGATTTTTTTTTTCTTTTTTTAGAGATTATGGGGGCCTGGTGATCATTTTGTATTGTCGCAAAGAACCCCCAATTCTTGATTTTATCGTTTCACCCGCAAACTTCGGGCACCATAAACATCATTACCGTGTACCCAAGATTTATTGTTGGTTTGTTTCTTTGTGTGTTTTGTCAATCAAAACTTGCGTGTAGAATCTGCCTTTGATTACTGCTTCGTTTTGAGAAAGTTTTCAATAGGTTCAGCATCACTTTGAACGCATACCTACCACAGGAAAAGATAGGACAATGCTGAAGTACTTTCACCGATGGTTTGTATGGCCCAAACAGCCTGATCAATAACCACAGCGTCTGGTAAGTTTCGATCAATAGTTCAGGCTTGCGGAGTTCACTATACTAATAATTTTTCTCTCTCTCGCTCCTGTGTTTGTGTGTTTCATCTAACTCCATCTGCACGGCCATTATGGCTGCCTCTGTGATCAGCCCACCTTGCTTTGTATTTGTGTGTTTCTCTCTTTGAATATCCATCACCATCATCATTAATGCTGCCGTTTTTACCGTAGAATTTAATGGACTATTGTAAACAACCTTTTCGTTGATAAGGGCTGGGAAAGGACATGCCGCTCCGACGGCGGGTTTGTTGGATAGAGCTACCTTTCAAGACGCACAATTTCACTTTCCCATCACACGATGTCCCACTCCGATATTGCGTCTACCACTGCGAAAAACTCCGACATTCCCACATACATTATTTTAGGAAACCTTAAATTGAAGTTGTTGTTCTTTCGTCACTTTTCCTTTGATACCGTGTTCATCCTACAGCATGCTCTTAAAGTTTTCTGCAGCTAGAGTGGCTCTGCAATATCTCCAAGATCGGAGGTAATGCAAACTTTATGGAGCTCTAATTGTTTTGCATTGCCTCCGTGATCAGCCCACTTTTTATCATGTGACGGGAACATGTGATAACATAATTTTGTTGCGCCATGTTCAAACGTCACAATGACGTCAAGAGAAGTTATCTCTGACATCATGTGGACGTCATATGGTGAAGTAATAAAAGGACCGTCCCAATCTCCCTTTCTCTCTCCTGTATGTGTGTGTGGGTTCGTGTGTTTCACTCTCTCTCCATCCACATTGTCATTATGGCTGTTGTTTTTACCGTGAAATTTTGTGGAGCATAGTAAAGCACTTTTTCGTTTACATAGACGAGGCGGGAAGCTTACCGTGACGCCCAATCTCATTTTGCCATCACACGATGCCACACGCCGACATTGCGTCTACTAGTGTGAAAAACTCCGATATTCCTTCATGCATTGTTTTAAGACTACTTGAATTTGCAGTAATTCCTTTATAACCTTTCTGTCGATACACATATTACCCTACAGCACCCTCCGAAAGGTTTCTGCAGCTTGCGTGGCCATGCACTATCTCAAAGATCGGAGCTAATGCAAGGGATACGGACCTCTCTTTGTTATGCACAGCCTTCGAGATCAGCCAACCTTTTATCTTCAGATGAACTCATGTGATAACAAGATCTAATTACGCCATTTCTAACGTCAGAATGACTTCATGAAAATTGATCTCCGGCATCATGTGGACGTCATATCGTGAAGTAATTCAAATTACCGTCAAATTCTCTCACTCTCCTGTGCGTGTGTGTGTGTTCACGTGTTTCACTTTTACTCCATCCACATCGTTATTATGGCTACTGCTTTTACCAATAAAATTGTGCAGGATGGTAAATCACCTTTTCGTTTATAAGGACGTGGCGGGCAGTGCCGCTCTCTTGTGTGTTTGATAAATAGGTTTATCTGACCGTGACGCACTTTATTTAGACCAGGAAACGATGCCACTCTCTAATATTGCGCCTACCACTGTGCCGAAAATTGACATTCCCTCATGCATTGGCGCAGAACTTCGTGTGGGAATTCGGGCCTCGTTTTTTCAGGTAAAGCAGCGTGAGAGTGGCGACACCATTACAGTGTCTACAAGTGTACAGCCTAGTATGCTGAGCGCGGGCTAGGAGATGGCTCCGCAGCTGGTGACTGCCGGTAGCGCCTTCATGGTGCGCTGTTGTGTTAGTGGGTGCATTTGCGTTCAATCCTTGCTCTCTACAAGCGCTGCAAAGCCTGCAGGAGGCCGTGCCGCGCGAGGCCATCTATTAGTTTTCTGCATTTTCGGGGTGTGTTTTACATATTGCTCAATATTATAGGAACTACTCGATTGCTTTCACAGTTCTGCCGCTTTGCAATACCAAATGAAGATCATTTTGTGGCATACATTTCGCCATCCGCTACTGCCCGCAATAAAAAAATGCAGATCCCGTGTAACTTGGGAACAAATGCTATGCAACATGACTCTGTTGTAATTTTTTCATAAGTGAGGCATTATGATGTGGCACTAATTATATGCAAGAAATTGGATAGTCAACACTGGAACCAGCATTGGCCTTTCACGAACACAAGGCTCTTCCTGCAAAGTATTTCGAAGACGCTAAGTTAAGGGGGTGATTGTGAGGGCACTCAGACGTAGGCGATACGACAGATAAATAGACCGATAGATGGATAGATAGATAGGCAGACAGACAGAGAGACAGAAAGATGGACTTACGGACGGACGAACGAACAGGCAGTCAGACGCAGAGACGGATGGGTGGACGGACGCACGGACAGATGCACAGACAGACGGACAGACGGATGAACGCACGGAAAGACAGACAGACAGACAGACAGACAGACGGAAGGACGCAAGGGCGGATGGACAGATGGATACTGAGAGACTGATGAACGGATGGACAGATGGACAGATGGATGGACAGACAGAGGGATGGACGCACGGAGAGACGGACGGATCTACACGGACAGACAGACGAACGAATGGACAGATGGATGGACACATGAACAGACAGACGGATGAACGGATGGACAGATGGACCGACGGATCGACAGACAGAGAAATGAACGAATAGATGGATGGACGGACGCACGAATGAACGGATGGACGGACGCACGAACGGATGCGTGGACATACGGACGGACGGATGGACGCACGGACAGACAGACGGACGGAAGGACGCACTGACGCACGGACTGATGGATACGGAGTGACGGATGAACGGATGGATAGATATACGGACGGATGGACATCAGACAGGCGGATGAACGGAATGACAGACAGACGGATGGACGCACGGACGGACAAACGACTGTACACGGACAGACAGATGGATGAACGGTTGGTCGGATGGACGGATGCACGGACGAACAAATGGACGGACGCACAGACAGATATACGGACAGACGGATGGACGCACGGACAGACAGACGGACAGAAGGACGCACGGACGGACGGACGGATGGATATGGAGTGACTGAACAACGGATGGACAGATGGACGGGCAGATGGACGCACGGACGGTCGAACGGCTGTACACGGACAGACAGATGAACGGATGGACAGATTGACAGACGGATGGACAGATGGTTGAACGTATGGACAGATGGACGAATGGATCGACAGACAGACGGATGAACGGATGGATGGATGGGCGGACGGACGCACAGACTGATGGATAGATAAGGAGAGACAGATGAACGGATGGACAGATGGACGGATAGATGGACAGACAGACGGATGAACGGATGGACACAGACAGATGGACGCACGGACGGACAGAGGGATGTACACGGACAGACAGATGAACGCATTGACAGATGGACGGACGGATGGAAAGACAGACGGATGAACGGATGGACAGATGGACGGACAGATCGACAAGCAGACGGATGAACGGATGGGCATATATTTTAGTATATATATGTGTGTGTTTGTGTGTGTGTATATAGATAGATAGATAGATAGATAGATAGATAGATAGATAGATAGATAGATAGATAGATAGATAGATAGATAGATAGATAGATAGATAGATAGATAGATAGATAGATAGATAGATAGATAGATAGATAGATAGATAGATAGATAGATAGATAGATAGATAGATAGATAGATAGATAGATAGATAGATAGATAGATGCTCAAAGTGGTTGCTTTACGCAAAAAAATATTTTTGAAAACCAGTGGCAATATACCTCCAGTTATTTTTTAAAATGTGCTTTGTTTTGAGAGCAAATTATATCACAAAAGACTCTGCAACCTTCATCTCTTAGCCTGCATTCCATTAGGATTCGAGTGAAAACCAATATTAACATGCCAATGAATAATCTGACACTCGCCGCGTATGATACTCAAAACGTTGTTGGAAAGGGAATGCGACGTTGACATGGAAGAAAATCTGTGTGTATGAAATTAGAAAGGGTATTTTCGATTTTTTAGATAAATAATCATATTTGAAATTCTGCCTATATGGCAATTTCATTCTCGACACTGTTCACCCTTATCCGAAAAGATAGTTTGGTGGAGTCAATCTAAGAATGTTCATCTCGCACGTCAGCCTTCGGGTTCAGCCTTTTGTCTGCCATCTTGAATTTACTTTTTCATTCAAGAAAACATGCTGGATCCGTTAGTGCGGGGAACAAGGCACCTTTTCCCTGTTCGACCGATAACTTCTTTGACACAGTGGCCCTATACACGTTGCTTTTTTTCATTGCCGCGTAGCTTTTAAAATCTCAGGGTGTTGCAGTAAACATATGGCGCCGTCGAACTTCACAGTAAATAAGAAGGTAGCTGTCACACACTGGTTTTACACGTGGCAAGGCACGGCCGAAACAGGATGAGAGGAATTTCGCTTGTTCGTGCACCCTCTCGACACGCAGCGCCGCTTGTGGCATCTGAGTGCAGTTATCACATGCGCGGCCACCCACTCTCGTACGGAATGCGTGCGCTCAGCACACTAGGTGATATATTTCTAGACACTGTAATACGATAGCTCAAAACTGACGATGATGATGATGAAAGGCAAAGAAGAAGGCGCTGCGCCGTTCTTATAGCCAGAGCAACTACAGTCGTGTGCCTCGTCCTGTGGGATAGCCGGGGGGGGGGGGGTCAATAAAGAAAGAAAAAGTGGGATAGCCGGGGTCGTACAGCGGTTAGTACCTTGCGCTGTGGCCGCAATAACCCAGGTTCGACTCCTGGTCACGGCTGATTTTTTTTCTTTTTTTAGAGATTATGGGGGCCTGGTGATCATTTTGTATTGTCGCAAAGAACTCCCAAATCTTGATTTTATTGTCTCACCCGCAAACTTCGGGCACCATAAACATAATTACCGTGTACCCAAACTTTATTGTTGGTTTGTTTCTTTGTGTGTTTTGTCAATCAAAACTTGCGTGTATAATCTGCCTTTGATTACACCTTCATTTTGAGAAAGTTTTCAATAGGTTCAGCATCACTTTGAACGCATACCTACCACAGGAAAAGATAGGGCAATGCTGAAGTACTATCATGGATGGTTTGTATGGCCGAAACAGCCTGATCAATCACCACAGCGTCTGGTAAGTTTCGATCAATAGTTCAGGCTTGCGGAATTCACAATACTATTAATTTTTCTCTCTTTCGCTCCTGTGTTTGTGTGTTTTATCTAACTCCATCTGCACGGTCATTATGGCTGCCTCTGTGATCAGCCCACCTTGTTTTGTGTTTGTGTGTTTCTCTCTTTGAATATCCATCACCATCATCATTAATGCTGCCGTTTTTACCGTAGAATTTAGTGGACTATTGTAAACTACCTTTTCGTTGATAAAGGCTGGGAAAGGACATGCCGCTCCGACGGCGGGTTTGTTGGATAGAGCTACCTTTCAAGACGCACAATCTCATTTTCCCATCACACGATGCCCCACTCCTATATTGCGTCTACCACTGCGAAAAACTCCGACATTCCCACAAACATTATTTTGGGAAACCCTAAATTGAAGTTATTGTTCTTTCATCACTTTTCCGCTGATACTGTGATCATCCCGAAGCATGCTCTTAAACTTTTCTGCAGCTAGAGTGGCTCTGCAATATCTCAGAGATCGGAGGTAATGCAAACTTTATGGAACTCTCTTTGTTTTGTATTGCCTCCGTGATCAGCTCACCTTTTATCATGTGACGGCAACATGTGATAACATAATCTTGTTGCGCCATGTTCAAACGTCACAATGACGTCAAGAGAAGTTATCTCTGACATCATGTGGAGGTCATATGGTGAAGTAATAAAATGACCGTCCCAATCTCCCTTTCTCTCTCCTGTGTGTGTGTGTGGGTTCGTGTGTTTCACTCTCTCTCCATCCACATTGTCATTATGGCGGTTGTTTTTTACCGTGAAATTTTGTGGAGCATAGTAAAGCACTTTTTCGTTTACATAGACGAGGCGGGAAGCTTACCGTGACGCCCAATCTCATTTTGCCATCACACGATGCCACACGCTGACATTGCGTCTACTAGTGTGAAAAACTCCGATATTCCTTCATGCATTGTTTTAAGACTACTTGAATTTGCAGTAATTCCTTTATAACCTTTCTTTCGATACACATATTATCCTACAACACCCTCAGAAAGGTTTTTGCAGCTTGCGTGGCCATGCACTATCTCAAAGATCGGAGGTAATGCAAGGGATACGGACCTCTCTTTGTTACGCACAGCCTTCGAGATCAGCCCACCTTTTATCTTCTAATGAACTCGTGTGATAACATGATCTAGTTACGCCATTTCTAACGTCAGAATGACGTCATGCATATTGATCTCCGGCATCATGTGGACGTCATATCGTGATGTAATTCAAATTACCGTCCAATTCTCTCACTCTCCTGTGTGTGGTGTGTGTGTGTGTGTGTGTTCACGTGTTTCACTCTTACTCCATCCACATCGTTATTATGGCTGCTGCTTTTACCATTAAAATTGTGCAGGATGGTAAATCACTTTTTCGTTTATAAGGACGGGGCGGGCAGTGCCGCTCTCATTGTGTGTTTGATGAATAGGGTTATCTGACCATGACGCACTTTATTTAGACCAGGAAACGATGCCACTCTCTAATAATGCGCCTACCACTGTGGCAAAGTTTGACATTCCCTCATGCATTGGCGCAGAACTTCGTGTGGGAATTTGGGCCTCGTTTTTTCAGCTAAAGCAGCGTGAGAGTGGCGACACCATACAGTGTCTACAAGTGTACAGCCTAGTATGCTGAGCGCGGGCTAGGAGATGGCTCCGCAGCTGATGACTGTCGGAAGCGCCCTCATGCTGTGCTGCTGTGTTAGTGGGTGCATTTGCGTTCAATCCTTGCTCTCTACCAGCGCTGAAAAGCCTGCAGGAGGCCGTGCCGCGCGAGGCCAACTATTAGTTTTCTGCATTTTCGGGGTGTGTTTTACATATTGCTCAATATTAGAGGAAATACTCGATTGCTTTCACAGTTCTGGCGCTTTGCAATACCAAATGAAGATCATTTCGTGGCATACATTTCGCCATCCGCTACTGCCCGCAATAAAAAAACGCAGATCCCGTGTAACTTGGGAACAAATGCTATGCAACATGACTCTGTTGTAATTTTTTCATAAGTGAGGCATTATGATGTGGCACTAATTATATGCAAGAAATTGGATAGTCACACTGGAACCAGCATTGGCGTTTCACGAACACTAGGCTCTTCCTGCAAAGTATTTGGAAGACGCTAAGATAAGGGGGTGATTGTGAGGGCGCTCAGACGTAGGCGATATTACAGATAAATAGACAGACAGATTGATAGATAGATAGGCAGACAGACAGACAGACAGACAGACAGACAGAAAGATGGACTTACGGACGGACGAACGAACAGGCAGTCATACGCACAGACGGATGGGTGGACGAACGCACGGCAGATGCACAGACAGACAGACAGATGAACGCACGAACAGACAGACAGACGGAAGGACGCACGGACGGATGACCAGATGGATACTGAGAGACTGATGAACGGATGGACAGATGGACAGATGGATGGACAGACAGAGGGATGGACGCACGGAGAGACGGACGGATCAACACGGACAGACAGACGAACGAATGGACAGATGGATGGACGCATGGACAGACAGACGGATGAACAGATGGACAGATGGACGGACGGATCGACAGACAAATGAACAAATGAATGGATGGACGGACGCACGAATGAACGGATAGACGGACGCACAAACGGATGCGTGGACATACGGACGGACGGATGGACGCACGGACAGACAGACGGACGGAAGGACGCACTGACGCACGGACGGATGGATACGGAGGAATGGATGAACGGATGGATAGATATACGGAAGGATGGACAGACAGGCGAATGAACGGAATGACAGACAGACGGATGGACGCACGGACGGACAAACGACTGTACACAGACAGACAGATGAATGAACGGATGGTCGGATCGACGGATGCACGGACGAACGAATGGACAGACGCACGGACAGATGTACGGACAGACGGATGGATGCACGGACAGACAGACGGACAGAAGGACGCACGGACGGACGGACGGATATGAAGTGACGGATCAACGGATGGACAGATGGACGGACGGATGGACAGACGGTTGAACAGATGGACAGATGGACGGATGTATCGACAGACAGACGGAGGAACGGATGGATGGATGGGCGGACGGACGCACAGACGGATGGATAGATAAGGAGAGACGGATGAACGGATGGACAGATGGACGGATGGATGAACAGACAGACGGATGAACGAATGGACACAGACAGATGGACGCACGGACGGACAGAGGGTTGTACACGGACAGACAGATGAACGCATTGACAGATGGACGGACGGATGGAAAGACAGACGGATGAACGGATGGACAGATGGACGGACGGATCGACAAGCAGACGGATGAACGGATGGGCATACATTTTAGTATATATATGTGTGTGTGTGTGTGTGTGTGTAGATAGATAGATAGATAGATAGATAGATAGATAGATAGATAGATAGATAGATAGATAGATAGATAGATAGATAGATAGATAGATAGATAGATAGATAGATAGATAGATAGATAGATAGATAGATAGATAGATAGATAGATAGATAGATAGATAGATAGATAGATAGATGCTCAAAGTGGTTGCTTTACGCAAAAAAATATTTTTAAAAACCAGTGGCAATATACCTCCAGTTATTTTTTAAAATGTGCTTTGTTTTGAGAGCAAAATATATCACAAAAGACCCTACAACCTTCATCTCTTAGCCTGCATTTCATTAGGATTCGAGTGAAAACCAATATTACCATACCAATGAATAATCTGACGCTCGCCGCGTTTGATACTCAAAACGTTGTTGGAAAGGGAATGTGACGTTGACATGAGAGAAAATCTGTTTGAATGAAATTAGAAAGGGTATTTTCGATTTTTTAGATAAATAATCATATTTGAAATTCTGCCTAGATGGCGATTTCATTCTCAACATCGTTCACCCTAATCCGAAAAGATAGTTTGGTGGAGTCAATCTAAGAATGTTTATCTCGCACGTCAGCCTTCGGATTCAGCCTTTTGTCTGCCATCTTGAATTTACTTTTTCATTCAGGAAAACATGCTGGATCCGTTAGTGCGGGGAACAAGACACCTTTTGCCTGTTCGACCGATAACTTCTTTGACACAGTGGCCCTATAGACGTTCCTTTTTTCATTGCCGCGTAGCTTTTAAAATCTCAGGGTGTTGCAGTGTACATATGGCGCCGTCGAACTTCACGGTAAATAAGAAGGTAGCTGTCACACACTGGTTTTAAACGTGGCAAGGCATGGCCGAAACAGGATGAGAGGAATTTCGCTCGTTCGTGCACCCTCTCAACACGCAGCGCCGCTTGTGGCATCTGAGTGCAGTCATCACATGCGCGGCCAGCCACTCTCGTACGGAATGCGTGCGCTCAGCACACTAGGTGATATATTTCTAGACACTGTAACACGATAGCTCCAAACTGACGATGATGATGATGAAAGGCAAAGATGAAGGCGCTGCGCCGTTTTTATAGCCAGAGCAACAAGAGTCGTGTGCTTCGTTCTGCGGGATAGCCGTGGTCGTACAGCGGTTAGTATCTTGCGTTGTGGCCGCAATAACCCAGGTTTGGCTCCTGGTCACGGCAGATTTTTCTTTCTTTTTTTTAGAGATGATGGGGGCCTGGTGATCATTTTCTATTGTCGCAAAGAACTCCCAAATCTTGATTTTATCATTTCACCCGCAAACTTCGGGCACCATAAACATCATTACCGTGTACCCAATCTTTATTGTTGGTTTGTTTCTTTGTGTGTTTTGTCAATCAAAACTTGCGTGCAGAATCTGCTTTTGATTACTCCTTCATTTTGAGAAAGTTTTCAATAGGTTCAGCATCACTTTGAACGCATACCTACCACAGGAAAAGATAGGGCAATGCTGAAGTACTATCACGGATGGTTTGTATGGTCCAAACAGCGTGATCAATCACTACAGCGTCTGGTAAGTTTCGATCAATAGTTCAGGCTTGCGGAATTTACAATACTATTAATTTTTCTCTCTCTCGCTCATGTGTTTGTGTGTTTTATCTAAATCCATCTGCACGGCCATTATGGCTGCCTCTGTGATCAGCCCACCTTGTTTTGTGTTTGTGTGTTTCTCTCTTTGAATATCCATCACCATCATCATTAATGCTGCCGTTTTTACCGTAGAATTTAGTGGACTATTGTACACTACCTTTTCGTTGATAAGGGCTGGGAAAGGACATGCCGCTCCGACGGCGGGTTTGTTGGATAGAGCTACCTTTCAAGACGCACAATCTCATTTTCCCATCACACGATGCCCCACTCCAATATTGCGTCTACCACTGCGAAAAACTCCGACATTCCCACATACATTATTTGGGAAACCCTAAATTGAAGTTATTGTTCTTTCATCACTTTTCCGTTCATACCGTCATCATCCTACAGCATGCTCTTAAAGTTTTCTGCAGCTAGAGTGGCTCTGCAATATCTCAGAGATCGGAGTTAATGCAAACTTTATGGAACTCTCTTTGTTTTGTATTGCCTCCGTGATCAGCCCACCTTTTATCATGTGACGGCAACATGTGATAACATACTCTTCTTGCGCCATGTTCAAACGTCACAATGACGTCAAGAAAAGTTATCTCTGACATCATGTGGACGTCATATGCTGAAGTAATGAAATGACCGTCCCAATCTTCCTTTCTCTCTCTTGTGTGTGTGTGTGGGTTCGTGTGTTTCACTCTCTCTCCATCCACATCGTCATTATGGCTGTTGTTTTTACCGTGAAATTTTGTAGAGCATAGTAAAGCACTTTTTCGTTTACATAGATGAGGCGGGAAGCTTACCGTGACGCCCAATCTCATTTTGCCATCACACGATGCCACACGCCGACATTCCGTCTCATCATCATTATCATCATCAGCCTGACTACGTCCACTGCAGGACAAAGGCCTCTCCCATGTTCCGCCAGTTAACCTGGTTCTGTGCTTGCTGCTACCAATTTATACCCGCAAACTTCTTAATCTCATCTGCCCACCTAATCTTCTGTCTCCCCCTAACCCGCTTCCCTTCTCTGGGAATCCAGTCAGTTACCCTTGATGACTAGCGGTTATCCTGTCTACGCGCTACATGCCCTGCCCATGTCCATTTCTTCTTCTTTATTTCAGCTATGATATCCTTAACCCCCGTTTATTCCCTAATCTACTCTGCTCTCTTCTTGTCTCTTAAGGTTACACCTACCATTTTTCTTTCCATTGCTCGCTGCGTCGTCCTCAATTTAAGCTGAACCCTCTTTGTAAGTCTCCAGGTTTCCGCTCGGTTGCTATGTACCGGCAAGATACAGCTGTTATAAAACTTCCTCTTGAGGGATAGTGGCAATCTACCTGTCATAACTTGAGAGTGCTTGCAGAATGTGCTCCACCCCATTCTTATTCTCCTAGTTACTTCAATCTCGTGGTTCGGCTCTGCGGTTATTACCTGCCCTAAGTAGACATAGTCTTTTACAACTTCAAGTACACTATTACCTATCTCGAAGCGCTGCTCCTTGCCGAGGTTGTTGTACATTACTTTCGTTTTCTGCAGATTAATTTTAAGACCCACCTTTCTGCTCTCCTTGTCTAACTCCGTAATCATGAGTTGCAAGTCGTCCCCTGAGTTACTCAGCAATGCAATGTCATCGGCGAAGCGCAGGTTACTAAGGTATTCTCCATTGACTCTTATCCCTAACTGTTCCCATTCTAGGCTTCTGAAAACCTCCTGTAAGCACGCGGTAAATAGCGTTGGGGAAATTGTGTCCCCCTGCTTTACACCCTTCTTGATTGGTATTCTGTTGCTTTTTATTAAGCACTATGGTAGCAGTTGATCCCCTGTAGGTTTCTTCCAGAATGTCTATATATACTTTATCTACGCCCTGATTCCGCAGTGTTTACATGACGGCTGATATTTCTACTGAATCAAACGCCTTCTCGTAATCTATGAAGGCTATGTAGAGTGGTTGGTTATACTCTTAGCATTTCTCTATTACCTGATTGATAGTATGAATGTGGTCAATTGTTGAGTAGCCTGTTCGAAATCCTGCTTGTTCCTTTGGTTGAGTGAATTCTAATATTTTCTTTACTCTGTTAGCAATTACCTTTGTAAATAGCTTGTATACTACAGAGAACAAGCTGATCGGCCTGTAATTCTTCAAGTCCTTGTCATCTCCTTTCTTATGTATTAAGATGATGTTAGCGTTCTTCCAAGACTCTGGTATTCTTCCCGTCAGGAGACACCTCGTAAACAGGGTGGCTTGTTTTCTAACACAATCTGTCCTCCATCTTTCAGCAGATCTGATGTTACCTGATCCTTACCAGCAGCTTTGCCTCTTTGCATGCTCTCTAAAGCTTTTCTGACTTCTTCTATCAATACTGGTGGGGTGTAATCTGGGTTACTGCTAGTTCTTATAGTATTAAGGTCGTGGTTGTCTCGGCTACTGTACAGATCTCTGTAAAACTCCTCCGCTATTTTAACTATCCTATCCATATTGGTAGTTATTTTGCCTTCTTTGTCCCTTAGTGCATACATCCGACTTTTGCCTATCCCAAGTTTCCTCTTCAATGCTTTGACACCTCCTCCATTTTTCAGAGCGTGTTCAATTCTCTCCATGTTATACCTTCTTACATCGCATACCTTACGTCTATTAATCAACTTCGAAAGTTCTGCCAGTTCTATTTTGTCTGTGGTACTTGACACTTTCATGATTTGACGCTTCTTAATTAGGTTCTTCGTTTCCTGGGAAAGCTTGCCAGTGTCCTGTCTTACAACTCTGCCTCCAACTTCCACTGCACACTCCGTAATGATACTCATCAGATTATCATTCATTGTATCTACGCTAAGGTTGGTTTCCTTACTAAGAGCCGAGTACCTGTTCTGCAGCGACACACTGAATTCCTGTACTTTCCCTCTCAGTACTAGCTGATTGATTGGCTTCTTGCGTATCAGTTTCTGTCGTTCCTTCTTCAATTCTAGGCGAATTCGAGACCGTACCATTCTATGGTCACTGCATCGTACCTTGCCAATCACTTCCACATCCTGCACGTTTCCAGTGTGTGCACTCATTATAAAGTCAATTTCGTTCTTATTTTCGCCATTAGGGCTCCTCCATGTCCACTTGCGGTTTTCTCGTTTTCGGTAGAAGGTATTCAAAATCCGTAAATTATTGCGTTCTGCGAATTCTATTAGTGGCTATCCTCTGGCGTTTCTAGTACCGATATTTACTCCGATATTTCTTCATGCATTGTTCTAAGACTACTTGAATTTGCAGTAATTCCTTTATAACCTTTCTGTCAATACACTGATTATCCTACAGCACCCTCCGAAAGGTTTCTGCAGCTTGCGTGGCCATGCACCATCTCAAAAATCGGAGGTAATGAAAAGGATATGGACCTCTCTTTGTTATGCACAGCCTTCGAGATCAGCCCACCTTTTATCTTGTGATGTGGTCATGTGATAACATGATCTAGTTACGCCATTTGTAACGTCAGAATGACGTCATGAAAAGTGATCTCCGGCATCATGTGGACGTCATATCGTGAAGTAATACAAATTACCGTCAAATTCTCTCACTCTCCTGTGTGTGTGTGTGTGTTCACGTGTTTCGCTCTTACTCCATCCAATCATCATTATGGCTGCTGTTTTTACCAATAAAATTGTGCAGGATGGTAAACCACCTTTTCGTTTATAAGGACGGGGCGGGCACGTGGCGCTCTCATTGTGTGTTTGATGAATAGGGTTATCTGCCCGTGACGCACAACTTTATTTAGACCAGGAAACGATGCCACACTCTAATATTGCGCCTACCACTGTGCCAAAATTTGACATTCTGTCATGCATTGGCGCAGAACTCCATCTGGGAATTCGGGCCTCGTTTTTTCAGTTCAAGCAGCGTGAGAGCGGCGACACCATTACAGTGTCTACAAATGTACTGCCTAGCATGCTGAGCGCGGGCTAGGAGATGGCTCCGCAGCTCATGACTGCCGGCAGCGCCCTCATGGTGCGCTGCTGTGCGAGTGGGTGCATCTGCATTCAATCCTTGCTCTCTACAAGCGCTGCAAAGCCTGCAGGAGGCCGTGCCGCGCGAGGCCAACTTAGTTTTCGGCATTAACGGGGTGTTTTTTACATATTTCTCTATATTACAAGAACTACTCTATTTCTCTCACAGAACTGGCGCTTTGCAATACCAAATGAAGATCATTTCGTGGCATACATTTCGCCATCCGCTACTGCCCACACTAAGAAAAATGCATATCCCCCGTAACTTGTGAACAGATGCTAGCAACATGACTCTTGTAATTTTTCAATAAGTGAGACATTACGATGTGGCACTAAATATATGCAAGAAATTGGATAGTCAACACTGGAACCAGCATTGGCGTTTCACGAACACTAGGCTCTTCCTGCAAAGTATTTCGAAAACGCTAAGTTAAGGGGGTGATTGTGAGGGCACCCAGACGTAGGCGATTCGACAGATAAATAGATCGATAGATGGATAGATAGACAGGCAGACAGACAGACAGACAGACAGACAGACAGAAAGATGAACTTACGGACGGACGTACGGACAGGCAGTCAGACGCACAGATAAATGGGTGGACGGACGCACGGACAGATGCACAGACAGATGGACAGACGGATGAACGCATGGACAGACAGACGGACGGAAGGACGCACGGACGGATGGACAGATGGATACGGAGAGACTGATGAACAGATGCACAGATGGACAGATGGATGGACTGACAGAGGGATGTACTTACGAAGGGACGGACGGATCTACACGAACAGACAGACGAACGAATGGACAGATGGATGGACGCATGGAAAGACAGACGGTTGAACGGATGGACTGATGGACGGACAGATCGACAGACAGACAAATGAACGGATGAATGGACAACCGGACCGACGGATGGACGCACTGATAGACAGAAGGACGGAAGAACGCACTGACGGACGGACGGATGGATACGGAGTGACGGATGAACGGATGGACAGATATACGGACGGATGGAGAGACAGACGGATGAACGGAATGACAGACAGACGGATGGACGCACGGACGGACAAACGGCTGTAGTCGGACAGACAGAAGAACGGATGGACAGATGGACGGACGGATGGACAGACGGACGAACGGATGGACAGATGGACGGACGGATCGACAGACAGATGGATGAACGGATGGTTGGATGAACGGACGCACGGACGAACGAATGGACGGACGCACGGACAGATGCACGGACAGACGGATGGACGCACGGAGAGACAGACGGACAGAAGGACGCACGGACGGACGGACGGATGGATATGGAGTGACGGATGAACGGATGGACAGATGGACAGGCGGATGGACAGACGGACGGAAGAACGGATGGACAGACAGACGGATGGACGCACGGACGGTCGAACGGCTGTACACGGACAGACAGATGAACGCATGGACAGATGGACGGACGGATGGAAAGACAGACTGGTGAACGGATGGACAGATGGACGGACTGATCGACAAGCAGACGGATGAACGGATGGGCATATAATTTAGTATATATATGTGTGTGTGTGCGTGTGTAAATAGATAGATAGATAGATAGATAGATAGATAGATAGATAGATAGATAGATAGATAGATAGATAGATAGATAGATAGATAGATAGATAGATAGATAGATAGATAGATAGATAGATAGATAGATAGATGCTCAAAGTGGTTGCTTTACGCAAAAAAAATATTTTTAAAAACCATTGGCAATATACCACCAGTTATTTTTTAAAATGTGCTTTGTTTTGAGAACAAAAAGTATCACAAAAGACCCTAAAACCTTCACCTCTTAGCCTGCACTCCATTAGGATTCGAGTGAAAACCAAATAAAATGCCAATGAATAATCTGACAAACGCCGCGTATGATACTCAAAACGTTGTTGGAAAGAGAATGCGATGTTTACATGGGAGAAAATCTGTGTGAATGTAATTAGAAAGGGTATTTTCGATTTTTTAGATAAATATTCATATTTGAAATTCTGCCTAGATGGCGATTTCATTCTCGACACCATTCACCCTAATCCGAAAAGATAGTTCGGTGAAGTCACTCTAAGGATGTTTATCTCACACGTTAGCCTTCGGATTCAGCCCTTTGTCTGCCATCTTGAATCTACTTTTTCATTCAGGAAAACATGCTGGATCCGTTAGTGCGGGAAACAAGACACATTTTCCCTGTTCGACCGATAACTTCTTTGAGACAGTGGCCCAATACACGTTGCTTTTTTTCATTGCCGCGTAGCTTTTAAAATGTCAGGGTGTTGCAGTGTACATATGGCGCCGCCGAACTTCACAGTAAATCAGAAGTCAGCTATCACACACATTGGTTAAACTTGGCAAGGCACGGCAGCAACAGTATGAGAGAAATTTCGCTCGTTCGTGCACCCTCTCGACACGCAGCGCCGCTTGTGGCATCTGAGTGCAGTCATCACAAGCGCGGCCATCCACTCTCGTACGGAATGCGTGCGCTCAGCACACTAGGTGGTATATTTCTAGACACTGTAACACGATGGCTCCAAGATGACGATGATGATGATGAAAGGCGAAGATGAAGGCGCTGCACCGTTCTTATAGCCAGAGCAACAAGAGTCGTGTGCCTTGTCCTGCGGGATAGCCGTGGTCGTACAGCGGTTAGTACCTAGCGTTGTGGCCGCAATAACCCAGGTTCGACTCCTGGTCACGGCAGATTTTTTTTCTTTTTTTAGAGAATATGGGGGCCTGGTGATCATTTTGTATTGTCGCAAAGAACTCCCAAATCTTGCTTTTATCGTTTCACCCACAAACTTTGGCACCATAAACATCATTACCGTGTACCCAAGCTTTATTGTTGGTTTGTTTCTTTGTGTGTTTTGTCAATCAAAACTTGCGTGTAGAATATGCCTTTGATTACTCCTTCATTTTTGAGAAAGTTTTCAATAGGTTCAGCATCACTTTGAACGCATACCTACCACAGGAAAAGATAGAGAAATGCTGAAGTACTATCACGGATGGTTTGTATGTCCCAAACAGCCTGATCAATAACCACAGTGTCTGGTAAGTTTAGATCAATAGTTCAGGCTTGCGGAATTCACAATACTATTGAGTTTTCTCTCTCTCGCTCCTGTGTCTGTGTGTTTCATCTAACTCCATCTGCATGGCCATTATGGCTGCCTCTGTGATCAGCCCACCTTGTTTTGTGTTTGTGTGTTTCTCTCGCTGAATATCTATCACCATCATCTATAATGCTGCAGTTGTTACCGTGAAATTTAGTGGACTATTGTAAACTACCTTTTCGTTGATAAGGACTGGGAAAGGACATGCCACTACGACGGCGGGTTTGTTGGATAGAGCTACATTTCAAGACGCACAATCTCATTTTCCCACCACACGATGCCCCACTCCGATATTGCGTCTACCACTGCGAAAAACTCCGACATTCTCACATAAATTATTTTGGGAAACCTTAACTTGAAGTTATTGTTCTTTCATCACTTTTCCGTTGATACCGTGATCATCCTACAGCATGCTCTTAAAGTTTTCTGCAGCTAGATTGGCTCTGCAATTTCTCAGAGATCGGAGGTAATGCGAACTTTATGGAACTCTCTTTGTTTTGCATTGCCTCCGTGATCAGCCCACCTTTTATCATGTGACGGCAACATGTGTTAACATAATCTTGTTGCGCCATGTTCTAACGTCACAATGACGTCAAGAAAATTTATCTCTGACATCAAGTGGACGTCATATGGTGAAGTAATAAAATGACCGTCCCAATCTCCCTTTCACTCTCCTGTGTGTGGGGGGGGGTTCGTGTGTTTCACTCTCTCTCCATCCATATCGTCATTATGGCTGTTGTTTTTACCGTGAAATTTTGTGGAGCATGGTAAAGCACTTTTTCGTTTACATAGACGATTGGGGAAGCTTACCGTGACGCCTAATCTAATTTTGCCATCACACGATGCCACACGCCGACATTGCGTCTACTAGAGTAAAAAACTCCGATATTCCTTCATGCATTGTTCTAAGACTACTTGAATTTGCAGTAATTCCTTTATAACCTTTCTGTCGATACACTGATTATCCTACAGCACCCTCCGAAAGGTTTCTGCAGCTTGCGTGGCCATGCACTATCTCAAAGATCGGAGGCAATGCAAGGAATATGGACCTCTCTTAGTTATGCACAGCCTTCAAGGTCAGCCCACCTTTTATCTTGTGATGAAGTCATGTGATAACATGATCTAGTTACGCCATTTCTAACGTGAAAATGACGTCATGAAAATTGATCTCCGGCATCATGTGGACGTCATATCGTGAAGTAATTCAAATTACCGTCTGAATCTCTCTCTCTCCTGTGGGTGTGTGTTCACGTGTTTCACTCTCTCTCCATCCACATCATCACTATGAATGCTGTTTTTACCAATAAAATTGTGCAGGATGGTAAACCACCATTTCGTTTATAAGGACGAGGCGGGCACGTGCCACCCTCATTGGGTGTTAGATGTATAGGGTTAGCTGCCCGTGACGCACACCTTTTTTTAGACCAGGAAACGATGCCACACTCTAATAAGGCGCCTACCACTGTGCCAAAATTTGACATTCCCTCATGCATTGGCGCAGAACTCCGTCAGGGAATTCGGGCCTCGTTTTTTCAACTCAAGCAGCGTGAGAGTGGCAACACCATTACAGTGTCTACAAATGTACTGCCTAGTATGCTCAGCGCGGGCTATGAGATGGCTCCCACCTGATGACAGCCGGTAGCGCCCTCATGGTGCGCTGCTGTGCGAGTGGGTGCATTTGCGTTCAATCCTTGCTTTCTACCAGCGCTGAAAAGCCTGCAGGAGGCCGTGCCGCGCGAGGCCAACTATTAGTTTTCTGCATTTTCGGGGTGTTTTTTACATATTGCTCTATAATATAGGAACTACTCGATTGCTCTCACAGTACTCGCGCTTTGCAATACCAAATGAAGATCATTTCGTGGCACACATTTCGCTATCCGCTACTGCCCGCAATAAAAAATGCAGATCCCCAGTAACTTCGGAACAAATGCTATGCAACCGGACTCTGTTGTAATTTTGTAATAAGTGAGACATTATGATGTTTCACTAATTATATGCAAGAAATTGGATAGTGAACACTGGGACCAGCATTGGCGTTTCACGAACACTGGGCTCTTCCTGCAAAGTATTTCGAAGATGCTAAGTTAAGGGGGTGATTGTGAGGGCACCCAGACGTAGGCGCGACGACAGATAAATAGATAAATAGATGGATAGATTGATAAGCAGACAGACAGACAGACAGAATGATGGACTTACGGACGGACGAACGGACAGGCAGTCAGACGCACAGACGGATGGGTGGACGGACGCAAGGACAAATGCACAGACAGACAGACGGATGGACGCACGGAGAGACAGACGGACGGAAGGACACACGGACGGATGGGCAGATGGATACGGAGAGACTGATGAACGGATGGACAGATGGACTGATGGATGGACAGACAGAGGGATGGACGCGCGAAGGGATGGACGGATCTACACGGACAGACAGATGAACGAATAGACAGATGGACGAACGCTTGGACAGAGAGACGGATGAACGGATGGACAGATGGACGGACGGATCGACAGACAGATGGATGAACGGATGGCTGGATGGACGGACGCATGGACGAACGAATGGACGGACGCACGGACAGACGGATGGACGCACGAACAGACAGACGGACGGAAGGACGCACGGACGGACGTACGGATGGATATGGAGTGAAGGATGAACGGATGGACAGACAGACGGATGGACGCACGGACGGACGGAGGGATGTACACGGACAGACAGATCAACGCATGGACAGATGGACGGACGGATGGACAGACAGACGGATGAACGGATGGACAATGGAAGGACGGATTCACAAGCAGACGGATGAACGGATGGGCCTATATTTTAGTGTATATATGTGTGTGTGTGTGTGTGTGTGTGTGTGTGTGTGTGTGTGTGTGTGTGTGTGTGTGTGTGTGTGTGTGTGTGTGTGTGTGTGTGCGTGTGTGTGTGTGTGTAGATAGATAGATAGATAGATAGATAGATAGATAGATAGATAGATAGATAGATAGATAGATAGATAGATAGATAGATAGATAGATAGATAGATAGATAGATAGATAGATAGATAGATAGATAGATAGATAGATAGATAGATAGATAGATAGATAGATAGATAGATAGATAGATGCTCAAAGTGGTTGCTTCACGCAGAAAAATATTTTAAAAACCATTGGCAATATACCACCAGCGTTTTTTTAAAATGTGCTTTGTTTTGAGAGCAAAAATTATCACAAAAGACCCTAAAACCTTCACCTCTTAGCCTGGATTCCATTAGGATTCGAGTGAAAACCAATAATAACTTGCCAATGAATAATCTGACACACGCTGCATATGATACTCAAAACATTGTTGGAAAGGGAGTGCGACAATGACATGGGAGAAAATCTGTGTGAATGAAATCAGAAAAGGTATTTTCGATTTTTTAGATAAATATTCCTATTTGAAATTTCGCCTAGATGGCGATTTCATTCCCGACACCGTTCACCCTAATCCGAAAAGATAGTTCGGTGGAGTCACTCTAAGAATGTTTTTCTCACACGTCACCCTTCGGATTCAGCCTTTAGTCTGCCATCGTGAATCTACTTTTTCATTAAGGAAAACATGCTGGATCAGTTAGTGCGGGGAACAAGACACCTTTTACCTGCTTGACCGATAACTTTTTTGACACAGTGGCCCAATACACGTTCCTTTTTTTCATTCCCGCAAAGCTTTTAAAATTTCAGGATGTTGCAGTGTACATATGGCGCCGTCGAACTTCACAGTAAATCAGAAGGCAGCTAGCTGTCACACATTGGTTTTAAACGTGGGAAGGCACGGCAGCAACAGGATGAGAGGAATTTCGCTCGTTCGTGCACCCTCTCGACCCGCAGCGCCGCTTGTGGCATCTGAGTGCAGTCATCACATGCGAGGCCACCCACTCTCGTACGGAATGCGTGCGCTCAGCACACTAGGTGGTATATTTCTAGACACTGTAACACGATGGCTCCAAGATGACGATGATGATGATGAAAGACGAAGATGAAGGCGCTGCACCGTTCTTATAGCCAGAGCAACTACAGTCGTGTGCCTCGTCCTGCGGGATAGCCGTGGTCGTACAGCGGTTAGTACCTTGCGTTGTGGCCGCAATAACCCAGGTTCAACTCCTGGTCACGGCAGATTTTTTTTCTTTTTTTAGAGATTATGGAGTCCTGGTGATCATTTTGTATTGTCGCAAAGAACTTCCAAATCTTGATTTTATCGTTTCACCCGCAAACTTCTGGCACCATAAACATCATTACCGTGTACCCAAACTTTATTGTTGGTTTGTTTCTTTTTGTGTTTTGTCAATCAAAACTAGCGTTTAGAATCTGCCTTTGATTACTCCTTCATTTAGAGAGAGTTTTCAATAGGTGCAGCATCACTTTGAACGCATACCTACCACAGGAAAAGATAGGGCAATGCTGAAGTACTATCACGGATGGTTTGTATGGCCCAAACAGCCTGATCAATAACCACAGCGTCTGGTAAGTTTCGATCAATAGTTCAGGCTTGCGGAATTCACAATACTGGTAATTTTTCTCTCTCTCGCTCCTGTGTTTGTGCGTTTCATCTCTCTCCATCTGCACGGCCATTATGGCTGCCTCTGTGATCAGCCCACCTTGTTTTGTGTTTGTGTGTTTCTCTCTCTGAATATGCATCACCATCATCATTAATGCTGCTGTTCTTACCGTGGAATTCAGATGACTATTGTAAACCACCTTTTCGTTGATAAGGACTGGGAAGGAACATGCCGCTCCGACAGCGGGTTTGTTGGATAGAGCTACCTTTCAAGACGCACAATCGCATTTGCCCATCACACGATGCCCCACTCCGATATTTCGTCTACCACTGCGAAAAACTCCGACATTCCCACATACATTATTTTGGGAAACCCTAAATTGAAGTTATTGTTCTTTCATCACTTTTCCGCTGATACTGTGATCATCCTGCAGCATGCTCTTAAAGTTTTCTGCAGCTAGAGTGGCTCTGCAATATCTCAGAGATCGGAGGTAATGCAAACTTTATGGAACTCTCTTTTTATTGTATTGCCTCCGTTATCAGCTCACCTTTTATCATGTGACGGCAACATGTGATAACATAATCTTGTTGCGCCATGTTCAAACGTCACAATGACGTCAAGAGAAGTTATCTCTGACATCATGTGGACGTCATATGGTGAAGTAATAAAATGACCGTCCCAATCTCTCTTTCTCTCTCCTGTGTGTGTGTGTGGGTTCGTGTGTTTCACTCTCTCTCCATCCACATCGTCATTATGGCGGTTGTTTTTTACCGTGAAATTTTGTGGAGCATAGTAAAGCACTTTTTCGTTTACATAGACGAGGCGGGAAGCTTACCGTGACGCCCAATCTCATTTTGCCATCACACGATGCCACACGCTGACATTGCGTCTACTAGTGTGAAAAACTCCGATATTCCTTCATGTATTGTTTTAAGACTACTTGAATTTGCAGTAATTCCTTTATAACCTTTCTGTCGATACACATATTATCCTACAGCACCCTCCGAAAGGTTTTTGCAGCTTGCGTGGCCATGCACTATCTCAAAGATCGGAGGTAATGCAAGGGATACGGACCTCTCTTTGTTATGCACAGCCTTCGAGATCAGCCCACCTTTTATCTTCTGATGAACTCATGTGATAACATGATCTAGTTACGCCATTTCTAACGTCAGAATGACGTCATGAATATTGATCTCCGGCATCATGTGGACGTCATATCGTGATGTAATTCAAATTACCGTCCAATTCTCTGACTCTCCTGTGTGTGTGCGTGTGTGTGTGTGTGTGTTCACGTGTTTCACTCTTACTCCGTCCACATCGTTATTATGGCTGCTGCTTTTACCATTAAAATTGTGCAGGATGGTAAATCACTTTTTCGTTTATAAGGACGGGGTGGGCAGTGCCGCTCTCATTGTGTGTTTGATGAATACGGTTATCTGACCATGACGCACTTTATTTAGACCAGGAAACGATGCCACTCTCTAATAATGCGCCTACCACTGTGGCAAAATTTGACATTCCCTCATGCATTGGCGCAGAACTTCGTGTGGGAATTTGGGCCTCGTTTTTTCAGCTAAAGCAGCGTGAGAGTGGCGACACCATACAGTGTCTACAAGTGTACAGCCTAGTATGCTGAGCGCGGGCTAGGAGATGGCTCCGCAGCTGATGACTGCCGGAAGCGCCCTCATGCTGCGCTGCTGTGTTAGTGGGTGCATTTGCGTTCAATCCTTGCTCTCTACCAGCGCTGAAAAGCCTGCAGGAGGCCGTGCCGCGCGAGGCCAACTATTAGTTTTCTGCATTTTCGGGGTGTGTTTTACATATTGCTCAATATTAGAGGAACTACTCGATTGCTTTCACAGTTCTGGCGCTTTGCAATACCAAATGAAGATCATTTCGTGGCATACATTTTGCCATCCGCTACTGCCCGCAATAAAAAAACGCAGATCCCGTGTAACTTGGGAACAAATGCTATGCAACATGACTCTGTTGTAATTTTTTCATAAGTGAGGCATTATGATGTGGCACTAATTATATGCAAGAAATTGGATAGTCACACTGGAACCAGCATTGGCGTTTAACGAACACTAGGCTCTTCCTGCAAAGTATTTGGAAGACGCTAAGTTAAGGGGGTGATTGTGAGGGCGCTAAGACGTAGGCGATACGACAGATAAATAGACAGACAGATTGATAGATAGATAGGCAGACTGACAGACAGACAGACAGAAAGATGGACTTACGGACGGACGAACGAACAGGCAGTCATACGCACAGACGGATGGGTGGACGGACGCACGGCAGATGCACAGACAGACAGACAGACAGATGAACGCACGAACAGACAGACAGACGGAAGGACGCACGGACGGATGAACAGATGGATACTGAGAGACTGATGAACGGATGGACAGATGGACAGATGGATGGACAGACAGAGGGATGGACGCACGGAGAGACGGACGGATCTACACGGACAGACAGACGAACGAATGGACAGATGGATGGACGCATGGACAGACAGACGGATGAACAGATGGACAGATGGACGGACGGATCGACAGACAGACAAATGAACAAATGAATGGATGGACGGACGCACGAATGAGCGGATAGACGGACGCACAAATGGATGCGTGGACATACGGACGGACGGATGGACGCACGGACAGACAGACGGACGGAAGGACGCACTGACGCACGGACGGATGGATACGGAGTGATGGATGAACGGATGGATAGATATACGGAAGGATGGACAGACAGGCGAATGAACGGAATGACAGACAGACGGATGGACGCACGGACGGACAAACGACTGTACACAGACAGACAGATGAATGAACGGATGGTCGGATCGACGGATGCACGGACGAACGAATGGACGGACGCACGGACAGATGTACGGACAGACGGATGGATGCACGGACAGACAGACGGACAGAAGGACGCACGGACGGACGGACGGATATGGAGTGACGGATCAACGGATGGACAGATGGACGGACGGATGGACAGACGGTTGAACAGATGGACAGATGGACGGATGTATCGACAGACAGACGGAGGAACGGATGGATGGATGGGCGGACGGACGCACAGACGGATGGATAGATAAGGAGAGACGGATGAACGGATGGACAGATGGACGGATGGATGAACAGACAGACGGATGAACGGATGGACACAGACAGATAGACGCACGGACGGACAGAGGGATGTACACGGACAGACAGATGAACGCATTGACAGATGGACGGACGGATGGAAAGACAGACGGATGAACGGATGGACAGATGGACGGACGGATCGACAAGCAGACGGATGAACGGATGGGCATACATTTTAGTATATATATGTGTGTGTGTGTGTGTGTGTGTGTGTGTGTGTGTGTGTGTGTGTGTGTGTGTGTGTGTGTGTGTGTGTGTAGATAGATAGATCGATAGATAGATAGATAGATAGATAGATAGATAGATAGATAGATAGATAGATAGATAGATAGATAGATAGATAGATAGATAGATAGATAGATAGATAGATAGATAGATGCTCAAAGGGGTTGCTTTACGCAAAAAAATATTTTTAAAAACCATTGGCAATATACCTCCGGTTATTTTTTAAAATGTGCTTTGTTTTGAGAGCAAAATATATCACAAAAGACCCTAAAACCTTCACCTCTTAGCCTGCATTCCATTAGGATTCGAGTGAAAACCAATAGTAACATGCCAATGAATAATCTGACACTCGCCGCGTATGATACTCAAAACGTTGTTGGAAAGGGAATGTGACGTTGACATGAGAGAAAATCTGTTTGAATGAAATTAGAAAGGGTATTTTTGATTTTTTAGATAAATAATCATATTTGAAATTCTGCCTAGATGGCGATTTCATTCTCGACACCGTTCACCCTAATCCGAAAAGATAGTTTGGTGGAGTCAATCTAAGAATGTTTATCTCACACGTCAGCCTTCGAATTCAGCCTTTTGTCTGCCATCTTGAATTTACTTTTTCATTCAGGAAAACATGCTGGATCCGTTAGTGCGGGGAACAAGACACCTTTTCCCTGTTCGACCGATAACTTCTTTGACACAGTGGCCCTATAGACGTTCCTTTTTTCATTGCCGCGTAGCTTTTAAAATCTCAGGGTGTTGCAGTGTACATATGGCGCCGTCGAACTTCACGGTAAATAAGAAGGTAGCTGTCACACACTGGTTTTAAACGTGGCAAGGCACGGCCGAAACAGGATGAGAGGAATTTCGCTCGTTCGTGCACCCTCTCGACACGCAGCGCCGCTTGTGGCATCTGAGTGCAGTCATCACATGCGCGGCCACCCACTCTCGTACGGAATGCGTGCGCTCAGCACACTAGGTGATATAATTCTAGACACTGTAACACGATAGCTCCAAACTGACGATGATGATGATGAAAGGCAAAGATGAAGGCGCTGCGCCGTTTTTATAGCCAGAGCAACAAGATTGGTGTGCCTCGTTCTGCGGGATAGCCGTGGTCGTACAGCGGTTAGTACCTTGCGTTGTGGCCGCAATAACCCAGGTTTGGCTCCTGGTCACGGCAGATTTTTCTTTCTTTTTCTAGAGATGATGGGGGCCTGGTGATCATTTTGTATTGTCGCAAAAAACTCCCAAATCTTGATTTTATCGTTTCACCCGCAAACTTCGGGCACCATAAACATCATTACCGTGTACCCAATCTTTATTGTTGGTTTGTTTCTTTGTATGTTTTGTCAATCAAAACTTGTGTGCAGAATCTGCTTTTGATTACTCCTTCATTTTGAGAAAGTTTTCAATAGGTTCAGCATCACTTTGAACGCATACCTACCACAGGAAAAGATAGGGCAATGCTGAAGTACTATCACGGATGGTTTGTATGGCCCAAACAGCGTGATCAATCACCACAGCGTCTGGTAAGTTTCGATCAATAGTTCAGGCTTGCGGAATTTACAATACTATTAATTTTTCTCTCTCTCGCTCATGTGTTTGTGTGTTTTATCTAAATCCATCTTCACGGCCATTATGGCTGCCTCTGTGATCAGCCCACCTTGTTTTGTGTTTGTGTGTTTCTCTCTTTGAATATCCATCACCATCATCATTAATGCTGCCGTTTTTACCGTAGAATTTAGTGGACTATTGTACACTACCTTTTCGTTGATAAGGGCTGGGAAAGGACATGCCGCTCCGACGGCGGGTTTGTTGGATAGAGCTACCTTTCAAGACGCACAATCTCATTTTCCCATCACACGATGCCCCACTCCAATATTGCGTCTACCACTGCGAAAAACTCCGACATTCCCACATACATTATTTGGGAAACCCTAAATTGAAGTTATTGTTCTTTCATCACTTTTCCGTTCATACCGTCATCATCCTACAGCATGCTCTTAAAGTTTTCTGCAGCTAGAGTGGCTCTGCAATATCTCAGAGATCGGAGTTAATGCAAACTTTATGAAACTCTCTTTGTTTCGCATTGCCTCCGTGATCAGCCCACCTTTTATCATGTGACGGCAACATGTGATAACATAATCTTCTTGCGCCATGTTCAAACGTCACAATGACGTCAAGAAAAGTTATCTCTGACATCATGTGGACGTCATATGGTGAAGTAATGAAATAACCGTCCCAATCTTCCTTTCTCTCTCTTGTGTGTGTGTGTGGGTTCGTGTGTTTCACTCTCTCTCCATCCACATCGTCATTATGGCTGTTGTTTTTACCGTGAAATTTTGTGGAGCATAGTAAAGCACTTTTTCGTTTACATAGATGAGGCGGGAAGCTTACCGTGACGCCCAATCTCATTTTGCCATCACACGATGCCACACGCCGACATTCCGTCTCATCATCATTATCATCATCAGCCTGACTACGTCCACTGCAGGACAAAGGCCTCTCCCATGTTCCGCCAGTTAACCTGGTTCTGTGCTTGCTGCTACCAATTTATACCCGCAAACTTCTTAATCTCATCTGCCCACCTAATCTTCTGTCTCCCCCTAACCCGCTTCCCTTCTCTGGGAATCCAGTCAGTTACCCTTGATGACTAGCGGTTATCCTGTCTACGCGCTACATGCCCTGCCCATGTCCATTTCTTCTTCTTTATTTCAGCTATGATATCCTTAACCCCCGTTTATTCCCTAATCTACTCTGCTCTCTTCTTGTCTCTTAAGGTTACACCTACCATTTTTCTTTCCATTGCTCGCTGCGTCGTCCTCAATTTAAGCTGAACCCTCTTTGTAAGTCTCCAGGTTTCCGCTCGGTTGCTAAGTACCGGCAAGATACAGCTGTTATAAAACTTCCTCTTGAGGGATAGTGGCAATCTACCTGTCATAACTTGAGAGTGCTTGCAGAATGTGCTCCACCCCATTCTTATTCTCCTAGTTACTTCAATCTCGTGGTTCGGCTCTGCGGTTATTAACTGCCCTAAGTAGACATAGTCTTTTACGACTTCAAGTACACTATTACCTATCTCGAAGCGCTGCTCCTTGCCGAGGTTGTTGCACATTACTTTCGTTTTCTGCAGATTAATTTTAAGACCCACCTTTCTGCTCTCCTTGTCTAACTCCGTAATCATGAGTTGCAAGTCGTCCCCTGAGTTAATCAGCAATGCAATGTCATCGGCGAAGCGCAGGTTACTAAGGTATTCTCCATTGACTCTTATCCCTAACTGTTCCCATTCTAGGCTTCTGAAAACCTCCTGTAAGCACGCGGTAAATAGCGTTGGGGAAATTGTGTCCCCCTGCTTTACACCCTTCTTGATTGGTATTCTGTTGCTTTTTATTAAGCACTATGGTAGCAGTTGATCCCCTGTAGATTTCTTCCAGAATGTCTATATATACTTTATCTACGCCCTGATTCCGCAGTGTTTACATGACGGCTGATATTTCTACTGAATCAAACGCCTTCTCGTAATCTATGAAGGCTATGTAGAGTGGTTGGTTATACTCTGAGCATTTCTCTATTACCTGATTGATTGTATGAATGTGGTCAATTGTTGAATAGCCTGTTCGAAATCCTGCTTGTTCCTTTGGTTGATTGAATTCTAATATTTTCTTTACTCTGTTAGCAATTACCTTTGTAAATAGCTTGTATACTACAGAGAACAAGCTGATCGGCCTGTAATTCTTCAAGTCCTTGTCATCTCCTTTCTTATGTATTAAGATGATGTTAGCGTTCTTCCAAGACTCTGGTATTCTTCCCGTCAGGAGACACCTCGTAAACAGGGTGGCTTGTTTTCTAACACAATCTGTCCTCCATCTTTCAGCATATCTGATGTTACCTGATCCTTACCAGCAGCTTTGCCTCTTTGCATGCTCTCTAAAGCTTTTCTGACTTCTTCTATCAATACTGGTGGGGTGTAATCTGGGTTACTGCTAGTTCTTATAGTATTAAGGTCGTGGTTGTCTCGGCTACTGTACAGATCTCTGTAAAACTCCTCCGCTATTTTAACTATCCTATCCATATTGGTAGTTATTTTGCCTTCTTTGTCGCTTAGTGCATACATCCGACTTTTGCCTATCCCAAGTTTCCTCTTCAATGCTTTGACACCTCCTCCATTTTTCAGAGCGTGTTCAATTCTCTCCATGTTATACCTTCTTACATCGCATACCTTACGTCTATTAATCAACTTCGAAAGTTCTGCCAGTTCTATTTTGTCTGTTGTACTTGACACTTTCATGATTTGACGCTTCTTAATTAGGTTCTTCGTTTCCTGGGAAAGCTTGCCAGTGTCCTGTCTTACAACTCTGCCTTCAACTTCCACTGCACACTCCGTAATGATACTCATCAGATTATCATTCATTGTATCTACGCTAAGGTTGGTTTCCTCACTAAGAGCCGAGTACCTGTTCTGCAGCGACACACTGAATTCCTGTACTTTCCCTCTCAGTGCTAGCTGATTGATTGGCTTCTTGCGTATCAGTTTCTGTCGTTCCTTCTTCAATTCTAGGCGAATTCGAGACCGTACCATTCTATGGTCACTGCATCGTACCTTGCCAATCACTTCCACATCCTGCACGTTTCCAGTGTGTGCACTCATTATAAAGTCAATTTCGTTCTTATTTTCGCCATTAGGGCTCCTCCATGTCCACTTGCGGTTTTCTCGTTTTCGGTAGAAGGTATTCAAAATCCGTAAATTATTGCGTTCTGCGAATTCTATTAGTGGATATCCTCTGGCGTTTCTAGTACCGATATTTACTCCGATATTTCTTCATGCATTGTTCTAAGACTACTTGAATTTGCAGTAATTCCTTTATAACCTTTCTGTCGATACACTGATTATCCTACAGCACCCTCCGAAAGGTTTCTGCAGCTTGCGTGGCCATGCACCATCTCAAAGATCGGAGGTAATGAAAAGGATATGGACCTCTCTTTGTTATGCACAGCCTTCGAGATCAGCCCACCTTTTATCTTGTGATGAAGTCATGTGATAACATGATCTAGTTACGCCATTTGTAACGTCAGAATGACGTCATGAAAAGTGATCTCCGGCATCATGTGGACGTCATATTGTGAAGTAATTCAAATTACCGTCAAATTCTCTCACTCTCCTGTGTGTGTGTGTTCACGTGTTTCGCTCTTACTCCATCCAATCATCATTATGACTGCTGTTTTTACCAATAAAATTGGGCAGGATGGTAAAGCACCTTTTCGTTTATAAGGACGGGGCGGGCACGTGCCGCTCTCATTGTGTGTTTGATGAATAGGGTTATCTGCCCGTGACGCACAACTTTATTTAGACCAGGAAACGATGCCACACTCTAATATTGCGCCTACCACTGTGCCAAAATTTGACATTCCGTCATGCATTGGCGCAGAACTCCATCTGGGAATTCGGGCCTCGTTTTTTCAGTTCAAGCAGCGTGAGAGCGGCGACACCATTACAGTGTCTACAAATGTACTGCCTAGCATGCTGAGCGCGGGCTAGGAGATGGCTCCGCAGCTCATGACTGCCGGCAGCGCCCTCATGGTGCGCTGCTGTGCGAGTGGGTGCATCTGCGTTCAATCCTTGCTCTCTACAAGCGCTGCAAAGCCTGCAGGAGGCCGTGCTGCGCGAGGCCAACTTAGTTTTCAGCATTAACGGGGTGTTTTTTACATATTTCTCTATATTACAAGAACTACTCTATTTCTCTCACAGAACTGGCGCTTTGCAATACCAAATGAAGATCATTTCGTGGCATACATTTCGCCATCCGCTACTGCCCGCACTAAAAAAATGCAGATCCCCCGTAACTTGTGAACAGATGCTAGCAACATGACTCTTGTAATTTTTCAATAAGTGAGACATTACGATGTGGCACTAATTATATGCAAGAAATTGGATAGTCAACACTGGAACCAGCAATGGCGTTTCACGAACACTAGGCTCTTCCTGCAAAGTATTTCGAAAACGCTAAGTTAAGGGGGTGATTGTGAGGGCACCCAGACGTAGGCGATTCGACAGATAAATAGATAGATAGATGGATAGATAGATAGCCAGACAGACAGACAGACAGACAGAAAGATGAACTTACGGACGGACGTACGGACAGGCAGTCAGACGCACAGATGAATGGGTGGACGGACGCACGGACAGATGCACAGACAGATGGACAGACGTATGAACGCATGGACAGACAGACGGACGGAAGGACGCACGGACGGATGGACAGATGGATACGGAGAGACTGATGACCAGATGCACAGATGGACAGATGGATGGACCGACAGAGGGATGTACTTACGAAGGGACGGACGGATCTACACGGACAGACAGACGAACGAATGGACAGATGCATGGACGCATGGAAAGACAGACGGTTGAACGGATGGACTGATGGACGGACAGATCGACAGACAGACAAATGAACGGATGAATGGACAGACGGACCGACGGATGGACGCACGGACAGACAGAAGGACGGAAGAACACACTGACGGACGGACGGATGGATACGGAGTGACGGATGAACGGATGGACAGATATACGGACGGATGGAGAGACAGACGGGTGAACGGAATGACAGACAGACGGATGGACGCACGGATGGACAAACGGCTGTACACGGACAGACAGATGAACGGATGGACAGATGGACGGACGGATGGACAGACGGACGAACGGATGGACAGATGGACGGACGGATCGACAGACAGATGGATGAACGGATGGTTGGATGAACGGACGCACGGACGAACGAACGGACGAACGCACGGACAGACGGACAGACGGAAGGACGCACGGACACACAGACGGACGGAAGGATGCACTGACGGACGGACGGATGCATACGGAGAGACGGATGAACGGATGGACAGATGGACGGACGGATGGACAGGAGACATGTGAACGGATGGACAGACAGACGGATGGACGCACGGACGGACGGATGGATATACACGGACAGACAGATGAACGGATGAACAGATGGACGGACGGATGGACAGACGGATGAACGGATGGACAGATGGACGGCTGGATCGACAGACAGACGGATGAACGAATGGATGAATGGACGGACGAACGCACAGACGGATGCACGGACAGACGGATGGACGCACGGACGCACGGATGGATAGATAAGGAGAGACGGATGAACGGATGGACAGATAGACGGATGGATGGACAGACAGACGGATGAACGGATGGACAGACAGACAGGTGGACGCACGGACGGACGGGGGATGTACACGGCAGACAGATGAACGGATGGACAGATGGACGGACGGATGGACAGACAGATAGATGAACGGATGGACAGATAGACAGAGGGGTCGAAAAGCAGACGGATGAACGGATGGGCATATATTTTAGTATATATATCTGTGTATGTGTGTGTGTGTGTGTGTGTGAGTGTGTGTGTGTGTGTGTTTGTGTGTGTGTGTAGATAGATAGATAGATAGATAGATAGATAGATAGATAGATAGATAGATAGATAGATAGATAGATAGATAGATAGATAGATAGATAGATAGATAGATAGATAGATAGATAGATAGATAGATAGATAGATAGATAGATAGATAGATAGATAAAGGCTCAAAGTGGTTGCTTTACGCAAAAAAATATTATTAAAAACCACTGGCATTATAGCACCAGTTATCTTTTAAAATGTCCTTTGTTTTGAGAGCAAAAATTATCATAAAAGACCCTAAAACCTTCACCTCTTAGCCTGAATTCCATCAGGATTTGAGTGAAAACCAATACTAACATGCCAATGAATAATCTGACACTCGCCGCATATGATACTCAAAAGGTTGTTGGAAAGGGAGTGCGACGTTGACATGGGAGAAAATCTGTGTGAATGAAATTAGAAAGGGTATTTTCGATTTTTTAGATAAATAATCATATTTGAAATTTTGCCTAGATGGCGATTTCATTCCCGACAACGTTCACCCTAATCCGAAAAGATAGTTCGGTGAAGTCACTCTAAGAATGTTTTTCTCAAGCGTCAGCCTTCGAATTCAGCCTTTTGTCTGCCATCTTGAATCTACTTTTTCATTCAGGAAAACATGCTGGATCCGTTAGTGTGGAGAACAAGACACCTTTTCCTTGTTTGACCGATAACTTCTTTGACACAGCGGCCCAATACATGTTCCTTCTTTTCATTGCCGCGTAGCTTTTAAAATCTCAGGGTGTTGCAGTGTACATATGGCGCCGTCGAACTTCACAGTAAATCAGAAGGCAGCTGTCACACACTGGTTTTAAACTTGGCAAGGCACGGCAGCAACAGCATGAGAGAAATTTCGCTCGTTCGTGCACCCTCTCGACACGCAGCGCCGCTTGTGGCATCTGAGTGCAGTCATCACAAGCGCGGCCATCCACTCTCGTACGGAATGCGTGCGCTCAGCACACTAGGTGGTATATTTCTAGACACTGTAACACGATGGCTCCAAGATGACGATGATGATGATGAAAGGCGAAGATGAAGGCACTGCACCGTTCTTATAGCCAGAGCAACAAGACTGGTGTGCCTCGTCCTGCGGGATAGCCGTGGTCGTACAGCGGTTAGTACCTTGCGTTGTGGCCGCAATAACCCAGGTTCGACTCCTGGTCACGGCAGATTTTTTTTCTTTTTTTAGAGATTATGGGGGCCTGGTGATGAATTTGTATTGTCGCAAAGAACTCCAAAATTTTGATTTTATCGTTTCACCCGCAAACTTCTGGCACCATAAACACCATTACCGTGTACCCAAGCTTTATTGTTGGTTTGTTTCTTTGTGTGTTTTGTCAATCAAAACTTGCGTGTCGAATCTGCCTTTGATTACTCCTTCATTTTGAGAAAGTTTTCAATAGGTTCAGCATCATTTTGAACGCATACCTACCTACAGGAAAAGATAGGCCAATGCTCAAGTACTATCATGGATGGTTTGTATGGCCCATAACAGCCTGATGAATAGCCACAGCGGCTGGTAAGTTTCGATCAATCGTTCAGGCTTGCGGAATTCACAATACTGGTAATTTTTCTCTCTCTCGCTCCTGTGTTTGTGTGTTTCATCTCTCTCCATCTGCACGTTCATTATGGTTGCCTTTGTGATCAGCCCACCTTGTTTTGTGTTTGTGTGTTTCTCTCTTTGAATCTCTATCACAATCATCATTTATGCTGCTGTTTTTACCGTGGAATTTATTGGACTATTGTAAACTACCTTTTCGTTGATAAGGACTGGGAAAGGACATGCCGCTCCGACGACGGGTTTGTTGGATAGAGCTACCTTTCAAGACGCACAATCTCATTTTCCCATTACACGATGCCCCACTCCGATATTGCGTCTACCACTGCGAAAAACTCCGACATTCCCACATACATTATTTTGGGAAACCTTAAATTGAAGTTGTTGTTTCTTCATCACTTTTCCGTTGATACCGTGATCATCCTACAGCATGCTCTTAAAGTTTTCTGCAGCTAGAGTGGCTCTGCAATATCTCAGAGATCGGAGGTAATGCAAGCTTTATGGAACTCTCTTTGTTTTGCATTGCGTCCGTGATCCCACCTTTTATCATGTGACGGCAACATGTGATAACATAATCTTGTTGTGCCATGTTCTAACGTTACAATGACTTAAAGAAAATTTATCTCTGACATCATGTGGACGTCATATGGTGAAGTAATAAAATGACCGTTCCTATCTCCATTTCTCTCTTTTGTGTGTATGTGTGGGTTCGTGTGTTTCACTCTCTCTCCATCCACATCGTCATTGTGGCTGTTGTTTGTACCGTGAATTTTTGTGGAGCATAATAAAGCACGTTTTAGATTACATAGACGAGGCGGGAAGCTTACCGTGACGCTCAATCTCATTTTGCCATCACACGATGCCACACGCCGACATTGCGTTTACTTGTGTGAAAAAATCCAATATTCCTTCATGCATTGTTCCAAGACTACTTGAATATGAAGTTATTGTTTTATAACCTTTCAGTCGATACACTAATTATCCTGCAGCACCCTCCGAGAGGGTTCTGCAGCTTGCATGGCCATGCACCATGTCATGGGTCCCGTTAATTCGGGAGGCGAACGCCAGGCTAATGTCAAGGGCCGAAGTATCGGCCCCCCCGAACCGCACCACGAAAGCGTGCACAACTTAGAAGTGGTCCTTTCTTGCGCGCCAGCGGACGCCGGCTCTGGCCTAAAGAACAAGTCAGAGCCGAGGGCTGATAAACAAAACAAAATTATATTCTCGATAATGGCAGATCAAAAACAATACGCAAGTATGCACACTCCACAATGGTTTAGTACAATATGTCACCAATCAAACAACGTACTACACAGTACAATCAGCCACACTCGAAACAACGGACACAGACAACAATATGCACTACAATGCAGTCGCATGCATTGAACAACCAAGACACCTAAAGGCTAAAGAGATAGAAAACCTATTTAGTCCAAAGTTTTTGGAACAAAAGTCTGGATGATACTCTTCCGAGAATCACTCACTCAAAGTCCAGCGTTGTTGTCGTTCCGCTGCCCCCGAAGTTTCTCTTCCAGGAAACCTCGCGTCTTCAATTGGCCACTCTGCAAGCTTCAAACTTCTTCGCTGGAAACACGTCGGCTTTACACACGCAGCTGTTGCCACGCGTCTTCGCTCGATAGCGGTAGACACACGCTCTTGCCTGTAGCTCGAGCCTTCACCCTTCAGGTGGAAATCCTCTTCTTCTCCTGCTTTGTCCCTACGGACAAAACCTTCGCCGACTACACGGCGGAATCCCTACGCGTTCTGGCGCTAACTTCCGTCTTCTCTTGATCTCCCATCTCCGCTGCTCGGTTAAATACCTTCCGCGCGCGATTCCAGAAAATTCTCATCATTTCGTTGGCGCGATGCGCAGCGAAGGCTGCGGGAAAGCGCGAGACGGTACAAGGGCCGTCCGCGACGGATGACTCAACCCGGCATCACCACGCCCCTTTCCATGTAGAAATTTCGAGTGCTTGCTCGGCCACCGATGTGGGGTGAGGAGGTTCATCAGCGAACCTACACTTCCGAGGGGAGAGGGAGCGTGTCTGGGCAGCTTGTTTACTTTTTTCTTTCTCTTTTATCGTTGACTTCGCGGCGTCACTCCGGCGTTTCGTCGCGAGAATTTGGCAGCGCGCCCTTTTTTGAGCGCTCGTTTTGTGACACTGCCCCCCACTTTAAGAATATTATCTCATAATAATCAAAACCACACAAACGAGCGCGAACAGTCTCCACACTCTCAAAGACTGTAACATAGTCCGTCGCTCATGACACGTCGCATTCACAATAGATCACTCAATACAATTGTACATTACAATTCAATCTCCCAACACATAGAATATAACCACAGGTGCGAGAGTACAACACTCCATCACATATTCTAGGCAATACAAATGTGCAAAGTTCTCTCATTACAACAATTGTACAATCAGATCACCGTAACAAACATTTTGACTCCCTCGACATTCAGTTGTGACACAGGATAACAACCAATATAACTTAACATATAGCACTGCCAAACACATTCCGAATCGACTTCGACACCTATCCGGTGTATTTCGAGCGGCGCTTGCGCCCTTTTTTGCGGTGCTCTCTCGATCTCTTCTTATTGTTTTTGCTCGTTTTGTTCCGGCGAGCCCCTTCCAACGACGGTATCTGAGGCGGTGTCTCAGCCGTCGTTGTCACTTCCGACACTGCTAGCGGGTCATGACGCTCAACCGATCCTGTCCGGTTATTCACCCGCTTGTTCATGTCACGACATTGGGCCTGGCCGGCCGATTCCGTCACCTTTACATTGTCGGTCGGTTGAGGTCGAGCCGACGTAAGTCCAGCTGCCCAGCACGTGAACTCATTCAACACAATCATCTTCTCATTCGCTGTCTCTTGCGCCGCGGCTTCACCTTGGGCTCTAGTGAGATCCATCACGGGATGCTCCTCCACTGTATCGGTCGCTGGGTTGGCGAGGGCTCTATTTTAGGGTCTTCTCCCAAACATTCCGGATCATTTGGTCCTCGTGCCCCGTCGATGTTTCCGATGACGAGGTTGTACAGGGGGGTCGTCATGCATAGAGCAGTAACCTTCCCGCTGAAGTACGGGGTTTCGACCTCCATCTCTGCTTCGGGAAGCATCCGAACTGTACTGTCAATTAGGCAGACTGGTTTCGTTTCACCTGTTAGCTCACTTTCCCGTACCAAATTTCTTTGCACGATAACAATGGAGCTACCGGTATCTCTTAACACCGTAACCTTTTTGCCCGCAACTTTTCCAGGCAGCGTTGGCATTCCCTTCGTAACACCAGTTGGCTGTTTTGTCATTACACCACCCACAACAGGGATTTTCTCCCCATTTTTCAACTCTACAAATCCGTTGGTGACGGCTTCACCATCGGATTTTTGTGCTGCTAACACACAGGATACCTGGTGAGTTTGACTCGCTCCGTCACGACATGCGTCTGCCCTCTGCCCAGTCCGACCACACTTGAAACACCTTACTACCGTAGGGCTCGTAAAGTTAGTACGACAGTTGCTCGCGCGATGACCACTCGGTTACACAGAAAACATCGCGGAACACTCTCTGGTGCACGCTTCTTTTGTTCGGGTGCCGATTTCTTCGAATCTTCGGGACACTCCCTCTTGACTCTCGCCAAATTTGTGCCACCTTGCGCTTCCAAGAATTGATCAGCCAATTCAAGGATGTCTTCAAGTGACTTAGCTCTCCACTCTTTCAAGTACAGCGACAGGCTTGGGTGACAACTAGTAAGAAATTGCTCTCTAATTAGGAGCTCTCTAAGCTCATCGTACTCCTGCGCTGTTCCTGAAAGTTCAATCCATCTGTCGAAATAATGGCAAAGTCGGGCGGCATACATCGTAGCTGTCTCACCATCAGCTGGCTTTCCTGTCCGAAATCTGTCCCGGAATCCTTCCACAGTAAATCTAAATCGCTTCAGCAAAGCAGCTTTCACCTTTGCATAGTTGGCTGCATTGGTCGGCGTCAGCCTACCGTACACACTGAGCGTTTCACCACTCAAGCAAGTACTCAAAGCAGTTGCCATTGATGTTCCGGCCAATTCTGGCTCCTTGCAATCGTCTCAAATCTGTGAAGGTACGCGTCAAGGTCGTCCTTCCTTTCATCAAACGCTACGAGCAGCTTGCTTGGGTTCAAGCGGAAGCCGTGGTCCTCCCGTTCGCTGCTTTCAACTCTAGCTTGGACCGGAGTTTCACTTCGCTGTTGCAAACGGAGCCGCTCGAGTTCTATCTCGTGCTGTCGCTGCCGTTCTCTTTCCTCTCTTTCTTCTTTCGCCTTCTCAGCTGCCAGTCTTTCTCTCTCCAGCTCCAACTTCAATTGCTGCTCCCATTGTTCTCTCGCCCTTTCGGCTGCCAACTTTTCTTTCTCCAGCTCAGCTGCCTTTTCTTCTTTGACCCTTTCAGCTGCCAACCTCACTCGTTCCAACTCAGCTGCTTTTTCTTCCTTGGCCCTTTCAGCTGCCATCCTCTCTCGTTCCAACTCAGCTTCTTTTTCCGCTTTGGCTCTTTCGACCGCCAACCTTTCTTTTTCCAGCTCAGCTGCCTTTTCTTCTTTGGCCCTCTCTTTTTCTTCTTTTTCCTTCTGGGTGACCAACTTCCGTAGCTCAGCGCCAGAAAGACCCATCTTCTCACCAAGAGCAACTAAGTTTTCAAGATCCATGGTGTCTGGCAAATAAAGTCTTGCCGCGTGTAAAAAGTATCTGCCTAAATCAGCTTATCGGAACACTCTCCTGCACTCATTGACGAGGACACTGAACACCACACAAAGTCGTTCCGATAGCACTATCAATAGCTCGAGGCTCTTTCTCACTACTTTGGACACACTGTGCACCAAAAGGTCCTCGTCGCAGACGCCAGATAATTGTCACGGGTCCCGTTAATTCGGGAAGCGATCGCCGGGCTAATTCCAAGGGCCGAAGTATCGGCCCCCCGAACCGCACCACGAAAGCGTGGACAACTTAGAAGTGGTCCTTTTTGGCGCGCCAGCGGACGCCAGCTGTGGCCCAAAGAACAAGTCAGAGCCGAGAGCTGATAAACAAAACAAAATTATATTCTCAATAATGGCAGATCAAAAACAATACGCAAGTATGCACACTCACAATAGTTTAGTACAATATGTCACCAATCAAACAACGTACTACACAGTACAATAAGCCACACTCGAAACAACGGACACAGACAACAATACGCACAACAATGCAGTCGCATGCATTGAACAACCAAGACACCTAAAGGCTAAAGAGATAGAAAACCTATTTAGTCCAAAGTTCTTGGAACAAAAGTCTGGATGATACTCTTGCGAGAATCACTCACTCAAAGTCCAGCGTTGTTGTCGTTCCACTGCCCCCGAAGTTTCACTTCCAGGAAACCTCGCGTCTTCAATTGGCCACTCTGCAAGCTTCAAACTTCTTCGCTGGAAACACGTCGGCTTCACACACGCAGCTTTTGCCACGCGTCTTCGCTCGATAGCGGTAGACACACGCTCTTGCCTATAGCTTGAGCCTTCGCTCCTCAGGTGGAAATCCTCTTCTTCTCCTTCTTTGTCCCTACGGACAAAACCTTCGCCGACTACACGGCGGAATCCCTACGCGCTCTGGCGCTAACTTCCGTCTTCTCCTGATCTCCCATCTCCGCTGCTCGGTTAAATACCTTCCGCGCGCGATTCCAGAAAATTCTCATCATTTCGTCGGCGCGATGCGCAGCGAAGGCTGGGGGAAAGCGCGAGACGGTACGAGGGCCGTCCGCGACGGATGACTCAACCCGGCATCACCACGCCCCTTTCCATCTAGAAATTTCGAGTGCTTGCTCGGCCGCCGATGTGGGGTGAGGAGGTTCGTCGGCGAACCTACACTTCCGAGAGGAGAGGGAGCGTGTCCGGGGAGCTTGTTTACTTTTTCTTTTTCTTTTATCGTTGACCTCGCGGTGTCGCTCCGGCGTTTCGTCGCGAGAATTTGGCGGCGCGCCCTTTTTTGAGCGCTCTGTTTGTGACACACTATCTCAAAGATCGGAGGTAATGCAAGGGATATAGACCTCTCCTTGTTATGCACTGCCTTCGAGATCAGCCCTCCATTTATCTTGTGATGAATTCATGTGATAACAAGATCTAATTACGCCATTTCTAACGTCACAATGACGTCGTGTGGACGTCTTATCGTGAAGTAATTCAAATTACCGCCTAATTCTCTCTCTCTCCTGTGTGCGTATGTTCACGTGTTTCACTGTCTCTCCATCCACATCGTCATTATGGCTGCTGTTTTTACCATTAAAATTGTGCAGGATGGTAAACCACCTTTTCGTTTATAAGTACGAGGCGGGCACGTGCCGCTCTCATTGGGTGTTTATTGAATAGAGTTAGCTGCCCGTGATGCACAACTTTATTTAGACCAGGAAACGATGCCCCACTCTATTATTGCGTCTACCACTGCGCAAAAATTCGACATTCCCTCATGCATTGGCGCAGAACTCGGTATGGGAATTCGGGCTTCGTTTTTTTTTCAGCTCAAGCATCGTGAGAGTGGCGACACGATTACAGTGTCTACAAATGTACTGCCTAGTATGCTGAGCGCGGGCTAGGAGATGGCTCCGCAGCTGATGACTGCCGGCAGCGCTCTCATGGTGCGCTGCTGTGCGAGTGGGTGCATTTGCGTTCAATTCTTGCTCTCTACAAGCGCTGCAAACCTGCAAGAGGCCGTGTGGCGTGAGGCCAACTATTACTTTTCTGCATTTTTGGGGTGTTTTTTACATATTGCTCTATATTATAAGAACTACTCGATTGCTTTCACAATACTGGCGCTTTGCAATACCAGATGAAGATCATTTCGTGGCATACATTTTGCCATCTGCTACTGCAATAACAAATAAAAATACGCAGATCCCACGTATCTTGAGAACAAATGCTATGCAACATGACTCTGTTGTAATTTTTTAGTAAGTGAGACAATATGATGTGGCACTAATTATATGCAAGAAATTGGGTAGTCAACACTGGAACCAGCATTGGCGATTCACGAACATTTGGCTCTTCTTCCAAAGTATTTCGAAGATGCTAAGTTAAGGGGGTGATTGTGAGGACACCCAGATGTAGGCGATACGATAGGTAAATAGATAGATAGATGGATAGATAGATAGGCAGACAGACAGACAGACAGACAGACAGAAAGATGGACTTACGGACACACGAACGGACAGGCAGCCAGACGCACAGACGGATGGATGGACGGACACACAGACAGATGCACGGACAGACGGACGGACGGATGGACGCACGGACGGATGAACATATGGATACGGAGAGACTGAGGAAGGGATGGACAGATGGACAGATAGATGGACAGACAGAGGAATGGACGCACAGAGGGAAGGATGGATCTACATGGACAGACAGATGAACGAATGGGCAGATGGATCTACATGGACCGACAGATGAATGAATGGACAGACGGATGAACGGATGGTCAGACAGACGGATGAACGGATGGACAGATGGACGGACGCATCGACAGACAGACAAATGAACGGATGAATGAATGGACGGACGCACTGATGAACGGATGGACGGACGCACGGACGGATGGACGGACAGACGGACGGACGGATGGACGCATGGACAGACAGACGGACGGAAGAACGCACTGACGGGTGGACGGATGTATACGGAGAGACGGATGAACGGAAGGACAGATGGATTGACGGATGGACAGATGGACGGACGGATCGACAGACAGATGAATCAACGAATGGTTGGATGGACGGACGCACGGACGAACGAATGGACGGACGCACGAACAGATGCACGGACAGACGGATGGACGCACGGACAGACAGACGGACGGAAGGACGCACGGACGGACGGACGGATGGATACGGAGTGACGGATGAACGGATGGACAGATGGACGGACGGATGGACAGACAGACGAATGAACGGATGGACAGATGGACGGATGGATCGAAAGACGTATGAACGGATGGATGGATGGACGGACGTACGCACGGACGGATGCACGGACAGACGGATGGACGCACGGATGGACGGATGGATGGATAAGGAGAGATGGATGAACGGATGGACATAATGGACGGATAGATGGACAGACAGACGGATGAACGGATGGACAGACAGACAGATTGACGCACGGACGGACGGATGGACACAGACGAATGAACGAATGGACGGATGGACGGACGCTTGGACAGGCAGACGGATGAACGGATGGACATATTTTAGTATATATATATATATATATATATATATATGTGTGTGTGTGTGTGTGTGTGTGTGTGTGTGTGTGTGTGTGTGTGTGTGTGTGTGTGTGTGTGTGTGTGTGTGTGTGTGTGTGTGTGTGGATAGATAGATAGATAGATAGATAGATAGATAGATAGATAGATAGATAGATAGATAGATAGATAGATAGATAGATAGATAGATAGATAGATAGATAGATAGATAGATAGACAGATAGATAAATGCTCAAAGTGGTTGCTTTATGCAAAAAAATATTTTTAAAAACCATTGGCAATATACCACCAGTTATTTTTTAAAATGTGTTTTGTATTGAGAGCAAAAATTATCACAGAAGACCCTAAAACCTTCGCCTCTTAGCCTGCATTCCATTAGGATTCGAGTGAAAACCCATAATAACATGCCAATGAATAATCTGACACTCGCCGCATATGATACTCAAAATGTTGTTGTAAAGGGACTGCGACGTTGACATGGGAGAAAATATGTGTGAATGAAATTAGAAAGGGTATTTTCGATTTTTTAGATAAATAGTCATATTTGAAATTTTGCCTAGAGATCGATTTCCTTCCCGACACCATTCACCCTAATCCGAAAAGATAGTTCGGTGGAGTCACTCTAAGAATGTTTTTCTCACACGACAGCTTTCGGATTCAGCCTTTTGTCTGCCAACTTGAATCTACTTTTTCATTCAGGAAAACATGCTGGATCCGTTAGTGCGAGGAACAAGACACATTTTCCCTGTTCGACCGGTAACTTCTTTGACACAGTGGTCCAATACACGTTCCTTCTTTTCATTGCCGCGTAGCTTCTAAAATATCCGGGTGTTGCAGTGTACATAAGGCGCCGTCGAACTTCACAGTTAATCAGAAGGCAGCTGTCACACACTGGTTTTAAACGTGGCAAGGAACGGCAGCAACAGGAAGAGAGGAATTTCGCTCGTTCGTGCACCCCTTAGACACGCAGCGCCACTTGTGGCATCTGAGTGCAGTCATCACATGCGCGGCCACCCACTCTCGTACGGAATGCGCGCGCTCAGCACACTAGGTGGTATATTTCTAGACACAGTAACACGATGGTTCAAAAATGACGATGATGATGATGAAAGGCAAAGATGAAGGCGCTGCACCGTTCTTATTGCCAGAGCAACAACAGCCGTATGCCTCGTCCTGCAGTATGGCTGTGGTCGTACAGCGGATAGTACCTTGCGTTGTGGCAGCAATCACCCAGGTTCGACTCCTGGTCACGGCAATTTTTTTTTCTTTTTTAGAGAGTATGGGGGCCTGGTGATCATTTTGTATTATCGCAAAGAACTCCCAAATCTTGATTTTATCGTTTCACCAGCAAACGTCTGGCATCATAACATCATTTATGTGTACCCAAGCTTTATTGTTGGTTTGTTTCTTTGTTTGTTTTTTCAATCAAAACTTGCGTGTAGAATCTGCCTTTGATTGCTCCTTAATTTTGAGAAATTTTTCAAGAGGTTCTGCATCAATTTGAACGCATACCTACCACAGGAAATGATAGGGCAATGCTGAGATACTATCACGGATGGTTTGTATGGCCCATAACAGCCTGATCAATAACCACAGCGTCTGCTAAGTTTCGATCAATAGTTCAGGCTTGCGGAATTCACAATACTGTTAATTTCTCTCTCTCTCTCGCCCCTGTGTTTGTGTGTGTGTTTGTGTGTTTCATCTCTCTCCATCCGCACGGCCAGTATGGCTGCCTCTGTGATCAGCCCACCTTGTTTTGTGTTTGTGTGTTTCTCTCTCTGAATCTCCATCACCATCGTCATTAATGCTGCTGTTTTACCGTGGAATTCAGTGGACTATTGTAAACCACCTTTTCGTTGATAAGGACGGGGAGGGAACATGACACTCTGGCGGCGGTTTTGTTGGATAGAGCTACCTTTCAAGACGCACAGTCTCATATTCACCCCACACGATGCCCCACTCCGATATTGCGTCTACTACTGTGAAAAACTCCGACATTCCCACATGCATTATTTTGGGAAACCTTGAAATTGAAGTTATTGTTCCTTCATCAATTTTCCGTCATACCGTGATCAACCTACAGCATGCTCTGAAAGTTGTCTGAGCTAGAGTGGCTCTGCAATATCTCAGATATCGGAGTTAATGCAAACTTTATGGAACTCTCTTTGTTGTGCATTGCCTCCGTGATCAGCCCACCTTTTAACATGTGACGGCAACATGTGATGACATAATCTTGTTGCGCCATGTTCTAACGTCACAATGACGTCAAGAAATTTGATCTCTGACATAATGTGGACGTCATAGGGTAAAATGACCGTCCCATTCTCCCTTTCTGTCTCCTGTGTGTGTGTGTGTGGGTTCGTGTTTCACTCTCTCTCCATCCACATCGTCATTATGGCTGTTGTTTTTACCGTCAAATTTTTGGAGAATAGTAAAGCACCTTTTCATTTATATAGACGTGACGGGTAGCTTCCCGTGACGCCCAATCTCATTTTGCCATCTCAAGATGCCACACGCCGACATTGCGTCTACTGTTGTGAAAAACTCCAATATTCCTTCATGCATTGTTCTAAGACTACTTGAATTTGAAGTTATTCCTTTATAACCTTTCTGTCGATACACTGATCATCCTACAGCACCTTCCGAATGTTTTCTGCAGCTTGCGTGGTCATGCACTATCTCAAAGATCGGAAGGAAAATTGAGGGAAAAGAAAGGCAGGGCGGTTAACCAGCCAATAGGCAGCCGGTTTGCTACCCTGCGCATGGGAGAGGGATGGGGGAGATGAAAGAGAGCAGAGAGGGAAGAGGAAAACAGCACATTCGGCAGCACACGCGCGCACACTAAGTCATAGTCCAGTCTTGTCTTTCGCGGTGTGTGACATTGCTGTTACAGGCGCTTGTTCAAGTCGGTGTCGCGTAGGAATTTCAACAGAGCTTTCGTCGCCTTCTGTTGCAATGTCTTCTCTTGGGCACTTGACAGAATAGTGTCCACAGTAATTTGGCTGTTGTCGATGCACAAAGCGGACGCCAGTGACTGTCTCCGGATTTCATACAACGGACAGTCACTCAGGATGTGGTGTAGCGCCTCTTCGATATGACAGGCATCGCAGTGAGCGTTGTCGGCCATTCCTATGACAAAGGAATAAGATTTTGTAAGTGCCACTCCTAGCCATAACCGATGAAAAAGGGTGGCTTCTCTTCGATCGAGTCCAGTGGGCATGCGGAGAGCCATCAAAGAGGACAGGTGGTGTTGACGATTCGTATCGATGCTTGGTGGGCACCATAGTGAAAACGTGATTTCCCGCGCAAGTCGTCGAAGATTACTGGCAGCATCGGTTCGCGAAAGTGGTATGGCTTCTTCTCGTGTTCCTTCAAGGGCTGCTGGCGCAGCAGTATCGGCATGTTCGTTCCCTATGATGCCGCAGTGACTTGGTAGCCATTGAAGCGTCACATGGTGCCCTTTCCGTGTGAAGAGTGGAGAAGTCATCGAATTTGGAAAACAAGCTGTTCGTATGGCCCGCGACGCAGTGCTGAAAGTACAGATTCTAGGGCAGCCCTTGAGTCGCTGAAAATCGACCATTGTTGCGGTGGTTCCCGATTTACCACACAAAGTGCAGCACGCAAAGCAGCTAGTTCCGCTGCTGTAGACTCCGTGGAGTGGTCAGTCCTAAAGCTGATGGTAACACCTCTTGCTGGGATAACTACTGCCCCTGACGAATACTGGTGGTTCGTGGAACCATCGGTGTATACATGTATGCTGTCTGAATATTTCTCGTGCAAATGAAGAAGAAACAGTTGTTTCAGCACAGGCGACGGAAGCTCAGATTTCCTTCGGATCCCTGGTACACTAAGATGCACTGTGGGTCGAATAAGACACAAAGGTGGTATGAATGGTTTAGATGCAGGAGTGAAGCCCGAGGGAAGTTTATCGTTGTATTTCACAATCTTTTTGGCGAACGTTGCTTCGCGCCTCTCTGAAGGTGACAGTACAAGGTGATGGCAGGGAGCACGTGCGAAGTGTCTGATGTGCGTTCTCAGGACTTCTACAAAAATGTGAGTTTGTATAGGATAGTCACCAGTTATTGCAATTGTTGCCTCCGTTGACGTACATCTGGGCAGACCAAGGCACACTCTCAGCGCTTGGGCTTGTACTGCCTGTAGATTACGAACATTGGTCTTGCAGGTATTGCTAAGCACGGGCAAGCTATATCTGAGGAGCCGAGAAACAGGGCCCTGTAGAGCTCCATCATTGCGTCTACTGACATCCCCCGCGTCTTTCCTGCCAGGAACTTGAACAGTTGGGAAATAGCGGTCAGGCGCTTCTTCAAATAGGTCACATGTGGACTCCAACAAAGGTCTCTATCAATGATGATGCCCGGAAACCGGTAGGTTTTGGCGTAAGAAATCGGTCACTCGCAGATTGAGATGGCATAAGGGGTCATTGCTTTGCGAGTGAAGGCCACCAGCGCGCATTTTTCTAGTGATATGCTGAGACCTTGTTTGAACAAGTAGTTGGCAATCATAGTAACTGCTTTTTGAAGCCGGGAACGTATCTGAAGACGTGTGACTGCCGATGTCCAGACACAGATGTCGTCTGCGTCTATTGAGATTTTAATGGTGCTTGGCAAGTATTCAGCAAGGCCAATTAGTGCAAGATTGAATAGCGTCGGGCTAAGAACTCCGCCTTGAGGAACACCCCTGAAAGTATAGCGTCGCGTAGTCGGGCCATCTTCTGTTAACACAAAGAATGATCTTGCAGACAGGTAACTCGAAATCCACCGAAAGACTCGACCACCAAGGCCAACCACCGCAAGAGCACCCAAAATGGCTTCATGTAGTACATTATCATAAGTGCCTTTCACATCTAGAAACAAAGCTGCAGATAGTCGCTTACGGGAACTTTCGTTCTGAACGTATGAAACGAGATCAACGACATTGTCAATAGAAGAGCGGTCGCGTCGCAAACTAGCCATTGAATTCGGATAAATCTTGTAGTATTCAAGATTCCACTCCAGGCGGCCTAGTATCATCCGTTCCATTATCTTCCCTACGCAGCTGGCTAGTGCTATTGGGCGGTATGAGGTGAGTTCGAGTGGGGATTTGCCCTGCTTCAAGATGGGTAACAAGCGGCTTACTTTCCAGTCATCAGGAACATTGCCATCCTACCACGAGATGTTGTAGAGGCTCAACAGTTCTCTCCTTGCACCTTCCCCAAGGTTGCACAAGGCTCGGTACGGAATACCATCTGGGCCCGGAGAAGTTGAACGCCTGCAGAGAGCTAGTGCCGCCTCGAGCTCCTTCATTGTAAAAAGGAGGTAAATGTGGTAGTCACGGGAACGGGGGACGTCACCTGTCACTGGAGAATCTGGACGAGTGGCTTGGTTGGCGATCTGCTCACAGAAATCTTCTGCGACATCGAAGTCTTGCCTCCTTTGAAATAGCGCGAGCGCTTTGAATGGAAAGCGCTGTTCCGTAGAGTGACGCAGACCTTGCACCGTTTTCCAAATGTGTGAAAGTGGCTTGCGAGGGTCTAGTGACTGGCAAAACGTTGTCCATCGTTCCGACGCTAATCTATCCATGCGACACCGAATCTTCTTTTGCATCTTCCTGGCTGCCCTAAGATTGTGAATTGATTTTGTAAGCCGATAGCGACGCTCCGCCTGGCGTCGACGTGTTCGTTGTCGCTCCAACTCTATGTCGAAGTCGTTTCGTGTGGAAGATATGGTCACCGTGTGAGTGGCGTTTTGCATTTTGCTCTTAATTGTTTGCTCTAACCCAAATCGTACGCCATCGCTGCAAGAATCTTCCATGTCAGATTTGAAGTTGGTCTATTGGACTGCTTGAATGGTCGTCCGTGGACCACAACCAGACAAGCCTTTGATGTTACCGTAGATAGGAATGTGATCACTTCCTCGTGTCCTAACATCTGGAAACCACTTGACGTATGTCGCGAGGGAGTTGGAGATAAAGGCAAGGTTTAGACAGCTGCCGTATGTCACCCCTCGAAGAAAAGTGGTGCTGCCGTCGTTCAGGAGAGTAAGGCCATAGTTGTAGGCAATGTTTGCTAACCTGCATCCTCTCGCATTTGTCCGCGTACTTCTCCATGCGTGATTGTGCCCATTGAAATCACCTATGAGGACCCATGGTGCAGGACACACTCTCAAAATATCCGCTAATCTCCTGGAATTGAAATTATTCGACGGCGATATATAAACGCCTATGAGAGTAAACATGAGTTTGTTTATTTTCACAGTGATGCAGACATACTGATTGTCATCGTGAGGGGCAATTGGTTGCACAACATACGTCAGTTCACGACGATAATTTTGCTGCACGCACCGTTCGTTGAAGACATGACAACTTCGTACCCCGACAGTCTTATTGGTTTCGAAAAATTGGGTTCACAAATGACGATGATTGGAAACACGTTGGTAAACACAAACAGACGAAAATCTGAAAGGCGTGATTTTTCGATGCTGAAGACGCCTGTCGGGTGACTACTCTGAAGTGTGCCAACTGCAGCGGTCCTCATGCTGCCTCGTCGAAAGACTGTCCTCGAATCCAAAAGGAGCGCGCGGTTCTCAGACAAATGGCTCGAGACAACTCGACACACAGGGTGGCAGCCGAAGTAGTCCGGCGTCGGCGTCGACGCAGGCATCATCGAAAGTCTTCAAAGCAAGCACATTCCGGAGACGCTCCTTCCCACTCTTTAGCGGTTCTATCCAGTAGCACCGCGAAAGGGCCCACCACTTCTACGAAAGAAACAGAGAAGCCTCCTTCTCAGGAGGAATGGCCCATGCTCCCGACGCGCTCTTCTGCCAAGGAACCACTGCAGGTTGTGGCCACACAAGAGCTGTCTCCAACTAAGAAATATTTGCCTAAAACTGATCGTCAAGTGATCTCGATCCTGCGTTCCCTCATAGAAGCCATCCGAGCGAAATAAGTCGACATGATGACACCATCTGTTCGGAGCGCACTCGGACTATTGGACGTCCTAAGCCCCGTGCTTGAATCTCTCAACTAGGAAGATGGCTACTCACAACTCAACATTTCGTAAAGAAGTCAAGGCTGCATCCGTCATCCAATGAAATGCCAGAGGACTCAAAGAACGGAGGTAATGCAAGAGTTATAAACCTCTCTTTGTTATGCACTGCCTTCGAGATCAGCCCACTTTTTATCTTGTGATGAAGTCATGTGATAACATGATCTAGTTACGCCATTTCTAACGTCAGAATGACGTCGTGAAAATTTATCTGTGGCATCATGTGAACGTCATATCGTGATGTAATTCAAAAACCGCCTAATTCTCTCTCTCTCCTGTGTGTGTGTGTGTTCACGTGTTCTCTCTCCATTCATATCGTCATTATAGCTGCTGTTTTACTATGAAAAATTGTACAGGATGGTAAACCACCTTTTCGTTTATGAAGACGAGGCGGGCGCGTGCCGCTCTCATTGCGTGTTTGATGAAAAATGCTAGCTGCCCGTGACACAAATTTTTATTTAGACCAGTAAACGATGCCACACTCTAATACTGCGCCTACCACTGTGCAAAAATTCGAGATTCCCTCATGCATTGGCCCAGAACTCCATCTGGAAATTCGGGCCTCGTTTTTTTCTGCTCAAGCAGCGTGAAAGTGGCGACACGATTACAGTGTCTACAAATATACTGCCTAGTATGCTGAGCGCGGGCTAGGAGATGGCTCCGCAGCTGATGACTGCCGGCAGCGCCCTCATGGTGCGCTGCTGTGCGAGTGGGTGCATTTGCGTTCAAGCCTTGCTGTCTAAAAGCGCTGCAAAGCCAGCAGGAGGCCGTGCCGCGCGAGGCCAAGTATTAGTTTTCTGCATTTTTGGGGTGTTTTTTTACATATTGTTCTATTTTATAGAAACTACTCGATTTCTTTCACAGTACTGGCGCTTTGAAATACCAAATGAAGATCATTTTGTGGCGTACCTTCGCCATCCGCTACTGCCCGCAATAAAAAAACACGCAGTTCCCACGTGGCTTGGGAATAAATGCTATGCAACATGAGTCTGTTGTATTTTTTTAATAAGTGAGACATTATGATGTGGCACTTATTATATGCAAGAAATTGCATTGTCAACACTGGAACCAGCATTGGCGTTTCACGAAAATTTGGCTCTTCTTGCAAAGTATTTCGAAGACGCTAAGTTAAGGGGGTGATCGTGAGGGCACCTAGACGTAGGCGATAGATAGATAGATAGATAGATAGATAGATAGATAGATAGATAGATAGATAGATAGATAGATAGATAGATAGATAGATAGATAGATAGATAGATAGATAGATAGATAGATAGATAGATAGATAGATAGATAGATAGATAGATAGATAGATAGATAGATAGATAGATAGATAGATAGATAGATAGATAGATAGATAGATAGATAGATAGATAGATAGATAGATAGATAGATAGATAGATAGATAGATAGATAGATAGATAGATAGATAGATAGACAGGCAGACAGACAGACAGACAGGCAGACAGAAAGATGGACTTACGGACGGACGAACGGTCAGGCAGACAGACGCACAGACGGATGGATGGACGGACAAACGGATGGATGGACAAACGGATGGACGGACGCACGGACAGATGTATGGACAGACGGACGGACGGATGTACGCACAGACAGACAGACGGACGGATGGATGGACGGAAGGATACGGAGAAACGGATGAACGGTAGGACAGATGGACGGACGGATGGACAGACAGACGGATGAACGGATGGACAGATGGACGGACGGATGGACATATATCTTAGTATATATATATATATATATATATATATATATATATATATATATATATATATATATATATATATATATATATATATATATATATATATATAAATGCTCAAAGTGGTTGCTTTGCGACAAAAATTATTTTAAAAAAATAGTGGCAATATACCACCAGTTATTTGTTAAAATGTGCTTTGTTTTGAGAGCAAAAATTATCAAAGAAGACCCTAAAACCTTCAACTCTAAGCCTGCATTCCATTAGCATTCGAGTGAAAACCAATAATAACTTGCCAATGAATAATCTGACACACGCTGCATATGATACTCAAAACATTGTTGGAAAGGGAGTGCGACAATGACATGGGAGAAAATCTGTGTGAATGAAATTAGAAAGGGTATTTTCAATTTTTTAGATAAATAATCATATTTGAAATTTTGCCTAGATTTCGATTTTAGTCCCGACACCACTCACCCTAATCCGAAAAGATGGTTTGGTGGAGTCACTCTAAGAATGTTTTTCTCACCCGACAGGCTTCGGATTCATCCTTCTGTCTGCCCTCTTGATCCTACTTTTTCATTCAGGAAAGCATGGTGTATTCGTTAGTGCGGGGAACACGACACCTTTTCCCTATTCGATCGATAACCTCTTTGACACAGCGGCCCAATACACGTTCCTTCTTTTGATTACCACGTAGCTTTTAAAATCTCAGGGTTTTGCAGTGTACATATGGCGCCGTCGATCTTCACAGTAAATCAGAAGGCAGCTGCAGCCGCTCAGCGGGGGCGGTCTCGCTCCAAGAGGCATGCCCACTCCAAAAGGCGCTCCTTCTCCAAGGGACACTCCTTCTCTTGGCTACGCTTCCAAGAGGCTCCCAAGACCTGGGCGGATCGTGCCAAGTAAAGCCCGGCGTAGCAGCCAACACAGGTAACGCACGTGGCACTGCCAGAACAAAAAGAAGACCCTAGGATATCAATCTTACTCCAAGAAAATGCTAGCTTAAAAGCGCAGCTTCAGCAGATGAGGGTCGAGTTTGAAACTCTCAAAAATACGGCGCAGGCCCCGCCGCGGTTTTCGTCAGTGGAGCCTCGGCCGGCTAAGAGAAGGATAGGTACAGAAGGAGAGGTAGCGGCGGCTTCCGTTTTGGACGTCTTGGGAGCAATCAAAGATTTACAAAAGGCGGTAGCACGGCAGGCGGAATGCTTTGACCCCGTAGCATGTAAAGTTGCCATGATCGAAAGCAGACTCGCTCCAGCAGGGTACTCTTTTTTCCCGGTGACGCGTGTTTCACTTGTTCCCTCTGCGTTCCCCGGTACGCCAATTAATCAGGCTCCCGTCGGTATGGACGTGAAGTCGACAAACCAGTAGCAGCAGCCATGGCTCCAAACGCAACTGAGTTCGTCGCCCCACCACGGTGGTCTAGTGGCTAAGGTACTCGGCTGCTGACCCGCAGGTCTCGAGATCAAATCCCGGCTTTGGCGGCTGCATTTTCGATGGAGGCGCAAATGTTGTAGGCCCGTGTACTCAGATTTGGGTGTACGTTAAAGAACCCCAGGTGGTCAAAATTTCAGGAGCCCTCCACTACGGCGTCTCTCATAATCATATGGTGGTTTTGGGACGTTAAACCCCTCAAAATCAATCAATCAAATCAAGCAACTTAGTTCATCATTTGGCAGTGGAATTGCACGGGGTTAAAGGGACTGCCTACCGCTCCGAATTTTTTTTATTGTGGCGCCTGTCGCCAAAAGATCGCGCATCACGTAGGTTGCAACAAGCGTGCTTTCGTGCCAAAAAAGTGAATCGTAATTTTAACTTGATGTTGAAAGTCGATAAAAAGTGACCACTAGCGTCACCCAATGGCGACTGCGGTCAATCGTGACAATCTATTAGTAGGACGAGATTTCGTTGCACGTAAAATTATTTTGCTTAAAAACAAATACGTCTAACTTGAATTTGTATTTATGCACTTGTGAAAGCTTTGTATTGCCCCAGAGACCAATTTTTTTCTTGTTTTTTCTCACGCGTTCAAATAGGCGCTCGGTGGCGCTGCCGGCGGTGTGTTCGCTTGCCTACATGCCTGGCTAAAAACGGCGGAGAAACGCGACTACGGCGTCCACCGCCGCTCATGAGAAGAACAAGAAATTGTGTGTGTGCCTAAAATGACCACTGAGGTTTTTCTTTTATTAGTAACCAAACTTGATGAAGCCTGCGAATACCGTACGCGGTTTCAGTTTTCGATTTTTACCGGCACCCACCAGTGTTGTCGGCATTCATCCCGTCGATTTAGGGAGACATACTGCGGACAGGAAAATTCCGTTTTAAAAATTCTACGCACTTTCCAGAGAAAGCGCTGCAAGGTTAGACGCTTTATACGGTATGCTTTTTTATTTCGACACAAAACAGGAGAGCAATGAAGGACGGTGTGCAGTCCCTTTAAAGAAGCATAAGGCCTTCCTTTAGCAGTACATTGCTTCATTGGTGGTTCATCTGCATGTCATTGCTTCCCAAGAAACAACTGACGCGGTGGTTGCTATGCCCAGCTATCGATCTATATTTTTTAAGGGGGGAGGTTCAACATGGCCTGGCTGTCTTGGTTTTGAACAAATGCACGTTTTTAGAGCAAATGTTTCCGCTTGGCAGCTCTACTCTGGAGGCTCAGCTGGTTGAAATCATTCCGAATAATTGGCGTAAGTGCATCATATTCGTACTGAATGTTTACAGCAGCCCTCGAAATCACAAGCAGGCGCTCTCCTTGGTTGTCGCAAAGGTGGCTGCCCTTGCAGGCAAGCGATCGGTCATTTTAACGCACCTTACCCAGCCTGGGTTATCCACAGGCCACTGTTAAAGGGAAAAACCTTGGCAAAGCTATGACGGACTGTTCCGTAAAGCTGGTCACGGACCTTCAGTTCCAAACCCGGTTGGGCCATTCGGTTTCAAGAGGCACCACTCTAGATCTGGCATTCATCAGAAATGCGGGGAGAGTTCAGTAGGTTAACTTGTAGGAAAGCCTGTGAAGTCGCTGGGAGGATAGCCTCTGTGGTAGCTCAGTGGTAGAGCATCAAACTCGTTACTCGAAGGTCACAGGTTCGGTTCCTGTCCACGGCAAGTTATCTTTTCACCCACTTTTTTTTTCTTCACATTTACATTACAAGTCGGTCTAGTAACTTCCCCTATACATTCCTTGGCATTATTGTCTGTTAGATCATATATATATATATATATATATATATATATATATATATATATATATATATATATATATATATATATATATATATATATATATATGTGTGTGTGTGTGTGTGTGTGTGTGTGTGTGTGTGTGTGTGCCTTCGCTACGACGCTATAAAGTATCGGTGCTTGGTTGGTCCGAGTAATATCGCTTCAGCCTCGTGACGTGAACAACGTCAGAACACGATCGCGCGCTGGTGGCGTTAAGAGGTTCAATTTCATATGTCACGTCGGTGACTTGCCGCACCACACGGTACGGACCAGAGTACGGTGAAGTCAGCTTTTTGCACAGGCCAACTCGCCGCGACGGCGTCCAGAGATGGACTGTGTCACCTTGACTGAAATGGACATCACGATGGCACGCGTCGTAGACCTGTCGTTGTCGTTCCTGCGAATCGCTCAGACACCGGCGAGCAATCTCACGTTTCTCTAGAGTTCTAGAGATGACATCGCGGGCATATTCTGACGTGTGGTTAATGGCAGGAAGGAGCGTGTCAAAAAGCAACGTAGGTTCTCGTCCGTGCAGGAGGAAAAATGGCGAGAAACCTGCAGTGTCATGCCGAGACGTATTATAGGCAAATGTTACAAATAGAAAAGCGGAGTCCCAGTCGCGATGGTCGGAAGAAACGTACTTGGCGAGCATGTCCGTGATTGTTCTATTTAGCCGCTCCGTGAGCCCGTTGGTTTGAGGATGGTACGCCGTTGTGAACTCGTGCTTTGTAGCGCAAGAGTGTAATATGTCTTGGATAACTTGTGATAAAAAGTAGCGACCCCGACCGGTAAGCAGTGGCCGAGGAGCGCCGTGGTGTAATATGACGTCTTCTAGAAGAAAGTCAGCGACGTCAGTCGCACAACTTGTAGGAAGGGCTCGCGTGATGGCATACCAAGTGGTGTAATCCGCGGCGACTGCTATCCACTTGTTTCCGCTGGCCGATAAAGGGAACGCTCCTAGTAAGGCAACACCTACCCTATAAATTGGTTCGGATGGGATCTGAATGGGCTGAAGCCGTCCCGCTGGAAGGGTTGCTGGTTTTTTGCGGTGTTGACAGGATTTGCATGAGGCGACGTAACGGCAGACGGATCGGTAAATACCGGGCCAAAAGAAGCGACGTCGAACGCGGTCATAAGTTCTTGAAACTCCCAGGTTACCAGCTGCCGGAATGTCATGCAACTGTGCAAGGACAGTCTGACGCATAGGTTGTGGTATGACCAACAACAGCTCAGATTCGTCAGGGTGCATGCTGTAGCGATATAAGACGCCATCTTGGAGCAGGAACATATGGAGAGACGGAGGAGTTGTGAGACCACTAAGCCGAAGGATTATATCTCTGAGGTGAGGATCACGGCGTTGCTGATCACCGATGTTGCTAAACGCGGAAAGTGCCAAAACGCAAGTTGGCTCATCGCTCTCAGAAACGTCTGCTGGGTCTACTGGATGACGCGACAAGCAATCGGCATCCTCATGGTGGCGACCTGATTTGTAGACAACCGTGTAGGAATATTCCTATAGCCATAAAGCCCACCGGCCGAGACGTCCACTAGGATCTTTTAAGGACGACAACCAGCATAAGGCGTGGTGATCAGTGACAACCGTGAACGGGCGTCCATACAAATACCGCCGAAATTTAGCCACTGCCCAGACGAGCGCGAGGAATTCGCGTTCAGTGATGGAGTAATTTCGCTCTGCTGGCGATAAAAGACGGCTAGCGTATGCAATAACGTGCTCGCAGCCATGCTGTCGTTGTGCTAGAAGGCCTCGGATTCCGTGGCCGCTGGCGTTGGTACGCAGTTCCGTTGGAGCGCATAAATCAAAGTGGCCGAGAATCGGTGGCGTCGTAAGTCTACTCGTCAGTTCAACGAATGCTCTGGCTTGTTCAGGTCCCCACACAAAAGTCACATTTTTTTAGTAGTTCCGTGAGCGGGCGTGCGACGTCAGCGAAATGCCGGACAAATCTACGAAAGTAAGAACAAAGGCCCACGAAGCTTCGAACGTCGTTCGCAGAGGTCGGCACAGGGAAGTTCTTGGCGGCGCGGATTTTCTCAGGATCGGGACGAACACCAGAAGAATCGACAAGGTGTCCAAAGACAGTGAGCTGCCGGCGGCTGAAGTGACATTTCGACGAGTTTAGTTGGAGCCCTGCTTTGCGGAAAACCGAAAGAATTGTTGAGAGACGCTCGAGTTGAGTTTCGAAAGTTGGCGAAAAAACAATGACGTCATCAAGGTAGCATAAGCAGATTGACCATTTGAAACCGTGAAGAAGAGCGTCCATCATTCGTTCGAATGTAGCCGGGGCATTGCATAACCCGAACGGCATTACTTTAAACTGTTAGAGCCCGTCGGGAGTTATAAATGCCGTCTTTTCACGGTCCAGATCATCAACTGATATCTTCCAGTACATGGAACGAAGGTCGATGGAAGAGAAATAATTTGCTCCACTGAGGCAGTCAAGAGCGTTATCTATCCGCGGCAGAGGATACACGTCTTTTCTTGTAACTTTGTTAAGATTTCTGTAGTCAACACAGAATCGCCAGCTGTTATCCTTCTTTCTCACGAGCACAACGTGCGAAGCCCAAGGACTTGAAGAAGGTTCAATGATGTCTCGGGCAAGCATCTTGTCGACTTCTTGCTGGATCACGTGGCGCTCGGTGGAGGAAACCCGATAGGGTCGCCGGTGTACTGGATTTGCATCACCGGTGATGATCCGATGCTTTACGACGGTCGTTTGACCTAGGGGTCGGTCACAAAGATCAAAGACGTCTTGATACGACGCAAGAAGGCCACGAAGCGCAGACACATGCTTGGCCGGGAAATCAGAGGCAATCATTCTAGTTATGCAGCCTAGTGCACTGCCCGACTTAATACTTGCAGATGACGGTGTATCCTCTGTGAAGGCCCATATGTGGTAGTCGCCGGCCGGGGCAAGGGTTGCAAGAAATATCCCTCGTGGCAGGGCTCCAGAGCAAAGTCCAAAGTTCACAATAGGGAGACATGCCACGTTGTCCTTCATTGTGATGATGGTGAACATTGAGCGAACAGAGGACTGTAGGATTAGGTGAAATGACATAATCGCCGTCAGCCACAGGTGGATCAGAAGAGACGTCGATATATGTCACAACTCTACAAGATAGGCGAACAAAGTCGGCGGAGCATAGCTTTGGCGGCGCAGGATCAGGAGGGTCTACGGCGTGTGGTAGGACGAGCTGAACAACACCAGCAGAATAGTCAATTAGGGCGGAATGCTCCGACAGAAAATCGAGTCCCAAAATTATGTTATGTGGGCAGTGGTCCAGTACGTAAAACAGAACAGTGGTATGACGTCCAGCAACAGTGACACGGGCGGCACACATCCCAGTGACTGCCGGTGTTGCACTATCAACTACTGAGACAACAGTGATCGGAGCAGGAGAGAGCACTTTCTTGAGTCGAGCACAAAGGCTGGAGTTCATGACTGATATGTGAGTGCTGGTGTCAATGAATGCTACCACAGAAGTACCGTCAACATTTACATTAATCAAGTTGTTGTGTCCGGGTATCGTGTGTAGAGAAATTTTGGGTCCGGTCGTCGAAGCAGGCTCACCTCTAGGAGCTGCACCCGTCAGTTTTCCGAGGACTGGTGGTAGGAGGGTGAGGGGGAGTGACGTCGGTTAGCTGAGCGGGACATGCGTCCAGAGGGCGACGGGGAGCGGCTTGGTTGTGCGGGCCTGGATGGCGAAGCATCATCTTATGCCGTGTAGATCGGCATCCGAGAGCCAGCAGGTGGGCATCGTGTGTTGGCATAATGCGACCATAGTTGCTAACCCCAGGAAGTGCGGCAATGACGTGGAATATGGCCGACTCGTCCACAGTTAAAGCAGATCGGCCTGTCATCGGAAGTTTGCCATTCTGCCGGGTTCGGTAACGTGGGCGGTTGTTTGGTCCGTGGGACATACTAGGTGTACTGGGCAGTCGATAGTCAGGTCGGATAACGGGGCATAGCGTCTGAAGTCCGGCGTTGGCCAGTTCCGGGCCTACGACACTCTTGATCAAATAAATCGTGGCGCGAGAGTCGCCGGGGGCCTGGACTTGGTCAGACAGGGGAGACGCTGCCTCGATTTCGTGGCACACAATGCGCACGATATTGTCGGAAGCAGCAGGGGCTGGTGGCAAACGGGCGTCCTCGCAGGTAGATGTTGCAGCCGTGTTGAGAAGACGTGAAAAGTGTGGAGTGATACGGCGACTTTTCGCGTCTTCGAAGCGTCGGCATTCATTGATAACGTCGTCTACGGTCGATGAGTCTCGAAATACGATGAGATTAAAGGCGTCATCGGCGATTCCTTTGAGGATGTGCGCGACCTTTTCAGATTGCGGCATCTTGTCATCAACCTTCCGGCAGAGAGAGAGCACATGTTGTATGTACGTAACGTACGACTCGGTACAGGACTGGATTCGGCACACTAGTTCTTTCTGCGCAGCACGACGACGCCCGATGGGCTTGCCGAAGAGATCGATGAGTTTCTGCTTACAGGTGTCCCAACTCGTGATAGCTTCCTCGTGGTTGGAAAACCACACTTTAGCTGTACCATCAAGGTAGAAAATAATATTGGCCAACATGAGCGTCGGATCCCAGTTGTAAAGAGCGCTCACCCTTTCGTACAGCTGAAGCCATTCTTCCACGTCAGTACTGTCACTGCCCGAAAAGGTGCCTGGGTCACGCGGTTGAGTCAGGACGACGGTGCGGTTAGTAGCAGCTAGATGCGGTGCTGTTGGTTGCTGCGTAGTTGAACGAAGAACGGTTGGGGTAGTCTCCGAAGAATCCTCGTGCTCGTCTTGATCAGGCAACGCACAGGCAGCCAAGGAACATCCGATGCGTAGAATCGTTGTGGTGTTGATTGTGGGAAGACCCGCACTCTCCACCTGTCGGTAAACAGGCAGGCATACAATATGGAGCCCAGTCAGCACGAGCTTGCCCTAAACATCGTCCTCTTTTCCACGATGTTCGTTTGTGGCGCCCCGTAGCAATAAAAATATATATATATATATATATATATATATATATATATATATATATATATATATATATGTAATTGCACATCTAATTACACAGGATATATTTTTACTTTTTGCTTTTCCTTTGTAGGTCGCGAATTTGTGGAGTGTGTTTTCTATAAGCTTAAATGGAAGCATTTCGACTCGAATCTGTTGGTTACGGTAGAAGATTTAGGAAGTTGAGAAGTTCGTAGTAGAGGGCCTGAAGTGTCAGAAGCAATTTTATCACTTCCTCAGGATCTGTCTGTGTTTGTCATAAAAGGATATCAATGCCTTGTTTTGCCAAGGCTGCGGCTTGCCGTTTTCAACATTTTTCGAAAGCCGTGAACGTATACTGAGGAGTTTGTTCCTAGAGCATGGTTCAAGTTTGTTAGCGTGTTCAGAATGTGCCAGGATTTGCGCAAGGATCTCCTTCCGAAATTCTGTTACTAGAACAAAAAAGCCGTCGAAATTGATCATATGGTCGGGCTGTTCAAAACCTTGGCAAAAGCGCCGTGTTGCACTTCTGCCTTCTACACGTCGTCCTCAAGTTGGTGTAATCTTAATGAGGGGGCGCGGAATTTTATTGCTGCCCGGCAAGACACATGTTAGCGCTCAGCGGCTGACTTCCACGTCGGGAACGCCAGGCTCAATGGGCCTTCTTAACGGAAACATTCACTTTTGCCTACGTAGCTGGCTGGACCCTCTGAACACGGCAACTTGTAGACTACTCATTGGTGTTGCTCCTTCCTTCGGTCATGGTAGCGAGCGGGTGAGCATCGAAGCGGGCTTGCGAACCACCTCGACCCACGATTTTTCAATAATCGCGGAGAGCTCTTCATTGGCGCCTCGTGCATATCGGATGACAATGCGCTGGGCTGCCTTCAATTATTTTTGCCAGTGGGGTTACCAGGGAGGGAAGGTTGTCGCCTATTGTGTCTTTCACTGGTCTGAATCAAAGAAAACAAAGTCATCTAAATGCACAACGCTGGGTAATATTTTTGTCAGTCTTTACCTCTGAATGGGGCTTCACAAAAGTGTGGAAAAAGAACGTTTCTGTTGATAAATGTAAAACCTTGTTGCTGAAATGTAATAAAAGTGGTAAGACAACTGAAAAAATGTTAGGAGTGATTTATGCAGTTGTGTACCATAATTGAAAAAATGCTGTGAGTAAATATTGTGTTACTGTGTTGCTTTCCGTCTCTAATACTCAGCTGTTGCTCCAGTAGTTTGTCACGTCCACTTCAGCACCAAGAACGTAACCCTACCATCTGTAATGAATATTTTAATAAGAGCCTTTAGTGTGGAAAAAGCCGCTTATTATCTTTATTGCTTTCGGCAATAGCTCTGGTATTGTGTAACTATACTTGTCTTATTCTTAGGGCAGGCAAATTAGAGGGGCTTTGGTCACTCAGGCTCAAAAGCTGACAGCGACTGATTCCATGAAATAGACCTACCTATACGGTGAATAGTTTAAAAAAGAAAAAAAGCAGGCTTATCAACAGAATGCTATTCTAATTCAATGATGCATTTCATTGTCGCTTCACTTTGTAAAATTTACAAACTAGACCACTTCGAGTGTTTTAGCTCTGTGCAAAAAATTTCGGATCATATAAAATTACGAAGGTTAAGGCTGAGCTAAAGGGGGAAAAAAGCAGATTGTGCTGGTGCACACGAGATGACTGGGAAAACAACGGTGCTGGTGGCCTACCTCCGCTCCTTACCTTCACCTCTTACTCTGTTTCCTTTCTCCTTTCTTGCTATATTATACAGGGACAATAATAAAGACAGCCTATCGTCTCGTAAATCACGTAACAATAATATATATGGCTATGCTTTGTTTACACTTAGCTTGACGCATGTGTTCCGAGTTCGGAGTGGCCGTAGGCCAGGCTGGAAATGAACTTTAAACACTCTGCTGTTGGAAATAAAATACTACACGTATCAAGTGTGTAATTCACCTAGATTTTGACCCTACACTCTTGTCTGAGCTGTGGGTGAATTGAAGGTGTAAAACTGTACACGATGGCACCTAACGTCAACATCAATTTTCTTTTTCTTGGAAGGAAAAATAAAAGCATATCGCTGCCAGTAATGACCTCACATTAGCAACAAATGGAATATTATCAATCGATAACTGCTCTCTACACGAGTACAAAATGTTCTGCATCACTTTTTTTTCTCGGCTACAGCATGATATAGTGTTCCTGCCGTCGCCATATTTACACATACATCAACGAAACCATTGCGAAAAAAGATGGATTATCATTGCGAGAGAGAGAAAAAATAAGGGCAAAGGCAGGAAGGTTAACCAGGGCTGAGCCGCGATGGGCTACATTGCTCTGGGGAAGGGGAGAGGGGAATAAAGTTTATTAAGGAGGAGAGAAAAGGTTACTGACTGACCCAAGACGTAACAGTTTCACATCACAAACGATGAAACAGGCCGGTGTCTTTGAGAAAACGCAACAGGGCTTTCGTTGCTATTCGGTATTGGGATAGGCAGTGCCATGGTCCCAATACTTTATCGACAGTGAAATCACTTCTGTCCAGTTCATTTAAAACGCCACGCAGGTAAAACCTCTTGTCTGTGCATACCAGGAAGTAACATAAGAGGTGTTCAATAGTCTCATCCACGGCGCAGTCGATGCAATCCGCGCTGTCGGCGATCCTAATCTGAAATGAGTAGGCAATGGTGAAGGCTACGCCCAGACGCAGACGCCACAACACCACACCTTCCTCCCTAGAAAGACAAGAGGGTAGCCGCAGTCGTAGAGATGGGTCGAGAGAATATAGTCAATGATGAGCGAATTGTGATGACTGCCACTTCTGGAGTGTCATGTTCTGTACCAGCTTACTCAGGCATCTGACTTAGTCAATCCTAGATAAAGGTACGGAAACAGGGTTAATTTGTACTTGTGCCTTCCTGGCTGCTTCATCGGCGAGGTCGTTGCCGGAGATACCGCAATGACTTGGTATGCACTGGAACACAACGTTGCGTCCTTGTTCGTTCACATAGTGCAGCATTTCGCTGATCTCCCACACCACTTGTTCGCAGGATCTGCGACGAAGTGCCGACAAAACACATTGTAGAGCCACCTTGGAGTCGCAGAATACTGTCCATCATTTGGCCTTTTTTGCTTGATATAATCAATGGCAACTTTCAGGGCAACAATTTCCGAACGAGTCGATGTGCTCACGTGACAAAGTTTGTACGTAATGTTGATGTGTCGTGATGTGATGACGGTAGCGAAGGTTGAGCTAGTCTGGGTGGTAGATGCATCCGTGTATACGTGGATTCTGTCAGCGTAGAAGGTGTCTAAGCAGTCCAGAGTCGCTTGCTTCAAGGCCAAGGTAGAAAGAAGTTTTTTATTTCTTACTCCTAGGACGGAAAGGCGCAGTCAGCTTGTCGTAGGCTCCGCATGGCGGACGGTGAACGCGCCAAGGGTATACAACCGGATGGTAGCAAAGCGCGGTGGAAGCTGATGACCTTAGAAAACTACGCCTGTGCTCGTTCTTGCAGAAATGTCAAACGGCTCAATACCATTTGTGAAATGTGCCGAATATGTGCTCTCAGCACGTCGGTTGTGACGTAGGTGGTAACCGGATGATCCCGAGCCAATATAGCTGTTCCAGTGGTTAAGGTAGGTCGTGGTAGGCCGCGACAAACACGTAGTGCCTGTGCTTGCACGCTCTGAAGTGTTTGAATGTTTGACTTGCAAGTTTCAGTAGGTAGAGGAGAACTATAGTGCAGTACACATATAAAAAGTGCTTCGTATAACTGTAGCATGTAACTTAATGACGGATCCCATCTTTTTCCTGTCGATGACTTTCAGGGCGTAGGCAATAGATTGCAGGAGACGTCACGGTCAACAATGACACCTAGAAAACGTTGGCTACGTTTGTAAAAGATGGGCGGGCCATTAATGCTTATCGGGTAACTTGCCATCACCTTGCGCGTGAAGGCCACCAGTGGTCATTTTTTCCGTTGAAATTGTTAGACCTTGCGTGCGAATATAGACAGATGCTTGCGATGTTGCCCCGTGTATCCTTGCTCAAACTTGTATGCGTGTCAATGCTGATGCCCAGACACAGATGTCATCAGCGTATGTTGAAACACTGACTGTTGCTGGGAGAGCTTCTGCCAGCCCAAGCAAGGCAACATTGAAAATAACTGGGCTTAGAACACCCCCTTGCGGGACGCCACGACACGTGTAGGGGTCTGAGGTCAGGCTATCTACACTATCTACAAAAAAGGATCATCGTGTCAGGTAGCTTCTGATTAATCGAAACATTCGCCCTCTCAGTTCAATTAACAGCAGTGTGTCTAGAATAGCTTGATGGGAAACGTTGTCATATAAACCTTTCACATCAAGAAACAGCGCAAGTGCTAGTCGTTTCCTAAATTTCTGCTCTTCTACTGATGACACCAAATCGATGACGTTGTCAATCGATGAACGGCCTCGTCGAAATACCACCATGGAAGTGTGGCAGCTTGGGCTAGTTGGTATGGCATGACGATAGTTATAGCGTGAGAACAAAACGGCGACACAGAGACAAGAAAGACACGAAAGACACGTCTCTGTGTCGCAGTTTTGTTCTGGCGCTATAACTATCGTCATCCCACCATGGAGTCGGGGTAGAGGTTGTGCCTTTCAAGGAATCATTCCAGGCGCGTGAGAATCATGCGCTTCTTGAGTTTGCCAACGCAGCTTGCGAGAGATACAGGCTGGTATGCTGTAAGCACCAGAGGGTATTTTCCTGCTTTTAGAAGTGGCACAAGGCGGCTTCGTTTCCATTCTTGAGGTACGACTCCCCATGACTGGTAAATAAATTTAGTAGTTGTCATCTAGCTGTTTGGCCTAAGTGACACAGAGCTGTATACGTTATCCCATCGGGCCCTGGTGAAGAACACCTACACAGTGTCAGTGCAGCTTCTAGCTCTTCCATAGAAAATGGAGCCTCCATACTTATATCTCGTGGACCGGGGATATCACATAAAAGCTTATCGGAGAATATGACTGTCCCGCCATTGATGTTCACGCAAATATACTCTGCAACGTCGATTTCACGGTGGTTTAGACGAAGTGCGAGAGCCTTGAAAGGACGATGTTGCATGGCGCCTGAGCGAAGACCCTGCGGAGTTCTCCATACATGAGAAAATGGCTTGAGTGGGTCTAATGACTCGCAGAAAATTTTCCATCTTTGATCCTGTCTCTTGCTTATTCGGCGCTGTCTTTTCTCTGTATACGCTTTGCTCATCTGAGATCAAGAATCGACTTGATAAGCCTGTATCTTCTCTCAGCAGGTCTACATCACCCCCGAAGCCTTTCTAACTCGCTGTGAAGCTCTGTGCGCTTCTGTCAGTATGTGAGGTGCTGTTGCATGGTTACTTTCAATATTCGGTGATGCTGTTGCATGATTACTTTCAATCGCTGAGTGGCTAAGCTTTGAACTGAACTCGGTCAGTACTGGCCTTGATGGCGAACGAAAATGTCCGTGCGACACCGAGATCATGGGGCGGTGTGAGAGCAAGCCTGACTGCGTGCGTGAGTTCCAGCCACACATGCTTCTAAAACACGAAGATGTGGGTGGCAGCGTCATTTCTTCGAGAACTAAATTAAAACAAAATATGCACATCTTGCACTTCGTTCTCATACTCTCCCGTCTAGCGTTCTCAAAGTTATCAAGTATTACTTCAACGCAACGCAAGGAGTAAGCGAGCATAGCTTAGGTAGCGCACAAAAAAATGGTTCGACCGCAATGTCCTGCACGTACCCAAGCATAATTATTGACGCTCAGTGAACTCAGAACCCTGAAAGCAGCATGCTTCTCTAGTATCCTCACTGATACGGAAGCGCAGAAACTAGAAACAAAGAAGCAAAAAACAAATATGCTTCTTTTGATACACCAAGGGTGCGTCTATGACGGCCAGACATTTCGTGTGGAATGCTGCGACTTCTATGGCACGGTATGTCTAGGAAAACTGTCAATTCATTGGCAGTCTTCATCGCCGAGATAACGCCGATGCACCACACTCTCTTATTGGTGCAATGAGGTGAAGCGACAGTCACGGGGTGTGTGCAGCGTTTTTATTATATTTTATTCATTGTTACGTGTCTGCATACGTCACGGCGGAACTTTTGAATCCTTTAAGGTCGATACGTCACGTGGTGTCGTTCATGCGAACTAAGCCGCTGGTGCCCAGAAAAGCTGGATATGTACAGACCTTGTACAGACCTGCACGTCACGCGCCTCCAGGTTCCGCTCGGGTGTGACGAGTTCATGCGATGACGTCGTCATTTAGCACCTCGTTGTGATGTCTCAGTTAAGTTACTATGATGCCATCCTGGTGTCTTTTAATTTCGAGGCCTGTGACGTCACGATGGCATCACGAGATCACTATATCATAGTGATTTTTTCATCATTTCCGTTGACGCTGATGGCGACTTTTCGTTCTTTATAAGACAACTAAGGTTTTCGCCTTAATAAGTGAAACCCACTGTCATCGGAAAACGCAACAACAGTGAGACATGACAGAGAAAAAACAACATGCATGAAAAAACAATGGTAGCACAGGGTAGTATGGCATATTAAATTTTGTCTCTGCCCTATGCTTGTGATTTGAATGTGGGCAGTTTCAATTTTTTTCAATAAAAATTCTTGATTTCTTTAAAACAGTACCACTCAGAAATGTCACGCTGATCGTCTAAATTTTTACTTGATCAAATATGAGCAAAATGTGGAAACTACCGTGCGTTTTCTAAGAAAACCGCATTACCACCTTACTACGCTAACCACGCTGAAAAATCCCTAAAATACCACACAAGTAGGACTATCACCCAACGGGTAATCACAACACTGCTGCGTGAAAGCATGAAATTAGAGCTCAGAAGGCGGATGCTGCACTGTTCCCGTGACGGTGCGACGCCGCTACTGTAGCAGACGATGGTTGTAGCCTGGAGACGCCATGACCGCCATCCATGTTTTCTATTGTTACGGAAATGTGCCAGACTGACAGGAAATTCACACGGCAAGCAAAAAGATTGCGATTCTACCTGGCGCACTCAGAAGCCCACCGTGCACAACGGCTTGCCAACAACAAAAGCAAATAATAGCGGATATATCTTCTAGAAATCCGAGTCTTGCCCAACGGCAGACGCAACTCTATATGCCAGACGCTCGCTGCAATTTCTTATTTGTTCTTTGCTTGTCCGCGTCAGGAAAACGCTTCTCACGCTTCGCCGTCGAAAGAATCACCGTTACCACGGGAACGGTGCGCACACCGCACCCGACGACGATCAAAGGGATGGTTCCCATGGAATCGTGTATACTGTCACTGGAGCCAGGCACGTGGTGATGAATTCGCCGGCGCAATTGACTGCTTACTAGAAAATATATGTTTAAAAATCATTAAAGTAACACGTTCGAATGGCTCATGGAAGTTGGTAAAGTGAAGCTAACAACGGGACAGACGGTTTATAAAGACTAATGCTGCTGAGTGAACGAGAGTTACACTTTTGCAGCAATTATTTGTCGCAATACGGCTAATTTTCTGTATGAATTCACCAGTCTCCATAATCGTGGAAACAGTGATGGTGGCACAAGGGTGATAAGCGTGACGATGATGATGATAAATATCAAATATTCTACGCACCCACATTGAAGCATGCACCGAAAATGCTGCAGTTGGCTGAAAATGACGTCAACCGTGCAAATGATTTACATAGATAGATAGATAGATAGATAGATAGATAGATAGATAGATAGATAGATAGATAGATAGATAGATAGATAGATAGATAGATAGATAGATAGATAGATAGACAGACAGACAGACAGACAGACAGACAGACAGACAGACAGACAGACAGACAGACAGACAGACAGACAGACAGACAGATAGACAGATAGATAGATAGATAGATAGATAGATAGATAGATAGATAGATAGATAGATAGATAGATAGATAGATAGATAGATAGATAGATAGATAGATAGATAGATAGATAGATAGATAGACAGACAGACAGACAGACAGACAGACAGACAGACAGACAGACAGACAGACAGATAGATAGATAGATAGATAGATAGATAGATAGATAGATAGATAGATAGATAGATAGATAGATAGATAGATAGATAGATAGATAGATAGATAGATAGATAGATAGATAGATAGATAGATAGATAGATAGATAGATAGATAGATAGATAGATAGATAGATAGATACGCTCAAAGTCGCCAAAGTTTGCTAAGAAATGCTTCGCATTTAAGATCACTGCATATACACGGAGTGTATAGTGATGAGTGAGGTGAAGCATCCATCAGCCCGTCCGTGCTTCCGTCCGTCTGCGCGACTATCCGTGCATCCAACCATGCGTCCTTCCGTCTGTCCGTACGTCCATCCGTCCGTACGTCCGCACGTCCGTTCATCATCTAGTCTATCTGTCCATCCATCCGTGCGTCCATCTAGTGAACACTCCAAGTACCGCCATCTCGCATCCCGGTGGCAATACGTACGACAACGACGGAGGATGGACAGACCCACTAAGGAGCGGCCAATAAAAAGTACCATGACGCCGGCGCGCTTTGAAAACCGTAGACATAAAAATTCAGCGCAATATACATTCTCATCACATTTATCTAAAAAAGTTCAACTCATTTTTAATAATATCATAATGAAAGGTACACGATCGTTGTCACAATCTCCTTTTTTTCATTTGATATGCTTCAATCAGTTCCTTCTCGCATTTCGAGGCTGGGTACGTATAAAAGCGGATGAGCAACCACATATTCTGAGTAGGCAAGTCTTCTATCCTCAATATGAAAGATGTCTCACGTTCTTTCGGCGCCCCGACTGTCCTATGCCAACTTCAGCACAAGAAAATGGTATCCGATACATGCATGACATTTGTGTTTCATTCGGTGAATCTAGTGGCATGGCGAGCGGTGCCAATGCTCGGGGCTTCCGGTTTTCAATGATTTCACTAAACGGTGACAGCTTGCCTGACACTAAGAACAGGTGCTTTTGATAATATGGTAAATATTGAAACTCGAAGATTGAAACTCGATGCTGATATGATTCTCTTTTAGCTCGATTTGTGCAAAAAACAGGGTTGTCCCGCCACGGTTGTCTAGTGACTAAAGTACTCGTCTGCTGACCCGCAGGTCACGGGATCGAATGCCGGCTGCGGCGGCTGCATTTTCGATGGAGGCGGAAATGTTGTAGGCCCGTGTGCTCAGATTTGGGTGCAGGTTAAAGAACCCTAGGTGGTCAAAATTTTCGGATCCCTTCACTACGGCGTCTTTTATAATCATATGTTGGTTTTGGTACTTTAAACCCCACATATCAATCAATCGAAAATATTGTAATTTCACTCACCTGCTGTTTTCACTTTCACGGGCACCCGCATATCATATTTTCTTTTTTTTCTGTTTTGTTTCGGCTCAACACTGCAGCCTTTGCATGATGCCTCCCCAGGTGCCACCTAATCCTCTCCGTTATGTTGCAACTGTTTTCAGAGTATAAAAAAGTTACTTCTCGTAGCAATATTTACACAAGCGCTTGATGTGCTACGCGTAACAAGAGCGTTTGGTTCACTGTGATGACGTATTTTACCTTGTGGAAGTGCTAAAAATCTCAGCAAGGCGTGTCGATGAGCTAGTTAATTACTTTTAATAAACTGGTATAGCAAAAAAGCGCTGGGACCAAGTGCAGACCCCTTTTTTCGTAGCGCAATGACTTGGCCGAGTTGGTACATAGCCCGGCGGCCCTTTCGCGAGCACTCTGAACAGCCTGGGTTTATTCATTCTGTTCGGCGCTGCGCAAGGGCGCTCGCTGAGGAGCCATATTCGAGTCATAGTCTGACTGAAAGGAGGCCTGGCTCTCAAGAAGGTTAGCCTGATTCGTCTAGCCCAAGCCCTGGAGACGGCAGCAAATCTGTCCCCGGAAGAAACAGTGGAGGATATATCGTCTGCGCCAACATAACTCAGAATATCTTTGTCTATCCCAGCGTCCCGCAACGCGGGCGCCTAGGCGGCGCTGCGAGTCATCCGCCTTCGCTCGACTGAGTATCACGTTTCGGCCTACGCAGCCGCTTCTGGCAATACCTGCGACGGTGTTATTCGAGGCGTCGACGTGAACATGGATGCGCGACAGTTGGCGGCGATGATCGTCCACCAGCACAACCCAAAAGCCATGGAGGTGCATCGCATCAAGGAAACGACTACCCTTGTCGTTATCTTCAGTGGTCTCAAAGTACCCAATTGTATTATGTGTGGTACAAGCATGCTACAGTGTACTTTGTACAGGAGACAGACTGGCGTTTGTGATGGATGTGGAGCTCTCGGCCATCGTGCCGATGTCTCCCCGACACTGATGAAGAAAGTGTGCCGTGAGTGTGTTGTCAACGATCCTGCGAACGATCACCAATGCCAGCCGACATGTGCCTTGTGCGGAGGGGGGAGGGGGCAAATGTAACGGCTCGCAAGTCCTACCAGCATCGATTTCAAGTACCCTACTTGGTAAGGCGACGAAGACGGCGTAGAAAGGCCGCCAAAAAACGCAGGCAGCACGAAGAGGATCTGACGTCACAGGATTCGAGCACGGCACCAACCTCCAGGATGCGCTCTCCCTACAGCTATTGAGAAGAGTCGCAGCCGCTCAGTGGGGACGCCCTCGCTCCAAGAGGCACGCCCACTCCAAATAGCGCTCCCACTCCTAGGGACACTCCTACTTTTGGCTACGCTTCTAAGAGGCTGCCAAGACCTGGGCGGATCGTGCCAAGCCAAGCCCGGCGTAGCAGCCGACACAGGTAACGCACGCGGCACTGCCAGAACAAAATGAAGACCCTAGGATTTCAATCTTACTCCAAGAGAATGCTAGCTTTAAAGCGCAGCTTCAGCAGATAAGGGTCGAGTTCGACGCTCTTAAAAATACAGAACAGGCCCCGGCGCGGTTTTCGTCAGTGGAGCCTCGGCCGGCTAAGGCAAGTATAGGTACGGAAGGAGAGGTAGCGGCGGCTTCCGACTTTGACGTCTAGGGAGCAATCAAAGATCTACAAAAGGCGGTAGCACGGCAGGCGCAATGATTTGACCCCGTAGCATGTAAAGTTGCCATGATCGAAAGCAGACTCGCTTCAGTAGGGTACTCTTTTGTCTCGGTGACGCCTGTTTCACTTGTTCCCTTCGCGCGCCCCAGTACGCCAATGGATCAGGCTCCCGTCGATATGGATGCGAATTCGGCAAACCAGTAGCAGCAGCCATGGCTCCCAACGCCACTGAGTTCGTCATTTGGCAGTGGAATTGCACGGGGTTAAAGGGACTGCCTACCGCTTCAAAATTTTTTATTTCATTGTGGCGCCAATCGCTAAAAGATCGCTCATCACGTTGGCGGCAACAAGCGTGCTTTTGTGCCAAAAAAAGTGAATCGTAATTTTAACTTGATGCTGAAAGTCGATAAAAAGTGACCAATAGCGTCACCCAACAGCGACTGTAGTCAATCTTGACAACCTATTGGTAGGACGAGATTTCGTTGCACGTAGAATTATTTCGCTTAAAAACAAACAAGTCTAACTTGCATTTCTATTTATGCACTTGAGGCAGATTTGTTGTCGCCAGAGACCAATTTTTCTCTTTTTTTTCTCAAGTGTTCAAACAGCCGCCCGGTGGCGCTGCCGGCAGTGTGTTCGCTTGCCTGCATGCCTGGCTAAAAACGGCGGAGAAACGCAACTACGGCGTCCACCGCCGCTTATGAGAAGAACGAGAAATTGTGTGTAAGCCCAAAACGACCACTGAGGTAATTCTTTTATCAGTAACGAAACTTGACGAAGCCTGCGAAAATCGTACGCGGTTTCAGTTTTCGATTTTTACCGGCACCCACCAGTGCTGTCGCTATTCATCCCGCCGATGTAAGGAGACATTATGCGGCAGGAAAATTCCGTATTAAAAATTCTACACACTTTCCAGAGAAAGCGCTGCAAGGTTAGACGCTTCATACGGTATTCTTTTAATTTCGCCACAAAACAGGAGAGCAATGAAGGACGGTTTGCAGTCCCTTAAAGGAAGCGTAAGGCCTTCCTTCAGCAGTACATTGCTTCATTGGTGGTTCATCTGCATGTCATTGCTTCACAAGAAACCATTGACGTGGTGGTTGCCATGCCCAGCTATCGATCTATATTGTTTAAGGGGGGAGGTTCAACGTGGTCTGGCTGTCTTGGTTTTGAACAAATGCACGTTTTTAGAGCAAACGTTCGCGCTCGGCAGCTCTACTCTGGAGGCTCAGCTGGTTGAAATCATTCCGAATAATTGGCGTAAGTGCAGCATATTCGTACTGAATGTTTACAGCGGCCCTCGAAATCACAAGCAGGCATTCTCCTCGGTGGTCGCAAAGGTGGCTACTCTTGCAGGCAAGTCACCGCTCGTAGCGATCGGTCATTGTAACGCACCTTACCGAGCCTGGGGTTATCCAAAGGCCACTGTTAAAGGGAAAAACCTTGTTAAAGCTATGACGGACTGTTCTGTAAAGCTGCTCACGGACCTTCACTTCCAAACCCGGTTGGGCCATTCGGTTTCAAGAGACACCACGCCGGATCTGGCATTCATCAGAAATGCGTGGAGAGTTCAGTAGGTTAACTTGCAGAAAAGCCTGTGAAGTGGCTGGGAGGATAGCTGCCGTGGTAGCTCAGTGGTAGAGCATCAAACTCGTTACTCGAAGGTCGTAGGTTCGGTTTCTGTTCTCGGCAAGTTATCTTTTCACCCACTTTTCTTTCTTCACATTTACAATATGGTCCAGTAACTTCCCCTGTACTTTCCTTCGCATTATTGTTATATATATATATATATATATATATATATATATATATATATATATATATATATATATATATATATATATATATATATATATATATATATATATATATATATATATATATATACGACGTTTAGGTAAATATGTAATTGCACATCTAATTACACAGAATATTTTTTCTTTTGCTTTTCTTTTGGAGGTCGCTATTTTGTGGAGTGTGTTTTCTGTAAGCCTAAATGTAAGCATTTCAAAAATCTGTTTGTTACGGTAGAAGATTTAAGAAGTTGAGAAGTTCATAGAGTGCCTGAGGTGTCAGGAAGAATTTGATCACTTCTTCAGGATCTGTCTGTGTTTGTCATAAAAGGATATCAATGTCTTGTTTTGCCAAGGCTGCGGCTTTCCGTTTTCAACACTTTTCGAAAGCCGTGAACGTATACTGAGGAGATTGTTTCTAGAGCATGGGCCAAGTTTGTTAGCGTGTTCAGAATGTGCCAGGATTTGCGCAAGGACCTCCTTCTGAAATTCTGTTACTAGAACAGAAAAGCCGTCGAAATTGATCATATGGTCGGGATGCTCAAAAGCTCGGCAAAAGCGCCGCGTTGCACTTCAGCCTTCCTCACGTCGTTCTCAAGTTGGCGTAATCTTAATGAGGGGGCGCGAAATTTTATTGCTGTCCGCAAGACACACGTTAGCGCACAGCGGCTGACTTCCACGTCGGGAACGCCAGGCTCAACGGGCCTTCTGAACGGAAACATTCACTTTTGCCTATGTAGCTGGCTAGACACTCTGAACACGGCAACTTGTAGATACTCATTGGTGTTGCTCCTTCCTTCGGTCATGGTAGCGAGCGGGTGAGCATCGAAGCGGGCTTGCGAACCACCTCGACCCACGATTTTTCAATAATCGCGGAGAGCTCTTCATTGGCGCCCCGCGCATATCGGATGACAATGCGCTGGGCTTCCTTCAATTATTTTTTGCCAGTGGGGTGACCAGGGAGGGAAGCTTGTAGCCTATTGTGTCTTTCACTGGTCTGAATCAAAGAAAACAAACGTCGTCTAAATGCACAACACTGGGTAATATTTCTGTCAGTCTTAACCTCTCGATGGGGCTTCACAAAAGTGTGGAAAAAGAACGTTTCTGTTGATAATAGTATTAAATGGGGTAAGCCAACTGAAAAAAAATGTTAGGAGTGATTTATGCTGTTGTGTACCACAATTGAAAAAATGCGTTGAGTAAATATTGTGTTACTGTGTTGCTTTCCGTCTCTAGTAATCAGCTGTTGCTCCAGTGGTTCGTCACGTCCACCTCAGCACCAAGAACGTAACCCTACAATCTGTGGTAAATAATTTATTATGAGCATTTCGTCTGGCAAAAGCCGCTTAATACCTTTATTGCTTTCCGCAATAGATCTGGTATTGTGCAACTACCCTAGCCTTATTATTAGGGCAGGCGAATGAGAGGGGCTTTGGTGACTCAGACTGAAAAGCTGACAACGACTGATTCCATGAAATAGATCTACCTATAAGGTGAACACTTTAAAAAAAGAAAAAAAGCAGGCTTATGAACAGAATGCTATTCTAATTCAATAATGCATTTCATTGTCGCTTCACTTTGTAAATTTACAAACTAGACCACTTCGAGCGTTTTAGCTCTGTGAAAAGAATTGCGGATCATATAAAATTACGAATGTTAAGGCTGAGCTAAAGGGGGAAAAAAGCAGATTGTGCTGGTGCACACGAGATGACTGGGAAAACAACGGTGCTGGTGGCCTACCTCCGCTCCTTTCCTTGACCTCTTTCTCAGTTTCCTTTCTCCTTTCTTGCTATACTATACAGGGACAGTAACAAAGACAGCCTATCGACTCGTATTTCACGTAACAATAATATATATGGCTATGCTTTGTTTACACTTAGCTTGACGCATGTGTTCCGAGATCGAAGAGGACGTCGGCCAGGCTGGAATTGAAGTTTAAACACTCTGCTGTTGGAAATAAAATGCTACATGTATCAAGCGTGTAATTCACCTAGATTTTGATCCTACACTCTTGTCTGAGCTCTGCGTGGATTGAAGGTGTAACACTGTACACGATGGCACCAAACGTGAACATCAAATTTATTTTTCCTGAAGGGAAAAATAAAAGCATATCGCTGCCAGTAATGACCTCACGTTAGCAACTAATGGAATATTATCAATCGATAACTCCTCTATACACGTGTACAAAATGCTCTGCATCACTTTTTTTTCTCGGCTACAGCATGATTAGTGTTCCTGCCGTTGCCATGTTTACCCATAGATAAACGAGACCATTGAGAAAAAAGATGGATTATCATTGAGAGAGAGAGAAAAAATAAGAGGAAAGGCAGGAAGGTTAACCAGAGCTGAGCTGCGATGGGCTACACTGCACTGGGGAAGAGGAGAAGGGGAGTAAAGTTTATTAAGGAGGAGAAAAAAGTCACTGACTGGGCACACACGTAAGAGTTTCACATCACAAACGATGAAACAGGCCGGTGTCTTTGAGAAAATGCAAAAGCGCTTTCGTTGCCTTTCGGTATTGAGATGGGGAGTGCAATGGTCCCAATACTTTCCCGACAGTGAAATCACTACTGTCCAGTTCACTTAAAACGCTGCGCAGGTAAAGCCTCTTGTTTGTGCATACCAGGCAGTAACATAAGAGGTGTTCAATAGTCTCATCGACAGCGCAGTCGATGCAATCCGCGCTGTCGGCGATCCCAATCCTAATTGAGTAGGCAATGGTGAAGGCTATGCCCTGACGCAGACGCTACAACACCTGTCACACCGGTCCCGTTAATGAGGGAGGCGATCGCCGGGCTAATTCCAGGGGCCGAAGTATCAGCTCTCCGAACCGCACCACGAAAGCGTGGACAATTTAGAAGTGGTCCTTTTTGGCGCGCCAGCGCACGCCGGCTGTGGCCCAAAGAACAAGTAAGAACCGAGAGTTGATAAACAAACAAAGTTATATTCTCAATAATGGCAGATCGAAAACAACACACGAGAATGCACACTCCACAATAGTTGCATACAATGTCACCAATCAAACAACGTACTACACAGTACAATCAGCCACACTCAAACACAACAGACACAGACAACAATCTGCACTACAATGCAGTCGCATGCATTGAACAGCCAAGACGCTTAAAGACTAAAGAGATAGAAAACCTATTCAGTCCAAAGTTCTTGGAAGACAAGTCTAGATGATACTCTTCCGAGAATCACTCACTCAAAGTCCAGCGTTGTTGTCGTTCCGCTGCCCTTGAAGTATCTCTTCCAGGAAACCTCGCGTCTTCAATTGGCCTCTCTCCAAGTTTCAATCTTCTTCGCCGGAAACACGTCGGCTTCACACACGCAGCTGTTGCCACGCGTCTTCGCTCGATAGCGGTAGACACACGCTCTTGCCTGTAGCTCGAGCCTTCACCCACCAGGTGGAAATCTTCTTCATCTCCTGCTTCGTCCCTACGGACAAAACCTTCGCCGACTACACGGCGGAATCCCTTCGCACTCTGGCGTTAACTTCCGTCTCCTCCTGATCTCTCATCTCCGCTGCTCGGTTAAATACCTTCCGCGCAACATTCCAGAAGGTTCTCATCATTTCGTCGGCGCGATACGCAGCGAAAGCTGGGAAGAGGGCGAGACGGTTGGAACGCCCTCCGCGGCAGATGACTCAGCTCGGTATGACCACGCCTATTTCCTTCTGGAACTTTCCAGCGCTTGCTCGACCGCCGTTGTGGGGTGAGGATGTTCGTCGGCGAAGCCATGCTTCCAAGGGGAGAGCGCGCGCCCGGGGAGCCTTGGATGTTTGTTTTCTTTTTTTTTTCTTTTGACCTCCTGGCGTCTCTTCCGCGCGTTACCGCAAGAATTTGGCGGCGCGTCCATTTTTAGCGCTCGTTCTGTGACACTGCCCCCCACTTTAAGAATATTATCTCATAATATTCAGAACCACACAAACGAGCGCGAACAGTCCCCACACACTCAAAGACTGTAACATAGTCCGTCGCTCACGACACGTCACATTCGCAATAGTTTACTCAATACTATTGTACATTGTAATTCAATTACACAACACATGAAATATAACCACAGGCACATGAGTACAACACTCCACCACACATTCCCAATAATACAAATGTATAAAGATCTCTCATTACAACAATTATACAACACTATACATCACATCACAGCACAAACACTTCGACACTTGTGACACAGGATAACACAACATTAACACAACATATGGCACTCAGCACTGCCAAACACATTCGGATTCGACTTCAGCACTTATCCTGTGTACTTTGAGCGGCGCTTGCGCCCTTTCTTGCGGTGCTCGCTCGATCTCTTCTTGTATTTCCACGTTCTTTTTCGGCGAGCCCTTTCCAACGACGATATCTGAGGCGGCGTCTCAGCCATCGTTGTCACTTCCGACCCTGCTAACGGGTCATGACGTTCGACGAGTCCTGTCTGTTTATTTACCAGCTTGTTCTTGTCTCTACATTTGGCTCGGCTGGCCGACTCCGTCACCTTTACACTGCAGGTCGGTTGAGGTCGTGCCGACGTAAGTCCAGCTGCCCGGTCCGTGAACTCATTCAACATGATCATCCTCTCATTCACTGTCTCTTGCGCCGCGGCTTCACCTTGGGCTCTAGTGAGATCCGTCACGGGCTGCTCCTCCACTGTATCTCGCGGTCGCTGGGTTGGCGAGGGCTCTATCTTAGGGTCTTCTCCCAAACATTCCGGATCATTCAGTCCTCGCGCCCCGGCGATGTTTCCGATGACAAGGTCGTAAAGGGGGGTCGTCATACATAGAGCGGTAACCTTCCCGCTGAAGTACGGGGTTTCCACCTCAATCTCTGCTTCGGGAAGCACCCGAACCGTACGGTCAATTAGGCAAAATGGTTTAGTTTTACCTGTTAGCTCACTTTCCCGTACCCAATTTCTCCGCACGATAACCGTGGAGCTACCGGTGTCTCTTAGAACCGTAATCTTTTTGCCTGCAACCTTTCCAGGCAGCGTTGGCATTCCCTTCGTAACACCGGTTGGCTGTTTTGACATTACAGCACCCACAATAGGAATTTTCTCCCCATTCTTCAACTCTACGAATCCATCGGTGACGGCATTATTATCAGATTTCGGTGCCACTTGCACACAGGATACCTGGTGAGTTTGACTAACTCCGTTCCGACAAGCGTCTGCTTTGTGCCCAGTCTGACCACACTTGAAACATTTTACTGCCGTAGGGCTCGTAAAGATCGTTCGACAGTTTTTCGCGCGATGACCCACTCGGTTGCACAGAAAACATCGCGGAATGCTCTCTGGTGCACGCTTCTTTTCTTCGGGAGCCAATTTCTTCGAATCATCGGGAAAATCCTTCTTGACCTTGGCCAAATTAGTTCCACCTTGCGCTTCCAAGAATTCATCAGCCAATTCAAGCATTCCTTCAAGTGACTCAGCCTTCCTCTCTTTCAAGTACAGCGACAGTCTTGGGTGGCAACTAGTAAGAAATTGTTCTCTAATTAGGAGCTCTCTAAGTTCATCGTACTCCTGTGCTGTCCCTGAAAGTTCAATCCATCTGTCGAAATAATGGCAAAGTCGGGCGGCATACTGCGTAGCCGTCTCACCATCAGCTGGCTTTCCTGTCCGAAATCTGTCCCGGAATCCTTCCACGGTAAATCTAAATCGCTTTAGCAAAGCAGCTTTCACCTTTGCATAGTTGGCTGCATCGGTCGGCGTCAGCCTACAGTACACACTGAGCGCTTCACCACTCAAGCAAGTACTCAAAGCAGTTGCCCATTGATGTTCCGGCCAATTCTGGCTCCTCGCAATCGTCTCAAACCGGTGAAGGTACGCGTCAAGGTCGTCCTTCCTTTCATCAAACGCTACAAGAAGCTTGCTTGGGTTCAAGCGGAAACCATAATCTTCCCGTTCGCTGCTTTCAACTCTAGCTTGGACTGGAGTTTCACTTCGCTGTTGCAAACGGAGCCGCTCGAGTTCCATCTCGTGCTGCCGCTGCCGTTCCCTTTCAGCCATCTCCGCTTCTCTTTCTTCTTTCAGCTGTCGCTCCCTCGCTTCTCTTTCCTCTCTCCGTTTCGGTTGCCAACTTCTCTCTCTCCAACTCAGCTGCTTTTTCTTCCTTGGCCCTCTCTGCTGCCAACCTCTCTCTCTCCAACTCAGCTTCTTTTTCCGCTTTGGCTCTTTCGACCGCCAACCTCTCTCGTTCCAACTCAGCTGCTTTTTCTTCCTTGGCCCTCTCAGCTGCCAACCTCTCTCGTTCCAACTCAGCTGCCTTTTCTTCCTTGGCTCTCTCAGCTGCCAACCTTTCTCTCTCCTCCGCCTCTTTCTCCTTCTGGCTTACCCATTTCCGTAGTTCGGCGCCAGAAAGACCCACCTTCTCACCAAGAGCTACTAGCTTTTCGAGATCCATTGTGTCTCGCAAATGAAGTCTTGCCGCGTGCAAAAAGTATCTGCCTAAATCAGTCTATCGGAACACTCCACTGCACTCGTTAACGAGAACACTGAACAACACACAAAATCGTTCCGATAGCACTATCAACAACTCGAGGCTCTTTCTCACTACTTTGGACACACTGTGCACCAAAAAGTCCTGTGTCGCGGACGCCAGATTAATTGTCACACCGGTCCCGTTAATGAGGGAGGCGATCACCGGGCTAATTCCAAGGGCCGAAGAATCAGCCCTCCGAACCACACCACGAAAGCGTGGACAATTTAGAAGTGGTCCTTTTTGGCGCGCCAGCGGACGCCGGCTGTGGCCCAAAGAACAAGTCAGAGCCGAGAGTTGATAAACAAACAAAGTTATATTCTCAATAATGGCAGATCGAAAACAACACACGAGAATGCACACTCCACAATAGTTTCATACAATATGTCACCAATCAAACAACGTACTACACAGTACAATCAGCCACACTCGAACACAACAGACACAGACAACAATACGCACTACAATGCAGTCGCATGCATTGAACAGCCAAGACACTTAAAGACTAAAGAGATAGAAAACCTATTCAGTCCAAAGTTCTTGAAACACAAGTCTAGATGATACTCTTCCGAGAATCACTCACTTAAAGTCCAGGGTTGTTGTCGTTCCGCTGCCCTTGAAGTTTCTCTTCCAGGAAACCTCGCGTCTTCAATTGGCCTCTCTCCAAGTTTCAATCTTCTTCGCCGGAAACACGTCGTCTTCACACACGCAGCTGTTGCCACGCGTCTTCGCTCGATAGCGGTAGACACACGCTCTTGCCTGTAGCTCGAGCCTTCACCCCTCAGGTGGAAATCTTCTTCATCTCCTGCTTCGTCCCTACGGACCAAACCTTCGCCGACTACACGGCGGAATCCCTTCGCACTCTGGCGTTAACTTCCGTCTCCTCCTGATCTCTCATCTCCGCTGCTCGGTTAAATACCTTCCGCGCAACATTCCAGAAGGGTCTCATCATTTCGTCGACGCAATACGCAGCGAAGGCTGGGAAGAGGGCGAGACGGTTGGAACGCCCTCCGCGGCAGATGACTCAGCTCGGTATGACCACGCCTATTTCCTTCTGGAACTTTCCAGCGCTTGCTCGACCGCCGTTGTGGGGTGAGGAGGTTCGTCGGTGAAGCCACGCTTCCAAGGGGAGAGCACGCGCCCGGGGAGCCTTGGATGTGTGTTTTCTTTTTTTTTTCTTTTGACCTCCCGGCGTCTCTTCCGCGCGTTACCGCAAGAACTTGGCGGCGCGCCCATTTTTAGCGCTCGTTCTGTGACAACACCACACCTTCCTCCCTAGAAAGACAAGAGGGTAGCCACTGTCGTAAAGATGGGTCGAGAGAATATAGTCAATGATAAGCGAATTGTCATGACTGCCAGTTCTGGAGTGTCATGTTCTGTACCAGCTTTCTTTGGTATCTAGCCGAATCAATCCTAGATTAAGGTATGGAAACATGGTTAATTTTAACTTGTGCATTTCTGGCTGCTTCATCGGTGAGGTCGTTGGCGTAGATACCGCAGTGACTTGGTATGCACTGGAACACAACGTTGTGTCCTTGTCCGGTCGCATAGTGCAGCATTTTCCTGATCTCCACACCACTTGTTCGTAGGACCCGCGACGACGTACCGACAAAAGACGTTGTTGAGCCGCCTTGGAGTCGCAGAATACTGTCCATTAATTGGTTTTTTTTTTGCTTGATATAATCAATGGCACCTTGCAGGGCAACAATTTCCGAACCAGTCGATGTGCTCACATGACAAAGTTTGTACGTAATGTTGATGTGTCGCGATGGGATGACGGTAGCGCCGGTGGAGCTAGTCTGGGTGGTAGATCTATCCGTGTATACGTGGATTCTGTCAGCGTGGAAGGTGTGTAAGCAGTCCAGAGTTGCTTGCTTCAAGGTCAAGGTAGAAAGAAGTTTTCTATTTCTTACTCCTAGGACAGAAAGACGCAGTCGGGTTGTCGTAGGCTGCGCGTGGCGGAGGGTGAACGCGCCAAGGGTATACGACCGGATGGTAGCAAAGCGAGGTGGAAGCCGATCACCTTAGAAAACGACGCCTGTAGTCGTTTTTCTGGCAGAAATGTCAAATGGCTCCATAACATTCGTGAAATGTGCCGAATATGTGCTCTCAGCACGTCGGTTGTGACGTAGGTCGTAACCGGATGATCCCGAGCCAATATAACTGTTCCAGTGGTTGAGGTAGTTCGTGGTAGGCCGAGACAAACACGTAGTGCCTGTGCTTGCACGCTCTGAAGTGTCCGAATGTTTGACTTGCAAGTTTCAGTAGGTAGAGGAAAACTGTAGTGCAGTACACATTTAAAAAGTGCTTCGTATAGCTGTAGCATGTAACTTAATGACGGACCCCATCTTTTTTTGCGATGACTTTCAGGACGTGGGAAAGAGATTGCAGGAGAGGTCGCGGTCAACAATGACTCCTAGAAAACGTTGGCTACGTTTTTAACAGATGGGCGAGCCATTAAGGCTTATCGGGTAACTTGTCATCACTTTGCGCGTGAAGGCCACCAGTGCACATTTTTCTGTTGAAATATTTAGACCTTGCGTGCGAAGATAGACAGATGCTTGCGATGCTGCCCTCTGTGTCCTTGCTCAAACTTGTATGCGTGTCAATGCTGATGCCCAGACACAGATGTCGTCAGCGTATATTGAAACACTGACTGTTTCAGGGTGAGCTTCTGCCAGGCCATGGAAAGCAACATTGAAAAGAACTGGGCTTAAAACACCCCTTGCGGGACGCTACGACACGTGTAGTGGTCTGAGGTCAGGCCATCTTCAGTATATACAAAAAAGGATCATCGTGTCAGGTAGCTTCTGATTAATCAAAACATTCGTCCTCTCAGTTCAATTAACAGCTCTGTGTCTAGTATAGCTTGATGGGAAACGTTGTCATAAACAACTTTCACACCAAGAAACAGCGCAAGTGCTAGTCGTTTCCTAAATTTCTGCTGTTCTACTGATGACACCAAATCTATGACGTTGTCAATCGATGAACGGCTTCGTCAAAATCCCACCATGGAGTCGGGGTAGAGGTTGTGCCATTCAAGGAACCATTTCAGATGCGTGAAATTTATGCGCTCTATGAGTTTCCCAACGCAGCTGGCGAGAGATACAGGCTGGTATGATGTAAGCACCAGAGAGAATTTTCCTGCTTTGAGAAGTGGCACAAGGCGGCTGCGTTTCCATTCTTGAGGTACGACGCCATCTCCCCGTGACTGATTAAATAAATTTAGCAGTTGTCGTCTACCTGCTTGGCCTAAGTGACGCAGAGCCATATACGTTATCCCATCAGGCCCTGCTTATATCTTGTGGACCGGGGATATCACATAAAAGCATATCGGAGAATAGGACTGTCCCGCCATTGATGTTCACGCAAAAATCCTCTGCAACGTCCAATTCACGGTGGTTTAGACGAAGTGTGGGAGCCTTGAAGGGACGACGTAGCATGGCGCCCGAGCGAAGACCCTGCAGAGTTCTCCATACATGAAAAATGGCTTGAGTGGGTCAAATGACTCACAGAAAATTTTCCATCTTTGATCCTGTAGCTTGTTTATTCGGCGCTGTGTTTTTTCTGCATACACCTTGCTATTCTGAGATCAAAAATTGACTTGGTACACCTGTATCTTCTCTCAGCACGTCTACATAGCCCCCGAATCCTTTCTAATTCGCTGTGAAGCTCCGTGCGCTTCTGTCAGTATGTGAAGCGGCGCGTACAATTTTGCATTGCATCTGCAATGACTTCTTACCCACACGAGGAATGATTTCTGCACGTGTCCCCCACTTGATCTTCATGAAGTATCCAGTCTATATACCGATTGACGGGCGAGGACAAAGTCTCTTTGCCATCAATGCTGACATAAGTTGGAATGTGATCGCTACCATGGATTTCAATATCTGTAAACCACCGCACTTTTGAGCTTTGGCAACACGACACCAGTGTCGGGTCGCAGCGGCTACTGCACGTCGTTTCTCGCAGGTATGTCGGGCTACCATCACTCAGAAGGCGCAGGTTGTGGTTTGACACAAAAGATATCAGTGAGCGCCCCTTCGAGTTTATCCTCGAGCTTTCCCATATTGAGTGATGTGCATGGAAATCACCTATTATAATGCAAGAACCTGGAATAAATTTCATAATGTCTGTTAATTTCGTACAATCAAATGGACTTGCAGAAGATATATATACGCCAATAAGTGTAAAATAAAACCGCTGCTTCTACGGAGTATGCACACGTACTGGTTCTCGTCATCTGGCGGTACAGCATGGGCGAAATTAGTAAGGTCTTTGCGAATGTAAACAATAACTTTGCTGCTCCCTTCCTTCGTGGTTGAAGCGAAAGACTCGTATCCTGATATTCTTATAGTCGATGAGTTTGGCTCACACATTACCATTATCGGGAAACTGTTTTTAAACACGAACTGCCGAAAATTCGATATCCGGGACGTCAGGCTTCTCACATTCTATTGAAATATGAAGGCTTTTCGAATATCCTCTGCAAACGATAGCTGTTACCGTTGACAAGTCATGGTTCTGTTGTTATTCTTGTTACGCAATTGACTTCCGAAGGCTTGCTATAACCGGGCTGATGGCATCCAGAAGCTGCAGCGCGCTTCATGCTATTGGTGTTTGCATCTACTCCTCGAACACACGAATGGTACTCACGAGGGAGCTGACCATGGCGACTATTTGTTTATCCTCCTCTGTTGGTTTAGAGAATTTGGACGAGGAGTGCTTCACTGCTGAAATTTGATGGCGCTCCAATCTAATATAGGCAATAATTATGGTGCATTCACTCTTAAATCGCACAATTAAGCTCTGAATTCTGACAACATTGGGGCGCGAAAGGAAGCACTATGTACTTTAGATGTACACTGAAATAAACAGTGAGGGTTTAAATTTGGTTTCAAGTTGAACATGTTAGCCCTTACATGGTACGCCAAGGAATCCATTCGATAGTTGCTTTATTGGCGGACAGGTCTTCAGCATATATATCAACGCGGAGATTGTTGCACATTCGACTATTTATTGTATAAAGCACTTGTACTGTGCGCAATAACACCATGAAATTTCCTTTCACAAGTCGCAATAAAATCTCGCCAGATGAAGTGTCGCAAAAATAATTTATCTGTTAGTATTTTTAATGCATGAAGGAAATTAAAATGTGCCAAAAACATAGTTAAAGACACAATCGTTCTAGGTGTAGCAAATCTTTTATCAAACACGCGATGCTGCATAATCTGGAGTTACGAAGCTCAATAACTCAATGCTGTCAGGTTGTAGTGCAAAAAAAAATCAGGGGCGTGCTGTCCCTTCAAGCAGCCAGAGTTTGAAATACGGTTTACGGAACTATGCTGGGTACCTTATAAAATAAGAGATGCTAGCAAATGAGACGCTAACACTAAATTACAATAAGTCCTACGGAAGCCACTCCTCCAGCTTACACTGTAACTGTGCTGTCCATCCCGAGCTTCTGGTGTTTTTTTTTTCTACGGAACTATGCTGAACTGCTTATGTCATCATCATCATCAGCCTGACTACGTCCACTGCAGGACAAAGGCCTCTCCCATGTTCCGCCAGTTAACCCGGTCCTGTGCTTGCTGCTGCCAATTTATACCCGCAAACTCCTTGATCTCATCTGCCCACCTAACCTTCTGTCTCCCTCTAACCCGCTTTTCTTCTCTGGGAATCCAGTTAGTTACCCTTAAGGACCAGCGGTTATCCTGTCTACGCGCTCCATGCCCGACCCATGCCCATTTCCACTTCTTTATTTCAACTATGATATTCTAACCCCCGTTTGTCCCCTAATCCACTCTGCTCTCTTCTTGTCTCTTAAGGTTACACCTACCATTTTTCTTTCCATTGCTCGCTGCGTCGTCCTCACTTTAAGCTGAACCCTCTTTGTAAGTCTCCAGGTTTCTGCTCCGTAGTTAAGTACCGGCAAGATACAGCTGTTATATACCTTCCTCTGGAGGGATAGTGGCAATGTACCTGTCATAATTTGAGAGTGCTTGCCGAATGTGCTCCACCCCATTCTTATTCTTCTGGTTACTTCAATCTCGTGGTTAGGCTCTGCGGTTATTACCTGCCCTAAGTAGACATAGTCTTTTACAACTTCAAGTACACTATTACCTATCTCGAAGCGCTGCTCCTTTCCGAGGTTGTTGTACATTACTTTCGTTTTCTGCAGATTAATTTTAAGACCCACCTTTCTGCTCTCCTTGTCTAACTCCGTAATCATGAGTTGCAATTCGTCCCCTGAGTTACTCAGCAATGCAATGTCATCAGCAAAGCGCAAGTTACTAAGATATTCTCCATTAACTCTTATCCCTAACTGTTCCCATTCTAGGCTTCTGAAAACCTCCTGTAAGCACGTGGTAAATAGCATTGGGGAGATTGTGTCCCCCTGCCTTACACCCTTCTTGATTGGTATTCTGCTGCTTTCTTTATGAAGCACTATGGTAGCAGTTGATCCCCTGTAGATTTCTTCGAGGATGTTTATATATACTTCATCTACGCCCTGATTCCGCAGTGTCTGCATGACAGCTGATATTTCTACTGAATCAAACGCCTTCTCGTAATCTATGAAGGCTATGTATAGTGGTTGGTTATACTCTGAGCATTTCTCTATTACCTGATTGATAGTATGAATGTGGTCAATTGTTGAGTAGCCTGTTCTAAATCCTGCTTGTTCCTTTGGTTGATTGAATTCTAATGTTTTCTTTATTCTGTTAGCAATTACCTTTGTAACTAGCTTGTATATTACAGAGAGCAAGCTGATCGGCCAATAATTCTTCAAGTTCTTGTCATCCCCTTTCTTATGTATTAGGATGATGTTAACGTTCTTCCAAGACTCTGGTACCCTTCCCGTCAGGAGACACCTCGTAAACAGGGTGGCTAGTTTTTCTAACACAATCTGTCCTCCATCTTTCAGCAGGTCTGATGTTACCTGATCCACACCAGCAGCTTTGCCTCTTTGCATGCTCTCCAAAGCTTTTCTGACTTCTTCTATCATTACTGGTGGGGTGTCATCTGGGTTACTGCTAGTTCTTATAGTATTAAGGTCGTAGTTGTCTCGGCTACTGTACAGATCTCTGTAAAACTCCTCCGCTATTTTAACAATCCTATCCATATTGGTAGTTCTTTTGCCTTCTTTGTCCCTTAGTGCATACATCCGACTTTTGCCTATCCCAAGTTTCCTCTTCACTGCTTTGATGCTTCCTCCGTTTTTCAGAGCATGTTCAATTCTCTCTATGTTATACCTTCTTACATCGCATACCTTACGCCTATTAATCAACTTCGAAATCTCTGCCAGTTCTATTTTGTCTGTTGTACTTAATTGAGACTTTCATGATTTGACGCTTCTTAATTAGGTTCTTCGTTTCCTGGGAAAGCTTGCCAGTATCCTGTCTAACTACCCTGCCTCCAACTGCATTTCCGATGGAGGCGGAAATGTCATAGGCTCGTGTGCTCAGATTTGGGTGCACATTAAAGAACCCCAGGTGGTCGAAATTTCCGGAGCCCTCCACTACGGCGTCTCTCATAATCATATGGTGGTTTTGGGACGTTAAACCCTACATATCAATCAATCAATTTGTGTAGTTTCAGCCCAGAGATGAGTGCCGAAGGAGGTTGGCTTAGTGATACTAGCTATATGGCGTCATGTTACGCTCAGCTGTATATTCGGTTGTGAAGACCAACAACCGGTTTTTTTTTATCCATGAAGTTATCTTAGGGAAATGCAGTTAGAACTGTGTGATTCTCTGGCGGTGTACGTCACAGCGTTTGTCTGCCGTATCTCCTGAAAACCATGTAGGTGTATTTATATTGTTATTTCATGACGTACAATTTTATTCAACCAGTATTCTGTTTATTTGCTACAGAAATAATCACTGAACAAGTTTTTTCAGTATGCTCAACAGCATGACACCATAATTTTTCATCATCAACTGAAATAGAGAATGCTTCTAAGATGATTGCCTCCATGCAATTTGCAGTGAATCTAACTATTTCTAGCTCTTCACAAGAGCCTCAGAATAATTTTTCATGCCCTTGAATGTAAATGTAACTTGCTTCTCCTCCAGAACTTGAAGTTAGCTGCTCCAGCTTGCTCCAAAATGAAAAATTTTGCTGCTTCAAAAATTGATCCAGATAGGAAGATCGCGCCTCGGTAACATAAATGCAATCACCTTTAGCGGTGATAGCGCACCTAAAGAAATCCGAATTGATATCTGGTTATAGACGTGTGCATGTGGGGGGGGGGGCGCAAAGCCAGCCCCATACATTGATATGATAGGGGGCACTACGACGAACCTTCACTCTCCCCCTCCCCATCCGCACCTCCCCCTGAAGAGGAACCCCTCGCCTATGTAAGTACTTGGTCGTTAATGCACACTACTTTTGTGCGTTTATAGTTAGCTCCATTCCCGGCAGGTTCTTGGTTTGTATGTACATATTAACGAGGTTTCACTGTAACGATCGTACTTTGAGTGCTTGTGTGTGTGCGTCTGTGCGCTGCAATCAACTACATGTTTCAGTTAGCTTGGTGCAACATCTTTCACTATGCACGAAATTTACACAGTGCCGACCAAGGTAAAAAATATATTCGTAGAATATTCGCAATATGTCACTCCTGTACATAATCCCACTTTTGTTGTTTAGTTTTTGTGCTTATTTTGCGGGCTTGCTACTTCTGCATAAATGAATATGTAAGTGAAGGAGCATTAAACTAAACTCAAGCTCAATTCTCTTCCTTTGTGTGTGTCATGGAAAGCCCGTGCGAGCTTCAAACACAGAGGTAGCTGCTCCGAAAGCACATTCTGCCGGCTCCAATGGCTCCTCCTGAATGATGAAAGGCATTCCCACCACTGCGTTAATGGTTTATAGCTGAATCTGCTGCTTTGGCGAGTTGGTTCATGATTAAAATATGTTTACCGGCGAAAAAAAAAGACAGAACAGTCAGTAAGGAAACACACACAGTGCTTTGTGCGTGTTTTCTTTCTTGTGTGCGTGTTTCCTTCCTGAATATTCCGTCTTTTCTTGCCCTGGTAAGTCTATGATAATTATTTTTGTTACTTAATCGCGTCGAGGTTAGTTCAGCTGCTAGAAAGTATTTTCGTCACGGCGCGGAGTTTATGCGAAAATGGCAGGAGCCTGACTGCCACAGTTTTGATGAAAATGAATAGTGTTAAAAAAGACCCTCTTTTGAGTTATTGCTTTCAGCTGAATGCGAGGTAGCTTTGTTCAAGGTCGCTTTTTGCACGAACCATAGACGTTGCAATGTTCATACTTGAAGTTGGGGCTGACCGGCAGCTTCACGTGAAATACAGCGCTGGAGGGTGGGAGGAGGGGGCTAGAAATAGAAAAAAAAGAAAAGTGAGCCCCGCAACTATTTGCATCAGGGTGGGACACTTTAGCAGTACCTCACAAGGGAACGGATTGGGATAGAGAAAGAAGTGAAGCTTGAGGGAAAAGTAAAAGATTGGGACACTGTGGAGGGAGTGCGAGGACGGGGCACAGATCAGGGAGAGCTACGCTAGTGGCAGGGGATCACGGCCGACGCCACCGTTCAGCACAAAATCTACCGAGCAAGTCCATGAGGGAACCAGCGCTGGAGTTACCATGACTACCCTGGTGGTGAGAGCGCGCACTTCTCAGCTGCTCCCGCAGACGAGAGTGGCGGCTGGTAGATGCGGTGCGTGAACGCATCGTCGTTATAAAGCCAACGGGCGCTGGCGGTACTGCTGCGTATTCAAGTGCAGGTATATATAAAAAGAGGGAGCATGTATAGAGGAAAGGGAGGACGTAGAAAGAGGAGGCGGCGTTGCATCCAAGTGGTCAGGCGAGCTAAATTCTGCTCTCGCTCTCCTGTCTAGTACTGTCGGGCTTGTTTTTAAACCTAATGGCTCGTGTCTGCTATATATATTCGGTAGCGAAGACCACTACCAGTGGAAAAAAGGGCCAAACTTTAAACGACGTTTTGCCGGAAATACAAAAAGCGTATTATGCAACATATGGCATATGTAAACCTTTTTTTATTTTAATCTGGACCGCTGAGCGTTGAGTCATGTACTTAGGACTAAGTTTTCATGCGCCCATCTATCTAACCACCAAAACTCCATCTTAAGATACGATAGACAGGTAGGTTTTTTTTTTTAACAGTTGCGTGTAAAGAAAAGCTGCCTTGTTCACGTTCACCTACGCCTTTAAGCTGTTATAAAAGATACTCTCGTGGTGAACACTCGATGCCGATATGCCTCTGTTTTAACTCTATTTGTGCAAAAGACACGAATCTTGTTACGAACACAGCAGCGGACTACTCGAAGCTTAGCTTTCTGGAGTCAGCCGATGTGGTAAGCGTTTTTCTCACTGGCTGTCATGCCTAAGTAATATCGAAATTTATTTCTTGCTAAGGAATTATCAAATGCCTCCAATTTTTACTCGTTTGCCACATTTTAAGTTATTTCGCTTGACTGTGTTGGCCTAAAATGAAGGTGTCTGTTCAACATCGATAATTGCTAGGCTTTATTGTGCCAAACAAGATATCATTTTGAGGTACGCTGTAGTGTGCGTATCAACATTGTGACCACGTCGGGTTCTGAAATGCGCACATATATCTTGCGCACATATATTTACACCCTCATTGAAGTGCGGCCACCGTGGTCGCTAATCTATCCTGCGCCCTCAAGAATAGCAGCAGTGCGACACCACGCGTGCTATGCTCCACAGTGGTTTGCTTGATCAATGTCCCTGTGTATACATACCGCGGACAGAGCATAAAAGCGATGCTAGAAAAAAGAAATTGACGCAGCTACCACTTACTCTCCCTTTGTTTTGTTTTACTGCAGATTTCGGCAGCGTCGTGTTGTCGCAGCACGGAATTATCAATGGGGGCATGTCAGCCAGCACTATAGCATTAGCCCAAAACCCAACACGCAAGCAGTAAATGAGGAAGAGAGAGCTGCCATCATGGCACAGCACTGTCCCTTCGATACTGTAGGCGCAATCTGCTGTGCAGGGCTTCTCTCTGTTTTTTAGTGCTTTTTATGTGAGAGTAGCCTTCAGACAACGTTATTTTTCTGAACCACAGTGCAGTATTACTGGCGCAATGGCTTTTCGAACTGTTCATTCCAAAATGAAGCACGGCAGCGGCGCACGTGCGAGCTCTCCGAGTGGTTCACTGCGGCCGGTCGTCTGAGCTCGAGCAGCTGAGTTGTGTCACAACTCTCCGCCAGGTGCTCAGATAAACATACTTACATAAAGAGCGGACACTACAGTAGGGCCCTGCGGCTCAGCTACTTCATTGCTTTTAGCGCCACGAGTGGTTAGTCAGACCCGATAATGTCTTCAGCATAAATAAAATAACAAAACTTTCTCCTTCCGACGCTGGGATTTGAACCCGCAACCTCCTGCTCTGAAAGCGAGTGTCTTTACCACTGGGCTACACACCAACGCTTCCCCGAAGGGACTACATGCACAAAAAACACATGTAAACCACATGATTGTGCCTCGGTCATATTTTACTGTTTTCTGTTGTAAGGCATTAAGCGTCATCAACGGTACATGATGTAGAGCGGAAATAGAAAATTGCACCAATTCATAAAATTTATTTGGAAAAAAATTGATGCCAAACTTGGGTATTCATTGTCCTCCTGAAGAGGCTATTACATGTCTTTAAAAAAAGTAAAAGCGAGGATGGGTACGCCATCTAGCGGTTGATCAGACTCTTTCTTGGTGGGCCGCGAAAAGGCTCCAGTGGCCGCTCTTTATATAGTATATTTCTTTATGGGGTGCTCTTTTCGGTGCGCCACCTATCCAGCGCTGGTCCCCCATAGACCTCCCTACCTCGGCCAGGAGGGCTGCGCCGCGCACGTTTCGCCAGCCGTCTTTCAAGCGAACCAATTCGAGTACCCCGCCCGCTCCCGCCTTCTGCCTGCACTCTCTGAGCACGTCCCCGCGCTCTGCGTGCGCTGTTGTATGGTCGCTCTGCTCGCGCAGCGTCACCTGTGACTTGCTCCAAAGGTATAAAAATATTGTAAAAACGTTTTTGTGGTATGAATCCCACCAGAACCGAGAGCGACTCATTGGCAACCTTTGCGGAACCAAGCAAGTCAAACACGATGTCTTTGAGCGATTGCTATGTGCATGTCGATGGTGAACAGCCACCTTTCCATGACTTTGAAAGTGAGGTGACGGCGCGAATTTTCTTTGTACATTACCAGTAAAACGCGCATTCGTTGCGGCAGTTGTAACTTTTTTTTTCTTTAAACAGTCGTGTCTTCTCGGAGCTGTCGGCAAACCACGACCACGCTTTCACGTACGTTTGCATATAGCGTTTGGATTTTGACTGCTTATTAGTAGCCATGTTTGTGGCGCTGTTTTGAATTTGTTAAGGGTATCAACGTGCGAAAAGACTAAACTTGCGTCTGCGCTGTTGAGTCCCTGGCGTCATTGCAGTTTCCGTCTCATAAGAGTTTTACTTTTGCCAAACTTTTCGTCGGATTGTTTTGAAATGAGAGCGCACTACTTAGACACGGACAGAAATACAGGGACAAGCGCTTACTACCAACTGAAAATTTATTCGGAAAACTATGAAATATATACTGACAGATGAAACGGAGTCATGGCACATACGATAAGACCAAATCACGGACCAAAATAACAGAACCGATGAAAGGTATATTTACGTCAGCCCTGCCTTACCAACGCCTACTGTGCCTTTTAATGTCTTTCTGTCCGCGTCTAAGTAGTGTGCTCTCATTTCAAAACAATCATCCATCACCAACTCGCCCAGTTAACCATATTGACAAATTGCGTTTCACCGGATGTGAACAACATTGTATCGTAAGTTAATTGCCTCCTTGGATTTTTTTACTGCTCCTTTCAAAACATGATGATAATGTATTTTATGCCCACTTCGACCATACGTGTTTTCTATAGCTCATGTTTCATTTCGAATAATATGCATGCCATTGATCACGCAGCGTGTTCACGGATTCGAATGTCGCTTTGGTTGTTTTGGGAGCTCGCTTGGATGCATGAGTAGTGGTTAGTATGAAGGTGAGTGAGTACTTGTGAATGTGAGTGGACGTGATAGCACTCAGTATGAGTAGTCGTGAGTATAAACGTGAGTGAGCACACGTGAGGGTGATCGGGTAGGCGTGAGTATGAACGTGAATGAGTGCATATGAGTGCGAGTAGTCGTGAGCGTGAATGTGAATGAATACTTTTGAATGTGAGTAGTCGTGAGTGTGAATGTGAGTGTGTACTCATGAGCGTGAGTCGTTATGCCGCACAGAGAGACGCGGCTACAGAAGCAATGAGTGGTCGTGCTGTGGAAGTGCCCTAATGGTGCTGACATTATTAGCGACAGTTGACTGCACAAGCGGTTTGAAGCCAGCCAGCCCCCCCCCCCCCCCCCTCACACACACACACCAAATTTTTATTGCGATATAGTGTCAGCTCGATAACAGAGGTTTCAAGTTGGAAGGAAACGTGAATGAGAACTAGTACTCAGAAATCGAGATTTGACTTTTCTTCAAAAAGTGATTGTCACTCGTGCAGCGGATTGCGATCAGCTAGCGTGTAGAAAACGATGCCGGATACGCCAAGCATCGCGCGGTTGGCATTTTGATGATGCGCTGTGCGCGCGCACTGTGTATCGTGGGGCCACGGCGTACCAAGCGTGGGGGCCTGCCTCGGCGTGGCGGCGTCTGCAGTGACGGCACCTCCTCCCTGTCTCTCCGAGTGCGCTGCTTGTTTCGTAGTACTGCGTTCGAGGAAGTTTTAGCAGGTTACGGAGATACGGAACGCAAATACGGTACGAGACTACGGTACCACTCCTCCTATCTCGCTCATTGTGCTTTCGCCGCTTCCAACTCCAGTGAAATAACCCAAACAACGCAAAGGGCTTGTAAAAATTTACTGTGCAAAGGGTCATGCCTTATCGTTGCCTGTAAACCTGTCGATGTCCCTACTAATCGGGGTGGGTACTTTAATAAAATACTACACGAGTGCTCGTACAGCCACCTTCGCGTATCCCGTTATCAGACCGATTCCAGCACGCACTTCAAGTACAACGAGCTGGAGAGGAGGAGCGCTCAGTGCCGTGCCGTACTTGCGTACAGTATTTGTGCAACATGCATAGCTAAGGTGCAGCAAACCATGCCCATTCCCCCCTCCGATTTGTTTTCGCCTTATTATACAGATAGGAGAGTAATAATTCTAAGGAGTGCCCCCCCCCCCCAGAAAAAAATTCTGCCTACGCGTCTGGTAACGAGTTTTACCTCTCTAATGTGCGCATCCTCGGTACGGTCGCGCTGTATTGTAGGCGGAGGTTCCCTGTTTGAAGTGATGCTTGGAGGTTGGCGTATACATGGAGCTGCTGAGACGGACAACGTGCGCCAAGAAATGACACATACGCGCGCTTCTTAATCCAATGGTAGTTCGCACACGCGAGGCTTTTGAGGACGCCCATCTAAAACTGTCTGTCGACGAGTTGATACTGATTTGCATGTCTTTTTACTCGCTCCGTTAGTATGAGTGATGCGATCTTTTGTCAAGGGCGATTGTTTGTTGACTGCATATTTTGTCTTAGCTGTTGAAGGCGCAATATGTCGCCTTGAAATGCAGTTTTCTGTAAGCCCTAATGACCTTTGCAGTGATATATTCGAGGCGCAGCGTAGATCCGCTCACGCTAACGTTGAAAAAATCAGTACTGGCTTTTGAGAGTAATGACTTCTGTTTATTAAAAACCAAATTGAGGCGCAGATATTGTACGACGTTTAGAGCACAGCTCGTATATACAGCGCCTTAAAGTCTTGAAGTGATTTGTCAGTGGTCCTTTCATACTGACGCACAGCACGTGCCTATTACAAGACGAGGTTCCCTCCTTTTTGTTCATTAAAATGCACGTTCGGAGATGAAGTGTTGAACGTGGATGCGAGAATAAACGTGGATGCGAGAACGTGGATGCGAGAACGTGGATGCGAGAATTTTCTATGGACACTGAGCAATAGAGGATAAACAAAAATAATTTATGTAGGCATATTCCTAGCCTTGGCGACTGCGGAGTCACTGGAAAATTGGAAACTGGCACTTGAATCGGCGGAAACTAATCTCGTAACAAATCTTTATGCAACAATGCATTAGTGAGATTTCATAAAGGCACCTGCTTTCGCACCAATTCTCAAGAGTGCAGGGGCCCTTATCTGAAAGGTAATGTTACCGCTGCTTAGAGAGTCAGATTACTTTTGGCGGTAACTCTATTGAATGGGTCAAATGACACACATTGGAGGGGGAAGTGATCCTTCAGTTTCATCTATTCAACTGACTCGCGCTAGCTTTGCGCAACTATTGTTAAAAATAGTGGAGTATTTATTGTGAGAAAGCCCGATGACACTCTCCGCTGTGCCTAGTCACTGCAAAAAGAGTGACAGAGAGAGAGAGAAAGAGCTCAATTTCTAATTAACAATATTTTAACAAAACTCACCCGAATAACGGACCAGGCTTTTCGGCACGGTAAAATACGAAGTGCGAAAACATTGTATGAGAGTTTGAATGAAGCAGTTAAGGTAGGCTTCGCTTACATAAATGCTGTGAGCAAAGCCAACTAAAAAGTGCGAATGCGATGTGCGTGTCAAATGCTGTGAAAGGCACGGCAGAAATCGGCAAGAAGTTTCCATATTTATTTATGATCGTTATGGATAAATGATAACGTGGTGATAGCTGGACGTTAGACTTGTGACTTGCTCTGTTGCCTTTCCTAATCACCTTGAGCAGCCATGAAGAATAAAGTGCGTAAAACAGGACGTCATAATGTGGCGACGAAATGGAAGTGTAAAAGCAGTTTTCTAAAATTTTAAGAATAAGGAGTTTACATTGACGCAATAAAAAGCAATAACAAAACAACAAGTACAAATAGGCATGGCAAGCATATGCGTTGTCATGATTCATTACCGTGTGAAACATGAGTGGGAAATGGTAGTTTTGGAACATGCTATCCGGTAACAAACTTGCTGGGCACATTGATGTGGAATTCTTTTAAACAAGAATGGAGATTTTTGAGGCTCTTTATTATTAACCCTTTTTGGTCCGTTGGCTTTTCTAACCAATGGGAGTGTAGTGCCTCGTTGACAAGGCGAATGGCTCATATGACTTTTCTCGCGTGAATTGCCAGGCAACATATCATGGCGCATACACTACGCGGAATCACGCCAAGCCTAAAACAGGTCGCCTGCTAAAAAGTGAATTTTTTTCTGTTTCAGCAATATTTTTTTACTTCCGCCCTTCAGCAATCCCCCTCCCCCATCCTGCTTTAGAGTCTTTTGCATATGATCACTTCAAATAGGCTATGAATCACCGTGCATACCACGCACAGAGCCACCTTCACTCACTCTATTCTATTATTACGCAGAACGTCACCACAGATGCAGACAAACCTCAAAAATAGCAACCAGAAGTGAGCACAAAAATGTGCATGGTGGACGTGCCGGCAGCACGTGCCGTCGATATATTGTATAATAATCAGAGTGCTTCGACTTCCTTAGTAGGCGTGACCAATTTAATAAATTTCCCGCATACATGCTGGCGATGCCCCACTAAACCTGCACCTCGAGCTATATCGTCTATTTTAATGAAAATCCATAATATTCATTTAGTATGCCCAATTGTTTTATACGCTGGCTATTTTTTCCACGTTTGCGTATAATGAGCGCAAACTGCACAGTGATTATAGACACAAAAGTTATGAGGGGTTTACAAGAAACCACATCTAAAGGCAATGTATTGTCCCTTCAGCAGTGCAGACATAATCTGCAATGAGCGTACGATCACCCTTGATAATTTATTGTGTCATTCACATAACATGTACCAGTACAAAAACGTGCATAGCGGTGTCAACTCGTTGATTAGTTTGATTTGGCTGTCCGCGACAACCCTGCTTACGCAGTCTGCCAATGAAAGTTATCCACGTGCGCATATCCGTAAATAAGGCCCCTGCAATCGTCACTTCCAGCACGAAGCTAACGAGCCCTCCGAGTGAGCGCAACCCACAGAGGAAGGAGAGAGAGCTCCAAAGATGCGCACATTTTCGCGAACGCAAAACTGCCGTACACGCAACGCACTCCACCAGAAAGGCGACGCAGAGAGGAAGCGCCGTCTCCATTTTCACGCCGACGCGACGGTGAGCCCCAGCGCCCGCCTGCCCCGCTAGTGCAGTGAGAAGGGGCTTGGGGCAGTGGAAGCAATGGAACGACCACGTCATATTTCATAGCCGCGTCTTTGGCGATGTTCTGACGGGCGACCATAGCAGTGGTGGTGTAGTCACCCTAGTACTGAAGCTGTCGAGAGCGTCTCCATTTGGCGCGTGCGCGTAGTAGCCTACGAAAGCGAGTAACTACGCGTTTCGTCTGCTTGTAGCGTATTGCCAAGGTGAAAGAATAAGTTAGGTGATGAGACTACGTCGGGCGGCGCGTCCAGATTGTGTTCACCGCCTGAGCTGTTTCCGCTTGATGCGACAGATGGAGAGTGGGCCATCAGTCGTGGGTTTGGTGAGACGGAGGGAATCTACGACAAATTTGGATAAGAATAGATGAGGAATGCAATATCAGCTTGGTTAGTGATCATAAACGCATAACATTACAAATAGGACATAAAACTGAAAATTCGAACATGAGATCTAAGTTTGGAAGCTCGTACCTAAATCACACACAAATCAAGAGCCAAAGACGAAGTAGGAAAACCACCGCACAAAGACTGGGAGTATAGTGAACTGTTACACGTAACTACAGTGTACTAGAAGGCATATAGTTTCTCAATATACACTAGAGGGAACTGTGGCGCTAGTGTCTATGGGAGGTGCAACACACGGCGCTTCAGCGAGCATGGGAATGATGGGTAGTACACACATTCGTCGAATTTTCGTACTTCTGGCCTGCTTCTGGCTCCGTGTGTGTCCGTGTAGCTTGAAGCTGTTTTTTTTTTCATGAAAACATAAATTAGCAAATGTTCACCGTTTGCGGTTCACAACCTTATTCTTTTAGGCTTACCATTTCAAACCAAGTCACTAAATTGAAAAGGGTTTGTTTCTTCTTTCAAAACAAAACTGAAACAGCAATAAACAAAGCCACAAGTACGATTCGCCGCCCGCAAGTACGAAGACTAGGCAAATGTGTGTACTACCCATCATTCCCTTGGTCGCTGAACGATCGCAGCGCCAGAGTGCCCTCTAGCTAATTTTGGGAAACTCTATGCTAGAATGGGGCAGTGGAGTGAACGAGGCGGCCGCGCCGCATCTCGGCTGATTCTCCGGCGGGTGACAGTAGCGGCGGCGCTGTTGTCCCATGGTACTGAGATCTCAGGAGCGTCAGCATTGGGAGCGCGTGCGTCGTATCCTGCGAAAGGGTCCAATTTCTGATTTTCAGCGCGTTTAATGCCTTTCTGAGCCTTTATCAGTGGTCGCCCCTGCTATGCGCCATGGTGCACGAGTGAATATGAAGGCACGCTGGAATTGCGTCGATACATTCACTGTTTGAAGAGCCTGCCCACCCACACACAAAGAAAAGAAAATGTCAATCGGAATTTGCACGGATCTGCCTAGCTTATCACTCAAGCAGCGCTTTGAGCTGCGTTACATAATAAGTGGCTACTGGCGAACTACATAGAGAGGAGAAGTATCAATACTGCTATTAAATTATACGCTCGTTTTGTCGGCAGTCTCTACGATATGCAGAGCACAGTGTTCCTTATATGAGCCTCCATGCGCTCGATCGTTTCACGAGAAACCCGAGTGTAAGTAACGCTGTTACGACATTTATATCGGTGACGACTCAATTTTATCATGCCAGTTTTGCGGAAGATAATAATTATTGCTTCCTGAAAGGCTCATTACATATTGAACATATGAAAAAACACAAGCGTTATAAAAACTGCCAATTGTATATATAGCCTGTCTGCTAATCTGCGTAAATTAATTGTAACCAGTTCTCATTTTGTATCGACAGCTTAAATTGTGCTGCTTTTCAAATATTCTATTGGCGTGACGCCATTGCAAGCCAGCAAATTCATGACGATGTTTTGTATTATAATGATAGTTTTATTATTAAGAGTCAAAAGTGTAGGCAGAGAGTTGTGCATCTTGTTTTGAGAAATTTAACTTCTATATGTACACACACACACACACACACAATATATATATATATATATATATATATATATATATATATATATATATATATATATATATATATATATATATATATATATATATATATATATATATATATATATATATATATATATATATATATATATATATATATATATATATATGACGCTATGATGAATGGGAGACGTGGCCTGGCTCATACCCCATGTTTATTCCGTTCTCCTTCTTCCTTCTCGGCTTCTATCTACCATCACTTCATACGTCACAGGATTCCCCCTCCCCCGAAAGATGGCACCGTTTATAACCTACGAAAAATTGAAGAAGCCAATGAACAGACAATGTCCAAATTCACAGTATGACGTCCCGACAGAGTTCCACAGTCTCTTTAAATCTTCAAGCCCGAGGGAGCAGTCCGGTGAACTCTATAACAACTCTGGTGGGCGAGGCTGACTGTTGCGTTCCGGACAGAGCGGGATACACGTGGATACTGACAGTACTGCTAGAACTCTTGTTCTGGCTGACCAAGGTTGGAACGCCTTGTTGCATCGGCAGCTCGGATGTCGTCGGGGTTGTAATTTTCGCCGTGAATGGTGCAATTCCCATGCTTCTTGCTTGCGTGCTTCTCGACAGACTGTCATGGAGTGCCTGAGTGCTTGCGGTTTGCAAGCAGTGCTTCCGCGTCTTTCTCGGCGCTTTCTGTGGTGTTGCAGTCGGCGGAATAGCAGGCGCTGGAAGCGTTTCTGGCGACTTTTCTTTGTCCGAAAGTGTCTGACGTCTTGTTGGTTTGGAGATCTTATTTTTCGATGTTCTTTAACTGGTGAACGCGCTTCAATTGAATTTGGCGTTCGCCGATGCCCTCGTTGCAGTCTCTCTTGTTGTTTTCTGAGTTGGTGAACTTCGTTTTGCTTGCTTTGCTGGTGCTGCTCAGAAGATGGCTGTAGTGGCGCCTTTTCTGGAATCGGGCATTCATTTCCTTCGAGGTTTGACGCGTCCTGTAGAAAGCTGATGCATGGTGAGCTGGTGTCTTGCTTATCTGGCATAGTTGGTAATGTGCCATCATTATGCTCTTCAAAGACTTCGGTAAGGTGTTCCAGTATGGACGCTTCGGGCAGACAGCTGCGTGCGAGGTTTCGTGTATGTATTACTTCTGCCTTTTTTCGGTTCTTGGAGCTGTAAGCACTGTATGGGGATACCACAGGTGACGTGGCATTACCAGGTTTTAACTGCAGATTTTGGCAAGTCTGTGGTGCCGCAGCAACGACACGAAGCTCTTCAGGGGCTTCTTCGCAGTTCACTACGAGTGGTTCTTGCACCTGGTAGCTTGCGACGTTCGATGCGTCTCAGCCTTCTGCTTTGCTTCGACTGTCCAGTGTGTGTGCACCGCACTGTGATGAATGAACATGTCCGGAAGGAGCATGGCTTGACAGGGTATTTTTGTGAAGCGTTAGGTCGTCTACCGAGGTCGCGGCGTCCTTATGAGGTGAATGGTGAGCGATAGGAGCGCTTGAAAAACCGCATCAAGGAAAATCGCGTGGTGAACAACGTATGCGAGACGAAGAATTAAGAGCATCAGGTCGGTGGGCAACGTCTCGCGTCATAGGTTGAAGTGAGGACTTTCGAAATGCCGGCTTTCGTGCAGGAGGGAGGCGCGCTCGATGGCTGTGTTTTTCCCAAAATACGCGTTGTCGTCTGCCACTGAACTCGTGTGCCACTTCGTCTTTTGTCAGAGGTCGAATCTTGTTGTGCGTTCGAATGGTTGAAAACTGCCTGTAAAATTGACGACTGAGTGCAGTTGTCTGTGGATGGTGGGTTACAAGCAAGTCTTCGTCGTAGTCGTCATCGTATTTTTCAAACCAAATGATCATTTCTTGTTTTATCTTTTGCCAAGACTCATTGTTGTCGAATATGTGGGTGAGGTAAAATTTAAATGCCTCACCTGAGATGTAGTCAGTGAAGTTTATGATCATCTACCGTTCCGACCAGGATGCAGCGGTGGCGTGGAGCTCGAAAAGGTCGAACCAGTCCTGTACGGGTCCGTCGTCCGCTGATCCGGTGTACTTGGGGATGTCAAGGTCAGCCGATGGTTCTGTCATGGTGCTGGTCGTTGTCCTCCTAGGCGATGATTCGGTAGTCAATGTACGGTCAGGGCGTCTTCTGCGGAACTGCGTCGATGATGAGTGACTGATGAAGGGGCAGGCAGGTCTCCATCCTGTCGACTCGTGTGACGCCATGATGAATGGGAGACGTGGCCTGGCTCATACCCCATGTTTATTCCGTTCTCCTTCTTCCTTCTCGGCTTCTATCTACCATTAGCAGGAATCGTGTGACGTATGAAGTGATGGTAGATAGAAGCCGAGAAGGAAGAAGGAGAACGGAATAAACATGGGGTATGAGCCAGGCCACGTCTCCCATTCGTCATAGCGTCACACGATTCCGTGACGCTATGAAATCAGAACGAAGAAAGCGTGACCAAAGAGCCGAAACGCATAGCAGTTCCTGCACGCGGCTCTTTCAGTACTATTCGACTGCAGCGCCGCCGCTACGGGCAACGTGGAAGGGATCAGGCGGCGATTCGCGGTCTCGACACTCAACACTTCTAGTACATTCTAACGAAATGACTAGGGAGATGGAAAAAGAGAAGAAAACTACGTGGTGGAAGGAAAGAAAAAGCAAAAACGTTGGCGGAACAGAGAAATCTGGGAAGCGATCGAGAAGCGACGCGAGGCATTACGGGAGCACAGGCAGACTAAAACAGAGAAGTGGCCGCAGGATGAAGTCAACCAAATATGGGATATATATTTCGAAAAAAGACATTGTGCAGAAATTAGTCCAGGCAAAAATTAAAGGTGAAAGTGGACGCTGGGTGACAGATATTCGCGAAAAAAAGGCCGCACCTAGAATATTTTGGAGCCACCTTAGAGCGTTAGGTAGGAAGTCTGTCACTATGCATCAACATATGGTACATAAAGGAGGAAATAAATTGGAAGGGTACAAAGCACTAGGTTATATCCGAAAGGTTACTGCAGATTCGTTTAAAAAGTTCGGCCGGAGGACTTTCCAAGGGAGTAAAAGTATGAAAAAGAGTGCAACCGAGGAGGAGCTACTACACGAGAATTTCAATTGGAAGAAGGCCAAAGGAAAAATGCCAAAGCGCACTACTCCGGGCTAAGCAAAAGTTAGCCGAGATGGAAGTTTCTCCAATACATGAGCCCACAAAACTCTCCTGCCCCAATTATTCACTCCCTGGTAGGGAGTCAACTCGGCACATGTCATCGTAAAACGCCCCCTGGTTAATGACTGAGTTTATGAACGACATGACCTTGTTAAACTCCCCAGGGAGTTTCAAATCACGTGGTTACAAACTCCCTATGGGAGTTTCAAAAACCCTTGTTGGACGTGACGTGCGTCTGTGTGTGTTTGTGTGTATGTACGAGCGTATGTTTGCACGTTGGTGTGAAGCACCAGTGCTTTGTGGGGCTGACCGTGTGAGCATTGTGTGGCTGACCGTGGGAGCAACTTATAAGTACAGCGAAGAATTGCAACGACCGGTTGGTGTTTACTGTGAACATTTCAATATATTTCGCACCGTTGAACCACGCTGGACATCGGTCCAATTCCTCAACGAAACGCCGCGAATGCCGCGCTTCAAAGGGGTGAGTTACAAAAAAATTCGAAGAGTGATTTAATGGTAACAAAAGTAAGCTGTTACGATCGTCAGCGATTGCTCCTGGAGGTTCAGCGCAAAAATTCGGAGCGGTCCGAAGAAGGCTTCACTCAACCACGGCAGGCTGACCGGCAACCGGTGTGAGAGTTGCGCCGGCGATGCACTCGCCCCATCCCCGCCGATGGTGGATTCTCAAAGTGTGACCGGTATTTCACCGGCTGCAACATCTAAGCGGTAGGAAGGCCTCGCTATGCCGTCGGTATCAAGCCGGTATCGTATCGAGCTCGCACTACGCGCCGGCCGCCGTGGCGAGCGCTACGAGCTAGCACCGACCACCAGCGAGGCAAAGAATGTGTTTCACAAAAAATAAAGGCTGCTGGGATGAATAACAGTCTTCTGCCCCTTGCGAACGCAGTTGTCAAATGATTAACTACAAGGCGAGCGCCGAACGAAGCGTAGTACGATCGTCAGCTATTGCACCGTGAAACTTCGAAGCGGTTCGAAGAAGGCTTCACTCAACCACGGCAGGCTGGCTGGCAACCGGTGTGAAAGTTGCGCCGGCGATGCACTCGCCCCGTCCCCGCCGATGGTGGATTCTCAAAGTGTGACCGGTATTTCACCGGCTGCAACTTCTAAGCGGAAAGAAGGCCTCGCTATGCCGTCGGTATCAAGCCGGCATCGTATCGAGCTCGCACTACGCACCGGCCGCCGTGGCGAGCTCTACGAGCTAGCTTGCACCAACTACCGGCGGGGCAATGAATGTGTTTTACAAAAAATAAAGGCAGCTGGGATGAGTAACAGACTTCTGCACCTTGAAACCGCAGCTGTCAAATAACTAACTCGAAGGTGAGCGCCGAACGAGGCGGAGACGCACAGAAACAGCGTACGGCATGCATGCATGCCCATGCAATGCATGCGAGCAACGGGAACAGCGATTGCCAACCGTCTCGTTCGTTTAAGTCTACCGCTCCGTAGCTTAAACTGCGTGGATAGCGGACACATATTTTTGTTCATGGGAAAAATAACGAGACGTAAACTGCACACCAGCAAGCATTTTGTGATCGCCAGCTGTCATTCATTGAATCACCGTGTCGTACTCGTGAGTGAGGCCTAGTCGTCGAACGCGGTAGCGGCGATTCGCGCGGCGGTCTATTTCGGTTCATCGCTGGAGCTGCTGAATGTGCCTTTTTAATGTGTTCATTCAAGGCCGCGTGGGTTTTGTGTATGATTCAGTGCATTTTATGGATCCACAAACAGTACTGCTAATGCAAATTCAGCCCTCACGACAGAGCGCCAACCGATAAAGCTTTTTGGCTATAGTTAAAGAATATTGAATATTAGGCAGGCTTAGGATAAAAGGTATGTGTGTTGAAGTGTTTACGTCAGGCAACCGCAACTTTATACCTACGCCGTGCATGTTCATTGCTCAATTATTAGCAAAAAAAGGGTCCTTTCAGGATTACATGGGAGGTCAAAACAATGTGGTGCCTATATGGCCTATATATACCTGGTGACTGAATCGTACGTGTGCACTGCGGGGGGCAAGCTGTGGTGAGAGTGGGTGTTGTAATATTACGTGAACGTTGTGAGCAAGTTTGTGTACTGTAGTCATTGTTGTGTGCTTCGAACGTAATGCAATTAAATTTATGCTTGCGCATGGTATGGCTGCTGACGTAACTTTTTTCTCGGTTGATGCAAAAAATTTACTCTCATACTGACCTGAACAGTTCCCCGATCGATGTAAATAACCCCCCCCCCCCCCCCCTGGCACCATGCAAAAACCCGCTACTGATGGGAGTAAAATTTTACTCCCTCCGGTCGGTGTTTATAAAACTCCCATCGGGGCGTGCGCTGGAGGACAAGGTCACTACTCCCATCTCGGCTTATTTCTGTTTACAGTAGATGGGGTTCCTATTCGCCTCATTAACGAACAATAGACATAGCACCAAAGAAATCCGTAAAAAGTGCTTACATGAGAAGGAAATACCAGACACTTGGCGGAAACGTAGAATGAACTTAAATCTATAAAGGCAAGAGAGAAAAGGTAACATTCAAGCATACAGGCCGCTAACTATTACATCTGTGTTATACAGGTTGGCGATGCAAGCAGTAAACATAAAAGTAGAAACTTGGGCAGAGCAAAATAACAATTTGGGAGAACCTCACAATGGATTAGTAATTGACAGGCGGTTAGATGATAACCTGTTTGTTCTTACTCAGTGTATAAAAACATCAAAAATAGAAAAAATACCCTTATGAATAGCTTATCTGGACATCACTGGGGCGTATGACAACGTTAATCAGAAAATTTTGTGGTACCTATTCAAGGAAGTGGGCATAGGTTACGACTGCATACAGCTTTTCAGCGAAATATACCCAGAAAGCACAGTTTGCATACAATTGGAAGGAACAAGTAGTAATGACAGCGTTGAAATTAGCAAGGGGCTGAGACAGAGATGTCCTTTGTCCCCGCTGTTATTCATGCTGTACATGATAAGGTTTGAAAAAGCGCTGGAGGGTAGCAACACTGGGATTATTCTGTCACACAAAGAGGCTGGTGCGATGGCTGAGCAGAAGCTTCCAGGTCTATATTACGCAGACGATTTAAGGCCTTCACCTTAACTAACGGTGTTGTGTCATAAGTACCGTGGTCGGAAGTGCGCCTGTAATGTTGCGAGAAGTTTACGATGAAGCACCAGAGACATCCAAAAACGATAAAATCTGGCTTGATTATATCAATCTCTGCAAACTAATTATAATCACGTGAATATAGTGAACGTAAAAAAACACGTCTGCATCAGAGAAATAGTATGCACATTGATTTTTGTTTAACAACTTTTAAGTTTTCTTCATCCATATAGGCATAGACGATTGGCATGTTCGCTTTAAGGTCCCAAAACCACCATATGATTATGAGAGATGACGTAGTGGAGAGCTCTGGAAATTCAGACCACCTGGGGTTCTTTAACGTGCACCCAAATCTGAGCACATGGCCTACATAATTTTTACCCATATCTAAAATACCGCCGCCGCCGCAGCCGGGATTTGATCCCGCAACCTGCGGGTCAGCAGCTGAGTACCTTAGCCACTAGACCACCACGGCGGGTTATATAGGCATAGATGAGGCAGCTCGAAAAATGACAACCGCATTTAAAACAAGAATTTACTTTTCCGACGTGATGAGGAGCTGGGTCGGTTACGCATAGACCCACACTATCAGTGTGGGTTTATGCGCTACCGACCCAGCTTCAGATGCATCCTCCTTTTCACGTGGAGGAGGCCCGTCACTACTGAAGTCGAAGCACTGCCTTTTGCATGCGATTCTGTTTATTCATCATCACCGTGCTTTGGAGTCACTCTCTCTATGCGCAATAAATTTGACTTACTTTCAGCGGTCGGGTCAGGCGCTTCAGAAGCAGTTGAACCTTTCAGCCCCCATGGCTGTAGAGTTGGCAGTAGAGCCAGCCGTATTCGCAGAGATTACTGTGCTTTTCGCTGCACGGTGGGGAATTTTAGGCAGCCCTGGTAAAATGGCAAGCACAACATCCACATTCGGCACAGGTTTCTCTGGTGCGTTCATCTGGTCGTGTAATTTCCTTGTATTCTTCATGATATGTGGAAAAGATTGCTTCTTCCGGACATGCTTCGCGCACATGCATGGTCAGTAGGCTGCAAGACTCTTTCAGCTCTGGGGATAGCCCGTGGCCACTTGTGCGCGTGGCCAAGCGCTCTTGTTCACGCGCAGCCTTGAAAAGCGACACACGCTCTGTTGAAGCTTCCGATACCCCGGCTTGCCATTCGGGACAAAACGCTACTTGCCCAATTTGAGGCGCACCCAGCGACAAGGCCACTCACACATTCTCGGAGTCATATGCAGCGTCGAGGTATACGTGCACTGATTCACAAAGTGCGAATCAGTATAACAAATTCACTGGCAGTGCTCACAGGCACAAGGCAACGTGTTTTTAATCACAAAATCCCATGCATACAAAGCTTTTAGCGAAGATGTTTTTTGCGCGCAAATACCTGACACGCTGCCTGTAATATACCTATAATATACCGCTGCCTGTAAATACCTGTAAAAGTCTATGTCTACTTAGGGTAGGTAATAACCGCAGAGCCTAACCACGAGATTGAAGTAACTAGAAGAATAAGAATGGGGTGGAGCACATTCGGCAAGCACTCTCAAGTTATGACAGGTAGATTGCCACTATTCCTCAAGAGGAATGTATATAACAGCTGTATCTTGCCGGTACTTAGCTACGGAGCAGAAACTTGGAGACTTACAAAGAGGGTTCAGCTTAAATTGAGGTCGACGCAGCGAACAATGGAAAGAAAAATGGTAGGTGTAACCTTAAGAGACAAGAAGAGAGCGGAGTGGATTAGGGGACAAACGGGGGTTAAGGATATCATAGTTGAAATAAAGAAGAGGAAATGGACATGGGCCGGGCATGTAGCGCGTAGACAGGATAACCGCTGGTCATTAAGGGTAACTAACTGGATTCCCAGAGAAGGGAAGCGGGTTAGGGGGAGACAGAAGGTTAGGTGGGCAGATGAGATTAAGAAGTTTGCGGGTATAAATTGGCAGCAGCAAGCACAGGACCGGGTTAACTGGCGGAACATGGGACAGGCCTTTGTCCTGCAGTGTACGTAGTCAGGCTGATGATGATGACCTGACACACCATACAGTAGCGCCATCTCAAATCGCTCGACGGAAACTACTCCAAAATCAAGGTCATCGACAAATACAATCTGCCCGCGCTCTCTCCTTACGCGGAGCGGCGAGTGTCAGCACCTAACTTATACTTACGCCATGTGCATTACTGAGCTTTCAATGGTGTCTCAACGCATGCTACTTGTCATAGAGAAAAAAAAATCGCAGCACATCCACGGAGTGATTGATGATGAGTGAGGCGAAGTGTCCGTCCATCCGTCCCTCTATGTGTCCGCCCGTTCATGCATGCATCCATGCGTCTGATCGCGTTCGAGAATGGAGACGGCACGCAGGTAACCCCGACGAGGTGCAAGGCAAGGAAGCCGAGCGCAAGTGTCTTCAACATGCCCGCCGCTCTGCTTCGTCTATGCCCCACCAACGATCCCCCACGTGCAGCGACAATCCAGAAGACAGAGAGGCACTTGTTCTCCGCGCACTCAGGCAAAGCGCGCATAGTAGCCAAACGGAGAGTAGCGGCATTTCAGAGAGTAGAGACAGAGTAACACCATCTAAGAAGTGAAACGAGAAATAGTCATCGATTTCCTTTGCCTTCTTTTCTTTCTTGTCTCTTCTTCTCTCAGTTACGCGTGACCAGTGACAAAAAATAAGGTTGGATTAAATGGAGGTTCGCCCCTGAAATAAATCTACAGGTGCCGAGTCATTCCCTGTCTGAGGACCGTGCTGGTTCTCAAAGAATGCTACAATTAGATTCCGCATAGATACACCTAGCTGCTCCCCACCCCGGTGTTTTTGTGGCTAACGTACTCGGCTGCGGCGGCTGCATTTTTGATGGAGCCGAAAATGCTGCAGTCCCGTGTGTTTAAAGGCCAAATCCAGCGATTTTTCGAGGTCAGTGTATCTTGATGAAATTCACTGGGTAGGTTCACTTGCACGTTTGCGCCATTCATGCCGAATTGCAGGCTTGAGAGTTTCGCAGATTCTTTTCAAATGAATTTTATAGCTTGCCTCGAAACTCTCACCTCGCTTGCCAGAATTAATGGCAACATTGTGTGTTACGTTGAGTTTTGCCTGACGGAGGTGACGAACTCCTGTGCCACTGCAGCGTCTGCTTGTCGGCTATGGATTGGGTGGGTTTGACCGGCGCTTCCTTGGTTGAGCATGCGATTTCCTTTTCGCGTTGGTGGGCGTGCGATAGCTACCAAGTGGTGTTGCGCTGTGAGCCACACACAATTTTTTGTATTTATATATTGTATTGTATATCGACGTTTTCTTGTATTTTTCCTGAATAGTAACTATATGGACACTCTGACAGGTTTTCTCCATTTCCATCATTCTCCGTATGAAGTCGATGTAGCGCAGCGCTAGTGGTAGCCAGCTGGCAGCATGAAAAGAGGACGACCGCCGATGGCTCGTGGCGAGAGGCACTTAAAACGTTCGGGTGCTTTTGGCTTTTACCAACTCTTTTTAGTTACTGACTTTTTTATAATTTGTAGCTGTGATGAATTTGCCTTTAACGACAAGCATAATCATGTTTTGCCACCATAAGTCAAATCGGCGCGCTGAATTCCGTGCCCTCATTCTTGACACTAAAAGAAAAAAAACATGTGTAAAAAACAATGTTTTTTTTTTTCAAATCAGGGCGGGGGGGGGGGGGGTCCCAAACGCATTAAGCTTAAACATCGGCGTCGCGGTCTCGTAATGTCTTGGAGTGGCCGAACAGACGAGGATAGGGTTTCTTACTAACGTGAGAGTCTCAAAGGGGAAGCACACATGCTCCCGAAATTTGGCGTCATCAAAACCACTAGCAACAAAATTGATTTGCGTGAAAGCAACTCGCTTACGTCTTGACACGTCAACGGACATGACGGTGCAGCTGGCTACCACGAAAGCGTGGATCAAAGCTTGGCCTTGCTAGCTACCACATTCTTTGTACAGGAATGCCAAAGCGCTTTTTGTCTGTTTTACGTCTGTACCGCCTTTAATCTACTGTCGCGTAAGCCACGTGCCCTCGGAGCTCATAGATAACTATCGCATCGCCACGATCACGGTTTTGTGCGCGGCGGTTGCGGCAAATGGTAGTTTTGTTTTCAATCCACGTGCCTTCAAAACTAAGTTGTTTTATGCTATCTATGATCGCAGCTGCCTCGGTTTTGTCCGCAGAGTTTGCGGAAAGGAGCGTTGCTCTGACTGGTCGAGCGCTGGCCGCGCGCACACTTTCGGAGTTCTGTCAGTAACGTCGTCGCCATACACGATCCCGGTTGTGGCAATGACAATCACGCGCACTGTAGAAGACAGTGCGTGCACTGGTAGCACGCGTACTTTCGAAGCTTTGGGCACGCTGCTCTCGTTCAGCCTTCGTTCGACGGTTTCCGTACTGGAGTTCATATCTCACGCCACGATCAGGGTAAGTGTTCGGAACATTCAAATTTTGGCCCAATGCACACATGAATTTGGCTGGGGAATTTCACGAATTTGTATCTGCCGCTGTTTCGCATCACTCTCTACTGTACGTTTAATCCTGTCAAATTCATTTATAATGAAATGCGGTGGGCACGCAAAAAGCCTGGAACGGACTAACCTGCATGTTTTGTCAATGCGGCCAGATCTCGCCCACAAATGTTGATTTCCGAGAGATTTTCATGGCAACTGTACACGCGTACGGGAGAAACGGTCAAAATCCGGGAGTCTCCCGGACAATGCGGGAGACTTGTCAGGGTCATGGGCATGAGTAGGGGAGGGTGAACCTGAGTGAGCACTTACTAGAGTTAGTGGGCTCGAGTATGCACGCGAGTAGCAATGGGTATGGGGTGTGAGTATACGTGAGTGAGTGACTATAATAATTCTGGGGCTTAACGTCCCAAAACCACCATATGATGAGAGATTGAGAGATGTCCGGAAATTGAGACCACCTTGGGTTCTTTAATGTGCACATAAAAATCACACAGGCCTCAAGCATTTTCGCTTCCATCGAAAATGCAGCCGCCGCGGCCGGAGTGACTGCCTATGAGTGTGAGTAGGCCTGAGTTTAACACGAGAGAATGCCCACGAGCGTGAGTATGCATGAGTATGAAAGTGAGTGTCTATCTGAGTAAAAGCAGGCGTGAGTAAGAACGTGAGCGGGTCGTTATGAGTTTATCGTGAGTGTGAACGTGAGTGAGCACTCATTAAGTATAGTAGGCATGAGTATGAACGTTAGGTAATACTCATGAGTATGAGTAGATGTCTGAGATCTTTAGCGACCAGCGGTTATCTTGCCTTTATGCTACGTGCCCTACGACATTTCTTCTTGATTTCAACTATGATGTCCTAGCACCCGTTTGTTTCCTGACACATCCTGCTCTCTTCTTGTCCCTTAAGGTTACACGTATCATATTCCTTCCCATTGCTCGCTGCGTCGTCCTCAACTCAAGTTGAACCCTGCTTGTGATCCTCCAGGTTTCTGCTCCATAGTTCTGTAAGTACAGGTAAAATGCAACTCTTGAGGGATAGTGGCTATATACCATTCATGGTTTGAGAATGCTTGCCGAATGTGCTCCATCCCGGTCTTTTTCTTCCAGTTACTTGAATCTCGTGGTTCAGTTCCACAGTTACCTGTCATAAGTAGACGTAGTCTTTTACAACTTCAAGTGCACTAATACCTATCCGGAGCGCTGTTCTTTTCCGAGGCTGTTGTACATTGCTTTCGCCTTCTGCAGATTAATTTTGCAGATTTCTAGAGAATGCAAGTGGGTGAAGAGGAGACAAAGTTAAAGGAACAGCTAAGATTATTAAGTTTTCGGGTGTAAAGTGGCAGCAGCAAGCAGAGGATTGAGTTGACTGGCGGAATATGGGAGATGAGCTTTGTCCTGCTGTGGGGCGTAGTCAGGCTGCTGCTGATGAGTAGATGCGAGTGTGAAAGTGAGTGCGTATGAGTGTGGGAAGGTGCGAGTGTGAACGTGAGCGAGTTCTTTGATTGATTGATATTTGGGGTTTAACGTACCAAAACCACTGTGAGCGAGTTCTTATGTGTGTGAGTAGGCGTGAGTGTGATCGTGGGCGAGTGCCTATGACTGTGAGTAGGTGTGAGTATGAATGTGGCCGAGGGCCTGCGAGTGTGAGTAAATGTGAGTAGTACGAAGACTGCAAAATTTTTGTTCAGCGAGTATAAGCGAGTAGTCTCTCAAAGTGCCGACCTATAGGCAGAAAACAGGATGACTTCAAAAGGGTGAGGAGGTCGTGCGCGCAGCGGTGAAGACAGTGGATGACAGTACTTTCCCAAGATCAAGATGCTTTAGAACTATAGCCTGATACTTCACAGATAATTTAATTGCAGAACTAGACAGAAACACTGCAGCTGTTAAAGGGGCCCTGTAACACCTTTTGCGCTTGGTCAAAAAACACTGCCGATCGGTTGTAGAGGCTCCTGGGAATACGCGAGCCAAATACTATAGCGCAGCACACGGCCTGGAATTCACAATGAATCATCAGTCAGCTGAAAATTGCGTTCTCTGGGCAAGTGAAGTAGGAAGGACATAAATCACTAGTAGAAGGTCATCTATCAGCCATTGGCTGATTTGAACATAGCGCGCTTGGTCGTTACAAGGATCGCCGCAAGAGGCCGCGACTTGTCCACGCGCGCGCGATCTTACTGAAAAGCCGCGCATTCGAAGAAAAAAAGTGCTCATGGTCACAAGGCGCGCATGACGTGTTTACTTTGCCCATGCCATCCCTCTGTGCTTAGCATCCACACTCTTAAAAAATATCGAGTAAACAGGGTGTCTTTTTGTCCCACAATATTCGTCATCAGGCTTGCGTGCGCTTCCTTTCTTGAAAACTCGGCGCTGGCCACTTTCGTATCGAGAATGCAACGTAACCCTGATAATGGGCATGTCGATCGTGACCGGAATGTAACGGGCGCGGGGCGATAGCGCAAGGATGGAACGCAATATAGATGACGATTATTGTTGTGGGACAAAAAGACACCCTTTCTACTCGCTTTTTTTTTTTTTGAGTACAGCGCTTTTGTCGGGACGGAAAGAGAATGAGACAAATCTTTGTAATTCTGCTCGTACTGGACGAATTCTTAAAATTTTCGCTGCGTTGAAATCGCGAGGCAATAAGCTATTTGGTTGAATTCATTCGATGGTTACTTGAAAACGTGTTTCAAGGCCCCTTTAAAGATCGCCACAAGTGACAACACATGAAGCAACCAAATGTATCCTCCAAGTCTACAGTGACTGGAGCGCCTCGCCGGCAGGCAACGTCCTTTGTCACCCGCAGTATCAGTACATTCTAGTACACTGTAGTATCAGCTATGGCTGTAGATGGTGCGATCGTCGGACTCAAAAAATATGCTGAGTGCAACGCATGCCGATCACACAGGGCCAATACATTTGGCTGCCGCACGGCACGCAGAGTCGTCGGGCAGGTCGGCGCTTGTATGGCAGTACTATATGAGACACACAGAACAAGTTAAAAGAGCACAATGTTTATTTACAGCAGCTTTTGGCACAGACTCGTCTGTATGATACGCACTAGACACACACACGCACACTCACATACAAAAACGTGCGGAGGGGAACGCAGGAGACAGAAAGAAAGTACAAGTGATGTATTCGTACAGGGATATCACAACGTTGGGACATAAGTACACTGGGAGATGAGGGGGAAATGAACGTCGTTCAAACACTGCGCACCCTTCGCAGCAACAAGCATTGAATGACCAAAGCGCGAAATGACAGAGAAACGGACGTCGAATGCACTTTTACGTCGCATATTGTTTTTGTGTCCACCAGGCGTGTTCGGAGCGTTATTCACAATTAAAAGAAATTTATATTGTAGATTGCAGGAGGAAATAATGATTGTACGATCCTCTAAATAATGGCCAAACGACAGACGTATGAAACACCCTCAACTTCAACCTGGCTCTCATTCTCACGATGCAACATGCTCAGAAAGTTACACATACCAGGATCCACCGAGTGCAGCACGATCAAGAGGCGGCCATTTGAAGAGCCACCCGAGCAAGAACAATGGCTTGTCGGAAGAGGAGATAACCGCATCTCTTTTTCGGTAAATGTGAAAGAAGCGAACGGACATTTCTTACCGCAGGTTGTCTATTGAATGGGCAGTGGCGAGCGTATATAGCGATATAGTGTAGGAAATTAACTGCCAAACAATGGAGAGACTTGAACAGACGAATTGCAGTCTCGGCGACAGCACCACTTGAAATCATTGCATAATAGCGAAAGGAGCAGCTTTGTGACGCTGGCAGCGCCCACAAATCAACACCGGCGACACATTTTCCCGCAACTGTCCGACTTCAGGTGTGGCAGCTTCAGTCGCCCATGAGCTAATCATGTGCGCTATCATGATGATGTATGCGCGCCAAGGCAAGGTGTCATTCCTAACATTAGAGTTACGTTGTCATCTGCCCAGCACAACTGATTAAATAAAGGGGTGATGAACATGTACATGTCACAATAGGTGGTCACCCAATAACGTCAATGCGGAGGGGAGAATACCGTGTGTCACGTGGAAAACACGAGGACCGATGGGTCGACATGGGCGATAAAAGTGATTTCATTAGAGTGTGATTGTGCTTCTAGCGCAACCCCCACAATGTAGACAAGTAGGACGTTTGAATTAAAAAGAACGAGGGAAGATACAAGAAAGGCAGAGAGAACAAATCGCAGATCAGGCCGAATCCGCACAGGCTGAGAGCGGAACGTGAACACGGTTACTGTTACCAGCCCAAGCGACAACACGTTTCAGCTACGTCAAACGAGCCTGTGGGACTCCCTCCAATGTTTGTGACCGAAACAGCATGCATGAACAAGTCTCGTACAAGCAAACATCTCCAAATCGACTGCTTCAGATGGCAGCAATCGAGCGTTTTCTGTTTTGGGGCAGAGCCATTACATGACTTAAGTGGAATTTGGCTGCGATTGCGAATGCCATCTGCCACTGAACCAGGCGTGCCGACTTGTCTGCATAAATAGTAGGAGCTTCATAAACCAGCCTTTGGTTGCACCACAAACAGCAAGATCCACAAACTCGCACATACAGCGAACCGAGACTACATACGAGCACATAGACCAGTTGAATTGTTGTTCGCTGTCATGGTAGAAACATTGCCTGCTAAAGCACTGACGGCCTCTACAATGCTGATTGCACCGCAAGCCATGTGCACAAACTAAACCATGAAGGTTTAAATGCGTGGCCGTGCTTAGAGGAATTCTTTCATTTTAAGACTTCTTGTATCATCCCTATGCGACCGTGCAATCCAATCGACACACTGCCAAGGTTCCCTTCAACGTGACCTAGCCACTATGAAAATTACAAATGCTGCAGATTCTGGAAAGCTGAAAAAAAAATTGAAGAAAAACACTGCCTGATGGATGCCTAGGTGAACAGTTTGGCAGACAGAAAATTGTGCTAATTAAGAGATGAAAACTTTGAACATAATTTCACTTATGATGCACCTGCAGTAAGGCTGCCACTCATATGCTCACAGTATTTCTACATTTTTGTGAAGGCAAGTAGGGTGCTCAAAGCGCAGCCGCCGACCAATACGCAGGCACTACGGCCAGACTTCTTGCCAGACTCCGTCTCGTTAGCTTCGTGCAGCATTAGGCACACCATGACCTCAACGTAATAGTGTCCGAAGAAAACAGACTATGAAAACTTCCAATGCATACGCGGATTCCCACACTGAGCGAGTGACAGGGCACACAATCTTTCACACAGTGCACTAGTGACCAAAATGCGTCTAAGCAGGTTTTGACCTCAGTATGGATAGTGCACAAGGAAGGCCATTGTTGTCATCATGTGAAATATTAGCATGTCTCTAGACAGCAGTGCTAATCAAATAGGTATGCTTGCCGAGAAACGCAATCGTACCATATTTCGCAGCTCTGGTCAGATCGGGCCTCGTCAGATAACGAACACTTCGCTGCAACTGACAAACTACTGAGACGGAGTCACAATGAAACTCCACAGTGCAGACCACTGATTATTTTGGACAAAACATGGGGGCATTTCGCACGAAGCAACTTTTGGTTGCTTCTACATGTTACATTGATTAGTGACAGGCCTGTAGCAAACTAGCCTTTCGTGATGTGCACCGGCATAACGCCGCGGGCAAAACGAGTGCAAAACCGGTTGCTATAGCTTGCCTTCGTGTCGCGGATAGCCCAAACTTGTGCTACACACAGGAAGAAAAAAAAATATAGAAAAGGGGAGGAGGTAGGAGAGGACCTGTATTGACTTCTTCAGTCAGCCACGGCGGGACCATATTGAACAACACAACGCGTTCGCTCCTACCACGCATACACAAACAACGCTTCACTCAACGAGGCAGGTCATTCGCGAGCTTCTGAAAGCCCCTGCTTAAATCTTTGCACATCAAAACTAACCACTGTCCGGCCGCGGCGCAAACTATATGTGCCTCCGACTGCACTCCTTATTCAGAAGACCGGTCAACAAACACTGGCGTCGTAAAGAAAGAAAATGCAGCCCAAAATAAAGTGTTCGCGAAGCACATTTGCCAACAACAATTCCCCAGCTGTATTTTACGCAGGCCGGCAACCAACTTAAACCTAGCTAGCAGACGACACTTCCAAAACTTCCCCGCTCAAGCGCCGACCCACATACAGCAGTCCTGAAGTCACACTTCACAGAAAACAGCGAACTAATGATGTCGCAGTAAAGTAACATCCATGGGAACATCATTGTTCCGTCATCACTCGGTGCGCTGGCAAGTGGGCTGGCTGCTCTCCTTCCTCAGAAGCAATCGAACTAGTGAGCGGTGAGGCACTGTCCCAGTTCCAGCAGCAATGCACGCACACACACACACACACAGGCATACGCACGAGTGACAGCTATGGCTGGCGTATGTCGCCGAAGGTCACCCCTCCTGCTTCCGAGCACGACACAGCGCAGGCGACCTGCGTTTCCGCCACTGGTGAAAAGATTCGACTCTTGCAGTGTTACTGTACACCGCCGCGCATATGGCACCACCACGAGCATTAAGCATGGTTGGCACAAATCTTCCCTGGCAGACACCCGACAAGTTTGCGCACAAAGGAACCTAAGATTACACCGCTGTTCATCATACTCAAATCCGAGCAGGGAAATTTTGTATCCAGTTGTCGAGGTGTTGTCGATACCTTCGGCCATAATGTATTCAGCAACATTCCCCAATGATTTTTCAAACAGCATGCCAATGAGGTTGTACAGTGAAATATACATTTCTGCCAAGAAAACAGACATCACAGCTTCAGAAGTCTTCTTCATTTGCAGATAAAAATCGGAATGCCGACCAATTGAAATAATGCATCCTCCAAGAGGTAATCACAATTCACAAGACAAACTTCCAATGAACGGCCACTGTATTCAATGTTTCTGCCCTTTTAGGGAGTGTACACTGCACTGAATGTACTTTTTTTCCTGAAGAGTGGGAGCCTCTAGTTTCAATGTAGCACTGCCAAAAGTTCACTTGCTTATTCGTATGTTTGATGTGCAAATGCCTTTTTCAGTGCACTGTCAACTACATGAACACAAGTTATGTACCAACGAGCACTACTTTGTGCAAAGTTCTTTTTGGGCCCCAAACAGGGCACACACCCAAAGTTGGGGATGGGCCAAGGATCGGGCAGCTAGCAGAAATGCATTTTTAGGTGATAGAAAAATAAATAGCCAAGATGTGTGAAACAGAAACTCTTGTCAACAATTCAGAACAAAGAATTACAAAAAGAGTGAAAAAAATATATATATACTAATTATTTTCAACCCTGAAAATTATATCAAAAAGGCAAAGACACTACTGTCCTGGCCATTTCCAACCGTAAGATATATCCCAATGGCAACGACACTAATGTCGATACCCAAAAGTGTAAAACAGACATTAACGAATCTAACTTTTAAAAGCAAGAGCATCAAAAAGCTTTTTATTTAGAATACTCTATTCTATTCTCATTAATTCTATTTTACTATACAAACAATGAAATCATCACACCAGACCTGTGCAAAATAGGAAAACGATGAAACATGGCAACATGACCTTAAATGTGAAACCTCAAGAGGTTATGAAAGTTGGGAATGAGCCATTCCGGAGGAGAACAAAAAAAAAGGCAGGTACTAAAGGCCAGAAGAATGTCATTGAGGATTTGATGAAATCACGACATATTGGAAATTTCATAAACCTAACTGTGGTGGCATTAGCCAGAGATGGCAGTACAGACATAATTGGCTGTTTTATACTTTGGTACAACCCTCAAATGTCAGGTGCCTATATTGATTTTTAAACATATTGATTTAAAAAAACTATGAGTCAGAAAATGAAGAAGAGGAACACTACCAAGACAAGCAAATTTAAGGAAGCTTTAAGTTAAAGAACTGAAAGCAGACCTAAAAGCTGCAAGGCATTCCCAGGGAGCCTGCACAATGCATGGATATATTGTCTTTATAGCTGTTTCAAAAGTGGGAGTAAAATGTTGAGTGGGAAGAAAACGGAAATTTACTAGTTGTATAGACATATATATCGGGGACAAAAAAGGGGGGAAGAATGACGCAAGAAGCTTCGTATTTTTTTTTCCTTTGCCCTTTCTTTTACATTAGCAGGGAATTGAAGGGTCGCATTTATTTCTTGGCTAATGCGCTTGTGCAATGGTGTAGTTATGAGTTTCTTGCCTGAATCTCAGCAACAGCTTCCCAATTAGAGCAATATCTCCATTGAATTATCTTACAAGTTTCGGTGATCTCCAAGGGCAAACAATACTTCTGGAACTTCGGGTCATTCCAACTTTGATTAGCATTGGAACTGTCGCATCAGGGATGCAAACAATCATCTCTTATGCTATGCAGCAGCGCCAAAACTTGGGGACCATCAAGAGGAAGCCAACTAAATAGATGAGATGCCATACCATAGTTTCAGCTAGTTGGAACGACAAAGCGAAGGTAACGCCGGAATTTCACTGTCCACGCTACTTCCACAAACTGTACCTGCCAGTGACATGTCCAACAAATGCACGCTGTAGCTTCTGCCTTTTTTTCTGTTGATGTGAGACTACAGGCAGGGATGAAAAGTAGGTTGAAATGAATCACCTGATCGAACATTTGGTTAACACAGTGCACCTGAGAAGCCCTCGAGCACAGGATTGGTCTGAATAGAAACAGACTACCTTCACAGACGGACCTATAAGCATCCGACAATCTGGAAGTGGAACCAAACTGCAATGGATGAAAAGTAGGTTGAAATTAATCAGCTGATCGAACATTTGGTTAACACAGTGCACCTGAGAAGCCTTCGAGCACAGGATTGGTCTGAATAGAAACAGACTACCTTCACAGACGGACCTATAAGCATCCGACAATCTGGAAGTGGAACCAAACTGCAATAAGTCCTTCGATGTGTTCTCAGCTAGTCGTCATTGCACCTGTGTTTGCAAGTGTGGACCCAAAGTTCTTCTTGTTACGCTTTACAATTCCTCATCTGCATAAAAAGCCTTATTATGCAAAACAGTGATATAAAAGAAATTGATGCCACTGTCCATGAAAATGTTAACCAGCATAAGGGAACCTGGATAAAAACAAACGTCCTACCAAGGACGATGACGTGCCAGTTAGGCTTATCAGCTCAACACACACATAGGAAACAAGTAATAAACAAGGGAGTGAAAAAACATCAGCAGCGAGTTAGCAAACCACCCAGCGCTTGACCCCATCCCCCCATAGAGGTGTGTAAGCAGACTTGCTTGTGTCCATACAGTGATCTTGTTGTTCATGGCAAGTTATACCTCGGATTGAAAAAAAGAAAATTGTTGGTAGGTATAACTAGAGCCGCTAGCATATACATATGCAGTGGCTTGAAAGCTGGACTCGAGGAGAATGCACACACTTGGATACAAGCTGAAAAAAGCATCATTCCGTCACTTTGTATGGAGGCCTTAGTGCCAAAGACTGACCTCCTGCACTTCTGGGTTGAATGAAACAAGAATCTAAGAAATGCAATGGCAACATGTGCAAAAGAAATAGGCACTTCTTTTCAGTTCTTTTAAGGACCCCTGACACCGAATTTGGAAACTCGAGACGCCTGCATTGTTCGATAGTCCTGCACTCAAGGCCACGATTATTAGTTGCGAGCGTAGCCTAAAATTTATTTTAATTTTGTTTTCAATAGGGGTGCATGCTTTTCAAAGTGTTCAGGTGCAATCATTTTCTGTGGTTTCACGTAGACCGGGACTCCCCTTAGGAGATTGCAGGGTCAACATTTGCAGGGTGCGCACAATCACCTGACTGGCACCCGGTGAGGACTATTGTTTGTCACACCGCTCGCTCTGTTTTTGGGCTGCTCTCAAGGTGGTTTTGGCTGCTTATACAAGAAAGCTTTTCCTTTTTTTTTCTTTTTTTTTTCTTTTTTTTTTTTTTGAGGGGGACACGCTCAAAGCACCCACATCGATTTATTCTTCACCACACGCGGGTCTCAGGTGCTGCTTCACTGTGGAGCTCTAGTTTATTAAGGTATTTAGGCAGGGATTTCGAACTGATGCAAAATCGTTCTGAATTATTGTTGCTAGCATTAATTATAGAATGCGTTAGAGCATTTACGATATAATTTTGGCATTACCAGACACAAAGCTACAAATTACTGTAAAAAACTCGCAATCAAAACTTTCACTGTCGGGGGTCCTTTAACAAGCTTCTCTCTCTCTCCCACACATGCATGTACCCATTGAAAATGCTGGCGATAGCCAATGACACACCAGGCTAGTGCGTCGTTGAACATTAAACATGTTATTGTGACAAGAAGGTGAATAAAGTCCATTTAAATAAAGAAAAGGAGATAAGACACCTATAAGCCTTATTTTGTTTAGCTTAACTGCTGACAAAAAGAAAGCCATGAATCAGATGTGGAAACTGGTAGAGGCAACAGCATAAGGGAGACAATTTTACACACCATCTTTGCATGTCACAATTCGCATTACACCAGAGGGCACATTTAACAGTTCTTAATGAGAAAGTAAATATGCCTAACAAAGCAAACATTACAAGCCCATTTGACACCTTCAGATATCTGCAATAAACATTTCTACAAATTCGACTGTACACAAAACATGACTAAACATGTCTCCTAGTGTCCACACAGCACGATATATAAAAAACACAAGCCATCCAACATGCACTCTAAGCAGGCAGGTCACGGGATAATTTGTACATGTAACTGGCACAACAACATGAGTGACAAGCAGAGGGGTATGCATTCATTCTAAGTCTTGATCAAAGTACATAAATTATACTGCACAGGTGTCACCGAAGAAAGGGGGAAAAAAGTAGGCATGAATATAGGAAGCTATCTGGTAAGAAAAAGATGACATAACGAAGTCTGTACAAGACAAATGTATTATAACTTCTCTGTCACACAAGATTCCAGTCATGTCCAGCCCAGTCCCCCATCCCCCTGAAAAAAATAGTGAAATGTAGCACACAAACTTTCTCATGAATGCTTATATACAGAAGGTAAAAAAAAACAATGCACCAATGTTTGGGGTGAAATAGCCACAAAGAAAATAGTACAAGCACAGAAAATGCAGGCAGCTTATATGCTCCTGCACACTTCGTCTAGCTCCACTGAAACCAAAATTTTTGCTGTGTTCAACTCTTGAAACCAATGCTCTGTCAGAAATAATAAATGCTAATGTATTTCAAAGAGCCTAAAGTGAAAGGCCAATGCACTGCTGCCCGGCAAATGAAATATTGCTGCCTTATTTTTAAATGCCAGTTTCGAGAACTGAAGGCATACCCAGAGCCTCTAACTTAAACACACAAATGTGACTAAATTTCTGTTATGAAATTATAATTAGCCAATCATATCTTGTGCATGAACTGTTTAGTACTATCACACATTGTGATAATGAAACTGCCTTGCAAACCTCCCCTTTCAGTGTAATGTAGGCAGGGAACACCTCACCATCTAAACAACACAGCTTGATGGGACCGGCTCGTAGTTGGGCACTCTTTGAACGAAATGCCCAAGTGACACAGGAGAATGAACACTACTAAATGTGTGTAGGACCTCACACACCCCAATCTAAATTCGTGCTACACAGGCACTATTGATGATATTCAACACTGCAATAATAGAAGATAAAGCAGTAAACTTTTTTTGCACTCATATTTAAAAAAAAGCTACTGAGAGTCTTAATATCAATATTTAATGCCAAGCTATCTTTAGTCTACTCTAAAATGTATTTACTGGTAGCCAGCAGTAATACTAAATAGCAAGAATATGCACTATATGCCTTCTGGTAGCTGATTAAGTCAAGGGCAGAACTCCATTTAGGCATTATCTAGTATATTAATGTGGCACCATTTAATACCCTTCAACTAAATGGTAAAAACTGCTAATAATTTTTTCCGCTGGTACTGCACACTTTTTTTTTTTAAGTGCTATGTGACATCCGACGGTCAAGTAAACAGTAGATGAAACTGCCCCTAAACTAGAGGAAAAAGAAGAACAAGCTCCTGAGCAGCGCCAGCGCTTTGTATGCTTGCTGGTACTTATTCTGTGTTTATGCTCAGGCAAAACACTTTGTCGCAGTCAAATGTTAACAACAAAAAAGGCAGCAAAAACTAAACATAACTATACCACCACAGAGCTGCTCATCATTATTAGTGACAATATACTACTACCAGCACTGTGTTCAAGAATTGAAAAATAACTAAGCGGGCTAAAATTCAATGCTTACTCTCTTCTTACAGATACAAACACATGCACACAACACACACTAACATTTACATACACAAAAGAGGGACACTAACACATTCATACACAAAGGAGGGATGGGAGGTTCAGTCAAGTTTAAATGCCATGGGCCAGGTGACCAAAATATGTTCCACTTGAGATCACATGTTTGTCTAGTCTCTTTGATCTTGTATCCTTAGTGCCTTCTAGCAGCAACAAATTTAGCCTTGCAGTATATTCTAGCACAATGCTACAAATTATGCTTGCCTTAAATCAAATAATGAGAGCCAAAGGTGAATAAAGTTACTTGCAGTTATGCAAAGCTAATAAGAACTAAAAGTGAACTTAAAACAAAGCTGAAATACAATTACCTCGGCACCCAATGAATTAAATATTGAGATCTACAATTACGGCCCTTCATTGTTTTACAGTGGCACAAACATGATGAACAACCACTCGAAACCCATATCTGTATCTACATCTCATATGTACGTCATAACATAAAACTTATTGCCTGGATATAATAATCATCAGCTTCAACGAAAGCTACGTGTGTTGCATAGGGTGCCCGCAGGGAAGACATGATAAAACAAGGCAGCTATATGTGCTGTTTGCAATGCAGAAAAGTCAAGTAAGGTGTGCGCATGAAATGCATGTCTTAACCGAATGACATGCACCAGAGACACATTTACAAGGCCAAAAACAAGCATAATCAACAATAACCCACACAGTGAATTATGGTATCAGTCCTAGTGTGTTTTCTACACTGGCTTTTCCTCTCGATGTAAGAAAGCAACAAATTCATTAAACAACAATATAAAAAGGAAAAGAAAAATGCTATCATAAAGAAAGAACCCCAAAATAGATTGCCAAAAGCAGCAAACACCATTTAAACACAAATTTACCTCAAAATCACGTAGCACATGGTTAACAATAAAAAATAATATCTAAAAGGCTTACAGACAGCAAAAATACATTGCTACAAAAGAAGAAAAAAAAAGCAGCATAGGTAAACTAAGCAAAATAGGATCATCAATATAAAAGCTTAAGAGAACAATGCGAAACACACAATTGACCTCGACAACAAAATTTAATACTAGCAGCTAGGGTAAAGTGTGTAGTTCGCATTGAAAGCTCAAACAGAGCAGTTACAAAAACATGGAGGTGGCAAAACAATCGTAAAACAGTCAATTGTGCAAAAAGCAGAGGCTCAGGCCCTCTTAACTATTACAATGGTAATTAACTGCTCATGACAGACCTTGAATACCCTGGCCCATGGGCATTGTACAAAGCCAAAATAAAGCATAAAAAGTGAAAGAATAATGACCATATGAAGGAATTATTTTTCTTTTCATATGAATGAATTATTTTTCTTTCAAACTGAATTCAATCTGCCAAACTTCAGCCAAGACAAAGAAAAAAACATGCAGGTGTTGACCACATTTATCACAAGTGAAGTCAGTCAAGCACGAACAGCCATGCAATGTGTGCAGAGTGTAATTACACCATAGCAGTTCTTATTACATCCTTCAAGCTTCATCATTTTACTTCAGGCTTTATTTTACTAAGCCCTGGCAATGGTGTCAATAAACATTAGGCAGGTAGATTTTAGATCAATAAATAAATCGTCACTTTAACCGGCAATGGGTGAAATTATCATTGAAACAAATTTTATTTTGCTTCAGCATTTCTTAAATGTTCTGACAAGTGATTTTTCTAAATATTAAAAGGACACTAAAGCAGACGACTAAACCAGTTTTGGACTAATGAACTCCTCCAGAGTCATCATTATACCAGTACATTCTCGTGTTTCTGTTCTGCAGTGCCACACCCGTACAATTTTCCATTTCCACCCATTTGTGCGCAGTAATAAATTGTGTGAGCCCAAAGGTGGTAGTGCCTGACATCTCTTGCATTTTACTGTAAGTGTACTTCTCTTGCGTTTCTCATTCTAGTTTTTTTTTATCGCCACAAAACATCCTCTGTTAGGAACATGAGTGTATAGCGCTTGGTGCACTCCTGCAGAGAAATGGGGTGGCCTGTAGACTTTGTACTTCAGATTAGGGTAATTCTGTGTAGCACGGGGCCCCTTTCCTTGTTTGCCACCAGCTGTGGCTCCATAGTTGTCAGAATTTTTTTTTTTTGTCTGCCGTTGTGTTCTCTAAGACGTGCTTCGCATACAGTTGTAAGGGTGCGCCTTTTACGAGTGCTCTTTCTTCAGAATGAACCGGCAATCTGTTGCTGCTCTCATCTGTTGATTTCCATTCTACCCATAGCTCTTCTTGCTTTGAGTGGTCATGTTCAACGAACAAGGGCACATCTAGACATCCTAATATAATTGGAACAGTCATTATAAAGAAAAACAAAGAAGGTGTTCAATACGAGTCACCTCAAACAAAACTCAGCAATGAAAGGGTTAATTGCTCTTGGACAACCCTACTGCTTTTTTTTTTTTTGTCACAAGATTTTCATTACAAGAAAAAATAAAGGGCCAAGTTCCATTTTTTAAACCTCACTAGAATGTTTTGTAACATATTTCAACGTTTCTTTTTTCATTTCCACCAAATTTTCTCAGCAAAACTTCCTTGAATTTGCAACGTCAAGATTTGCAGTGTTAAGCCTCCGGCTCTTAAGAGCACAACATAATTAACTTCAACTGATAAAAAAAATTATGCAGGCCCCGGCATATGTAATCGAAGTTGGTGATGTCATGGCAAGTTGGTACAGAAACTTGAAGGCGATGCCAGTAACTGCATTTTCTTTTTGTGCATTTCCCAGCTTACTAAGCGGTTTCTTGCGGCAACGGTTGTCTTTTTGGTATCTCAGCAAATTTTCTTTTAGTGTCCCTTCAAGACTGAGAACTTATCAAGATCTTGTAAATAATATGAATGTACTTCACACAGGTAGAAGCTATCATGTGTCCATGAATAAAAAAAAATCACTGCTACTCGAGTGTGTACATAAAAGGCAATGGCTCAACACCAGCCTTGCATATGAGTTGTGCACTCTTTCCTTTGCAGCATTTGCATCTGTTGTACGTTACATAAGAGATATTTCTGTGATGCTCACTGTGTAGCCCACAAGATGAAGTAAGCACCACTGCTGCTGCTGCAAAGAGGTGGCTTTTGTGCGTTAGGAAGATGCTGTAAGGTCAACAGCAAAAAGCCAAGGGTATAGAGTAACATAATCCCACTGCTTGCTACAGTGATTAGTTTGCTACCCATATTGGACATGTACGCCATTTCAACTAATCATCGAAATCAGAAATGAACATATCAATAGACACAAGGTAGAATACTCACTTGTTTCAGCAGAAAGGAATCCCGCATGACAAAAAAAAATCTCGGTGACCATACTTTGCTTTGACAGATTGCACTCACTCCCCATACTTTATAAGCACATCACTGAGAAGAGGTGCACAAACCATCCCATCTCAATTCAATATTGTTTGATTCTAAAATGGAGGACAACACACAGAAAAAAAAAGCAAGAGCAAACACTACAGGCTACCAAGACAAGCAGAAATACCACAGTTGCACAGCCATCAAGTCAGAAAAGCATCACATGGTAGATTACCCAGTCAGTGCAACGTCATTGGTCTACACATGAGATCACTGAGCCCTACAACTTGTGTTGTTGTACCAATACCAGCACACATATCTGGCCTCCCCTTGCAACTCACTTTGATGGAGTAGTGAAGCTGGACAGATGTAGTGCAAGAATGTAAGTTGCATATATCCTGACGGGTGTAGAATTGACTATGCAAGTCGATAATCCATAAAGCAAAACACTGGGCAGAACTGAATACAAACTTATGTTTCATTGTATGCCAATTACAATAATATTTTGTAACACCTACAAGAGGTTAGTCTGCTACTTTGTACAGTTCTTATTCAAATCTACAGTCAGTTTAATTATTGTAGTCCTGTACAAAGTTTCTACATATACACATATATACAGGGTGTGAACCTATTTCATAAGACTTGATAAACGCACATAAGCACTTCTTTTAATTCACACCGGTAAAAAAAACACAGCTTTCAAAAACAAGCACTAAGGATCACTGGCGAAATCTCCAGCTGTCAGGTATCATTCACTGGTTGGTGCAACTATGGTGCAATTTATCATAAATTCTCTGCACATCAAAATTTTCAAAAGAAGGCCTCACAATTTTTGAGGATTGAAGTGTAAAACACTGCACATTCCAGCAGCACGTTTGTTCACCTAAAAAGTATGAACCAATGCGTGCCTGATTTTTTTTTTTAACACATATAAAAAAAAAGATTTTCAGCAACTATGCATTATCTCCACAAAGTTGATAAGCTACTTCCCACTAGTTTTGCATTAGTTATTGTTAGGCTTGTGCGAACAATGAATTTTAGGTTCGAAGCGAATTCGAAGCAAAAAGCGATTGTGGTCGAATAATTTTGAATCAAGATCGAATAGTATGCATCCCATGTTGTAAAAAAAAAGGCATATTTGTCCTGATCTAACAAACCTGCACAATGTATAATTTTTTTATCTAAACAAGGGCTGTGCAAATTCCTTTTCGGTTCAAGAAAAGAGGAAACAACTTTAAATAGTATAGCAGGATTTGACTTTCTGTAGTATGCAAGGGATAACCTATAAAATAAGTTAAGTGTTAGATAAAGGAGAGAACGAAGAGACAACGCCCGTGCTGCAGGCCTGCTGTTCTTATTTTGACATTCTCTTTCTCTGCTGCGTGCCAACTTCCCGTGCGCCAGAACCTCGATGTCGATCTTTGTCATTACAATTGGCCATGACTGCAAGCGCAAGCAGTTCTGGTGGTCGTGTCTGGCTGCATCGCGGTGGTCTGTCTTGGCCACACTGCGACTTGGCTAACAGATTTGCCATAAGTGTGCCTGGTAGGCGGCACTGGCTATTTCATAGTGGCCGGCACTGGCAACCGCAGGTCTTGAACGTGCGGTGGTCTGGCTTGGAATGCTGCCGATGAAGATGGCTCTGGTTTGTGGCACTGACTGTGTCGCTGTGGTCACACGGTTGAGCTGGCCATATGCAGTTTGCGCTCCCACATATGATATAATTTGTGCTGCTCTTCCATGTTTACGCCTCAAGTCTGGTACCGACTAGAGAAAGGATGCGAATGAGCTCTGACCTTTCTGCACACTCCGCCAAGACTGACACGGGTGTCCAAAGCTACATCGGTTGCGGTGCTTCTCGCTCTGAACTTGTTTACATCCGGTCGATCAGCGACAGAAGCCGTGTGAGAAAGCTCTACGTTGTCGTTCCCGCAGTCTAGAGGCAACAGTGGCGGTCCAAATGAAGTTGTTCTTCTGATGAACGAACTCACATACTAGAGGCCAGGGCTGGCGGATATCACCTGCTTCTGGCTAGGGCTTGTGGGTACTATTTTTGTCTGATGTTGCGGGAGTCACGAAATCCGAAAAGTGTGGCATAGAGCCCTACCTGCAGCTGGTATCGCTGTCGAGCGTGTCTCCGAGAGGCTCCTAGAAAGAGAAAGGCAATCGAAGTTCTTTCCCTTACAAACTCTTTCTCCGAAATACGGCAGGTCGGTGGAGGGTAAAGCTGCACCATCACGATGATATCCTTCCCAGGCTAGGGTGAGGTGAGCTGTCAAGGTGGTGAGTGGCAGAGCTCCCATCCACGGTAGAGTCTGGGGCGACAGGGATAGAGTTGGAGGCATGGAAAAGTGGCTGAAGCACTTACGTTAACCTGGCACACCATTCTAGCCAAGCTTGTTGTCCGACGCTTTTGTAGTTGTGCCAGGCTTTGGCAGCATTGCAAGGGCGGTTGATGGCCACCAGTCATTTTTGATGGTCTGGCCAGGCATTGCGGGTGCCGAGAGCATTTAATGTTTCAATCCACAGGATAGCATCGTCTTGAAATCCACAGAACTCCAGTAGTTCCAATGCAAGCACTGATGGCCTCGTGGACTGCAATTCGGAAGTTCGGAGGTTCGCAAGGCAAAATGGTCTAGCTCTTGGGCTAGCAAGGACATCATCAGCATGATCTCAGTGGCTGGGTCGGGTGAGGAACCAGGGGCGACAGCTGTGGAGATGGCGGGCGTCCTGGTACTCATGCCGGTGGTTGAAACCCCACAGTTTGAAAGCACCAAGCTCTGAAGTTGCCTGCCCAAGTGCACGGCTTCAATGATGATTTTCACAGCATCGTTGAGTGAACCACCTGAAGAAACCTTGCCGGTGAAACAGTGAAAGTTGGTCATTCTCAATCTCTGAGTGTGATTTCAGAACAGGCTTGAAGCAATTACTTAAGAAATTGCCGTTTCAAACGGCATGGAGCAGCAATTATCTTTTGTAGCAGTTTTGAGCTGTTTGGAGCAATCGGAGCAGCAGTTCCATCACTGCAATCAGCGTGGCGATGTCATCAATCAGTCAAGGGTGGTGAAAATCCTGTTGAGTTACTGAGAGGGCCTTGACTTCCAGACAGGGTTTATAGTGCAGGCAAGGAAGCGGGTGACGAAGAGGCTTGGGCGTTGTCTTTGCCAAACGGTTCTTTCTGCAGTAGCCAGCTTGCAGTTTCTATGCCTGAGCAAGCGAGGATGGCGTTTCTGGAATGTCAGCCCCACAAGGCCGAAGACTGAAAAGACGAGCACAGGCGGTTTATGCCTTAAGACTTCATTTCCAATGGCTGCACCATTGTAGTTTAAGAAGAGAGAACCAAGAGACAATGCCCTTACTGCAAGCTGGCTGTTCTTATTCTGACTTCCTCTTTCTCTGATTCATGCCTAGAGCCCGGGCGCCAGAACCTCGATGTCAATCTTCATCACTACATACATTTTAAAATTCACAACACATAGAGCACATTAGCCAATATAATATCTCTGTCACATGGCCAGCGCCAAACTCTGGTAAACTCCATCAATGCAAAACTCCTCTAGGGAGTTCGACAAAGATGGAGTTACGCCGGCAATTTTTCAAGCTTTGGACAGAAGCTGCAAGAACCTATTAGGTGCTGCAGCACGTTCTCCGCATGCAAGATTTCGAGTCTAATACTTCTGAAAATATTTTCAATCGTACATGTGATTATATGAACTGTACATTATTTACACCGAAACAAGAAAAAAATATTTTGGCTTTTATCACAAAATGCGTACACCTGCAAGCAAGTCTGCAGCAATGTTGACAAAAATAATGGCAACACGGTACGTCTGTTTTGTTACGTATTTTTTTCTACGTACACCTATTGTCCTACACCTGCAAGTTGTCACAGAGCTCTTTAGAGTTGAGCTACCACATAGACAACAATCTTTTTTTACAATACCGGATGAGCACGGGACTTGATTTCAGTACACAAAGCCCTTGCTGTGGATGGGTCACACAACTGTTCGCATGTGGTGCTGCCACATCTATCGCTGTCGATGAAGAAGGAAAAAAACCCACGTCAATCACTGCTATGAATTTTGGCAGTGTTGAAGAAGAATAAAGAGCATAACAATAAGAAACAAACAATTTACAGAGGTGCACACACCATGGTGCATAGGATGGCTGGTACGGATTCAGAGAAATATTTTCCAAATGGCGACATGGCGGCTTTTGGCAAGGATCGGTGTGTATAGTATGTACACTTGTACATGTATTTCATTTTACTTAAACGCGCATTATGAGCGGATTACGCAGTAAAAAAACTTGTAATAGAGGTACGGTTTATTACTGTGTTGACTGAGGCTAATGTGTTTGCAATTTTTTTCGTTACCTACAGATTAGTGAAGACGAGAGTACTCCCTTCCGCCGCTAAAGCAGATCGCCAAACTCCCTTTATGAATAGTTTTGTTCAACTAACTTGACATAAGGAAGACCGTGCCACATGGACTGCATCTCCATTGTCGTGAAAATGAGGGAGTTAAACGGAGTTTGCGAGCACCCGTGTGACAGAGGTACAAGAAGCTTTCAAACTTAAAACATTGACTGATTGATATGTGGGGTTTAACGACTCAAAACCACTATGCTCCCCTCCCTCCTCAAAGAGAGTCATGAAGAAATGAGAATGCATTTTTTGCGTCGAGAGAAGCGTTGCCGTCAGACATTCACCTTCACTGACTTCTGCCATCGCTTTGAGAGGCGCCCAGCCAATAAACAGGTGAGTGAGGTGCGCGCGGACGGGAGAGTGGGGTGCAGGGAGGAGAGAGAGCGGTGAGAGAAGGAGCGGCGAAGCACTGCACCTACCCTCTCCTACTCTCTCTCACACCACATGCTCTGGTAGCTAGAGGCGAGGATAAGCATACAAGCCCGCAGCTGTTCCACATGCTCCGGGTGCTAGGGGCAAGAATAAGTGCGCAAGCTCGCAGCTGTTGCTATGTGAAAGGGTGTGAGAGCGGAGAGATAACACCTGCCGGCGCGTGGACACCGCCCAGGACAACACCTGATGCCTGACATAGCCCGACTAAGAAATGCATTCACATTTAAAGATGACTCGATGCAAGGGTAATGTGTTCATTTTACCTTGAAATGGCGCTTCGTGGCAGTGCAGATTTTCCCTGAATAGGTGTTTTCACGGCTTAGCACCCTTTCACTGAGTGAAATCACCTTTACAAAGGTTACATGCAAACTAACACAAATAAATAGGTGCTTTCCTGGCTTAACACGCCACCACTGCATTGAAAACACCATTAAAGGGGGTTACACGCGAACTTGAGGGACACCAAATAAAAAGCTCTTTTTTGCGAAGTATGAATAATGTTCATTATGGAGAAATTATTCTATTTCAAGCGCAAGAAGTGTCTAAAGGCTCAACGGCCCGTTCTGCGCGATGCCGAACTGACAATATCTTGAAGTGTTCAGCAAGCTTCTAGGCCACACCTCGGGCACTGAGTGACTATGAGCGAGCAACGATGACGTTGACAATTTTAGTGTTGTCACCGTGGTGCCTACTTGTGGTAGTCTGGCAGTGACGCCATGCTGCCTGGCAACAGCTTCACTTGTTTTGTTTTGTTTGGTTCATGCACAGAGTCTGAATCCTGCGTTTTCGTTGTGCTGCTTCTGGTGATTTGTTGTGGAGTCGCGAGTGCGAATGCGATTATTCGAAGCTATTATCATCGCAAACAAGTAACATGCACGCAGTGTTCATATACATGTCTTGTGACATGTCCCACCAGCCAGTGCGGCACAAGCATGCATCTCCAGCTGCCTCCTCATCACTGCTCGGTCCAGTGTCAGTTTCAGAATCACTGCTCCGAAGAGGATCAAACCGAAAATGATTTGCCGCGTCATGAATCGCAGTGATTCCTTATTTTCCTCAGTGTTTTTATCATTGCTTATGAATGCTCATGATGATGGCGACGACGATAGGGGTGGCGAACACATGCCTACACGTGCGGGCCAAGCAGACAAAATATCAGCTGCAACTCCAGTCACTATTTTATGTGGTCACATGATCAAAAGGGTGTGATTGTGAGATATGACCGCTTGGCAGCGCTAAAAATTGGCGGGCTTTGCACCCATTTTAAATTGGGTTCGATACTGGTCATACTAATCACTATTACATACACATTAATCTGTCTCTCTGTTGCATTATCACTACCAATTGTTACTAGGGGATCAATAACTACATGTTGACGCAAAAACCCGACATACGTAAATTTGATGTTACTGCTCCTTTAACACCTATTGGTTCATTTTGAATACTTCGCAATTTTCAAAATTTTTAATTCAAATCAAAACGAATTTTAATAGTGTGATACTTGTTTGAATGCTCGAACCATTTGAATATTCGCACAAGCCTAGTTAACATACAAGAATATAAAACATTTCTGAACATAGAGCTGTGGAATTTTGGCGTTAGCCCATGGTAAATGGAGTCATCTGTAATACTTTAATGTGATCAGCACTACAATAAATATAGCTCTTGATCAGAATCTTGCTTCAACTCTCCTCGATGGCTAAGCTTTTAAAGGATAGACAAAATGTAAAGTGGCTGCAAGATCTATATAAGTATTACGCATTTAATTCTCAATTAAACTCACACATCTATTACCCAACACTAGTGCCTAATTTCTCAAGTTGTCCTACATAATTAAATAGACAAACACTATGATGCTTTGACAATAAACTGCTAACTTCATGGCCTTCTTCAATATTTACATATATTTTCCACTAAGTGCAACATTCCTTCAATATACTCTAGATATTCTCACTGACAAAAGATGTTTGAGTGTTCTTCAAGCCCAAATGGCTTTCATAAAAATCTACTTATAGCTTGTGCGTGTGTATAAATATATACACTTATACATACATCTGTCCAGGGACTCAAACTAACCACAATCTGTCCAGGGACTCAAACTAACCACAACTATAATTAATACACTGGGGAGGGGGGGTAAAAAAGAGAGGTAAAAAAGCTGGGCTCAGTGACCACAATTCATGGAGTAAGCAAGTTTTCTACTCATCAAATATGCTACAGGCAAAGACAAGATGCCTGACAACATAGCCACTTCCTTCACCCAAAAACTCATACAATGAAGTGGGGGGGGGGGGGGGTTAAAAAAAGACAGGTAAAAAAGCTGGGCTCAGTGACCACAATTCATCGAATAAGCAAGGTTTCTACTCACCAAATATGCTACAGGCAAAGACAAGTTGCCTGACAACATAGCCACTTCCTTTACCCAAACAACTCATACATTGGGGGGGGGGGGGGGGGTAAAAAAGACAGGTAAAAAAGCTAGGCTCAGTGACCACAATTCATCAAATAAGCAAGTTTTCTACTCATCGAATATGCTACAGGCAAAGACAAGATGCCTGACAACATAGCCACTCAAGTATGCCTTCACTAACAGGTGCTTGAAAAATCAGGTGGAGCATTGGTAACAACTGCAATGGAGCACAAAGCAAAAGAAAATTGTGAGGCCCAATATTAGAATGCAAAATAAGCTTCTTCTAGTTCATAATAATAGGCATCAGATGATTGGACAGGTGTGAAGCGAACAGTAGTGTTCCCTTCTGGGTCTCACATTTACCCAATCTTCTATGCAATCTAATTACTTCCAATGACAAGGCAGAGCAACTTTTGTAAAGAGGTCACCAAAGTGACCAGTCATCTCCGATTGAACACTGCCTTATCCTCATAGAAGGCTATGCCACACCAAGGGCTGAATGCCAGGTCAATGCCATTTGAACATAGTGTCGCTCCATTACCGCATATTCTTTATGAAGGAAATTAAAACTTTTAAAGTACTATCACAAAAACAATCTGCACTAGCGATGTTGGAGCATTGCCAGGTACTTAACTATGACCAAAACTTTACCTGCCTGCACAATTATTGGCTTAGTTCATTACCATAAAAACACGAAAGTTTAGAGCTCACAGTCTTCTAAACAGAAATAATTATAAGTGGAATTCATTCCCTAAAAAAAGGCTGTCAAAAAGACTAATGTGCATGCACACACTAACAAAAAACATATGCTGTTCAGGAGGTGTATATTGCCACAGGAGTTTCAGCTGCCCAAAACTCCTCTCCCAAACGCGTTCACTTTACCACATGGCAATCACACACTTGCCATTGATAAAAATATAAGATGCATTAACATTGTCAAAAAAATATATTCCCTAATAAAAAGTGGTGCTAGTTTACACAGTGCGTTCTGTCAGCAGCTTCATGCAAAAATGCTAACCCCATTAAAGCTTTCTTGCCACGTGCCACAGCCAATAGTCGTTATCCCTGTCAACCACAAAAATTAGCCATGAGCGAGACCTAAATAATACAAATTACACACTGTGCAAGCCTTTCTCTTCTTTCCTTGGCCTGATGATAAAACTAGTCACAAAAAGACCTGCCTCCACAAAGGCAAAAATGTCTGGTCAACAATTGAATAAATACAGAACTTTGCAGCAGCAAAAAACACTGCCAACTTCATGTACAAGATACATGCACGAATATAAACAACACATTATACACAAGTATGTGGGTAAGAGAGAGAGAACAATGCCAATGGTGTAGAGAGGTGGTGAAAAAATGAGGGGGGGGGGGGGGGTTGCTTGTGCCCGTGGTGGCACCCTCGAAGTCACGAGGCAGGTGTGGAGGTGAGTTGTGGGACGTCGCAGGTGCGTGATGGGTGTAGAGAACCGAACCTAGATGTGGGTCGCCTCCTGCGTGTCCCAATCATCGTCGTCTGTGGTGTCACTATCAGAGCCTGGCCCACCATCAATATCACTGTTGGGGTCATCACCTCCAGCACCTGGGGGGCACAGGTGGCTTGGGGATACAAATTTGAGTGACACCTGGAGAGAAAATTGAAAAGAGAAGAAAGACAAAGCTACCGTAAATCAATCAACCATCAGTGTAATATATCGGTGTCACATGGGCATTTTTAATCGCAATCAGTGCCCATCCGGATTAACCATGATCCGGATTAGGTGCTGCTTACGGTCATGTTTCATCACGATCAGGCGCGATTGAAATTAAAACAAACGCGATCCTCGCATCGCGATCTGGCTGCGAGATTTCACAGTCATCTGCACCCCCTGGCCGAGATTGTTGAAAGCACAATAAACAAGAAAATCAAGCCTAGTTCAGTAAAAACACATTAAAACAGCTAGATGTTTATAAAAAAAAGTAAATTCTAAACTATTCGAACTGGAACAATATCTGAAATATTGCACATTTTAGGATTCATATCGACTGCCTGTAGTTACGAGAAAAGCAGACTATAAGCAGCCGACAGTTGTCTTCCGCGCTTAGTTCAACTCTCGCACTGTTGAAGCAGTTAGAGCACCTCGAAGCAAACTGATTATGAGTGTCGCCAGTTTTTCGACTTCATCGCAACAAACGTGCACATCGTGGTCGAATGAAGAGACCTTCACAGCAATTGAACGCTAGCAGGACCGACAAGAAGACTTGAGGCGCCAGAAGTGAAACTCGGCCATATACAACAAGATTAACGCTTAGCTGCCACTGGATGGGTACAAGTGGGGGTCATCAGAAATGAAAGCAAAGATTAAGAATCTTACAAAGCAACACAGGCAATTGTAAGAAAAATTCAATATAGTGATGGATTTTTCAAATTACTATTGTAGTGGCACGCAAAGTTTTTGACGTTTGAGCTAAAGGGCTCTACAGATAAAGGGCTCTACAGAAATATCATAACCAGAGTTTTTTCAATGACTTGTTTTACTGTGCGCAAGTGCCACCTGGTGCATTTCATCTGACTCAAGCTCGAACTGAATCAGCGTGGGCTGTGCAGCAGCAGTCATGAAGTTGATCGCAATCAAGTAAACTGATCCGGATCACCCTGACCTATCCTTTGCATAATCTTTTTTAAATGCTGTATCTTGCTATATCGCATTCCTGCGGTCATTTTTACAATATTTGCATGATATCACAGTTTTCCACAAACTTGTAACAGTACAAAATGCTGTATGTCATTAGTTGGCATCGCTTCGAGGTTTCACGATGCTGTTGTGCACCTCGTGCGATTAAGAAAGCCCAAGTGACACCGGTATTACTCCTTCAGTTATACCAGTAGAGTATTAGTATTCTAACCTACAAACTTCACGGGCTACCAGACTCAATTTATTATTATTATTATTATTATTACTATTATTATTATTACTATTATTATTTTTAGAGAGCCCCCAGAACACCTTTTGAAGTATTCTCTGTATGACCTAACTCATTGAGTTTGTTGCATCACAAATCTCTTGCAGATACTTGTTTTTAATTTGTCATGTATGAGCATAACTACAGGAATTAGAAAGTCCTGTCTCTCTTCTTTCCTATGAGTGCACTAGAAGCTAGACAGAGAGAGATGACAAAGAAGTAGGAAGCCACATCAGTGAGCACCGCTGTCTTGAGCAATTCAGACTGCTGCCATGTTGCCGCACCTCACGGTGCCACATCAAGAATGGCTGCTGTGCTCAAGTCCAGCCAAGCTTCGTGAGAACTTGGTGCACAGCAGCTTCGTCCTGCGTCGATTTCACCAGACAAAAGTTGCCAAATCTAGATAGTGCACTTTAATGTGGTTTCAAGTGAATAAAACTCAAGCAATCTCTGCCAAGGCATCTAAAATGTGAGGCACCAAGAAGAAAACAAACAAGCACTAGAACATGGGTTCTCAAACTGGAAACTTTCCAAGGAACCCAGGCAATCCATGAAGGGTATTTTAGGGTTGCTTGAGTGGTTAAAATAAACGCAACCTGCTCCTATTATTTCACTCCTATGAGCCTATAATTTAATTACTTAGATGAGAACCTTTGCACTGCATTTTGCATTTAATAAAGTCAATGCACGCCACATGTGTACATTAGGGGCGTGATGATAGCAAGAGACCCACGTGCTAGGAGCACTAAAGACTTGTCGTCTAGTGCGCCCCATGAAACTTGCGCGATTTGAGGGCCAAGTGCATGGATTGCCGGGAATTCATGCTCATGAATCACATTGAACACATGCGAGAATCGATTCAGTAATTCTGCAAATCCTGACAGAGAAGGTGATATTGCATGTTCAAACCTGATCAAACCATATTAACAGGCACTTCAGCACTTCATTCATGGCTCAAGGTGTGCCGGCATTTACGCGGCAGTCTTTATACATGCTGACTTGCCCCTGCACTGTCAGTTTTGAAATCAAAACGCGCATTGGGTGCTTTGATACATGCAAGAGGCACTGCTTGTTGCCGGCTGTGGGCTACACGAACATTTTCATTCATTCATTCGTTCATTTGTGGGGTTTAACGTCCCAAAACCACCATATGATTATGAGAGACGCCGTAGTGGAGGGCTCCGGAAATTTTGACCACCTGGGGTTCTTTAACGTGCACCCAAATCTGAGTACACGGGCCTACAACATTTACACCTCCATCGGAAATGCAGCCGCCAAAGCCGGGATTCAATTCCGCGACCTGCGTGTCAGTAGCCGAGTACCTTAGATACTAGACCACCGCGGCGGGGCCCATGAAAGGCTAGAACGCAGATAGACACGAACGAAGAAGACACAAGACATAAAATGCTGATCCAGCGATAAGTCGTGTGTGTTCTTTCTTCGTCCCCATCTACGTGCGCTGTAGCCTATCATAAACATTTCAAAGCCGACATGCGCGATTGTTGGAGATTCATACATTCACCCACTCTCCCAATTTGTCTAGTAGGCTCCTGAATTTCAAGCAAATCGCTCATTGTATGAGCACAGCCATGAACCCCCCCACCCCACCCCCCCCCCATAAAACAACCCCAATGTGAAGAGAGGATACATTATAATCTTGGTGGCAAAAATCTCAAGACTGAGTGAAAATATTCGCATAACCAGAAATTTAGTGTCACTAAATAAGTAGCAAAGTACACAAAACATTTATTTTCAAAGAAAGAACTCGCATATGCCTTTCGGGGACACATGCAAGTGAACTGATATGGGACGGCAAAGCTGGTTGCCATGAATGTGCTCGCCAGAGCTTCGCTTGAGGTCTAAGTAAAAACAAAATGCCAAAGTGTGCTCTACCATAGTCATATTCAAACGGTAGGAACACTGATATGCTTTGTGCCTTTATATGACTTTATTGCTTTTAGCTTACCACTGTATTAGCTGTGTACCTTCAGAGCTGTTAAGTCACAAATCAATAACAATCACACTTTCCTGCTAAGCAATTGCATATGTGCCTTTAGACCTATGTCGTTACAATCTATGATGGAGACTATCACTGTTTTGTTCGCCAAGCAGCATTGCTCTGACTCTAGTGTTGCACGCATGTGTTCTTTTTGAAGTTCCATTCTTGCCATACATGATTATGTCGACAGCAACTGCAATTTCATGCACACTGGCTGTAGCAAACGACAGATCTATTTTACTGAGATTCTATTGTAATTATTGTGTAATGAAGAGGAATGCCCACTACTGCAGCGACATCGACACGTTGGCGCGAACTAGGACTGCCTGGTTGCTACTGCGACGCTACTCATATACCCGGCCAGCTCTTGCTGCTTCTATCCTGACGCTGCTACCGCTTTTGACCTTGCATTTACATTTAATTTTGGTAAAGAGTGCTGTGGTTTTCCGCAGCCCTCAAATGGCGTAGCCGAAAGCTGTTGTCCATCATGCCTGACAATGCTGTCTTCACACCCTCAACGGCTTCGCCACGCAGGGGCTGTCCCGGTGTCCAGCTCTTGCGAGAACCCGACATCTTCAGCGACACCAACGAGAAACACGCTGAAAATTGGCTGGAATCCTATGAACGAGCCCCAACAAATGGGACGATTTCATGAAGCTCAATACCGTAATGTTTTATTTAGCGGATGTCGCCAAGCTGTGGTACGGAAACTATGAGGCAGATATCCCCACTTGAATACCTTCAAAACCTGCATCACAGTTGTTTTTCGAACTCGAAAGGACGTTTACCCCTTACCGTGAATCGACAATGCCCTTGACTGCCTCCAAGGTGCCGACTTCTTCTCTTCTAATGACTTACGGAACGGCTACTGGCAAGTTCCTCTGGCACCTGAAGATCAGCCTAAGACAACTTATGTCACACCTGATGGTCGTTACAAATTCTGTGTCGTGCCTTTTGGTCTTTGCAACGTGCCTGCAACATTCGAGCGGGTGATGGACAATCTTCTGCGTGGCCTGAAGTGGAAAACATGCCGGTGCTACTTGGATGACATGGTTATATTTTCACCAGATTTTTCAAAGCATCTCTGCAGGCTAGATGAAGTACTGCAGTGTTTAACTGAGCCCGGCCTTCAGCTCAACCTGAAGAAACGCTGCTTCGCACAAGTCAGCTCACCATCCTCGGCCATGTTGTCTCTAAAGACGGTATTCTTCCTGACACCGCCAAGCTTCGGGCAATTGCAGGTTCCCTAAACCTACGTTTCTGAAGGAACTGCACAGTTTTCTTGGCCTCTGCTCGTATTTTCGCCGTTTGATTCTGAATTTTGCGATGATCACCGCACCCTTGACTGAACTTCTACGGAGTGACTCGAAAAGTTATGCTTGGTCACCCGCCTGTGACGATGCCTTCAAAAAGTTGCGCCGCCTGTTAACTTCGCTGCCAATCTTGCGTCACTTCACCTAACTGCTCCAACTGAGGTACACACCGATGCCAGAGGTGTTGGACTCGGGGCTGTGCTTGCGCAGCGCCAATCAGGGTTCCAGGAGTACGTAGTCACATACGCAAGCCGTATTCTCACCAAAGCAGAGAACTATTCTGTGACAGAGGAGTGTCTGGCAATTATTTGGGCTCTAGGTAAAATTAGACCGTACCTATATGGTGACCAGTCCGATGTAGTCACCGATCACCATGTGCTTTGTTGGTTATCCACATTGAAAGACGCCTCCTGCTGTTTAGCTCGGTGGGCTTTCCGGTTGCAGAAGTTCGACATGCGTGTTGTCTACAGGTCTGGCCATGTCACACTGATGCCGACGCCCTATCGCGTTCACTTGTCTCCTCTGAAATCTCTGCATGTTTATCTGCCGTGGACGAAACGGTTAGGTTCCCAGCAAACTGCGACATGGCGTCTGAGCAATGCAAGGATGACTGGATCAGCGCTTTTCTGCGATTCCTTTCAGACCCATCGACTTCTCTATCTTCTCAAACAATGCGCCGTCGAGCGGCTCACTTTGAGATCCGCAATGGCCTCCTTTATCGCAGGAATTAGAAGTCCGACTGCCGAAAGTGGTTACTGGTCATACTTCGCCATCTTAGTGCTGCAATATGTTCAGCTTTATACGTTGACCCTCAGCGCGCACATGCGGGCGTCTTCAAAACATACGCTCGACTTTTCTCCTGGTTTTACTGGCAAGGCATGTACACCTTTGTGCGCAAGTACATTCAGTCATGCCTGCACTCCCAACGACGCAAAGCTCTCCCTCATCACACCTCTGGTCCGATCCAGCCAATCCCTTGCAAAGCCAGGCCTTTCGACCGTGTCGGAATCGATTTGTACAGGCCTCTTCCATTTAAGGCTTCCGGAAACCGCTTGATCGTTGTAGCTGTCGACTACTTGACGCAATACGCAGACACAGCTGCTTTGCCTGCAGCCACAGCACGCGACATATCATCTTATCTCCTGCGGAACTTCACTCTGTCATGGTGCACCGCGTGAACTTCTCAGCGACAGAGGACGTGTGTTCCTCTCTAAAGTCGTCAACGCACTCCTTGCCGAATGCCATATCATTATTCGGACTACCACCACCTACCATCTGCAAACGAATGACTTGACGGAAAGGTTCAACCGTACCCTAGGCAACATGATATCTAAGTATGTAGCCTCAGACCACTCCGATTGGGACCTCATTCTGCCTTTTGTGATGTACGCATATAACACTGCTCCACGGGCGACTACGGGCTTTTCGCCATTTTTCCTCTTATATCGCCGACAGCCTTCCACCACACTAGATACCACTCTGCCATACCACGCCGATTCCTCGGAGTCTACGCCCATCTCTGAAGCTGCCCGCTGCACCGAGAAATGCTATAAGCTCGCCCATTCATTCACAACCATCGACCAATGGAGACGAAAATCTTGGCGTGACGATAACCATCTACACCCTTTGTTCCGAACACCCTTGTGTGGCTTTGGGTTTCTGCTGTCCTTACAGGTCTTTTTTCGAAGCTTGTTTCACAATACCAGGGACCCTACCACGTTGTCTTGCAGACTTCACCTGTTAACTACACAGTCGAAACCGTTATGCCATCCACAGACCAGCGCTTTCGCGGTCGTGAAACCTTTCACGTACAGCGGTTGAAACCGTATTACGATCCGCTCGTACTCTCTTCTCCACGAGTCGCCAGGATGGCTTCTTTTCTGACGGAGGACGAATCATAATAAGAGGAGTGCTCACTACTGCAGCGACAGTGACACATTGGCACGAGGCGCGAGCTAGGACTGCCTGGTTGCTGCTTCTATCCCGATGCTGTAACCGCTTTTGGCCTTGCATTTACAATGTAGTTGTAACAACAAAGGACACTGGTATCACAATATTCTGGCTTTCATCTATTACAAGAGAAGAGCTTTGGTCACTTTCATTGCAGTACTCTGGCGTCGTGTAGAAAAGTACTGGTATTATGAAGAGGCTATTAGCTGTTGCAGGCCAGAGAACATTTGGTCCCTTGAGGGGAGTAGCGTTTTTTTTTTTGCCAAATTTTTCGTTTTTATTTGCTTTTAGAACTTTGCTTTTTCTACTTTCACAACAAAAACAAAGCTCACGATTGTAATTAAGCTCGAAGCAGGTTAAAATCACTTTCAATGAGCACAAGGTGACTACTATAAACTGAATGGATCTCAATGTCTAGAGCCCCTGGCTACTTGCCTGGCTACTTGCCTGATGCCTAATTCCTGGCTACTTGCCATTGCATTTCACATGAGGATTTACCTAAAGCCGCATGTTCAAAATAACAATGATTGCTAAGCTCTCATGATGAAAGAAATCGCATCAGAAAACATATCTTTCCGGTACAGATGAGTTTTGACTTATACCTTCAAAATGCGTTTTTCTCGAGAGCCATTTCTGGGCAACTTCTTGAGTTTAGACATCATGTTTTCGGTACTTCTGATGGCCAGGTCAAGATGAAATCTTGCCTATATATTCCTTAGGATGTGAAAGGTGGAAGTATCTCCTTGATATTGCATGAATTGTTATTATGAACTTATAAAGCAAGCAATCAGTATGGGCTGAGGGTTCTAAGAACTCTCACATTACAATTTTTCTGGACCATTAAAATGTCTCATGTACACTTTCTTGATAGTTAATTGCATTCTACAGTTGGTGTGGAGCAATATAGGCCATTTATGGCTCAGAACCATAAAAGTTTAATGGCATAAAAAGTTTGTCCGAAACGAACTGTATTTGCAGAAGTACAAAAATGCCCAACTACCTAGAGCAGCTCGAGGGCCCCGTCGTCATCCTGCTTCCATTTCCTCTCCCACCCACCCCCCACCCTTTAAATTATTATTTCCATTCTTTAATGAATCAATCAAGTTGCTTACCTACCTACCTACACATTGTCATGGCACAACATAAAAACTGCGTAATTTACTATAAAACTAATTACATGTTTCAAATAAGCATAAAAATCTTTATATACAGCAAAAAGCTTTATTGCCCTAGGCTACAGAATAACGAAACCTTTTTTCAATCGCATCTCCCCTTAATTACCAGATTTACTCGTATAATCCTCACCCCCCTCCCGTTGCAGTTAGGTGGGTTCATGACAATGGTTTCAAGGTGACTAGTCCCGACAGATGACTTGAATATCGATTTTCAGAAAATAACTGCACAGCAAAAGGAACTGTGCAGAACTATCGAAAGCAATGCTTTTTCTAATGTAATAAGGGCGCCTAAAAAAATATGTGGTAACTCATTCACTCTGACATTTTTGTCATGAGTCTGGATGATATAGGTCTCTTGTCAGGTGTAGCAGGCACACATATCGGGGATCACGGGTCCATGATGTCAGAATAAAATGTATGCACTGCTACCAGGAAAGACAGCTCGGATATAGTTGTAAAAAACATAAATATGCGTTCTCTTAAAGCTTTCAAAAGGGAATTGTCAGAATAGGATTGGTCAAATATTTATGGCACTAAATATTCTGAACTAGCCTATGATTGTTTTTTGTGAATGTTCAAATCTATCTATAATAAATGTTTTCTAGACAGAACTTCAAAATCTTGCCACAATAGCAATAAAAAAACATGAATAACGTAGCAATGAATGAAAGAGATATGCAAAAAAACAAATTATTCGGTTATTTTTAACCACGGAAAGTGAGGAATCTTTTAGAAATTTTAAAGTATAAAGAAACAAGGTAAACAGCCAATTAAAGAGTGAGAAACAAAAATATTTAAATAACCTTTTCAACTGCAAGGTAATTAGGAAATCATTCTTAGCATGAAAACGACTGAACAGCTTTCTTGGGTCCCATGGAAATGAAACAAATACATTACCAAAGATTTCTATAAATTGCAATGTAATGTCAGGAGTGCAATTGGCATATACATTCAATAATTATTTTGTATCCCTCACAAGTCAAGCCCATGACTCTAACTACATAAAATTTCTGAGTAACAGGCAAAAAGGAAGCTCTTTTCTGGCTCCTACATCGGCAGACGAAACAATTCATGTGTTTAGATCTATGAAAAACAGTAACTACAGTGACGTTGATGAATTTCAGATTCATCCTGTTAAGCATGCCCTTGAGATCATTGCCCCTGCACTGGAACATGTTTTAATGTTTGCGCTCATGAAGTTTTTCCAAAGGCATTACAAGTGGCTAAGGTCATTGTTCTACATGAAAGCAGGGACAGGAATGTGCTTTTCCTATGCCGACCTATATCCATCTTGCCAGCATTTTCAAAGGGTCTAGAAAAGTTCAATCACGTTTGCATGACTTCTTTTCTTAATAAGCATAAAATAATAACACCGTCGTAGTTTGGTTTTCTGAAACGACTTTTTACAGAACAAGCTCTCTGACACAAAAGGAGAAAATACTTGATGCCTGTTGGGCTCGAGCTTCGTGCGTTCCTCGAATACCTTATGTTACCCACCCCGCAGCCGGCGACCCCTCGCCAACAAGGAAGCAGGGCTACCGGAATGCGGGACGATGACTGTCTGCTGGCCACAAAGGACGCGACAACTCCCGTGCCGCTGTCGGGCTCAATTATGGCGCCTTACAGCAGACCAAGCCAGGCTGCAGGTGGCCGGTACACGTGGAAGGTACACGTGGAAGGTACACGTACGCGTCCGCCGGACAATCGGAGTCAGCGGAGGCGACGGCATTGGCGCAGGGGCCAATTGTATTGATGGCCTGTCAACCCGGCACCGTGGGAACTTACTCGGAGGCGCTTTTCCACGACCTGGCAACGCCCGTCGTCGACCATTCCGGGAACCGGTGTGAAAGAAACCTGAGCGACGGCGGAGAACCGATGAGTGGGCAAGAGGCGGTGGGTCTTCGAGGTTGTGGCGAGGAGAGACACATCTGTGCGTTTTGATTGGACTATAAAAGTGGTGCGTTACGATTGGACTGTAAGAGTGGTTGAATGGGGAGACAGGGGATAAAATCAGGGGTGCAGGGACAGTGAGGGGGGAGGAAAGAAACGAATAAACGTCTCTATATCCAGATGATGTCGGAGCGGTCGTTTCCTCAATGTGCCAGCAGATGAAAAGTTCTCGTCTTCGGCTTCCTTGGCGGCAGCAGCAAGGTCGCGCAACAAGCGAGAGGCGAGTGGAAAGAACCAAACGGAACGTAACTGGCGCAGTCGACAGGATCTGCATGGCTGAACTGAAGAGGACAGCGGGGAGCAACATCGGCCGAGACTGACAACCACCACCTTCAATGGACTACCACGCTGCGGGATCAACGAAGCAAGGCTAGTCCACCGGATTCCGAGGAGGAAGAGCGCACCACAAGGCTACTTCAGGCGGGTACCTCTTGATTTTCTGTTGGGCGCAGGCGATGACAAAGCATTACAACTTGCGAGACAGAGAAAGGGACAACTCGGAAATGAACGGGGACGGGGCAGGAAACTTGCAGGCGTTCGGAGTCGCCGACAGCGGCACGGGGGGTCATGGTAGTGTCACGTCAGATACGGCGTCGGAACAGCAGCTAGCGCTGCTCCAGCTTCAATTAAAAATTGCTGAGGCGAAAATGGAGAAGCAGCGTTTGATACTGGAAAGCCAGCGGCTACGAGCCCGTAATGGGGCTGACTCCAACGAGAGCGATGACAGCGTAGCGCTTAGCAGAAGGTCAGAGGAAGACAGGCGACTGAAATTCGCAAGCTTGTTAAGGGGTGTACTGGCACCTATGCCGAACCAAGAGGCGCTTGCGCCAATGTGGTTCGACGATGTTGAGGCAACGCTAGAGTCGTATGAAGTTCCAAGCGAATTGTGGGCCGGGCTAGTTTTGCCACAGTTGAGTGAAAGGGCACACGGGCTGCTGTGCAGGCTTACAGCAGAGGAGCACAAAGCTTATGTTAAGCTTAAGTCAAGCATTTTGGAGGGTCTCAGGCTTTCGGCGGCGGAGTACAAGAGGCTGTTTGCGGGATCGAAAAAGGGAGAAAGGGGGTCCTGGGATCAGTTTGCCGTACGCCTTGAGAATTATTTCGACTATTATGTCCAGAGTTCAAAGGTAGGCACGTTTGAGGAACTCAAGCAGCTAGTCGCCACGGATCGCTTGAAAGAATGTTTGAGCCCTGAAGCGAGAGCGCATGTCATTTGTAATCAACAGGAGTCCTTTTTGCTGCCCAGTGGCATGGCTAGGCTCGCGGAGAGATTCGAGGAGAGCGAAAAGTGCAAGGCAGCACAAAAGAAGGCAAATGTAGAGGAGTGGCAAAAGAAAGCTAAAACAGCGGTAGATACACCCACGGACGGAAACGGGAAAAACAATGTTTTGAGTGTAAGGGTGCCGACCACATTGCCAGGAATTGCCCCAATAAGGGTTCAGGTGCAAGGCAAGGCACTAGGCCAGCAGGACAACAAAACGGTCCAGTGGTCGCGAGGGTGACGGCTTCTGCATTCGGGTCAGAAATAGCAATGACAGACAGGTTGTGGCAGCGTAAAGAGCAGAAACAACCCTCACTGGAAACTGTAAAGCTTAAGAGCTCAGGTCGATCATTAAATGCAGTGGCAGACTCAGGAGCGAAGGTGAGCGTCATCAGAAAGGCAGTGGTACCTCAGTACGATGGTACGGGTTCGCAGATAAAGTTGACGGGAGCGTTCGGGCAACAGGTAACCGCTGAGTTGGCTTACGTGCCGCTCATAGCTACTGAAGGAAGTCCTTACGTGATGTCCGAGGCGGTGCAGTCGGCCGTGCTTTGTGCAATCACAGATAAGCTGCTAGACGGCACCGACGCGCTGATCACGCCCAACGATTACGCACAGCTTCTCGAGGAAAGGGTTAAACGTGACATAGTGTCAGACGAGTGTTCAGCAGTCGAGGAGACTGAAGCTATAGCAGAGCTGTCAGATGAGGCATGCGAGGAGCAACGGGCGATGGCAGGCGTCATAACCGCGGAGAGCAACAGCGAAGGTTCCGAGCCGGTCAAAAGCAAACGACAGGCGTTTCGTGAGGCTCAGGAAGCAGACCCGGCTTTGCGAGATGCTTGGGCGCAAACAAAGGCCGCAACGCATGGCATGCTCGTTCAAGACGAGCTATTGTATCATCAGGAACACCTCGCGGGTCGCATCTGCAAACAGTTAGTGCTACCATTGCCCAGGCACAAAGAAGTGCTGAAAATGGCTCACAATTCACCATGGGCAGGTCATTTAGGAGAGCAAAAAACACTACGAGTGGAAAGCTCATTTTACTGGCCGCAGATGTTGCGAGATGTAAAGGAGTACTGTAGGTCGTGCCATGAATGCCAGGTGAAATCGCAGACGAGGCAGATAGATAGGGTTCCGATAAAGCCCCTGGCCAGGCCCAGCGCGCCGTTTCAGACAGTAAACATGGACTGCATCGGTCCTATGGTACCCCCTTCGGCTAGAGGTCACCGCTATGCTCTTTGTGTCGTCGACTTACATACCAGATAGCCAGAGGTGGTATGCCTCCGTTCACTAACAGAAAAGGCTACATGTGACGCGTTACCGCAGACATTTTCTCAACACGGGGTGCCAGAGACAATTTGCTCAGATCAGGGCACCAACTTTACGTCAAGGTTGACACAGGATATGTTGCAAAGACTGGGGGCAACTCCGAGATTTTCCACGCCCGATCACCCGCAAAGCAACGGCTTAGTCGAGCGCTGGAACGGCACGTTCAAAAGAATGCTTTCTCACATAGTCAGCGAACATGGACGCGAGTGGGATAGGATGATTCCGTTTTTGTTATGGGCATATCGTGAGGTCCCACATGCGACTACAGGGCGGTCACCGTTCGAGCTCATGTACGGGCGGGTGCCGAACGGGCCCCTATCCATTCTCAAAAGGACTTGGTCAGGAGACTGGGAAGTGCCGGAATCATTGGGTATGCCAGCAGCGGAATATCTTGCGAAGCTCCGAAGTAGTTTGGAAGAAGCTAGCGAAGGAGCCGCCCGACAGAGTGAAGTCACTCAGAAGGAGTACGTAGGACGCTATAACTTGAGGGCCACAGACAAACACTTTGTCACAGGGGACCAAGTACTATGGCTCGAAAAGAAAGGAGAGGGGAAGCTAGTGGCGAAGTGGAAGGGACCGATCACAGTGGTCGAAAAACTGCGACCGTACAGTTATTTAGATGAGCTCGAGGACGGTTCACGCAGAACCATTCACGCTAACAAGCTTCGCGCATATCACGCCCGAGTAACTGCAGTAGGAGTGATATTCGAAGGCGGTCCAGAGAAGGTCAGGGCGATAAAGGAGATCCCGGCTCCCGAAACAAAGGGACAGCTTCGTAGTTTCTTAGGGCTAGTCAACTATTATAGGGACTACGTGCCCGAGTACTCCAAAGTTGTTATGCCTCTGACTAACCTAACTGGCCGACGTATTCTGCAGAACTTACCTTGGAATACAAAGGCGCAAAAAGCTTTTGACAAGGTGAAAAACTGTCTAGTGCAGGCGTCGGCGTTGCAGGCACCAGACCCGGGGAAAGAATTTATCCTTGCCACAGATGCATCCGATTACGTCGTTGGTGCGTGCCTGGCACAGCAGGATCTGGTGGGCAAGCAGCGCCCTATCGCTTTTCTGAGCAAGAAGCTTAGCCCGGCTCAGAACCGATGGGCCACAATAGAAAAGGAAGCTTATGCAATCATTTGAGCACTGGGGAAGTTGGATGTTTGGCTGTTTGGCGCTAAAATCAAGGTGATTACCAATCATAACCCACTCAAATTTCTGACTCTAACCACTCCACAGAGCGCTAGGCTGACACGCTGGGCGTTGGCACTACAGAAATATAACCTGGAAATTGAACACAAAAAGGGGTGTCTAAACGCTAATGCCGACGCAATGTCGCGGTTAGTGACTCCTAACGATGACGCATAAAAGGGACGGCGAGTTAAGGGGGGTGTATGCTTTGTTAGCGCGTGCGCGCGACAGAGTCAACGAGGTACGAGTGACAGTTGGTGCCTCACGTGTCGAGCCAGTGAACATGTGTGCATATGTGGTCGTGTTTGTGTCGCATGTCATAGATACAGTGCAACACAGTTGGAGGGGAGGTGTTGGGCTCGAGCTTCGTGCGTTCCCCGAATACCTTATGTTACCCACCCCGCAGCCGGCGACCCCTCACCAACAAGGAAGCAGGGCCACCGGAATGCGGGACGATGACTGTCTGCTGGCCACAAAGGACGCGACAACTCCCGTGCCGCTGTCGGGCTCAATTATGGCGCCTTACAGGAGACCAAGCCAGGCTGCAGGTGGCCGGTACACGTGGAAGGTACACGTGGAAGGTACACGTACGCGTCCGCCGGACAATCAGAGTCAGCGGAGGCGACGGCATTGGCGCAGGGGCCAATTGTATTGATGGCCTGTCAACCCGGCACCGTGGGAACTTACTCGGAGGCGCTTTTCCACGACCTGGCAACGCCCGTCGTCGACCATTCCGGGAACCGGTGTGAAAGAAACCTGAGCGACGGTGGAGAACCGATGAGTGGGCAAGAGGCGGTGGGTCTTCGAGGTTGTGGCGAGGAGAGACACATCTGTGCGTTTTGATTGGACTATAAGAGTGGTGCGTTACGATTGGACTGTAAGAGTGGTTGAATGGGGAGACAGGGGATAAAATCAGGGGTGCAGGGACAGTGAGGGGGGAGGAAAGAAACGAATAAACATCGCTATATCCAGATGATGTCGGAGCGGTCGTTTCCTCAATGTGCCAGCAGATGAAAAGTTCTCGTCTTCGGCTTCCTTGGCGGCAGCAGCAAATGTCGCGCAACAAGCGAGAGGCGAGTGGAAAGAACCAAACGGAACGTAACTATGCCTTTGAACGCGAGCAATGTGCAGTGGGCATTTTTGACTATTCCTCGAAAGCATTCGACCTCATCATCAACCATGTAACTATGAACAAAAAGCACAGTTACTATGGTTTCCGTGGTGTATTCTTAGGATTACTCCACTCTTACCTTTTCTGCTGCCAGCAGAAAACGATAGTAAACAACCATTCTTCTGACTTGAAATCTCTAAACTAAGGTCACAAGGAAGCATCCTACGCCCACTTTTGTTATACCTGTATATTTGATTGATATGTGGGTTTAACGTCCCAAAACCACTATATGATTATGAGAGACGCCGTAGTGGAGGGCTCCGGAAATTTGGACCACCTGTGGTTCTTTAACGTGCACCCAAATCTGAGCACACGGGCCTGCAACATTTCTGCCTCCATCGAAAATGCAGCCGCCGCAGCCGGGATTTGAACCCGCGACCTGCGGGTCAGCAGCCGAGTACCTTAGCCACTAGACCACCACGGCGGGGCTTATACCTGCATATTAATGACCCCGTAAACATTGAAAATTCTGTTGACTGTCAGTTATACTGATTTTAGTGCCATATTATTTACATTAAGAAACCCAAATGATGCACTTCTGAAGGGAAACGAAGTACTAAAATGATCAGCCTGGTCTGCTGCTAATTCCCTTGTAGTAAACACTTAAGACAAAAGCCAATCGTTTTATACTGAACAATTGTAAAATTGATACATAAGTTGTGCTGCAGTTTCAGGACTTACATATTCATTTAGTACCTACAGTTAAGTGTCTAGGTGTTCTTTCAAAGAGCACGGATCCTCACGTAAAATCTACGGAAACCAAATTAGCTCAAGTGGCCGGTATATTGTGCAAGGTGCGTCCTCCACTTCCCAGAACTGTGAAGCTTCTGATTTATAACTCTTTATTTCTCTCAGTTTTAAGTTACTGTTACATAGTATGAGGTACTACAGCTGCCTCTAATATGAATAAATTAGACATTATACAAGATAACCATTTGAGCAATTGTGGATGCTTTATACGAAAGTAATTCAGAACCATTTTTCCGAGAATTGCATTTCCTCTCATTTCCAGAACTATGAGAACGTATCCTCATGAAACACTATGAATCAGAAGTCAGAAAAATATACCCGTCCCTTAAGAGCATTGCCTACTTGTCACTTAACGTACATACACGTGACACCAGATTTCGGAAAATGTGGGAAGTTCCGCATTGCAGAACTATTTATGCGTAACAAAGGTTGTGCATACACTTACCACGTCTCCTAAATAAATAAGTTTTGTAGCGTGAGCATCTTATCAACTTTCACTTTTTGTGCTTTATGTACTTTCTGATGCATTTTGCTTTTTTTTTCAGAGATTGTTTCAGGTGCAGAGTTTTGCACATATAGCTTAGTTTGTATAATTTATTTAGGTTATTGACTTGATTCAATAGTTCCTCCATATTGACTATTTTCACTTTTGTAAAAACATTGTATTGTGTAAATAGAGAATTTTTAATTTCTTATTTGCACATTGTTTTGTTTTTTACTTGCACTGTTGTACTGCATTATGTTACTTGCTACGTACTGCTGTCTGTCCAATGCTATTGCCCGTGGATGCTTTCAAGCCATTTTAGAGGCTTTTTGTCTACTGCCTACAACATCACTGTGCGCACTATCTTGATGTTGAAAATAAGCTGAAACTGAAACTCATAAATGAAGAAACTCATAAATGAAAACACATTCCAGCTTTCTTTTGTCCCGTGCTTATACTCCGTGTTTTCTAGTAATACGAATTACAGACGATACGAATATTTTTTGTGACCCCATGAGATTTGTATCATCGAGGTTTTACTGTGTAGACGTTTCGCCAGTCCCTGGCAACATTGTAAGTTCACCGAAAAAGCACCCCTGGATAATTCCAGTTTAGCTTGCTTTTGCGTGGTTTCAGTCTTTTTTGCTGGCCGCGGCTGTTAGTGTTCTGATGTTTTATGCAGGTAAAATTATTCCGATTAAGTGCTTGCAAGTTGGGCACAGCTGTGTCAAGCCAGCATGCAGTCTGAAAGTCTGAACAAATTTTATATGCTAGTCAAAATGTTCTTTTTTCCAGCCGATGACAACAGAAATAGCGCCTGCTTTGCAGCGATCACGCGACAAAACTGCTGGTGCGCGTAGGTTTGTTCTGCCCACTTCATTAGAGGTAATGTAAAGCACAGTGCAGACTAATGACACAGAGGCGATACTCAGGCTTTAGACTATAGTCGAAGGCCCCCGGTTACCGGGAACACATCTGTCGCTCTCATCTTCCACCCGCGGCAGATAAGTCGACTGACGCCTGAAATGGGTAGCAAAACGTGAAAGCTAACCCTGAAAATTCATCACCAAGGTGTTCTTTTACAGTTTGAGTGATATCGATGATTTGTACAGTTAGAAACTTCGTGGGACATGAAGTAGCCGTGCTCAACATGAATCACCGCGCAGTGTACGTCGCGGTGTCCACGTTTCGTTGTCGTTGCATTTGATTTTATTTTTAAGGCGACACCGGTGAGTGGGCTTTCATCTGTACAAGCAAATGACTCATTGCCTGTCTCTCTGTTGCTAATAAACATTGCCACATTCTAGCTAATTTATCTTTCGGTGTGAACATGGATGGTTAGGTGGGTTCAACTTGAAAGTTTGATCCATGAATAGCTTCTCGTTAGTAAACTATAGTAGTTCGCGTGACTCAGCCGCAGTTGGCGTCACCACATAATCAGTACATTTTATAATGCCTCAGTCACACTAGCTCTTCAAATCACGAGCGATTCCGATCACCGCTGATCTCTATAAAAAGTGCCCGGTGTGACATAGGCGCAGAAATAAGCGTTTTATCCTGATGTCGTATGCTTAGACGAATACACAAATATGTTCGGGGTTCGAAAGGAGGAAGGTCATCAGTTCTAGGTGAAAAGCTGAACTGTAAATCGGACAACTCTTCTCCTGCATGTCGACAACGTGGGTATGGTGGCTATTGTGGGTACACTTTTATAGACAGGTGTGCGCTGTCAATTCCCTGTCTGCATCTTCAAAGCGCATATATATCATCGACATAAAGAGCCAATTTAAGTTTGCTGAGAAACTTCTCCTGCAGTTTATGCATTTTCTGTTTGTATAGGCACGTCCACTGTCAAAGGTAACACGTAGCAGGGGGCCACGCTCATCGCAATTCCACGATGAATATTTTATGCGGCGCCTGTCGGCCACGTGAGCCATTACCTGCAGCAGAGGCCGCGCCTGTACCTGTCATGCGCTACGTCAAGCCCCTTCATGTAGCCGTTAGACGTGGCTCCAAGCACATTGAAAGGAATGCGTCAGGGATAATAGAGCAGCAAACTCAAACACACCACGAAAACACCGCAGATATCGTTCAAAATACATTACCGGTAATGTCACACCAGAAGTCTGCTGGGGTAGGTCGTTTGGCGTGAGCCAGTTTGTTGATTTGATAGATATGTGGGGTTTAACGTCCCAAAACCACCATATGATTATGAGAGACGCCGTAGTGGAGGGCTCCGGAAATTTTGACCACCTGGGGTTCTTTAACGTGCACCCAAATCTGAGCACATGGGCCTACAACATTTCCGCCTCCATCGGAAATGCAGCCGCCGCAGCCGGGATTCGAACCCGCGACCTGCGGGTCAGCAACCGAGTACCTTAGCCACTAGACCACCGCGGCGGGGCAGCCAGTTTGTTTACAAACACCGAAACCGCCTATAGAAAAAGAGCTTTGTTATACTGACGTTAAACATACATAGTGTTCCATGGGCATAAATTAATTTTAAAAAAAGTAAATGCGTCTTGAAATTCAGAATTTTTTTTCATCACATTGAGGTTCAATAGCCTTCACCCTCATGTCACCTCACATTTTCGTGCCTAATTCAAGTCACATCCAAATTCACTAGAGAAAATCCGGCCAATGTATTGCAGAGCATGTACAACTTCTAGACTTATGCAAGTAGCAAATTTTAGGTTTGAAGCGAATAGTGATTGGTGCAAATATTTTCTAATCGAATTCAAATAGTTTATATCACACATTATAAAGAAAAATGTGCATATTAGTCATGACCCAACTACTCTGCACAATATTTTTTCTAACTGATACAAGGCACAAGCAAATGTCGTTCCATTTGGTACAAGGAAAGTAGAAACAGCTTTGAAAAGTCTTTTGGTAGAATGCAAGTGAAAGTCAGTAAAATATGCTACATTTTAAAATTTACGATACTAGGAGCATAAAAGACAGTAAAATAAGACTTTAAACTTTGAAAAATGGAAGCATTGATGCCAGGGTAATATACTCATCAACCTTGGAGTAGGGCTTCGCAGCAGTGTAGATTTTATCTCTAAGGGCGTACTCACAATACAGCACCTCTTTAACGCAGTGAAACCATCTTTACAGAGGGATTAACTCTTTAATTGATTTTTAAAGACGATACAGTCTCTCTTGGGAACCTTCGACGCAAAAATTTTGATCTGTCTGTCTGTACAATTGTCTGTCCACTCTTAAAGGCGTCAGGTACTTGAAACAGCCTACCCCATCCGCAGCGCCCACCAATGTTGCTCAAGGTTGAGCGTTAATGCTTGAGCAATTGTCAATTAAAAAGCAATTATTGCGCATGTCTGGGGCACCACAACAACACGTATATATTCTGCATGTGTGTCTTTTACTAGAAACGGCATACATAAGTAATTTTAAGGACCGTAGCGCTTATTACGCTGCGCTGACCATGCAACGCTTGCACGGAACAGGGAGTGTTTCTTACGCTTTGCTTAGACGAGACAGTGGTGGCACCTACCCGTCGCCTTGCGTTCTACACCTTATCACCTTTGAGATGGGCGCGCACACCCGTCTCAAAGCCACGCGCTTTGTTTTCTAAGAAAACTGCCAGATGGCGCTCATGTCTCACATGTGGCGTGACGATACGCTCATTCGCTTCCGCTGCGTGCTCGACGCACTCTAACACAGCGCCTCCAGAATACCACTCACTGATTTTCTTGCGCAGAACATCAAATAAATGTCTTGCTCACTCTCTCCACACGCAAGACTATCACCTTTCGGCGACATTTGCAGAAACATGCAGATACAGGGCCAAATTTTTTTTTAATATTCCATTCAAAAAGTGCTAATTTTTTATTGCTGAATTCGAATCTGGTTGTGCTAAAAAGTAGGTAGTCGATGTTGAAAAAATATTTTCATCACATACTTAGTCAAATCAACAGAATAAGCTTTATTTCTGAACAATACATAGGAAACTAGCGACTCTGGTGCTAATAGAATTTAAAAACGTGGTGTATTTCGCAGTGCCTGCATTACTGCAGATGTTTGGACTGAGTCAAACGCCTTCTTGTAATCTATGAAAGCTATGTATAGGGGTTGATTGTATTCACCACATTTCTCTATTACCCAATTGATAGTATGAATATGGTCTATTGTGAAGTAGCTGGTACGAAATCCTGCTTGGTTCTTTGGTTTATTGAACTCTTATATCACCTGAATTCTATTAGCTATTATTTTGTGAATAGTTTGTAAAGAACAGACAGGAAACTGGTCGGCTTGTAATTTTTCAAGTGTGTGACATCTTTTTTCTTTTGGATTGAGATTATGTTGGCGTTCTTCCAGGATTCTGGTGCCAATCCTGTCAAGAAACACTTTGTATATAAGGTGGCTCATTAATTTCTCTGCCAACTTTCAAGAGGTTCATTGTTACCTTATTCTTACCAGCGACTTTGCCTCTTTGCATTCTTTCTAGGGCTTTCCTTACTTCCCCTGTCGTTACTGATAGGATGTCGAATTCCTATGGTCTATTATTGTTTCTCACATCATCCTGGCTTTTTTTAGTTCTGTACAGCTCTCTGTAGTAGAACTTCTCTGCTATCTCTACTATCCTATCTATATTGGTTACGACATTGCCTTCCTTGTTCCTCAATGCATACATTCGATTTTTGCCATTGCACAAGTCTGCCTTTGAAGCTTTTATGCTTCTGCCGCTTTTTACAGCCTGCTCAATTCTTTCGATATTATAGTACCTCTTGATGTCGGCTACCTTACTCCTACTGATCAACTTCGAAATCTCCACTAGTTTTATTTTGACGATTGCATTTGAGGCTTTCATCGTTTGTTCTCTTAATAAGATTTTTCGTCTCCCGAGATAGTTTGCCAGTTTCCAGTCTAGTGACTGCACCTCCAATTTCAATTGCACAGTCTTTGATGATGCTAGTAAGATTATCGTTCATTGTGTCAACTCTAATGTCGGTTATTTCATTTAGTGCCTCTAATCGATTCTGAAGTGAAACTCCGTATTCCTGTATTTTTCCTCTCACAGCCAGTTGAATAATTGGGTTCTTGTGTATCAGTTTCTGTCATTGCTTTTTTAAATCCAGGTAAATACGAGCTCTTAACATTCTATGGTACAAGTGCCTCATTGCTTTGATAGCTATAATGATACAAGTGCCTGTGGCCGGCGGGTTAGTGCGTGCTTCAGATATAGCAGGGGGATAATCTTCTGCGATGCCACCGTGAATAAATGGGAAAACCTTCATGAAGGCGGCCACATTTTTTGCGTTAGTGAGCGCTTTGCAACCCATCGCCAGGAATGAAGGCTAAACGCATGTCAGGTGTGCGTAATGCATGAGGCTTGATGCATAACTATTGCGGCAAGCTGTCATTCTTTCAAACTTGGATTATTATCTGTGCTTGCCCACTACCCGCGTCCTTGCAAAATACTCGGAGAGTTTAGAAATATCGATGGCTCCACGGCCACTCGCCGTGGAAACTAGCGTGCTCGTTTGTTGCGGCGTCGTGCCACTGTGATTTTCAGCCACTGAGTCTTGTGAAGTGCTTTGCTTGAAATTGTTGCGGCATCACCGTCACTCATCATAATCATAGTCTTTACCTCGCCGCTCGCGCAGCTCATGCTAAGAGCTTGAGGCCCGAGCGAGAAAGAGAACGCGAGCAGATTTAGTCCAGAGAGGATGGTGCGTGCCCCGTTCCGTCTTTCGCTAGACCTTGTAGAGTGCTGACCGCGATGGCACGGTCACTTCAGCTACCGTCACGCGTCTCTCATTCACTATAACCTCTTCCGTTTTTATGTTGCTTTCCGAAACAAACACCGATATGCACATCCGTCGCTATAGCATTCACAAAGCATCGTTTCTTACCATGTATAAGTTCTGCTATACTCTACGCCCTGCATCATTTTTTTTCTAACATGCAGATTGTTTTACAGTCAAAGCAAAAGGCTTTTAAATGAACCAAATCCGAAAGATGGGATTCAATTAATTACTTCCGGCGGTTATTTCCTTTGGAGCTACAGCACTTGGTTTCAGACACAGGGGCGTTTGGGATGCCATATGCGATTTGCTACGCGATACGAAACGAATTGAATTGTAAGGTTATGTAAGTGAAACTTATTCTTCAACGACATTACACTTTTTTTGTGAATTAAGCTAATAAGTCATTTCGAAAATGACCTACTGCTATAGATTTTGAAATTTACAAACAAAATCATTTATATAACAAGGCACCGCCATTTAATGACTGAGCCCCCATGGTGCCTTTTGCCAATTTACTAAGGACCATCCAACCAACTGACGTACTAGCTTGATCCTATCGAGTGCGCATACGCTGATTGGCGGCTACTTGTGTTTACGGTAAAATGCTACTTAACTCAGTTTGCCCCTTCACTGATGGACCATCAACTCAGGAAAGCACTAATTGACCTCGCACTGCATTCCTCAAAACTGCGAATGGTACACGGAGAGGTAGTAATTATTAAGGTCCATTAAAACGTCCCCTCAGCCTTGATCTGAAATCTTGCATATGTTTCTTTTCTCACCAGCTCGCAAGAACATCACACAAGATCATCGCGTTTGCAGAGGGTGTCTCAGACCAATTCAAGCACGCATCGGCAGAATGCGAGAAAGCAGAGTAAACGGGAACTAAACGATTTTTACGCCCCACAGCGGTGATTCACTTATTTCGCTGCCCAATAAAGCAAGGACAAGTCGAGAAACTCCGAAACTTCGTTCCCACAGGACACGGCGTGTACCTGTTGGTACAGTCAACTACGCAGCAGTGCATGATTCAGATAAACTACGTGCTAGTGAACGTTGGGGGAGAATTGTGTTCTGCTCGGGCTCTCAACATTTTTCTTCTCCGACGGCTGCGCAGCGGCGCGCTTGTCTCAGTGCATGGAGTCTATAACCTCTGCATGAAGTTCATAGCAGCACACACATATGCACATGCGCTCGTGCGTATTCAAAGCCTGTTACAGTATAACCTCGTTAATATGTACATACACACCAAGAACCTTCCGGAAACGCGGCCAACTATGCACTAAACGTAGTGTGCATTAAACAGACACTGAAGCAGTTTTGCATTTGCATTCCCGAATTTATTGTGAATTCGATATCTGCGACCTCTTTTTTTTTTGCAATTTTTTATTAAACAACGGCACTATAAGCGAGCAAACTTTGATCGAGGATACCCCCTCCCCCCTCTGCGCACGCGGAGGGCAGGGGCAGAGTGTGGAAGAGATAGACACGTGGGGAGGTGAAATCATCGGAGTGAGCCGCCGGTCTACTTGCGTCGCTCAGTCAGCTCAGCTTGTTTACTTCGGGATTGTGTCTTGTTTCTGGTGCGATCTGCTGCCTAGCAAAACATTAGTACTGCCAGTTCGTAATGTTTTCTTGCCATTGCATCGTTCTCTTCTGATTAGAGATTTTGGCCAGCTGACCCTCACTAGCTGTGTCTGTGCAGGGTCGAAATAGACTATCAATGCCGAATGACTGCGTGACATATTGCTACCGCAGCACTTTCAGTCATGATCAGGTTGCGTTTCACAAATTTTCTTGTGATCACAAGATGGCTGCAAAATGGGCCACTGCAGTTAAAAAAAAAAACTTCAAACCTACGAAAATGTCGCTGAGATTAACGATCAAGTGTGTGCGACTAAACACCGAAGCTGTTCTTTATGTGTTTTCACACCCATGAACCGGATCTGAGGGGGCTCTGGCAGCCACCACGAATTGCCTTCGTGAAAAGGAAAACTGAAGGAAGGCTGTAAGACTACTAATGTGCCGTAGGAGTGCATAGTTAGTTGGTGAGCATGCACTGTACTGTGCTGTGCTGCTTCGCTTCCGCGAGACTCACTTCGAATCTCTATGGAACACGGGGATCGCGAGCCATTACGCAGACATAAAGTTTCACTCGATCAGGGACCCAATAAGCCACCGAGCTGTCCCTGTTGCAGGGACAGCTCGCGATCACGCCTTTAAAAAATATCATACCTGCCAAGTTCAAGGATTCTGAATACGGGAGATTTCCGCAACAGGGGGATATTATTTGTCCCTATTTTTTTTTGTTTCAGCACAAAAAAACAAGAACAAACAAACAAAAAACATCACGATAAACAAAAGGGGGTGAGGTGGGGGGGTCTCAATCACAAGTGCAAACATTAGTGTTGCGGTCTTATAGTGGCTTGGAGTGACCGAACACATGAGAGTAGGGTTTCCCACTAAGGTAAGAGTCTCTAAGGATTAACACAACTATAAGAATCTATTTCCGTCAGAAAAACTCGCGTATGTCTTCCTGGGACACACATGAACGGACAGGATGGCACAGCTGGTGGCCACAAAAGTGCGAGTCAAAGCTTTGCTCACTTCTAGATTTTTTTGACAGGAATGCCGAAACGCATCAGGCCTTTTTTTAATGTATTTAGTGCCTTTAATTTATTTCTGCGTTAGCCGTGAGCCCTTGGAGCTCGTAGATTGCTATCGCGTCGCCGCGATCTCGATTTTGTGCACAGCAGTTGCAGCAAACAGTAGTTCCGTTTTCAATCCCGGTGCGCTTGGCTGCGTACGCACCTTAAAAACTGAGTCGTTTTATGCCATCTATGACCGTATCTGCTGCAGTTTTGTCCGCACAGTTTGCAGAAAGCAGCCTTGCTTTGACTGGTTGGCATTGGATGCGCACACACTTTCAGGGTTCTGTCAGTGATTGTGTCATGATTGATTGATACATGATTGTGTCAAGAACGACCGCGGTTTAGTCCACAGCAGTTGTGGCAAAGACAATCACATGCACTGTAAAAGACAGTGCGTGCCCCGGTCACACGCGTACTTTCGAAGCTTTCAGTACCTGGCTCTCGGCCTTCGTTTGATGGTTTTCATACTAAAGTTTGTATCACCCGCAGCGATTACTTAATGTATTCGGAACATTCGAATTTAGGCCCAATGGGCATAGTGAAATTTTACTGGAGAATTTCACGAATTGGTATCTGCCACGGTTTCACATCACTAAGATTCTATTGCACATTTAAATGAACGCCTCTTTAATTCATTTATAATAAAATGGGGTAGGTTTGAAAAGCCTGGAGCGGATTGAGCAGCATTTTTATGAATGTGGCCAGATCATGCGCAGAAATTTCGATTACAAACGGAAGATACGGTCGAAATCCGGGAGTCTCCTGGACTATTCGAGAGACTTGGCAGGTATGGAATATTTATCAAGGCCAGTCTTAATCGCCAAAGAAAGAGACCCTGTAACACGGGCGCTTTATTTCGATTCCGGCTTGGGTAATACTTTTCAGTCAAAATCCAGAATCATCTATGCATCGATGCGACAATCACTCATACGATGATCAAGACAACATTTCATTGCTACGGTAACATTCGATCGCTGCCGAATGCCACCACATAAAGCAATATCGTAGTCCAAGCTGTCCGCGTAGCAGCGCGGTAGCATACTGCCTCATCGCATGCTTCTTGCCTGCTGCAAAGGGCAATACTGATTGCATCAACAATGGTGCATCCTGAGCAACGAAATCCACGAACAGCGGATGTTTCCACACGATGCCTGCGCATAGCGCAGACTGTGCCCATACGCGGTTAAATGCGAGCGCCAATGCTGCTGTTCTTTATCAGATTTATTATCTATGGTTGAACGTATCATTTGTATCAGTTTACTACAGTGAAATTAAGCACTGACATGCATCTTATACGTACCATTCTGCGTTTCCAACACGGGTGAAGGTTGCTGGTTCGGCGGACTCTATTTACTGTGCCACATCATCAGAGCTGGCAATGTCCTTTGTCTTCACTCTTACATTGGCGACCGGCTCGAACATGTACAGATATACAGCGAACTTGTTACGAATCCCAGAGTACAACAACTACCCAATTTCAACGGATAAGCTTGGCATTGCCCGCCGCTGAGTACAGTAAGCTGTTCTCACCTTCCTGTCAATGATGTCATGGAGCTTCAACCAATCATAGCGGCAGCGAGACTCGCAATGGCGGCCACGGCGCCTGTTGCTTGTTTTCGGCAAAATAAAGTTAATTGCGCTGGTTCATGAGAATTTTCGACTTGATTTTCGAGTTTGCCGCACAAAATTACGTATCATGACACCATTACCTCGTTTTTTGTTGTTGTTGTTGTTTTCTTCAAGTGTTTCGGTGTCCCTCTAACCACCATGTACTAAGCGTGCGCAGGGTTCCCCATCAGGGCGATGAGGGGGGGTAGGTTCGTCGCAGCGCTCCACACCCTATAATGTCAATGTATGGGGCTGACTTTGCATCCCCCTCCTTATTATGTCTATGTAAGGGGCTTGCTTTGCGTCCCCTCTGCCCCCCTCCCATCCGTGGACACCCCTATGACCAAGTACCAATTTGCATTTCTTCACGTGCACCATCACCGTTAACGCAGGAATAAATACAGTGCCATAGCAAATATTGCCTTAAGTGCCCACCATAAAGTCATGTTTCTCTTCTTGCTAATGTTCAGAAATGGTTGGCTTTCTCACACAATCCTCCAATGGTACGCAGTGGCGACACCAAAGAGCATTTCGAAACTACTGCAGAGTCCGCGATACGCTGCCAACACAGCGACTGACGCAGCGGCGAAACGGGGACACTCGGCTGTCCGTGATATATGTGTACCGCGATCTACTACTTAGCGAAAACAGACAGTTTCTTTGAGACGTGACATGGTCGCAGGAAGCCGATCATTTACTGCTTAGTTGCTCACAGCACTTAGCCTACTTGGTATACACCCCGTGCCGAGCCGCTTTTGCGCACACTCTGCTTGAAATTTCGCATATATGCGATGAGGAGCCTCTTCCGTTAAGGAGACAATGCGAACTTTCTGCAAGCGATGATCTAGCGGTCCTGGCAGCAGAAGGAGGCACGTTTTGGCTGTCCCTTCATGAAAGCGTGTGCTACGCTTGCTCTCTCGATGCCTGTGATCCACAATGCTCAACTCCGCAAGAGCGAGCTGCTTTCGTCTCTGCAAAACGGTCCACGTTGAGCATGGTCCCGAACAATGATTGAGGTGGCAGCGATCGGGGCTTCAGCGCTGGTTATTAAAAGTGTGCACTAGGCCTAAAGCGGCACTGTGCCACACAGGTCACTTTTTGTCGGTGACAAGTCATATTGGCGTACTTTTCGGTACCCACCACATGGCCTTCGTTCTTTGCCAATCGTTACCAGGAAAGGCACCACCGCAATCGTGCAGAAGGCGAAATAATTGATCGGCCGATTCAGTAGTTTTTGCACACAGCGCAAGTGCACAAGATGGTAACCACCACGTGATATCCACTAACAATGCATGGTGTCAACATTACTTCCAGTTCCAAAACCACCTTATGGTGCAACAATTATGCAAATTAGACAAAACAGACCATTTAGGAGCAGTATTTCAAACTAATTTCCAGTTGATGCAGGATGGCGGGTTTATCACCACTGCACTAAAGAAAGCTGTGTATTCGAAGAAAAAAAAAAGAAAGTTCTCAAGGTCACGAGGTGCGCATGAAGTATTTTCTTTACCCATGCCACCCACCTCTTTGCTTAGCTTCCAGTGCTTTCGTTGGGACGAGAGAAGAGAGAACGCGATTGCAGCATGCGACAAATTTTTGTAACTCCGCTCATATGGGATGGATTCTTAAAATTTTTGCGGCGTTAATTCGTGAGGCAATAAGCTCTTTAGTGAATCCATTTCATGGGGACTTGAGAAAGTGTTTCAGGGCCCCTTTAAGTATGTCTATGAGCTAGACAAATGTGACTGCTCTCAAGAATTCTTCTGTGAGGCACTACATCCAGTCACCATGAGCGGAAAAACTACCAGAAAACAACTATATCTGTGAAGTGGTGTCCCATTTTTTGCCCTTCTGGAGATCACAACCGATATGTTTCTCAAATTTGGACATCAAATTTGGATCAAATCCTGCCTCAAAAATTACCCATATATAAGAGATATGCAAAAGACCTTTAAAAAAAAAAATAGGACACATTTTGTTCAAACTAGTTGCAGACTGGTTTGTGAATTGCCATAAAACATTCAAACTAGTTGCAGACTGGTTTTTGAATTGCCATAAAACATTATTTATCCGAATCAGAATGAAACCAGAGTATGTTGAACCAAAACTCAAGGAGTATTCTCTACAGTTTAGTACCCATCATACATTCATAAACTTTCATTCATTCATTGATCTTACAGCAAACAATTTGGTAATTCCTACTTTGCCTACACAACTGTGTGCAAAATTAAGTTTAAAGTTTACATATCCTGAACTTCAAGAGATACTGAAGAAAATTTTGAAAATATTATGAAAACACTGAAATTCGGCTGGGACGATACAACTCTTCCTAAAGACAGAGCTTATTTCGCATACTTGCAAGCAGATAGCCGTGTATTTAGTGCATTGTGAGCACGTGGCACCTGCACGCCAGTGCGCTTGTAGGTGAATGTGACGTCACATTCACCAGCAAAAGGTGGGCAACCGGTGCGCTTTCTTCCGCCCAACTGCTTCCCTTTCTCGACCTCTTGGGTGCACAGCGTGCACAGCACTTTTGTCCACAGCGTCCACGCAGAAGCAAGTGGCTGGGGCAGCTGCATGCAGCTGCGGTGGCGGCCTGTGATGTCGATTTCTGAGCAATTTCGCAGCGAGCATGGTTCGCGTGTCAGTATCCGGTGGGTGTCACCTAACTTCGTGTATAGCTTACGGCGTGGCCACTAGACGCACGCTAATGTGCGAAAAACCCATTGAATTCATTATTTTCTGCTAGTCTCTGCTTGAAATGAAGGTTGTGTCGACACATTTCATCACACAATCTTTCAACCGGGCCATTTATCTCAGCAGCGAAAATTTTGTTCAGTATCCCTGTAAATAAAGATTGATAACTGTACAACGATTTACTTTTTCGTAACCATTAGTATAGCCCTACTTGCTTCGTATCATCAAATTATACACTCTCACTAGCCCAAAATAATGCAGGAAGTGCACACCTTGAAGTCTTTACTGAATTTGCTATGAGTCTTGTCCTTGTATGCCTTGTCAAGGTCGTCCTTGCAGAGAACTAACATCCTCATCTCCTCTTCTCCCCCATTGTGAACCCTGCAACAGGAAACATAGTTTAACATCGGCAACACAAAAATAAGAAAATTCTTAGCACAGTTATGATTACACATCCAAAGTCAGGTTATTTATTACTTGTTCAGAATAGCAAAAAAGAAGGAACATGGAACTAAAGTTCCAAGCAAAACACAGCCATGCCCATTTTATCTGACAAGTGTCTCATTAGTATCTTGGTGAATGTTTAAAAACATGAAGACATGAAAAACATGAACAGAAGAGTTTGTGGCACGAACAGCTACCGACCTTCAACTTCAATCCACAGAAGTTAATAAAATATAATGCTATAAATTGTACAAATCAAAACGAAAATGTGGTAGAACAGAAAAATGCTAGTACCCGCCACTTATAGGGTGCCCTGCGACACTTTTCCAAGTAATCATCGAATCACTTCAATAAGAGTTTAATGCCTCACAAATGGACTGCCGCAAAAAGTTTCAAAATCCACCAAGTATGAGTGGCATTACAGGGATTTGTCGCATACTGTAGGGGCTTCCTCACAGGGGGTGGATGACAAGGAGGCAAGAAACTACGCCATTTTATCAGTGGACACCATGGCTTTGAGCACTTTTTCCTTTATGCGTTCAAACGTGCAGGCACGTGGAAACATCCCGCGACGGCCTCAGTAACAATGCCTCTTGCAATGCTGAAACCAGCAGCCAATAGTCGTGGACTTTGTATTTATGGTGCAACCATTTGGGTTTACGGCATCATTTGTCAAGAGAAGAGCAACCATTTGTTAGCTTTTTTTAGTTGACTGAGAATTCATTGCCATTACAAGCTCTGTGCACTGCTTCAATATTTGACTCCCGTGTTCCCAGCAGCCTTGGCTATCCATAGGCAGCCTTTTCCGAGCATGCTGAAGTGTTGCAGGCACCTTTTAATTGGCGTTGCTTTTTAATGAAACAGCCAGAATTTTTTTTTTTTTTTTCATAACAGGCATCTATGCTTCTGCATGCGTCATTCAGTTCTGATATCTGATGGAAGCCGCTCTGCTGCCCATATTCAAAGGAGCAGCTAATACATCAGTTTGCCTACACGATGAAACCTTGGTCATAGTAAAAAAATAAAAGCCAAGAAAAAGCAAGCTATTTAAAAGTTACTAAAATGTTTCAAATTTTAACCCAAAAAGTGAAACATTATGAAAACTTAGAAAGTACATTACAAGTTTAATTAGGGCAAAGCGAGGTGTATAGTGCCTGAAGGCACATAAACAAAGTTCCCTCAACGATCACAAGCAGTAGTGGTCATAGCATGATGAGGAGCACCGGAAACACACATGCTTGCACCAAACATTCCATATTGCTCTTTAATACTAATGTGATGGGGTTTAAAAGCTTGTTACAGAAAAATTACAGCATCAGCATCATGGTCGTTTATCATGAGCAAAAAATCTGTGCTATTCATAAGCGAGACCTCCATATAGATGCAAATAAAGAAGTAAAAATCCTTAGTTTGAGTAGGAATTAAACTCAGGACTTTAGCATAGCAAGCAGGTGATCCACCCCAGAGCCATGCCCATGGTCAAAAGTGTTTCAGAAAAAAACATTATGTCACTGAATGAGATGAGTGCCCGTAACGCATGTAATTTTGCATGATAGAACCGTAGAATCTCACCATGTGTCAAACCACATGAATTGCACAAATGGTTGTTTAAAGGCTTACAAATTATAATGCGTACAGGCAAAATTATCAGCAACAGCATCAACATGTGCGCCAGCCTATATGCACGTTCTGCCTTACAGACACGTAGCAGGTGCTTCGCAAATTTGCAGAAGAATCGTGGAAACTGGACACTTTGCTGCCGTACTGAAAGTATATGCATAATATGCATACCTGCCAAGTAGAAGAAACCTGAATCCTGCCTGAAGGTCTTCGCAAAGGGGGGGGGGGGGGGGGGGGTCATGCTGAATAAATTTCTCTATTTTTTTTTTGTGCCGAAAGAAAAAAAAAAAAACATCGCGAGAACAAGAGGAGAGGGTAGTCCCTATTGCAAGCGCAAACATTAGCATTGTGGTCCTATAATGGCTTGGAGTGCTTGAATCGACGAGGGTGGGGTTTCCCACTAAGGTGAGAGTCTCAAAGAGGGAGCACAAATGCTCCCGAAATTTAGAGTCATCGAATGAACTAGCAAAATTTATTTCCGTAACAGAAAAGCTCGCATATGCCTTCCTGGGACACAGGTGAACAGGCGGGATGCCACAGCTGGCTGCCATGAAAGCGCAGGTCTAAGCTTTGCTCCCTACTAGGTTCTATCGGCAGGAACGCAAAAACATGTCTAGCCTTTTTTACATCTTTCTTGCCTTTATCGACTACTGCGTTAGCCGCATGCCGTCAGAGCTCATAGATCGCTATCTCGTCGCCGGGACCGTGGTTTTGTGTTTTGTGCGCGATGGTTGCACATATGCCTTCAAAGCTACGTTGTTCTGTACTATCTATGATCATATGTGCTGCTGTTTTGTCCACAGAAATGGGGGGAAGGCAGCATTGCTGTGACTGGTCGAGTGTTGGAGCGCACACTTTCGGAGTTCTGTCAGTTACGTCATCGCCGTACATGATCATGCCAAGAATGACTGCAGTTTTGTTCACAGCGGTTGTGGCAATGACAACCACACCCACTATAAAATAAAGTGTGTGCGCTGGTCGCACACGTAACGCTGCTCTTGGCCTTCGTTCGAGGGTTTTGGAACTGAAGTTCATATCACCCGCCGTGATTAGGAAAAGTGTTTAGAACATTTGAATTTTGAACCAACAGACACAGTGAAATTTGGCTGGGGAATTTCATAAATTCGTATCTGCCGCATTTCACAACACTGAGATTCTACTATATGTTTCGATGAACACCTCTTAAATTCATTTATATTAAAATGCAGTGAGTTCGCAAAAAGCCTGGAGCAGATTGACCTGCATTTTTGTCAATGGGACCATATCATGCACAGAAATTTAGATTTCTGGGAAATTTTCATGACGACCGTACAAACGAAAACGTCGAAATCTGGGAGTCTCCCGGACAATCCTGGAGACTTGGCAGGTATGTATGTGCAATCGGTAATAGTTCGAAAAATTCAATTTACATGCAGACAGACATGCCTTTTCTTGCAGCCCAGCGCGACAGTGTTCTAGTTTTGAAGGCAAAGCTCAAGCGTCTTCAAATTTTTAAAATAATGCCACGGCCCTTATCTCAACAGATCACGCGATATCAGACACTGACCAATTAGTGAAGCTACCAGTTTTCTCGGCAGTTGGTCTGCAAACTGCCGGAGCTTGTTTCCTGCATTCATATAAAGACTACAAGCATTGAGATTGGGAGGATTGGGAGGCTGTTGGCCTTGCATCCACAGAGGTGACTGCCAGTGTGGGCTGACCTAAGGTTGTGAACCGAGAGAGCCGCATAAACCTACAGTCAATGCATCAGTCTATGCTCATTCATGACATTTATGCAGCCGCCACGAGTACAATCAAGACAAAAACTTGTGCTTCTGTCATAAACACAAACAGACAAATGCTAGTGCTATATGAATTGAGTGGGCTGTGATTGTGCCAGCACCCTTCCTGGCAGTACTACTGGTAGCTGCATATAGGTAGTTTCTTCAGGCGATGCAGCAACATGGGCTGCTCTCACTTCTGAAGTGATGCCCATCAAGAGTTGTGCCACTCACTAAAACAGACAGCAGACAATTGAAGGCACATTTTTGTTAGTCATCGCTGATAAAATGTGTGCAGTTCTCTTTCAGCACTAGTAAGTTCCACATGCTGTCAAAATGATATTTGAAGATGTCTATTGTGATAGCCAAGCGTGTGCAATAATGCTCTTATGCAAACCCCCGCAAAGAGAATTACAGATAGAGAAAAAGGAAACTGTGTTCATTGGCATTCAGGGCATGGACTACACAGGTAACGAGTGCAGTGTTGTGTGCATAAGTTATGTATGGGAGGATGGCATCCTATGTCTTGCATTTGATGCCGACGGACGTAGTATATTGCCAACATATTTGCAATGCTTTTATTCAGGTAATGCTTTTATTTATATAAATATATGGCACTGCTTTTATTTATATTTTGCTATAAATATATATGGCAATGCTTTTATTTTATACAAGAGCATTCATATATGGATGGTAGATGCTAGCTCTAATATAAGGCATTCTCACCGTTGATAAGAGGCCTTGGGTTACCATGTTGTAGCAAGATGGTATCCATGAAGAATTTCACTACCTTGTCCCACTATCTTTTGTTTCAGCATAGTGGGTACGGTAGTCATTAGCCATGACTTATTAAGCCACAATATAGTTTCAGCAAGTTACAGAAATATTGCATGCGAACACTGGAAGGCGGTACAGTAGCGTTCATCCTTTCTTGCTTATTGTGCTTTTGCCACTTGCCGTTCAATCGACAGTGGGTCCCCCGAACCACAGACATCCCGTAAATAATGCGTTGGCGGCTGACAGACAACAATGAGGCATGATACCCCCCCCCCCCCCTCCCAAGTTAATTTTGAAAAAGCTGTTGTGGTGTCCGAGTGCCTTCGCCAGTAAAAGGTCGGCGACCAAGAAGGAGGAGCGGTATCATAGCAAGGTACCATATTTCTGTACCGTATTTTCGTAACTTGCCAAAATTTTTTATTGCTGAATGCCAACAACAGAACACACCCAAGTAGAATGATTCCAACTGACTGGGATTGTGGGCAAGGCGGTTGGTAGTCTGATCAGGTGCAAGAACATTCCCGTCACCCGGCCATGGGACGAGGATGTGCAAGATGGTTCGCGCTGAGTGTAATAGCGAAGTGCGACACTTCAGAGACTGCTCGGAGGTGGCCCGCCTGTGTCCTAGAATGGGCTGCTTAAATAAACATGGATCTGTTGCAACAGTGAACTGTCCACATGAAAAGACTCGCTGAGCTACTGTGGAACAATGTGCATGGAAGTCTCCAGGCTGCCAAGAAGTTCAGGCCTGCTGACGGAAAACCCCTGCTGCTAGGAAATGTGCCCTTGGATGACCATGAGGAAAAAGTACTCAGCCTTGGCCCTAAATACTGTCTAAACACCCCTTTGAAAACTGTAGAACAATTAGCCTTGACGCAGAAAGTTGAACGTTTTGTCGCGGATGTACAGAGGGATTTTGTTTGATGATGATGGTGTAGTTGCTAAGTCCAGAGTGGCGAGCGGGAGGGAGGGCTCCTTGAGCTCAATATCCGCTGCCTTCGCTGCGAAGGGAGCATGGTTACTTGTGTCAGACAAAGAAGGCCACTTCCTGATCCTGGAAGAGTCCATGTCCGCGGAGAAAGCATGGCCAGCAGTGGCAAAGAATTTCAAAGCTGAGATGACACCGAAAAATGCCAAAAAATGATCACTTGACCTGTGCAGCAAGCACAATTCGGAAAGCTTGGCAGCAGCTCTAAAACAGTCAACGCAGCTGACGACGTTATTTTTCGCAGCGAAAATGCAGAAGCTGGAAGTTCCCTTTCGCTCTATTGTTTCAAAGGGTGGCACATGGCAACTGGCAAAGTCAGGTTTTTTGCAGAAACACCTGGATGCTTTGATCATGCATGATCCGTTTTCCATAAGCAATTCCGGGGAAGTTGTTTCATTTTTGTCTACCGTAGAGTTCTCCGCATGCACGGCTGTAAGTATTGGTGTGGAAGACCTTTTCTACTCTCTTCGACGTGACTTATTGATGCAACGTGTGAAAGAATGCACCATTGAAGATAACGATGAAGTAGAATTCAGGAATGCCTCTGGTACCATGATGGAGGCCTTCTTAAAACTGTTAAGCTTCTACCTTTGTAATACCATTGTGGGCTTTAAGAATAAAGTTTTTGTGCAAAAGTCGAGGGTATGCATAAGGCGATGAGTTGCCCCCGTGCTTAGTAGCATTTTTTGAGCAAGATTGACAGGGACTTGGAAGTAGATTGCAGGACATAACCATTAGAATATTTCGGTATGTCAACTATTTTGAAGTTTCGACAAGAAGTGTAGAAATCGAGTCATTTATGAATGAGGTATTACAAGCTTTTTAACCAATGAGGTAGTGGTTTCAACTTCACCTGTGAAGAGCTAGTTGACAACACATTACAATTTCCCGATTTATTCCTGCATTTTTCATCACAGCACGTTTGCTCGAAGTACACACGGCAGTCAACTAAACCACTCTTGAGTCACCGTTCCTTCCACTCTAAGCTGGCGAAGAATGGCATTGCTTTGTTGTGTCTTAAATCCGCTGTCAACAAATCTCGCACGCATTTCACTATGAGCAACTTTCAAGAGCGGATGGATTGTCTAAAAAACATAGCCTTCCCCGTCTCGCTGATACGTACCACCTGCCAGCCCCTTGTCAAACAGATAAACGGTATCGATGCACGCAGCCAGAATACAATTTATAATGATAAAATATCTTTTACGCCACACATGTACACGCTCTCACATCAGCTCAAGAAAACAGCCCAGCAATTTGGCCTGATGTTCGTTTTTTTCTGCTAATAACAAGCTAAACAGACTGTTTTATGGTCGGCAACAAGCTTGCAAACGTCAAGACGTGCGGTTGCTCCATTAACCACAAAGTTGGATTCGTGTCGTGTAGGGCCAACGTCATCTATTTCATCCCTCTGTCGTGTGGTCGTTTCTACGTCAGCCAGACAGGCCGATGTTTAAACATACGTCTTAGAGAACATCAGTCTTCCTTGCAGGGGAGACCCCTAACGCACCTGGCCATGCACTGCGCTGAGTACCAGTGTGAAGCGCAATTCTCCACGGCGGAGATCTTGTTTAGACACTACGATCGCACGACACGAGAACTTGCCGAGGCTTACCATATTAACGCGAGCGCTCATAAGTGCATTAGCAATCCTTATTGGACAAGGAAGTCACACTACTCAAAGAAATTGAGTAGACCAGTGAGAAGGGGGGTGCAGGAGGTGTATTCTTCGTTTGATTTTTTTTCCTTTTGTTTCACCCACGATGTGCATGCGCAGGATTTAGTCAAGCACCAATTGTAGGTGTTATATGAGTAAGCGCTTGTGGTGTACACTTTCTTGTCTGTGTCTTTTTCGCGCTACATTTATGCCGTAATGCAAGAACCCCGCTGGCGTTGTTTGTGGAGACGTGTCACTGACAGTTATAGGAAGTTTTATGCAGTGGGCTCTTAAATGTGTGCCTAAATCTAAACACACGCGGGCCTCAAGCATGTTTGTTTTATTGAAAATGCGGCAATCGTGGCCTGTATTACGCACGGTATAATAATTCCACATTATAAACAAAGGATCAAGTACCTACAGGCTCCAAACTTTGTGTACCTCTAATAGATGCAGTAGTGAGTCATTTAAAGCAATATAGAAGACAGCATGTAAAAAAAGATTATACCTTTTGTTCCCCACTTGTTCAGAACAGCTGGCACTGACATTAATCAAATCTCACCTGCGACATTTTCGCATGTTTGTTGTCTGCATGTATTGCTTGTAAAGAGATCTTGCATTAGTCTGTGCTTTTGCTCTTCTAAAAGCAAGAGAAAAAGAAAGAGCAAAATTTTATTCACATAAGTGACACTATATATATATATATATATGTATATATATATATATATATATATATATATATAGGAAACAAGTGTATACTTAAGGGCTCATTTTTCAGTGTTTTGACACAATGATATTGAGATCTAACAGACACTAATGCCAAGGAAAGTATAGGGGAAGTTATTAGACCGAATTGTAATGTTAATGCGAAGAAAGAAAAGTGGTGGAAAAGAAAACTTGCCGTGAGCAGGAACCGAACCTGCCACGCCATATACATATACAGGAGCAGCTGTGTATAACAGTTTCTCGCAGACAGCATGGTAGGCAGACTAACCACACATTTTATATCCAATTATTTTCCCCAACAAACACTGAAAGTTCATTATATTACAAAATTTTGCATTAAGTGTGCACAAATAATGATCTGAAACAGTTGTTTTTTGCTTGCACATATTCTTTAATATTCATTACAGTGCACTAAATTTGAGTTCTATCACTTGCCCAGTTTTTAACACTATCAGAAAAAAAAAAAAAGGAATGAGCAACAGAAGAAAAAAGTAGGGTATACTCAGCTGACGCAACAATCCGTGTAATAATGTTTGAAGACTATCTGCCTTTCAAGGTGCTGCAATAGATTTAACAAATTTCACTAGAGCAGTACAGACAGTAATTTCTCAAGAGTCACCTCTAGCAATATTTGCCAAAAAAAGCGTTACATTCAGTTATGTACCTAATATCACCTTCAGTTGACTATCTATCTGTTACCACTAGTAATCCTTAATATTTCTTTAATGCAAACTAGCAGACCATTTTCATATGCTCAATCAATAATGGTGCTCCACAATGCACCAAATTTTCTAGACACCTATTGAAATATTTTAATGACCTTCCAGAATGTAGCTCGTCTTCAGCTTTACTCTGCAGATATGTTACACGGATGACGCTTCAGCCGACCACAGGTCAGGGAACTCACTCATGAGTCTTCTCACTCAAACTCAGATCAAGCTGCGAATCCAAGTTCGATTGAGTCCAGGCGAGTTACATTTTGGCGAGTTTTAGTCCAAGTGCATGCGACGGAAGAAAATTTTCGTGAGAGTGAGTTCGGCTTACTAAATTTCGGTGAGTGTGAGTTTGAGTCCATAGCGCAAGATGTAGTTCTTCAATGAGTTGAGTTCCACCTTTTTTTTGCCAACCTATCGACATGATCAGGTCTTTTAGCAGAATAAAGTTTAGGTAGCCTCATTATGACACTCTCGCAATTAAAAAGCTCAAGTCTTGCTTAGTGACTAGTATAGGGACTGGGAACAGGGTGAGTCTTCACCATAGGTCGTCAAAAAATGTGAAGCTCAGACTCAATGAGGAAATCATTTTGCCTCTAGGGCTCACTTGGACTCACTCAACAAAGTTTTTCTCAACTGGACTGACCCAGACTCCCATTCAATGAACTTTTTTTCTCAACCTGACTCACTCGGACTCAAACTCAACAAAATATTACACCCCTAAACTCCCTGAGACCTCAGACTCGTGGCTCGATTTGAATCTGAGTGAGTCAACTCACGAGTTTGCTTACCTGTGGTTTTGACTGGTGGTTCATTTTTTCGGAGGCAATGAGAAAGTAATGGCAGGTTACTGCTGGCAAAGGTGGAGGTCGCAGCTACTGGACTGGATAGTGGCTACAATTCTTGCCGAAATGTAACATGGAACCAAGACCAAGAAGGCATTCCCCCTTAAGGCAAATTTTTTTTCAAATTTCTTCATTCAATGACCTTTTTAGCCCTTCAGAAGTTGTACCCTCAAGGGAAGTTGTATTTAGAGGCATATTTATGTATCCAATGTTTATACCTAATTTGTATTCTAAACTACCATGACATTAACATTATGGTTAATAAATGAAAATTTGGAAAGTTCGTTTTGATTAGTGGTACATAAAATGTGGTGGGAATAACAAAGACTGAGATGAAACACACAGAACAAGTGCTGAGCTTCCAAAATTTTGTACACAAAAATTGCTTTCTTCAAAATCAACAAAAGATGTCATCCTAGTGATCATAGAGCTTCACACCTGACTAAGGCTGCATATAACTAAAAATGTCATATGCAAACATAATGGTGATGCCTGGCTTCCAAATCAAATATGACACGATGGGCATGCTTAGACCTTTGCAATTTAGCTTTATAGAAGGGACACAGTTGTTTGGCTGATGCACGAGCTCCCTTGTTCGTATGCATTGTCTATTGGCTTATATGCCCGCCCGATTCTCTTGCTTGGAACAGCACCTTCAAAGACCAGCATTCACAGATAATGTCCACGAATTCGCAGCGTCACTACTTTGGGAAGCTCTACTAAAGAAAGCGTTCTATTTGAAGTGCCACTGCATGCCATGAAGAAAATATGAGTTTGGTGCATACAGTCGACTCCCGATAATTCAAAGTTACTTAATTGGAATTTTTTGTTAATTAGAAGTCAACAAGTGATCCCATTAATTTTGCGTGCATGCCTTTACAAAAAAATGCTTGATAATTCAAAGTTAAAAGTTTGTATTGTTGGTTAATTAGAAGTTCTTCAGTCGAGAGCCTCGAGGTGAACATAATTTTTCAATAAAATAGGGAATTTTTCATGTGCCAGGACCACCAAGACAGCTCTCGGATCGCGCTATTGTCGCCATTGCCGCTGCCCGTAGCGCCACGGTACATGAAACGGCCATCTTGTTCAGGCAACGCGGAGGCATCGCGTTGATCGCATTGGCTAATTTAGGTCTTTTGTTATAATGTGTCGAGTGCTTCAGCCACACGCTGGGTTGAAGTCTGGTTGAACAGCCTGACTGAACGCTGGTGGAAAAAAGACGCTCAAACACATAGGCAGCGCTCTGTATGTGTTTGTGTGTTCTGCTCCGTCTGCGTCCCGTTGCACTGTACAAACATAGCATGATAAACTAACTAATCCACCAATGCACCATTAGTTATTCTGTGCGTTTCAACAGCTAATTTTGAGTGTCGTGGTGGTGGCATTTAATAATGGCAACTCGCATCCCGTACCGAACGGTTGACCTGGCAAAGAAAGTGGAAAGTCTTGAAAGGAGTTGACCAGGGAGGCACCCCCAAGCAACAAATAGCACAAGAGTACGGCGTTAAGCTTAACTAGCTCTCGAATTTCATCAAGTGCAAAAAGGTGAACTCGATGATGATAGTTTTGAAGGCGTTCTTAGTGACGTCCGTTTTGAAATATTCATTGACAAGGACAGCGATGTCGATACATGCGGTCCACTAACAAACAGAAAAATTGTGCAGATGGTTCGCCTTCCTGTATACAAGAACCTAGAAACAAACCGCCACCGAGAACTACCAATGTTGCTGTGGGTCTTGCTTTTGTGCTGTGGTTTTTATGTTTTGTCATTAAAGAACCTCAGGTGGTTGAAATTTCCGGAACCCTCCACTACGGCGTCTCTCATAATCATATGGTGGTTTTAGGGCGTTAAACCCCACATATCAATCAACCAATTTTTATGTTTTGTTGAAGACAATGCTGAATCACTTCAACATGTTTAGTGCTTGGAAAACTTGCTAGCCACAGCCAGGTTCGGCAAGAGAATATCACAGACTATTTTTTTAAAGAACTGACAGGTTTGAAGCAATAAAAGTGCAGTTTATGTGTATTTTGCTTAATTGGAAGTTCGTTTATTTCTAAGTTTGTTACGGTTCCCGTGAACTTCGTATTAACAGAAGTCAACTGTATCTCAACTTTGCTTGCAGTCCATTGATTGATTGATTGATTTATATATGGGTTTTAACATCCCGAAACCATCATATGATTATGAGAGACACCGTAGTGGATGGCTCCGAAAATTCGACCACCTAATGTTATTCCTTATTCACCCAAATCTGAGCCCATGGGCCTACAGCATTTTCCCCTCATCGAAAATGCAGCCGCCGCAGCCAAGATTCACAGGGAGAGTTTCTACCGAAAATGCGGCCGTCGCAGCGAAAGACTCGAAGTGAGAGTTTCCACTATGGCAGTGAAACTCACCTTCTGAAGGCATGGTAGTCAAATCAAATCAGTCTGGACATAATGGACACTTTATTTTCTTCAACATGTCGAACAGTGAACAGATTAGAAAAATACAGTATAATACATTTCAGACAGCCCCTTTCAGACAGCCCCATCTCAAAAAAAAAAAAAAAAAAAAAATTTGCAAGTGGTTCTAGTGAGGGGCCTTGATCTGGCTTAGCAGTTTTTCTTTTTGCTTTCAAACTACGTTGCAAGGTTTACTGATTCAGTGGGCACTACTGCAACTTTACGGCTCCAGAGAGATTTTCACAGTGGTGCGCCCACCCTAATAATGGCGCCAAGCTGTGTAGTTTCTAATTCTGGGAGGAGGCAAATACTACACATGATGGCAATAGCACTGATGAAGCTATAGAATCTGAAGTCTTGCAGGAAGTTTACACAAAAACAGAAATTTGCAGGATATTTAAAAAGGAACTGACACCTTTTTTTCGGAGGCGAGTTTACTCTGCCATACAAATATCCTGTATACAGAGATAGCTCTGGGCAAGTGTGACACTCAGAAAATGCTGATAAGATATTTTATTTTGATATTAAAGTCAAGTTTCTCGTGGCGCACCTACCGGCATTGACACTAACTTGACGTCAGGCTGTACTAATCTTGGTGACTTCAAACACCAGCCTGGCAAGTTGTGATGACATCAAGCAGCAAAAAAACAAAAAATCGCAGCTTGCCGGTCGCAGTCTCGATTGTCTGCTCGCGCCATATGGTCACTAGGGGCTTTTAGCTTCTACAGAAACTTCTTTATGTTACCATGTTACCGGATATCGAATAGAATCTGAGCATATGCCGATCTTTACAAAACGTAAACCTTTACGTAATGTAAGCTACCTGCCGGGTAGACTCTGTTTGCAACCCTATCTCGAAAATCTACTTTCGTTCGTAGGAATTCGCAATATCCACATTATGGAGACTCCAGCCATCGAATCAAAATAAGCCAAAGTGCAAGTGCCAATAGCAATAACATTGTTTCAGCCGGATTATAATAAAGCTAAAATGGCCTAGAACGTCAAAATCGTTAAGCCTTCAGTGACTGGATAGGTGGCGCCGTCTAGCGGGGCCGAAATAAACCAGGAAATCACTAAGTTGTTATTGCAGAAACATCGTGCGTTGTACGTCTGGCATAAAAACCGTGCAGCGGCGTTATTAGATATGAGCTACCATTTTGATTATTTTCAGCTCAAAAATATTACGTGCAAGCCAACGTGTTTATCACTGTGGTTGCACAAAATGTAACAAGATGCCGACACCATCAAGGCGGTAACCTGGTATTTCTTCACTCTTTTGCGCATACAAAGATACTGTACACAATAAAGAAATGTCTTGTAATTCTAATGGAACGGTGATTGAATCCTTTCAGAGTTAAGGATAGTTAAAATGCAGTTAGCATCACCATTTATGGGGTGTGAAAATGTAAGGGCATATGTTTGCGTATGTACGTAAACGCTCTGCCTGGCCCTGGCGGCGAGCTCCGAAAAACTTGAGGAGAGGTGTGGGAGAGGGCGCAGGCAAGTCAGTTGTGTTTCACGAAACGCGCGGAACGCGTTCTGGAGTCAGTGCGGAGAACTTTGACGCCATCTCGCAGCTTGGCATGCTAAAACGAGACGCTCGCTGTGCGAAGTTGCCTTTCAGTATGGATGAAGCGGCCCCACAGAAGCATCAGTGAGGTCCGAAGTATCGTGTTGTGGGCTACCACAACAATGCAGACAACACCAAGAGACGCTCTCCACGTGTAAAGCTGTATCAGTTCTCCAGCAAGTCACAGCTGGTGAACACAGCCGCGTTCACGAAAGATAGAGCAAGCATGACACAAAAGTATAAAAAAAAAACGCGAGCACATCAATTTGACTCGCTGTGGTTAAAGCTCAGCTTGCTGCTTCGCGGAGAAGTCAGTGGGTCATGCTCCCGCGGTACGAAGGACATGACTCTAACACTTCTCGGACATTTTAATGCCATGGCCGTATAGCTTTAGTTTGTTTTTTTGGCACGCCGCAAATGTTTGCACATGACAGTACACGGCTGCTACTGCTAAATACCACATCAAAATAACAATTATAAGGTTTTCATAAACGTCAATCCAGCACATTGACAGAGTATCCGGCTGCATGTTGGCGGAATCAGAGTTACTTCGAGGCATACCTCGTACACTGTATTGTCACGGACCTGAGAAATGCATTTCACAGTAACTCGAGCGTCCTCGTCTTCTGCAGTCTGCTCTACATCCTAAACTTGACCAACGAGCTTTGCTATTTTCATTAGATTCGCTTCTCTGGAGTGCTTGTCCAGCTCAGAGATCTTCATGAAGCCGCAATGCAGGCGGTACACTGTGAGGAGACTTAAACGCACCGTGCGCACCTTGTTGTACATACGGTATCAAACTACGGTGTCATGCGCGAACTGTCATTGCGCATGCGCCAGGCTTTTTTTATTGTATTCGTTTTTACTTCTCCCTTTCCACTTTTGCTTATATACATGCGTGCAATCAACGCTTTCTGGGTTGTTCCCGGCTGACACGGAATCGTCGTCTCCGTTCTTTCAGAGAGGCGTCAGACTTACGCCGCTATGCAAAAGTGGCGACGAGCCAAGAAAACACCCACGCCGTCAAGCAGTAACTCGAAGCTAAGCATCCAGTGACGGCCACATCGCTGACAACGATGGCCTCCAACATGCTTCCGAACTTCTACGACACCACAGATAAGTGGAAGCCGTACCTCATCAAAGTTGAGGCGTATTTTGAAGCGAATGCTATTTCGGATTCCACAAAGAAGAGGGCACTTCTAGTAGCTGCACTTAGCACATCGACGATACAAATCCCGCTGGGAAAGATAGCACCCGCAAAGCCCAACACCTTTAGTTATAACGACGTAGTCAAGGTGTTAAATTACCACTACGACCCGAAGCGTAATGAAATCTCTGAAAGCTTCCAGTTTTTCAACTGTTGCCAACAGGAGGGGGAATCCATTCAGGATTTTGTTGTCGCAATCCGACGCATCGCAGACAGTTGAAATTTCGGAAGCTCCCTGAACAGGCTACTTCGTGACCGAATTGTCTGTGGCGTACGTTCAAGTGCTGTGCAGGAGCAACTTCTGGCAAAGACAAATTTAATTCTGGAGGACGCTGAGTTGATAGCGATGGCTGCTGAAACTGCCAAAAAAGACGCCAGGACAATGTCGGTGGACGTACCACCTGTTCTCAAAGTGGGAGCGAGTCACAAGCTACCATCGCGATCAAGCATGGGTAGTTCAGAGCTATTAGAGTGTAGTAGGTGTGGCAGTACTAGGCATGACAGCAATAGCTGCAGATAGAAAAATGCACGCTACGCTTGCGGCTTAAGGGGGCACCTGGCTAAAGCATGTCGTAGTCGCATTGTTAAAGATGCTGCCGCCCGTCGGCGTGTCCCTCATGCGAAAGTTTTGGCCGTAGAAGAGGCTACTTCAGAAGAAGACACCAGCAATAGTGTTCAAATCTGGACGCTAGCATCAGCGCGGAAGAATTCACTTGAGTCGCCGCTAAGACGAACGTTTAGATGAGAAGGCGTGAACTTATCAATAGAAGTTGACACAGGTTCACCAGTTTGTGTCATATCATGACAGCTTTTTGAGAAACATCGCAAATGCTGGCCCAGCATGAAGCCTTCGCACACCAAGCTATCCTGCTACAGTGGAAGGTTGCCGGTGATGGGCGAGCTACAAGTTCGTGCGACGTATCTGTTGACTGCTCGCTTGTGGCTCTAGATCGCCTTCGACCAAGTTTGTTTGGCCGTGACCTGCTTAAACTTCTGGGACAAGCTGGCACCCCAGTACTGCGAGTGGCACAGGAAGGCGAGGCGACAGCTGTTTATGTGGACCACCTAACGTCACTGCCCTGCGCAACACCTACGAGGATGTTTTTTTCGGAAACCTTGGGGTTGATCAAGGGACTACCAGCCAGCCTCCTGCTGAAGGATGACGCTGTTCCCAAATTCTGTAAAACGAGACCCATTCCATATGCTTTGCGTCACAAAGTGTCGCAAAAACTGGACCGGTTTACGTCGCTAGGTATAATATCACCAGTCAAGCATTCTAATTGGGCGACACCTATTGTGCCCGTTCTGAAGAAAGATGGCTCGGTCAGAATATGTGGAGACTTTAAAGCCACTCTCAATCCTGCTTGTGCCACGGAGCAGTACCCGCTTCCGGTAATTCAAGATATTTTTGCCTCATTGGGAGGAGGTCAGTTGTTCAGTACTCTCAACTTGCGGGATGCATATAATCAGGTGGTTCTGAATGAGGACTCTCGGAAGCTTTGCGTTATTAATACTCATAAAGGCCTGTTCTGTTACAATAGGCTTCCTTTGGGCATTTCATCCGCCCCAGCGATCTTTCAAAGAAAAATTGACACGATACTGTCTGGCCTACCTAGCGTTCAGGCTTACTTGGACGACGTTCTGGTCTCTGAAACAGTGGGCGATCGCGGAGCGAGATTACAAAGTGTGTTGGGATGGTTCCAAGAGCACAGCGTGAAGCTCAGGTACGATAAGTGCAAGTTTAGCTAGCCATCGGTAACTTATCTTTGGCATCGTATTGATCAAGGTGGTTTTCACCCAACTGAGGAGAATCTAGAGGCTATCGTAAATACGCCCAGTCCCGAAAACCTAAACGAGCTACGTTAGTTACTTGGAACGATAACATTTTATTTTAAGTTTTTGCCGAACATGTCAGACACGTTGTTTCCATTGTACCAACTGTTGGGAAAAAAACGCGCGATGGCAGTGGAAGTCGTCTCAGAAATCTGCATTTCGCAAGGCAAAGCTATGTCTTAAAGACGCCGAGGTATTGGTGCATTTTGACCAACTGAGACAACTCAAGTTAAAATGTGATGAATCCGCTCGCGGTATAGGCGCCATTCTTTTTCACACAATTGAAGGCACTAACAGGCCAGTCGGATTCCGGTCAAAAACTCTGACAAAAGCGGAAAGAAATTATTCTCGATTAGGATGAGAAGCGCTGGCACTAGTTTTTGGAGTTACTAAATTTCGGGATTATCACTTAGGTCGAGAATTCGTCCTGGTTACCGATCACCAGCCACTTCTGAAACTGCTGTGACCCGACTGCCAGACGCCTGCCATGGCCGCAGCTCGCATTCAACAGTGGGCCCTGTACTATCTGCCGATGACTCAATCTTAGCTTGTGTAAAACAATACGTGTTGCACAGATGGCCGAAAGGCGCAGGACGGCCTGACCCTTCCTTAGTTTCTTTGCTGATCGTCAGTTGGAGCTATCTCTGGCACACGAACTCGTCTATTGGAGACATCATGTCGTCATACCTGTCACAGCACGGAAGCGTTTATTAAAATTACTGCATGAGACCCACCAAGGCTCTTCGGCAATGAGAACAGTGGCGCGATGATTGTTTTGGTGGCCTGGAATGAACCGTGACAAAGAGTTAACAACAGCGCAACGTAACAGTTGCATTCGAAATTTGCCTATGCCTCCAGCGGTCCCACCTTTAAACTGGCTGAAAACACAAGAAAGATGGTCGCGGGTGCACGTCGACTTTGCAGGGCCAATGGAAGGCAAAATGGTTTTCGTGGCAGTTGATTCTCACACGAAATGAATAGAAGTGGAGCCACTGAACCTTGCTACTTCGGCAACCACCATTAAAATTGCCTGCGCGACATGTTTAGCCGTTTCGGGGTGCAGAACCCTGTTGTCCGACAATGAAACTCAGTTCACCAGTAACAAGTTTGCCATTTTTGTTGACAGAAACAACATTACACACCTAAGAACCGCCCCTTTTCAGCTGCAGTCAAATGGGGCGGCGGAGAGGACAGTCAGGATGATCAAGGACGGACTGCGCAAGATGAAAGGCGGGACGCTTGAGCATAACCTCACTCGTTTGCTGTTCAATTACAAGAGGACTTCACAGAAAACCGGAAAGTCTCCAGCTGAAATATTGATGGGGTACCAGATTGATTGATATGTGGGGTTTAACGTCCCAAAACCACCATATGATTATGAGAGACGCCAAAGTGGAGGGCTCCAGAAATTTCTAACGTGCATCCAAATCTGAGCACACGGGCCTACAACATTTCCGCCTCCACCGGAAATGCAGCTGCCGCAGCCGGGATTCGAATCTGCGACCTGCAGGTCAGCAGCCGAGTACCTTAGCCACTAGACCACCGCGGCGGGGCGCTGGGGTACCAGATACGGTCACGACTGGACACCTGCTTTCCTGCGTCGGCAGGGCCCAATGCAAATGCAAACGAGGAAAGTGACAAGTTGTTGCCCCCCGTGAACTGTGATGTGCATGTGCGCAACTATGGGCTTAATGGTAAATGGATACCAGGGAGAGTAACAGCCACATCGGGAGGACGGATGGTCACAATGAGAACTCCGCAAGCAAGCGTTCGGAGGAACATCAATCAAGTTCGATCAAGTGAGCCACGTGCTCGAAGAAAAAATTAGAAGAAAGTGCTCTAGGTTATGACACACACTGACAGAAGGACACACTGCATCTCCCTGCCCCATTGTCATTGCCCTCCATGCATCGCTTTCACCATGCACGAAATGAGTGAAAAAGCACTTGAAGCGTGCAGGGATAAAAAGCCTTGCAACTCCATTTATACTTGATACACCCCAATGAAAAACGCCAAGCCTGTGTGGACTGCGCAGCACAGTCACAGCAAGAGCTAGAAGAGCGGCATTTCAAAGCCTTTTCTAAACACTCTTTCCGTAACTGCTGAAAGCACACTTGCTGGGTACCCACTACGCCATAAATAATTATAATTTTCGTGCAGTAAGCCAGCATTCACTATGCTATCCTTCCTCATTCTTCAGAGAAATGAGGTATCCGCTGCACACTTCCTAGGAACTTTGTGCAGTTTTTTTATGCAGTGGCTGATGACAACGAATAATTATGCCTGAAGTGGGTATGTGCCACAGTTAATAGGTAAATCAAGAACAAGTTTTCTAATAGGTCAGAGTATTACTCGATTCACTCGTTATGCAATTCGCATTGTGTGTCACCTGGTTGTTCTCCTTTGATGTTCTAAGATGCTTTATTACTCATATTAACGAGGTTCCTTTCTGGACATCGAGACTGCGTAAAGGCAGTTTAGAAACTATTTCGAAGCACCAGCGAGGTTAAGTGGTAGAATACTGGGCTGGCACGCAGCGGACCCGGGTTCAAATCCTATCGTGTACTTGTAGTTTCTTTATATTTAGAGTTTTTATTGCGATAGCAGTTTTGAATCACGAGTGCGAGACGTTAGCCACTGAGCCACGAAGGAGCACCTCTTTTAATGTTCAAACAGCAAGCTATTTATATTTACTACTTACCACTAATGATAAGCGTCTTGGGGGAACTATTGTGTTTTTAGCATTACCAGCGAGATGGCGTAATGAGTGCAATGGTGCGCTTTTATCTCCCACGCGTACTTTGACCTGCGGAGAGGAGACACTCGCGCGTGCAATCGCTTATCTCATGGTGGGGACATTCATATGCCTTGGGCTTTCACCGGAACCATTTTGTTGTAGTTACCGGGCACACAAAGGTCACTTTGCGAAATGCGCGTGCGTTTCAGAAACAGCGAAGTAAAAACTGAGACGCTTGTTCGCGTGCACAGTGAAGTAAAAATTGAGACGCTTATTCGCCTGCATGTGTACCTGCGAGTACATTTCATGCGTCATTTGTGCGCGAGAAACATGGGGCACGTTTCGATCACTTGTCATTCTTCACGTGACGTTCCAATTTGTTGTTATTGCATTCATTGCTACGCCTTTCCGGCTTAAGCTGCGACCTTTTCTTTCTATTTCTTACGATACTGGTTACAGACACCTGCGGCGGAAGCAGCAGACAACTACGGCGCCGCGCGTAAGGAGTGTTTTGATCTCATAACAGCTATCGTTATAAAATTTTTGCGGCAGTCGACTTGCAATCCAGTAAGCACTTTCATTCAACCCATTAGACGATTACTTCGAAAGGTGTTGCCGGGTGTCTTTATGCACCTTTGCTATTTCAGGTTACCCCAATTCTAGGTGTACCAGAAGAAAGCACACATCATGCCACTCGCTAGCTCATCCAGCCTTGTACCCAAAGCAGATTCAGTACAAAATGAAACAACGCAGGGAACACAAAAACTGCTTATACACTCTGTTATGCTGTCGGTGCAACCACCCAACCAGGGTAGAGGAGACACTGGCTGCGCTGCTCATAAAGCCACAACAGCACCTGTGGCTCACATGTTTGTATGATTTGCATCGGCATGGCAACGCATTTACAAAAGCTATAATTTGTGCATCATACATTATGCATTTGGCCAGGGAATATGGCAAGCTCACATCACACCGAAATTTGCACCAGCCACAACTGTACAACATGGTTTTTACTGTAAAATAGGGAAACTGTCAGACCTTACTCAATACATGGAAATATTAGGCTTGTTGCAACTCATAGCACAGCAGAACGTCGTTTAAAGTTGGTGAAAAAAAAAAGATAACATGGCGATAAATGTACTATCAAGAGAAACTGTACAATCTGAATTCACTAAAAGTTTGCACAGTTTAACTTAATAGCAATATCGTCAACATGAGCACCAGAAGATTGTACGGAGCGGGAACATATCGATGAGGCTCCAGTGTACTAAAATAGTTATGCATTGAAACAACAGGTTTCTCACAGGAGACCTTTCAAATATTTTTCAACATGAACACTAAGTTAATATAAAGTTACTGAAATAAGACCTCATGGGAATAATAAAGCATTCAAATTGTGCAATATATTACAATAAATGGGGTACCAACCCAGCCGAGAGGCACTTCTCCGCAACATAACATGACCAGAAAGTTCTCACCTGAGTTCTACGGGCACTGCTGCTCCTCCCCCTGCGACACCATTGGGGTGTGAGTGTGTGTCACCTCGCCCTACATTGCTGCCACCAGTGCTACTATTGCAGCTTGGGGGTACAAAGAAGGTATTGAACCAGAACTGGAACATCTTTTCCTGCATGGGCATAAAATTAAAAGGTAATATAAAAGCTGAATGTACTTCAGCTCGAGAACTGGCGCACACTTACTCTAGCCAAATATCCTTTCCAAACTGAACAAAAAAGCAAGAGGGAGAAGATAGTAAGCCATATCACACTGCCCATAAATTTTGCTCTTATCTTTATAGAAGAGATATATGAAAATTTTATTACACAAACACCTATACAATACCATACCTAAGTACAATAAATTATTACTCATAGCTGAACAAATATATCATTTGGTGGTATGCTTTATTTAAATGGTGTATTCCCCTATCAGAGTGAAACTTAATGAATGGGATTAGACAAGATATTCGATATAGTGAAGTTGATATTTATTTTTTGCACATCTTAAAATGCATAAGATAATACCACAAGTTTTGAGTTTGGCTCTGCTTCAGTCAAAGTAGAAACATAAACCATGTTAACAACAACAGGGTATAACAAACTAAATGCCCTTGAAAGCCCCACAAAAAATGCATGCATTTGAAACATCCATTAAATGAACTCAAATTTATTTGTAAATACATATAATGAAATAAAATAATCTCAAACAAACAGAAAAATCCTCACACATTCAAACCGACAGTACTACTTTGGGGGCCATTTGGTACAGAAATTTAAACCTCATCATATCACTCATGTGTACATATCTTCTATAAATATGGTGCCTTTACAGCCAATGAGAATGTCGGCTCTGGTTCCCAGGGCAGTATTCTACACCCACGCAGCCCACTTGCACAAGTGCAACGATTAACAAGTAAAAGGACAGCACAAAAAGACTGCTAGGACAATCCACAACAACGTGATGACCCAGCTAAAGTGAAAATAGAAAAGAATCTGTTCAGCCTGTTGTTGCACCCACCCAACAACGTAACATGAATGTAGTGGTCTGCTGTCGACCACAACGCACTGTCGACCACCATGGTGGGATGCTTTCGCATCTCACCATGGTTGTCCATAGGGGGAGATGGTGTGTAATTTTTGGGGAAGTGGGGAGAGGGGAGGGCAGGGTGCCTGGCCAAACAACCCCCTCCTCTCGCCCCCACAATCTCCTCCTCTTGGATCGACCACTGACAGGGGTAGCAGTACTGCTGAAAAGTGAAATGGTCCAATGTCGTGCCAAGAGGTAGACTAGCGAACTTGGCACAGTTGGAGCAAGCTGTACCTGAATGTGCGCAGCTAGGTGCAGTGGTTTGGAATTGTAGCAAAGTGGGCGCAGTTGGTTCACGACCAATATTCATGCATGCAATTGTGTCTGTGTGTATACCGTAAAATTTCTAGCAAGTGCCCCCACCCATTAGAACGCCACCTTCCCCCCCAACTTCTCTGGCAATTATACATCCCCGCCATTTCGGGAAAGTGACTCCCCCCCCCCCCTCTTCCTTACACGGCTCCATGACAACGCGCCGAGGCAATAGTGGCCTGCCACATCCAGTTCACAAAAAAGGTTTCCGTGAATTTTTCTACAAAAATTGTGCTTTTTTTTTTTTTTTTTGAGGTCCTGCTGACAGCCATGAATCCAATCCAATAAGATTCTGCTTTGCACTGCAGCCTGATTGCTCCGTGCCATTTGTTGCTTTGTGTTTGCGGTGAGAGGTCAGCCATGCCCACAAAGTCCTACACAGTGGCAATGAAAATCGAGGTTAATGGCATCAAGAAAACAAAAACAACGGGCACCAGACGTGTCGACATTTCAAGATCCACCAGAAGTGGATATGGGAATGGGAGACGAATTTTGATAACCTGTTGCAGCTAAACTACAGGAAGGCAAAACTTCGACGGAAGCTCAGTAACGGTGCACCAGCGTTCACTGAATGTGTAGACGATGCACTCTTCAAGTACCTTGAGCATGAAAGAAGTGCAGGATGTGCTGTCAGCAACCGGATTCTTTCAGAAGGCCCAAACTTCGATGACGTGCAACGCTTACTAGTGTTGTACCAGGTGCCAATACATAAGACACAAGCCACCACAAATGCCTTCGAGACACTGACGTGCTTTGCATGCCTGCGGGGTGCACAAGCATCCTGCAGCCTGCCGACGTGCATTGGAATGAGCCATTCAAGTCCACCTTGCTACGTTTGTGGGAGCAGCATATTCGCGAGGAAGCACAAACACCGAAAGCAAACTTGAAGGAGCTGTTCCGACAACATGTGTGAGATTTCGTTGTTGAGGCGTGGGCCGCTGTACCCGAGGAGACAGTGGCACGGTCCTTTAAGGGATGCAGCATTAGTAACGAGCTCAATGGCTTGGAGGACAGCAACCTGCAAAACGGACTGGCCGATGTCGGAGCTGAGGTGCCAGAAGACTTCGGCGGACTTCAAGCGGAATGCTGTGACCCGTTTTTTGCAACTGAGTTTTTCTATGATTTTGAAAGCAATTAAAAGCTACAACAAATCCTGGGCCCAAGTAAAGTTCTCTAATAATATGTTATTCTATGCATGCACAATTTGTTTTTGTTTTTTTTCTGGCGCAAAAAGTTTACCGCCATCTTGAATTTTGGTGCCGTTCCGAGTTGAGCCCCCCTCCCCTTGCTGGATTTTGAATTTGTTTAGGGAGGAGGGGGCGCTTGCTCGGAATTTCACAGTATATATGCAAGCAAAATTGTGAAAAATAGGGGAGGTTTGGAACGGTATCATCTGCCTTCGGCTACGCCCCTGCCCCATTTATACAGTGCAGCTTTGAGATTTCTTCACAAAATTTAATAAACCTCTCTACCAGGAGCACTTGTTGACAATCCTGACCATAGAATAGCTTTAAAATAAGCACTCTGCATGACCTCTTTAGGTAGATTAGAATGAACAGTGCGTAGCCATATTTATAACAAAAAAAAGAACAGCAGTCTGTTCAAGCACACACTGGTACTGTTTACATTAATTATTGCAAACAAACAAGTAAAAGGCTGCCATCATACGAAAAAATTGGCAGATCCCACGTACAGTGGGAATCGATGATATGCGAAGCACGAATGAAGACATGTCATTTTAAAATCAGCACAACGTTACGAGGCGGATGTATATTATGTCGTACATGACTTTCACGTCAGCATTATCAAGTTTGGACATGTCACTTGCCTTCGTCTATTCATGTCGCATAATACCAAATTCTGTTTATGTGAAGCTAGTGAAACGGCCGCGAGCACATTATAGGTGTGACATGTAGTCATGTTCTTACATGACACTCATCTCATGATTGTCATGTTTGCACTAGACAAATACCTCTGAATCCATTCACGTGACGTAATACCAATTTTGGTATATGTGAAGCTAGCGAAACGGCCGTGATCGCATCATGAGCATGGCATGTAGCCTTGTTGTTACATCACATGCATCTCATGATTATCATCATGTTAGGACGTGTCATTTACCTATATCATCGTCCATTCGCGTCATGCAATACCAAATTTGGTATATGCAAAGCTAGTGAAACAACCCGGAGCGCTCCATAAGCATGGCATGTAGTCAAGACTTACATGACATTAATATCATGATTACCACGCGTTAGGGTCTGCCACTTGTGTTCACCATGCAGTCATGTCATACCATACCAAGTTTGAACATGTCATGTGAACGAAACCACTGCAAGAACAGCAACACCATGAAATGTAAATCATGACATACATGTCATGACTTTCATGTTAAGTATTCACTATTGCTTGTCATACAGTCATGTTATGCCATAAGAATTTTGGTATCGATACCATTATTGAAGCGACCAGGAGAGCTAAAAGTCGTAGGCGGGCGGGCGAGCGGGCGGGCGGATGGATGGATGGATGGATGGATGGATGGATGGATGGATGGATGGATACGCTCAAAGTCACCGAAGTTCGCTAAGAAATGCTTCGCATTTAAAAACCTGTAATTGTGTGAACTATCACCTTGCCAACTTCACAACAGTTAGGGATTACATTTACTTCCATTAATAATACTAATTAGGTAGTAGCTGTTCTTGGAACCTTAATTTACACAGTATGGTGTAATTGACATTGCTTGACAAGAGTGCCTCTCACCCAAGGCAGTTATACCAAATCTTCTGGAGTGGCGGAGGAGCTCCAAGGCTGAAGCCAACCCACCGCCACATTGCACAGGGCAGAAAGCATATGGGCGCATTGTAATGTACGTGGCTTTCACATTCTTTTTGCGCTAGTAATGTTGCATGTGGTGCCTCTGATTGAACAAGATGGTTCTGAACACGTGTTCACTTTTCGAGACGACGATGGCTGCGCGAATCGTGTGGTGACACCAGGCACAACTTTTTGATGTAGGCGTGCTTCGCTCGCTCGCTTCTCCTCACATATTTCTGGAACTACGACTGGATTCGCGAGTACATAGATTTCTTTTTTGCACTTGGGTGCACACAGAAACTTCGAATATATTTTGTACATTTCAGGAATCTAAAGACGTCATATTGCGCGGCACATGAGAGTGCACTCCTAGGCGAGAAGGTTAAGCGCCAAAAACAATGACGACTTACGTTCAGTACACATGTCGAAGCAGGCTGCTTTGATGAGACAAGGTAAACAACGAGACGACGAGCTTATAACATCACTACCGTGTTTGCATCGTTCCCATGCACACTTACAAAAGCCAGTACGTGAGTGTGTTTAATACAAGTGAGCGCTTAGTTTTTGAAAGGTAGTTAATGTAGCACCAGCTCTGTATTTTCGAGATTGAGTTTCTTATATTTGCATGAGCACTACGCTCCCAATGCCGAAATTTCTGATGTTGCGATATGCCTCTCTTTATGTAGGAGAAAAAGGAAATGAGCTCCTCTGAAAAGTCAGGGAAATAAACCCTTTTGCCTAAAACACCTCTCATTGATGGAGCTGTCGAAATCCCACCACCCCGAAACTTCACCCACAAAGAAGTGGTACAGGCAAAAACAAACAAACAAAACAAAGACTGAATCAATCATGAACGAGGTACAATTACCAGCTGAAAAAAAAAAAAAGGTAAGACATCGTAGCAGTACCAATGGGGCCTTTTAAAATATATATATTGAGGCTTCTCGGTATTACATTGACCAGATAATGGAGCAGAACATATTATCAGTTGAAGGATTAGAAGTTTTCTAAGCATCGTTTTCTCCGGATATCCGAGAGCTTCACAAACGAGTACGTTAAAAGGCAGGCAAATACCCACCCCTCCCCTCCCCCGGCATAATAAAAAGATTTTGCACACACGCTGCATGCACTCTTATTCGCCAAGAGCTTATATTTGTGTGTGAGTGAAACTTATTTTTGTTGCATCTCCCCACTGGTGACTTTTGCTGTGAGGCAACTGTGTAAACACATAATGCGAATCGATATCTCTGAGTACCTTTTTTTCACAGCGAAAGCTGTTATAACATCAGAACACGCGTCACGCACGGCGCCGTAGTTGTCTGCCCTTCCCGTAACCAGTATCGAACGAAAAAAAGCTCTGTAAATAAAAACACCAATGACACAATGGGATTCCAACCCAGGTCCTCTGCATGCCTGCCCAGTATTCTACCACTGAGCCACACTAGTGCTATGAACTCAGTAACTAAAAACAATAATGACAATAGGATTCGAACCCAGGTCCGCTAAGTGCCAGCCCAGTATCCTACCTCTGAGCAACGCCAATGCTTGGAACTCATTTCTAAACTGGCCTTAAGGAGGCTTGATGCTGGAAAAGGAATCCCGTTAATATGACTAATAAAGAGCATTAGAATATCAAAAACAGCCAGGCGTCCCAAAATGCAAATTACATAACGACTGGGTCGTCCAATGCTCCAACCCATTAGAAAACTTGTCCTTGATCACTTATTAACTGCGGCGCATACCCACTTCACTCATAATTCTTCATCGTCGTCAGCCACCTGCATGAAAAAATTGCACAAAATTTCCAACAAGTGTGTAGCAGATACGCTCTTTCAAAGAATGACGAAGGATAGCATAGTGAATTCTGTCCTACTACACAAAATTTATGATTATTTGTGGCACTGTAGGTACCCAGCAGTGTGCTTGTAGCATCCCAAAGAGTGTTTAAAAAAGGCTCTGAAAGGCAGCTCATCTAGCTTTCACTGTGACTGGCTTGGTGTTTTTTTTTTTGACACGCTCAGAACGCTAAAATTAAAGCAGATGTTAAGGTCCCTCCCACGTTCCCTCGCCTCCTACGAATAATAAAAAGGTGCTTTAGTAGCTATAACAAAACGCACGGCCGCAAGTGCCCAGAGCATTAGGGCGCTACAAGGCAGTCGCCGCCTCCTTCTGCCCTAACCAATATGGCCGCCGCAGCTTCACTTCGATACATGGGCGGGTGCCGCCACTCCAAAAGTTTTAGTATAACGCTCTTGTGCTCACTTTCCTTTTTTAAAGACAATAGTTTTTGGGGTACTTGAACGCAGAAATTTCCGTCTGTCTGTCTTTCTGTCTGTCACACGATTCAGTCACCTGGCCAAAGTTCAAACACTTGCTGAATGCCCAGCCATCTTGGACTGGTGGCTGCGTTCATACTTGTGAACAGTGCCGATGAAAAAGCAAATATGACGCACATATGAGGCGCAACATCAGTACGCAAGTATTAGGTGGTGTGTTCCTTAACTAGAAAATACATATGTACGTAATTCTAAAGACTCTAGTGTTTCTTAAACTGCGCTGAAAAAGCGACGCTATGCACAAGGAATCCCTCTGCCAACGATATGGTGCTGCCACATGGCAGGACAGAAATGGTACGAGAAAAGCATCACAGGTGGTCGCGGATGAGACCAGAACACATGTAGTACGGCTGGCAGACGACTATGGTCCATTGATAACATTTGCAGGGAAGCATGAAGATACGTGACCAATTTTTTCAACAAAAGAAATTATCATTGATTCTTAAGGGCAGTGCAACTATATAAGGCAACGGCCATGTCAAAAGGAGATGCACATAAGCCTGCACTGATGAATGTGCCTCCCACATCGATGCTATAAGCTGCACAGACAATGACATCAAAATCGAAGAGCACGGCCAAGTACAGGAAGGGAACTATTTCTTTAATCAAGGAGGCAATCGGCTACTGTCCCCTAGGCTGTGCCCCTCCACTACAGACATGCAGCAGACTGCAAAAAAAAAAAAACTTGTGCACAAACATTTAAAATTTTGATAGTCAGTCAGTTATATCCTGCCACACTGTTTCTCTCCAAAACACCAAAAAAAAACGTCTTGGCACGCAAACTCCACGCAAATTATGAGACCTTTGCCAAAATTTAGCACGATGTCACAGGTTTCACCTCTTGGCCCAGTTTCGCGCAGATACTATTACATCACCAGAGACTATATTTTTGCTCACAGGAATCTGAAAAATGTCACTGGTGTTGTTTGTGCACCAAGTTCTGGGTGAGGTCATCATGTGGGAAAGAAAAAATTTGAAATTTTAATGACAACATCCCGGGTCGCAATCATTAAGTGATCCAATAATGCTAATTTTAAACAGGAGTAAATTTATACATGGGCCGCATCTAAAAACGTTTCCCCTTCTGAATGAAAAAAATTAAAAGAGGTTTATAGTACTACTTTATATGGCAGTCTGTTGGAACTACGTTAACCAGAGAACGTACCGATACAGATTAAACGGTTTAAAAGGAACAGTGAACCTACCTTCTTCATCATTTTGGGCTTGTTGTAGACCTCCACTTTGATGTCACCCTTGAGGGCCACTGTACGTGTTAAGTGGAAGCACAGTGACGTGGAGTTGCCTTTACGTCCCTCCAGCATGGGAGACACATACAACTTCTCCATGGTGCTGGCATCACTCTTCCAAACTAGGAAGAATGGCGCTGCAAAACAAGAAACATTGCCATGTCAGAAACATAAGCAGCAAAGGAATAAAGATGTGACTTTTTATCACTAGCCTTGTCAAAGTAAAACTATAGATTGTGTATACAGTAGACTCTGTAAATAAAAATCTGTTAAATTGAACTCCTGCTTAAGAGGAGATGCTACTCAAAGAACGCAAGTTTTTTTTTCCAAAATTACACATTTCGTTTTTACTTCCTTACAGCAGTTTAGTTTCTCCACTTTCGTGACAAAAAAAAAGGATCAAGACTGTAATTACACTCAAAGTTGGTTCAAATGACTTTAAAAGAGCAAAAGGTGGCTAATCAAAAAATGAAAAGAGCTCATTGTCCTGAATCCCCTGGAAATGGCCTGTACCTGCCTGCTTTGCATTTCATTTCGCATGAGGAGTTTACCAAAACTACATGCTCAAAATAACATTTATTCCCAAGCTCTCGTGAGGGAAGAACATTTGAAAAGAACATCCTTACCACATAAAGGAATATCTCAAGACGAAATTTTGGGCAACTCCTTATGTTTAGACATAATTTTTTTTGGTACTTCTGATGGCCAGATCGGGAGGAAACTTTTTTCATATTCCTTAACATTTGAAGAGTGCGATTATCTTCTTCAAAATCATATATTATTTATATAATTATTATAAACTTAAAGTAAGCAATTAGTATTGGCTGAGCATTTTAAGACTTCCCACATTATAAATTTTCGTGCTCATTAAAATGTTTAATACACTTTATTGTTAGCTATTTGCATTCTATAGTTAATGTGAAGAAATATAGCTATTAATGGCTCATAACCATAAGAGATTATTCACAGAAAAAGCATGTTCAAAAAGCACTATATTTTACACACTGTGTTGGTACAAAACAAAAACTATGCAACCTATTATAAAACTGATTAGACATTTCAAATCGGCATTAAAACCAATGCAAACAGGAAAAGTTTCTTTGCCTTAAGCTACAGATTAACGATTTTTTTTTTTTTTTCGAGCAGCATCTCCCTTTAAATCGAACAACTGCCTCAAATATGATTGTTTTCATACGTGACTTCTGCTCTTCTATTCTCCTATCAGTAAATGTAACCCCCTGTAAAGCGGAACAGATTTTCCTGCTCTGTTCAGGTTTTGATTCACGAGAGTACACTGTACTAGTAAAAGGCTTGAAACGTGGCTAGATACAACTGAGACTGACGGACTCTGCACAATCCCAATGGGATAAAAAATATAAGATAAGGATCATAACCTAATCAAAAGCAACAATTAAATCCTTGTGATCACTCTGGCTACTTGCACGAACGATGAAGCTGATCTTGTTAGGTTAGAAGTTAGGGCGTGTTTACTGGCCCTTTTAAAAAGATACTGCACAAAAGCCTGAAAAACGCATGAAAACACTGCAGTTCTACTCAGAAAACGTGACTGTTCTGAAAACTGGAGTTTATTTCCCATATTTCTGAAGAGAGGGAGAGAAAAGGCTTTTTTTAGTCCAAAGGAAAGATTGTGAGGTGCTTATACATCCAAGTCCTGGCTGGACCCATGTCAGGACAGGGAGGCTGAACCTTTCCGCTAGTTGCAGCGGCTGCGCGGCTGCATGCCAGTGCAAGCCGTGACATCACTTATCTGATGCCCCGTGCATGTGCTTCTGTCCAACTACTTCCCTTTCTCCACCTCTCCTTTATATCCGTCAGTCTCCTCCTTCCACAAACGCACCGAGACGAGCCCCTTTCTCTGGGGACTTTATCCCACCGCACATAAGGCCCCTAAGGATAGTTGTTCACTGCCGGCGGAGCCGCTCAAGGTCGTTGTATATTCCATCTCACGATTATTTTGCAGCACTGCTAAACTTACAAGCAGTGTACAGGCAGTATCCTTCTGCAGCACATAATATAGTTCCTGGTGCAATCGTTTCATTATCGACAAGCTACAAGGGTTTAGACCGTACCTCTTGCATGACGCGTTACAGCAATACGTGTTATGTTGGGATTCTCACGAATGTACAACTACACCTCGCATTTCCTTAAATATCATAGGCAGGTATCCGTAATAGCCACCCCACGACGACGTACAGCAACATGACCACCCCCATACACCTCAGACCACTCGCTTCTACCCAAATTCGTGCTTCGTACTGGTTCTCTGCCCGAAAAGCAAAAGTAAGTGCTAAAATCTGTCATTGCTAAGTCTCGTCTAATGCTGACAGCAAAACATCAGGTACCTTTTTAGCTATTATTTAGACTTTGTTTTGATGCTGCTAGGACTACTATGGCGGCGTCAAGTCGTAAAAGTGGTTTGATGCCAACTGAACAGATGACACCACAACATTAGTGCCGGTGATGAATTGGTGATAAGAAGCACCCTCAATGTCCATATTCATTTTCTATGCAAATAATTTCTGTTCCGCACAAGAATGGTACGTGACAGCTGCTGAAAGTACACTGACTGAACCAGGAGAGCGTTGTCGGTCAAACTCCCAATATTTTCCAAAAGAAGCAGTAATAGTAGTGCTAAATGCTTTTGGTGATGTCAAAAAAGAACCCAGTAAAAGCACCAATATGAAAGCTGCTACATACCGTATTTACTCACATAATGAATGCACCCCGAACTTCAGTCGCCAAAATTTGGATTTTTTTTACTCCTGCGTAATAAACGCACTCTTTTATTCATCAACTCCAGTCCCAATAACAGACACCTTGCGCCTCCTTGCCTGTTGGATGCCGTGGTGGCCACATTTAGATGGAGACGAAATCATAGAAGCCCATGTGCTGTGCCATGTCAGTGTCCATTAAAGAACACCCGATGGTCTTAATTTCCAGACCCCTCCCCTACGGCGCCTCCCATAATCATATAGTGGTCTTGGAACGCTAAACCCCACAAATTATTATTATTATTGTCCATTGGATTTCTCTTTTATTCTTAATACACCGGCCCTCCCTCTGCCACCTCAGCTCGCTCCCTTTCCCCTCCCCTTCGCCCACTGTCGTGCGCCGTATTCTTCTTTCTATCTGTGCGTGCCACGTCCCTTGTCTTTTTGTATTATATGTTTGCCACAGCGGAATTCACAAACATTGCGAGTGTAAGACATCGCAGCTGAAAAGCACACAGCGAGCGAAGGTGACAAAACTGCCTGCACGATCACGCCAAGCAACGGTCGCTTCCTGCAAATATGAAAGTAACTATTTTATTACCACGCCTATTCAGATCGATCACTTGTGACCGGCTCTTTGGATCCTCAATTCTAGCATCTTAAATTTGTTTGTCGTGCGCCCAGCACTTTTTAGCAGTTAGTCCAGCCACTCAACTTTCAGAATCAGTTTGAATTTGGGCGTATGGGCAACATAGTGATTTTTGACAGACCTTTGCGCAAACCAATGTGCGTGTATTGTTAGAAGAGTGCAGTAGGCTGGCGAACTTGACAAAAGTGCGTGCCCCCCGTGCTTATACTGCAGTAACACCGCATCTTTGCAAGCCAAATATCGAATTAATGTGTCAGCTTCACAATTTGATAATGTTTAGCAATAATAATTGCCAGAAATTTCTGCCAGCTATTCAATAGACAGCTGTTGCTAGGAGTCAGAGAAAATTTATTCTACAAATGGTCGGTGGCATATTTAAAGTGACAAGATGGCTTGTATCGTTATATCAAAAACAAGGTCGCATATGGTGACACTAGTCACTCCTATGGCGTAGTCGTCATGTGTGCATCGGTGCGCACCAGCCCTACAAAACGCATGTTCTGTTTGAAACTGTCTTGCAACCCCACCTGAATTGAGGAAGGACTAGCTTAGAGTTCGATGATGACAGCACCTCAGTTTCAAATTTTATGGAGACGAGGTTTTGCGTCAGCCTGAGACATTCACAGGCGTTCATGAGTTTGTTTTCTTTATGACATAAGTTATCTCTTCCGCCGCAAGAGCATAGCTGCTGACCTTTGCGCACAATCTTATAGCTACTCTGGTTACTTTTATTTATTTATTTATTTATTTTCATACCTCAAGGGCCTCCTAGAAGGAGGCATTACATGAGGGGTGGTACAAGTGACAGACTAGAACAAAAAACGAGGGTAGGGGTGAGGGGGAGGTGTGCTACCAACATAACTATATACAAGCCCGTTACAACAATAAATGAGTGAAAAAGCATAAAAGAAACTACATGGCCGGACACGCTACATGTTTTACATTAGGACCAATCAGAGTCCAAACAGCTTGGATAACCGCGCTTTACAGCAGTACAATGGTGCAAACATACAAGTCAGAATGCAAACAACGGCAATGAGCTAGGTAGCCATGAATTTGGTAAAAACAGAAAACAATATGATGTCAGAAGGCAACGCTCCATTACTTCGCCTGCACTGACAACAATGAAAGAAAAAAAAACGGGAACCATGAAAACGACATGAGGATATTACACAATTCCGGGCGCAGTAAGCAGCGATTTAAACTGGTCAAGGTCTTTGGTCTGTACCACGTGAGCGGGAAGATTGTTCCAGTCTTTGGCTGACCGAACAGAAAAGGATTGCGCGAAAGTGTTAGTTCGTGGGCGGGGGTATGAAACTTGATGTTCGTTTTTGGTGCGAGTGTATACATGCGATTTTGGCGTGACGTAGGAGTTTAGTGATAATGAGTAATGAAACCTATGGAATAATGCCAGCCTTGCTAGTTTCCGACGGTTGTTGAGGGGAGGAAGGGACGCACGCGACTTGAGATTTGTGACGCTAGTGTATGAAGAAAAATCACAGAAAGCAAATCTAGTAGCCCGGTTTTGGATGGCTTCTATGTTGTCGATGAGGTAACGTTGGTGCGGGTCCCATATAGCGGCCGCATACTCCAGCTTTGGACGGATAAGGGTTTTATAGGCCAACAATTTTAAGTCTGAAGGAGCAAATTTCATCGTGCGCTGCAGATACCCGAGGGATCTACTGGCGCTGGCGATTACTTTGCACACGTGTACTGTCCAAGATAGATTGTTGGTGATATGAACGCCTAAGTTCTTGTACTCTTTTGTGGATTGTAATGAAGAGCCTTTAAGGGTGTAATTGTGAAATAATGGGCATGCACGCCGGGAAAATGACATTAGTTTGCATTTTGGTACGTTTAAGGACATTTGCCAAGTTTTACACCAATTTTCAATACGAAAAAGATCAGATTGTAGATTAATTTGGTCTTGCTTACATGTAATTTTGGAATATAACACACAATCATCCGCAAATAGGCGAATGTTATTAGAAATGTCAGAAGGTAGATCATTAACATAAATTAAGAATAGCAACGGCCCGAGTACTGTACCCTGTGGTACACCGGACAGAACGGGTGCTGTGGTAGACTGTGCGCTATTTATTTCGACAAATTGCTTTCGTTCCAGGAGGAAGTTTTCGATCCAATTAAGTGCAAATGGGTCAAGATTCAGCAGTGATAGTTTGTGCATTAAGCGACGGTGGGGTACTTGTCGAATGCCTTTTCAAAATCTAGGAAAATTACGTCTGTTTGGATGTTTCTGTCAAGGTTTAAGTGCAAATCTTGTGTAAATGAAGCAAGCTGCGTTTCGCAGGACAGCCCCTTGCGAAAACCATGTTGCGATGTCAAATCAACAAACTGGCGTGAGCCAGTTTGTTGATTTGATAGATATGTGGGGTTTAACGTCCCAAAACTACCATATGATTATGACAGACGTCGTAGTGGAGGGCTCCGAAAATTTCAACCACCTGGGGTTCTTTAACGTGCACCCAAATCTGGCACACGAGCCTAAAACATTTCCGCCTCCATCAGAAATGCAGCCGCCGTAGCCGGGATTCGAACCCCCGACCTGCGGGTCAGCAGCCGAGTACCTTAGCCACTAGATCACCGCGGCAGGGCATGAGGCTTATCGAAAGAGGCGACGCTAAACGAAATAGCGAAGTTCATTAGACATCCGATTCATAGAGGGATTATTCACATCACAAGCATCTATCAATATTGGAACATCTGGAGACTTCTATCACAAGAAAAGAAATATTTACTGAGAAATGTGTACGAGTTCACTCGTGTCCGACGAAAAACCAGGCAATGCTTCACCACTTGGCTCTAGCAACGAAGCAGCACCTTGGTTCCGATTTTCTTTGTCTATGTGACTAGAAACTTTTTGTACAACGCTTATTATTTTTTATACTGTTCCTGGGTCATTTTTTTTCAAGATGCATATTCTGAATTTTCTTTGTTCTGAATATTTTTGAACATATAGTGTTTTTTATTGCACCGTTTAACAGCTGGCAACCATGAATTACACACTTGTCACATTTTTATTAATTCCAAAATATGTTTGTTGGTTTACAATATATACTTTTTGGAAACAGCATTTCATTGCCCAAAATTTGGTGTGCTGCAATGCGTGCTGAAGTACTTTTTGAACTTGCAAAACCGATCTTCATGAGACATATGAAGAATAACCCTCTTCGCAAGGTAACGAAAGAATTAAGGCCCAACTACATGCCCGCGATTTTAGAGCGACGACGACAGGATTTGCCATCGCCACGACTGTCGCGAAGGGCCATTCGTTGCCACCGTGTCCCAAGTTTCTGGAAAACCAAAAAAAAAAAAAAATGCTAGTCATCCAAAAAAGATTGTGACAATTTTTGCAACATGGTGGCACCCCCAATGCTTCCTTCAGTTGCAATTCGCTTGCTCTTCATGTTTGTTATTCGTGCGTACTTCAAGGAATGAAAGATGTTGGCTACCTTTGCTACAGTTAACTTATAATATGGACAGCGAGACGGCAGCCGTATTTTGTTGTTAATGTTGTTATTGACGGTTTATTTTGATGCTTCAGTAGAAGCTTGCTGCAATATCAACAGCGGCGGCGCGGTCGTCATGCGAGCTTGCCACAAAGTTGATTGATATGTGGAGTTTATTGTCCCAAAACCACCATATGATTATGAGAGACGCCGTAGTGAAGAGCTCCGGAAATTTCGACCACCTGGGGTTCTTTAACGTGCACCCAAATCTGAGCACACGGGCCTACAGAATTTCCGCCTCCATCGGAAAACCAGCCGCCACAGCCGGGATTCGATCCCGCGACCTGTGGGTCAGCAGCCAAGTAGCTTAGCCACTAGACCACTGCGGCAGGGCCTGCCACGAAGTTGGCAAAGTGCGTTGTAGCGTTGTGGTGCACGCTTCTGGGCGCCCCTTGAGATGACAGCAGATACTGTTGCGGTTAAATGATTGCGAGAAAAGAAAGGTGTGAAACACCTTTATGGAGTGCATGGGCAGTGCAGACACAGCTTGCAGAAGATAGCACCTTCAACCACTGAAGATCGAGTATTTTAGCCACTAGACCACTGCGGCGGGGCCTGCCACGAAGTTGGCAAAGTGCCTTGTAGCGTTGTGGCGCACGCTTCTAGGCGCCCCTCGAGATGACAGCAGATACTGTTGTGGTTAAATGATTGCAAGAAAAGAAAGCCGTGAAACACTTTTATGGAGTGGACTGGCCGTGCAGACACAGCTTGCAGAAGATAGCACCTTCAACCACTGAAGATGAGTGAAGTGCAACAAGGAAGCTGTTTCCATAAAGTGTACGCGTATGTCCATTGCAAAAGGCTAAGGGACCCCTTTTTTGTTTTTTCATCCCGAAAACATTTTCATTAATTTTGCCTCGCATAATAAACGCACTCCCAACTTTACTCCGACTTTCGGATAAAAAAAGTGCTTTCATCATGCAAATAAATACGGTAAAGAACCACGTTCATCACTAATACAAGAAAACGCACCTTGTACAAGTGTATGACTCGACACCAAAGAAATGGTGCAGTGGCCTTCCTGGAGAATTTTTCGCATGTTATATTAACTGAAGGGAACAAGTACCGACAAGATAGTGGAGCGGACGCCTAAGGGGACAACAAGCAGACTGTGGAACAAGCAGGCTGTGTGACATGGATGTACACATCTTGAGAAGGCTTTCACCTTTTCTATTGACTAGCAACAAGCCCTGCAGTGCTATTGACTAACAAGCCCTGCAGCTCCCACAGTGCTGCAAGACATTTCTGAAATAGAGTATAGTAACTGTAGTGGGAACTGAAAGGGACGCGGCCAAAGGCTTGCATTGCTGGCTTGCCCATTCCTGGTGCATAAAACGTCATGGCCACTAGAAGTGGCAACTAGTGAAGAACGCATTAAATACATTATTTTCCACTAGTCTCTAAAGAATGGAGGTTGCGTCTACTGATTTCAGTACCCAATCTTTCAGTTTGGCTGAAAATCTCGGCAGCAAAAATTTGGTTCAAGTAACATTTAAGGGTTTTTTTTTTTTTTTTTGCTTCCTAGAGCATTCAAAGAATTATTATTCTATTTCACCAGCCATGTCAGCAAATAAATATTTTTCTCTTTTTTTTTTAGTGGTGGTGGCAGCAAAGCAGACTCCGGTAATGATTACTACAGTAGGTTAATGTGGCACATAATACATAATATGAAGACACCAGGGTACAATACAACGAAGGAATAACTCAACAAAAGCCTGGTATCTGGCATTACCTGCAGGATAGGCTGCACGTAAAATTTCCACATAAAAACCTTCTGCAACTTTTTTTTCTAATAGCAACATATTTTATGCTAATTATGATCAACATAAAGGCCAACACATCTGCTCACTAAATATTTACCTTTGGGGGGGGGGGGGGGGGGGGCAGTATATCAATAACTGCTTTGGAGAAAGCTTTATCATTTAGTAATTTAGGACTGGGAAAACGAAAACTTTGCTTTAACAAAGTTATTGGCTCAAAATGCAACTGCATGATACTGAGGCTGAAGTATCTTATTTTTGGAACAACTCAAGATGGATTAGAATATCTTGTAACACTTTCACTTCAAATGATAAATTCCTAAAATGTCAGAGCCCATGCAATAAAAGCTCACTAATGAGTGATAAGTAGTTATAAGCTTAACAAATGTGAAATAAATATAGTGACTGAAGTACTGCAGTATGCTACAAAAAAGACAAGAAGAAGCAGATGCAATGATCAATGATGATATGATTCTATATGTGTGACTATCAATGCTGTTCCTGATGATAAATAAGGCCCATTTGACATGACTGCAAATGTGCACTACTAAATAGTGGAAGTGTTTTCTGGCCCTTCTACGTGTTTTCAGACTGGCTGTCCCCCCAAAAAATTACAAAATGCTTTAACGCCATCAGTATGCTATACATGTCTGCCCTCGAAAATCCAAACCGATGCCAAGAATACATTAAATCATAGTAAAAGCTTGTTACCTTGAATTCAGTTTGAACTTAGTTATTCCTAACTGAGGTGCCGGTCTTGGCACAGCCCTGTGTATTTTTACGGGGGAAACTCCCGATGACCTAAACGCATCAGCAACGGTATTCACAACAGTTATAACGAACCGAAAGGGCCCTGAAAATAGGACCATACCGAGAAGCACATATGTGCTGAACGTGTCGTGTGGACTTATCGTTGTGTATTAGCGTGGTGCCGAGAGTTGTCGGGGTCTAAAAATTCAAGCCGACGCTTTGTGGCGAGTGATGCAAACACTACGAAGTTTATTGCCTTTCACCGCTTTCTAGAATTAGAAATCTTTAGCTCCTTACCTTTTCATCCACTATTTTACATTATTAGGTCCATTGTAGACGTAATTACTAGTACGATTATCTGACTCCCTACTGAGGGCCACTGTCTACTTCTATATTATTTACCAAAGTTTTAATTACTGCTCCAAATCACCAACAAAATAGGATAGGATACAGGATATGTGCCTATCTATTCTTCAGCAGTTAAAAAATTTTAATGTTACTGTTTCATTTTCATGCACTCAACCGCCTAGAACGTATGCGCTCAACGTAACAATCGCAGAAAAGCAGCCAGTTCGCAAAACAGGTGCGCGCAACTCATCAATTGACAGGAAACGTGAAAGTAGGAGTGCAACCAGTCGAAATCAGCAGAACTCCTACACTGTGGACAAAAAGCCCACAATGTCAAAATTAGGCGAGACAGGAAGAAGTTAGGAGAGAATAAATGTGTTGTAAGGCGGATCATTCGAGCACTAAGCTGGGTTATGTGTGCTGGACTATGTGGGTAGTGTCTATCATTTCATTAGGATATAGGCAATGCTGTGCATAATTAAGCGCACGAGAGCTTTTCCTATAGTCCGTAGTGTGAAGCATAGTCTGGATGTGAGGCTTGAATTTGGCAGAAAAATGCAACAGAGTTATAATGGCGCAACGCCTCTGTCGTCGGTGATGTTGAAAGGGCGCCCCTCCTGCAATAGATTTTGGTTTATTAATTGTTAGGCGAAGACTGGGTTTGTTAGCTGTAGGCATCGATCGTGCCTAAGGCACGTAACCTGGGACGTGTTGTTCACTTGTGTTCATTGTTTTAGCTCGCTTGTTCATTGTGTGTTAGAAAGTAAACGTATCTAAGACAGTTTCATTTTCGATATGTTCTAATTTGAACAGCAACAGGATAATTATATGTTAAGACTACTATGAGACGTGTTTTCCTTGCGGGTGACCTAACATGTGTCGGTGTGTGCATCCGCGCCGGCACGCATTTTAAAATATTGCAATACTCGAGTTGTGTTTCGCAGTATGTTGCTTGGTCTTACGTAACGCTCGCAAAGCTTGAATTTATGTGAAGGTGTTCATCAACCCATTGCATGAAATTCGAGCTGGCATATTAATTCACCTGCAACGTAGGTTGACTGATGCGGCCTATGCTCTTGCAATTTGAGGCATTCGCTAAACTTGAACTGCATTAGAACAAATCTCATGTCCACTTACGGCTGAATAAGGTTAGCAACTGGAGCTGTTACTAAATTTCTTGGGCACTCACTATTCGTTGTCAACTTTTTACTATGCAAGCTTGCAGACACCTAAAAACAGCAACGGTTGTTTTTCGCACTGCTACTAACGTTTTGCCATGCAGCTGTTTAACAAGGCAGTATTACGCTAATACTCTTTGTATTATTAATCGATTAAATTTCTACGCTGCAATACTTCCAGCACCTAATATAGTTGTACACTCAATAAACAAACAGGCAAAATTAAAATATTCATCCTCAAGCATAGGCACCCACCAGCACCAGCTGCATTCTCCAAATGTGGGATAAACCTAGAAGCACTTACGAGCTGAACATGTCGTGTGGACTTGTGTAGTTACTAGTACATATACCCGAACCGAACGCTGTTGTCCTTTTGGCTAATGCCATAACTTTTGTCAACAGGGCCTCATCAATTGTGAGGTCCACAAGACGGCTTTATGCTCTCCCATAGTAGAGTACCAAGTACTCAAATAGGTTAACCACTTTTTCTAAACACAGCTGCCTCCCAACTTAGCAGCACAGCTGTATCTAGGCACGACTTTTATTTACTACTCCAAAACAACAACGAAATAGGATACAGCCTTAATGACAGCGCCAGTCTACTCTTTAGCAGCTGGAAACTTTTCAGGTTTATTTTTCATGCACTCCAACCGCCCGGGACATATACGCTCATTGTAACGATCGCATAGAAAAGAAGTAGCCAATTAGTTCGCAAAACAGGTGTGCGACACTCGTCAGTTGACAGGAAACGTCAAATTAGGAGTATGATTACTTGAAATATGTAAAACTTTGACATTAAGGGCACTCTAAAGCCAACAATGTCAAAATCAGGTGAGACAGGAAGAAGTTAGGAGAAAATAAACATGTGAGAAAGAGGGTCATCCGAGTGCTAAGCTGGGTTATGTGTGCAGGACTATGTGGGTTGCGTGTATCATTTCATTAGGATATAGAAATGTGCACATTCTAGCGCAGGAGAGCTTTTACTTTTGTTCAGAGTGTGACACATAGTGTGCATGTGGAGCTTGAATTCCGCAGAGGAGTGGAACCGAGTTGCTGTGGTGCCCGTCTCTGACATCGGTAATATTGGATGGGGGACCCACCAGCAATAGATTTTGGTTTAATATTTGTTGGGCAAAGACAGCGTTAGCTGTAAGCATTGTTCGTGCCCAAGGCACGTAAGCTGGGACCTGTTGTTAACTTGTGTTCCTTCTTTAAGCTCGCTTGTTCCTTGCGCGCTAAGAAGTAAACGTGTCTAAGACAGTTTCATTCGGGGTGCATTTTAACTTGAACAACTACGGGATCATTATATAATACGACTACCATCAGACGCGTATCCCTTGCGAGTGACCTAACATGTGTCAGAGTATGCATCCGGGCCGGCACGCATATTTAAACTATCGTGATATTCAAGTTGTTGCATGTTGCAGAATGTTGCTTTGTCTTACGTAATGCTTGCGAAGCTTGAATAGATGTCAAGGTGTTCATGCAGCCCGATGCTTGAAATTCGAACTGGCGTTTTAATTCACACGCAACGTAGATTGACCGATGCGGCCCCACTCACATATTTTGAGGCGTTTGTTAAACTTCAACTGCATTCGAACAAATCCATGTCTGTTCACGGCCGAATCAATGTACCTTAAGTGTGCACTCTAGAAGAAATTATTAGAAAGCTTGTAACCACAAGCATAGAGTATGTAATAGGAGCTGTTACCAACTTTCTTGGGCATTGTAGTGTACAGTATCTCCAAGGAGTACAGCCACTAGCGTGGGTCCGGTCTTAGTGAGCCACAGGGCATGCGTTAACTGTCGCTGTGGCGAGAACACGGTACCACTCAAGGTAGCAACACTTTATTGTCTGCGGCAATACCAAAACGCAGTACAGAGCCTGTTGCAAAGGCGCGGCGGGAAAGCAAATGAGCTTATCCACGCCGCGGGCGAGAAAGTACTACACAGGTGTGCCGCGAGCACATCTCCATGGTAAAAGTAATTCACGAGGACACCGATACAAAAGTCCGGTTGCTCGAGCGAGGGCAAAAGCGCTCGCATTTGCGTCGGAGAGATTCGGGTCGGTGTAACCTGGCCACGCACTAGGACACCGCACTGCTCTTCGTTCTAGCGTTCGCAAAGGGGCAACAAAAGTTAAGCGTTCGCCGCGGGTGCCAGGCGCCGTGGGCGAAGTCGATAAGCCCCCAAACAATAGGAGTCGACGAAAGAAAAAAATATGTGTGCTCACCCTCAGTCATCCCAGAGGAATCCAACTCACTTTTGACGCGTGCAAGACGTCCGGAGAGACTCCGCACGTGGTGCCTGAGTCGACATCCACTATCGGGTCAGAAAGGTTAAACGTCACTCCCCGCTCTACCAACGCGGCAGACCACGGAGTAGGGGAGTCATGTCGGGACATGAGAACGCAAAAAGAGGCGGCAAAGCACTCGCAAAGACGGCGGGCTAGCCTCAATATCCACAGCACTTACTATCTTTTGTGACTTTTTTACTACGCAAGTTCGCAGACACTTAAAGGTTGCAACAGTTCTTTTGAGCACTGTTACTAACTTTTTGCCAAGCACCTGTTTACCGAGGCAGTATTACGTTAATACTGCTAATACTTTCCCAATCGTATATTTACTTAAAAACGCGTGATGAAGAAATTGTTTTTAAAAAAAGGTCTGGGTTGCAGCCTCACTGGCGACCAGCTGCGGGTAATGCACTCCCTCACCAGAGCAGGATTGACAACCCTGGTGCAGCACCTGGCGACAACCTCCCATGAATACAGCAATTAACCCTTGGCCCTCAGTCCCCAGCGGCTGCGAAGCAACTGTCCAAGGCAGCGGTAGCGGTCAGACTTGCAACGCAGAGGAGGGTGCTAAGAATCTCTGGGTTCGGACAGGCCACCATTGGAATCTGAACTTTGCTACGTTTAACACTAGAGCACTATCTAGTGAGGCTAATCTAGCTGTGCTATTCGAGGAATTAGAAGGTGTTAAATGAGATCTAATAAGACTCAGCGAACTTTGGAGGACACGTAAGGCTCATACAGTGCTGAAGAACAGACACGTCCTACAATACCATGGATTAGTTGACAGAAAAGAACTAGGGGTTGGGTTGTTTCTACACAAAATTATCAATGGCAATATAAAGCGATACTGTAGCATTAGTGAGACGGTGGCAAGTATCATAATTAAGTTAAACAGAAGGTACAAGATGAAGGTGGTACAAGCCTATGCACCTACATTGAGCTGTGATGATCATTTGGTTGAACGCTTCTATAGTATACTAGTCTGATGGGCAACTTTAATGCCAAAGTAGGGGGGGGGGGGGGGGGGGGGTATGGCATCGGCTCTAGGAATGCCAGAGGGGAGTTATTAGTAGAGTTCGCAGAACGTAATAATTCAGGGATCTTGAATACCTCCTTCAGAAAACTGGCTAACCGTAAGTGGACAGCGCAAAGTCCTGATTGCCAAACTAAAAATGAAATAGACTTCATTCTGTGTGCACACCCAGGCATTGTACAGGATGTAGAAGCAGTTGGCAAGATCCGATGCAGTGACCATGAATGATGAGAGCTCGTATTCACCTACACTTAAAAAAGCAGCCAAGAACTGATATACAACAAGCCAATTAATGAAATAGCAGTGAGAGCAAAAGTACAGGAATTCGGAGTTTCGTTTAATAATAGATTCGAGGCACTAAACGAAGTAACGGACCTTAGCGCTGACACAATGAACAATGATCTTACTAGTATCATCAAAGAGTGTGCAATGGAAGTCGAAGGTACAGCCACTAGACAGGGCACTGGAAAACTATCTCAGGAGACGAAAAATAGTGTCAAGAGACGACAAACCATGGAAGCCTCAAATGGAGCCGACAAAATAAAGCTAGTGAAGCTTTCGAAGTTAATCAATAGGCGTAAGGTACCCGATATCAGAAGGTATAACATGGAGAGAATTGACCATGCTGTAAAAAGGAGAACCCTAAAAAGCTGCGAAGAATAGGATAGCCAAGGTGGCAGAAGAGTTCTACAGAGAGCTGTACAGAAGTCAAAAGAACCAGGATGATATCGTGAAAAACAATAATAGTCCATGAGGAATTCAACATCCTACCAGTAACGACAGGGGAAGTAAGGAAAGCCCTAGAAGGAATGCAAAGAGACAAAGCCGCTGGTGAGAATAAGATAACAGACTATTCCGATGGTCAACTTTATTGCCAAAGTAGGCAAGAAACAGGCAATCTCTGCCACATATCATGCAGAATACAAGGGAAACGACCTGTTGCACGCACCAAAGAAACCTGCGCTCACTTCGGATGCTGGTCCTGCCATTTTACCGTGGGTGCCTAAAATACATGATAGTGCAGTGAAAAACCAGGAAAGCTCTGCGAAAACGACTGGCTCTACTACCAACTTTTCGGAAGCGACGGGGGACCAAAAGGTTCAACTGCATCTGATTGTAGACGTTCCACGTCGGCAGTGTAAGGGACGAGCTGAACAAGGTGTACTGCTTTATGTAGTGCACTCGATTTCAGTCTGTTAAGCACTTCATCAAGTTGACGTTCACTCAGCTTAATAAATTAGCACAAAGTATGGCTGAAGGCACTGTAACAATCCCAACATGGGTGTAGTACGAGTTAACCAAGGGTCGACCTTTGGGACCCAATGAAGTTCTTCCCACCATACCATGCTGTTTACACTGCCAGAGGCCAAAGTGGAGTCATGCCCGTGACGCTAACAGCAAGACTGGCAAGGGTAGCATGTCGATTTAAGTTCCTAATAGAACAAGTGTAAGTGTCGGGATACATTCGGTGAAAGTTTTCTGATGAAGTTTTTAGTTCATTTTGCTAAGCAAATTGAACACGACAGCGATATCTGTGTGCGTGCACACACACACACACACACACACACACACACACACACACACACACACAGACTATCACTTTCCAAATAGCTAGCATGCTTTTGCCCTCGGGCTGGTACGTTCATTGCAAACACCTCAAATTTTCTCTCACGTTCAATGCTGCTTTTTTGTTCTGAACCAAACATACCAACGCTGGCACCAGAATTTCAGCTAAAGACGCTTTTTAGTGCTGTCGCGTCAAAATTTGACTGCTCTCCAGGCCAACGCTTGTTGCTGTAGGAGCATTTATATGACAAAAACACTGTTAGCAAATAAGCTGCGCATAAAACTAAGAAATCAATTTTGCTACAGCAAAGTCAAAAGTATATTCATTTATTGACGTCGATGTACACGAGTATATGGTGCATAATAAACAAGCAAGGCTCCGCAGCAATAATTTTCTACACGCGGATTGGAGTCTCTCCCCAGAGAGCGCATTGACCCACCCTCTCTGAGCGCCATCTGTCACATCAAGTGGAAACAGCCCAGCCGGCAAACACAATCTGGACATGCCACCGGGCGCGGTGTCATCACCTAACTTATTCTTACACCGTGCGGTAGGCGTAGTCAGGCCGATGATGATGAAGATGGTGGTGAAAGTGCCCTGGCTATCATCGCTGCACACAGAAGTAAGCCCACAGTGATTAAACGTGTTGCATAACAAAACCAAATGAAATTTACTAAAGATTCAAAACAACAAAACTGCAGCACTTTTTCTGCAGATGAGAGAGGCTGCTCTGGAGGTTCTTGGGTATACTGCAAACAATACTCATGAAGTTGCAACAGAAGCGCAAAAGAATGAAAATATTGTAATTTTGGCTAACTCTGTCAAGTAAGGGAACATTTTCCTGATAAGCAGCATCATTACGGAACCTGTAACACTTCTCTGAGTACAGGGGTGGAAGCAGGTTCAGTATTCTGGAGTAGCTCAAAGAGCAGGAAATAAAGCAGTTTTGGATCAACTTTGGAGAAGTAAAAGGGGACTTTTGGAGCAGCTGTAAAGCACCAAAAGGCGTGTTTTGGAGCAATGAAATTTAGTTTTGGAGCAGCTTTTTGAAGTCAAATGTCACTGTTAATTAAAATTTTCGCTTTCTGGTAAACACAAAAAATTGCGGTGGTTTTGACTAAATATTCAATGCTGTAACCAGACTTATCACAAATTAAGATTTATTTAATTATTTATTTATTTTATGTATTTTTTATTTTATTTATTAATTTATTTATTATGCAGGGGTAAAACAAGGTACAGGGGTTTGATAGCAGTCCTGGGAGCAGGCAAAAGTGCCTTTTGTAACTGGCTTGGAGCAGCTAGAAGGACCTTTTGAGCAAGTTTAGAACAGTAAGAATATTCAGAGCAGATTCCCTCGTATGCCTCTGTATTACTCCACTCTTACAATATCTTGCCGGTTATTTATTCACTTTAGTTCAACATAGTCCTCTTATTCCACAAGGTGGTTCGTAACAACCTCCCACTTCCATTCATATCACACGATTTCTTGCACAATAAAAATGTGACAAAATTTGCAGCTAATAAAAACGTTTGTTACTCGTAGTTCGCAGTAATTACAGCAAAGGAAAATCTGCATTCACTGCAAGTCCACTTTGAAATGGTTTCCCTACAGCTATCAAATCTCGTGTTTCTCTTGCAATCTTGAAAAATTACCTTGTACATTCCTATCTGAACTAAGTGTTCTCATGTCCGAGCTCTTGTCAAATCGACTTTTTTTTTTTTTCTTACTTGTACCTTTAGCTTTCTCTTGCTGCACCTTTTGATGTTCCACTGATTCAATTGTAAATGTTTTATCTAATATGTTTTGATTTCGCCAAGTATTCCGTTCACTTGCTGTATTAGTCATTACCCTCTATATTTGTATAAGTAACCGAGGGTCCCCGCTACAAATGCTTTACTTTGGGACCCTCACCTGTATATTTGATGATAGCAATAAACTGAAACTCAAACGTGAAGCATTCAAAGCACTTGTGAAGTAACAATTGTTCAAAGATGCATTCTTCAAAGACTCACCTAAACTGTGCAAAAGCCTCATTATTTGAATATAAATTATATGGACACACTATACGGGCTTTTGCCGTTGCTGTCATGTTCCATATGAATTGCAAATGGATAACATAGCGCCGGTGCATTGTATGTTGTTTTATCTGTGGGTAAAAGCGCTCCAGCGGGGTCGAAGCAGTCGTGTGCAGCAGAGATGAAATGATCCGGTCCCCATCTCTTATCTACCTTCACATAACATCCGATACCCCCCCCCCCCCCCCCCCCTTGCCATGCCAGAGAGAGATGCGCTTCTCGCGGTCTCTTTGGGTTGAGGGTGCAGCATCTAGCCGTGATCACACATGCATAGCAGCGATCGCACCCTTACAATCAATGTTCACGGCTGCTTCTGGAGCAATCACAGCCTTTACGAAACTAGAACTATAACCCTTTCGATGAAACCAAAAATACAATGTTTCATCAACGTTTCAAGGCACAGCGCTTGATGGCTTCTGCACTTTGCGGCTAAATTCTGGTGCAGCCAGCAGGGATGGTTTCGCGCAGGTAAGTAAGCTTGGCGCACAATGGTACAGCTGTTCCACCCCTGTATTATATACGTATATATGTGTGTGTGTATGTATATATATATATATATATATATATATATATGAGATATAACAGACAGTAATGCCAAGGAATGTACAGGGGAAGTTATTATAATCAATGGAATGTAAATAAGAAGAAAGAAAAGTGGATGAAAAAATTACCAACTGTGAGCAGGAATCGAACCTACGACCTTCGAATTACGCGTAATTCGAAGGTCGTAGGACTTTTTTCACGATTTCACAGATAAACCCAAAAAAGTGGATGGAGGGAGTGCCGCTGTAATAGCTCAGTGGTTAGAGCATCGAACGCGTAATTCGAAGGTCGTAGGTTCGATTCCTGCTTACAGTTGGTAATTTTTTCATCCACTTTTCTTTCTTCTTATTTACATTCCATTAATGTTAATAACTTCCCCTGTACATTCCTTGGCATTACTGTCTGTTATATCTCATTATTATTGTGTTAAAAACACGGAAAAACGAGCCCTTAGGTATACACTTCTTTCCCTTATTTGTGTGTGTGTGTGTGTGTGTGTATATATATATATATATATATATATATATATATATATATATATATATATATATATATATATATATATATATATATATATATATATAAGGGGAAGAAGTGTATACCTAAGGGCTCGTTTTTCCGTGTTTTAACACAATATTAATGAGATCTAACAGACATTATTGCCAAGGAATGTACAGGGGAAGTTATTAGAAGCAATGGAATGTAAATAAAAAGAAAGAAGAAAGAAAAGTGGATGAAAAAATAACCAGCCGTGAGCAGGAATCGAACCTACGACCTTCGAATAACGCGTTCGATGCTAGTATATATATATATATATATATATGTATATCATATAACGCGTTGGATATATATATATATATATATATATATATATATATATATATATATATATATATATATATATATACTGTATTTACTCAAATCTAACGCGCACCTTTTTTTTCGGTTAAGCGAGTTCATAAATAGCGTGCGCGTTAGAATCGAGTACGAAAAAAAAAAATGAATACAATTATTCTATTGCCATCGGCATTTGGAAAATTTCAAAAATGGGCGCCCCCTACATGCGTCTGCATGGCGCGTCGGCCATTTTTGCCAATGTGTTTTCCATGTGCGGCACTTCGTACATGTGCTGAGGAGTTCGTCATCTTGTAGAGCAGTAACATCGACGGCATGAAAGGACCGACTCCAAAGACTCGAGGAGTGCACCACGATGCCGTTTTTAAAAGAAAAGTGATCGCGTGTGCAGAAACGGACGGAAATCGGGCCGCATCGCGGTCGTTCGGAGTTCCTGAAACGCGAGTGTGGGACTGGCGGAAACAAAAGCAGAAGATTGTCGACTGCAAAGCTTCACGTAAAGGCTTCAGTGGACCACAGCAGGGTCGGTTTCCGCAAATTCAAGAGCTGCTCGCTGAGTATGTGCTTGAACAGCGAGCAGCACAGCGGCCCGTGACGACAGAACTGCTCCAAGTGCGGGCTATGCAGTTAGCCTTAGAAAAAGGGCTAACGCGGAGCCAGTTCAAAGCGAGCAGGTGCTGGCTAACAAACTTTATGAAGAGTAAAGCCTTTTCCCTCCGAAGGCGAACGGGCATATGCCAAAAGTTGCCGGAGGAGTACGAAGAAAAGCTTCACAGTTTTCAGAGGTTCGTCCTTAACTTGCGGCACAACGGCTACCTGCTTGGGCAAATCGGGAATGCCGATCAGACGCCTCTCTACTTCGACATGCCTGGCACCACAGCCGTCGAGAAGAAGGGGGCGAAGCAAGTTCGCGTGCTGGCATCGGGCCACTAAAAAACTAGAGTGATGGCAATGCTTTGTTGCACGTCAGATGGGCACGAGCTCCCCCCGTACCTGATATTTAAACGGAAAACGCTCGCGAAAGGAGTCGTTTTCCCGAGCAGTGTGATCGTGCGGGCCAACGAGAAAGGTTGGATGACGACGGACCTGGTTGCCGATTGAATCCATCACGTCTGGTGGAAGCGGCCTGGCCCCAGTTTGGGCCTGCGAGCAATGCTCGTGCTCGACGCGTTCAGGTGCCATCTCGACCAGCGGATCAAGGACAAGCTTGCTGCCTGCAATTTGGACCTTGTAGTCATACTTGGCGGCATGACATCACAACTTCAACCGCTGGATGTCTGCCTGAACAAGCTGGTGAAGGACAAGATTCGGGCGCTTCACACCAACTGGCTGATCAATGAACGACATGATTTCACGCCAGGCAACAGGATGAGGCGTGCCTCTCTGCAAGACTTCGCAGCGTGAGTGAAGGACGCGTGGTGTGCAATACCATCAGCCATGGTCATCAAGGCATTCAAGAAATGTGGCATCTCGAATGCCATGGACGGTACAGAGGATGAGATGCTCTGGGCCGTTGACAGCGATAAGGAGTTGGCTGACAGCGACGAGGACTGACCTATTACGCGACTCGTAACGCCGCCGTAGTGGTCACAGTTTTAGCTGCAGGGCCGGCTGTTTGACTTTGTGTTTTATCTTTTGAAACTTCAGTGCATCAAAACCCAAATACTTGTTCTCAGTGTGCGAAAGTTGACTCCTACGGACATTTTTTTTTTTTTCTTCCGTTGCGGAAAATGGGTGCGCGTTACAATAGATGTCTTACTTTTTTTTTCTCCGTCGTGGAAACCGGGTGGTGCGCGTTACAATCGAGAGCGCGGTAGAATCGAGTAAATACGGTATATATATAACCATACAACATTATATCTTACAAGTGCAGCAACAAGCAACTCAGAGAAAAGACATAAGCGATGCTTTGAATAGCTACTAGACCTCAGACAAATGAAAAACCTAATGCTAAAGTGGTGGAACGTTAAAAATGTCATTCATCCTGTCGTCGAATGCCCATGCAGAGAAGAAACGCACCGCCCGTTTTGAACTACCGTATAGTGCGAAATATAGGTCAAGATTTTTTCCGAAAAATCTTACTAAAAAGTCACCCCTCAACCTATATACCAGGCCCTTGGCATAAACCAAGTGATTGTCTGGCAACAGGGAGCGTCGCATGCTTTTTGGGCATCAGCATCGACATTGCCTCCTAGGGCAGACACCCAACGCGTTCTCTACGGACGACATTTTTCTTTTCTTGTTAACTCAGTGTTTGTAGCGTGTGGCGATCTTACTATGCGACCAGCTATTAATACCGGGACGCGGCGCCAGTTCCCCGCCGCATTTAAAAGAAAACTTATTCAATTCGCAGAAGCACAGCGGCAGTTTGGAGTGTCCGAGAAAAGGGTCAGGTACTGGCACAACCAAAAATCCAAACTGTCAGTGAGTAACGCTAGAAAGATGTCGTTTCGCGGTTGCCGAGCTGTGCACTCGGAACTTGAGGACGAAGTGGCAGATTTCGACCGCGAGTACCATGCCAATTCTCTGCCAGTAAATGCAGAGCTCATTCGCTCAAAAGCCGTCGAGCTCATTCGTGAAGCCGGTCTGTCAAAGAAATATTTCAAGGGATCCATTTATTGGGTCTGTCGCTTCATGCGACGCAAAGGATTTGCCCTTTGACAGCGCACGTCAATATGCCAGAAGCTGCCGGAGATGTGTGAGGACAAATTGATAGAGTTTTAACTCTACGTGAACAGTTTCTTGTGGCAGCATGGCTGCATGCTAGGCCAGATCGGCAACGCCGACGAAACGCCGGTGTGGTTCGACAAGCCGTCGCCCACGACTGTTTGTGAACGCAGGGCAAAAGAGGTGAAGCATTTGTCGACCAGAAGCAAGCATTAGCACTTCACCGTGATGATTTCTTGCACGGCCGACGGCAGAAAGTTGCCCCACTTCATCATCTTCAAGCGGAAGACGATGCCGAAAGAGGCCTTCCTGCAAGATGTCGTTCGCATCAACGAGAAGGGGTATATGGACGAGGCCCTAATGCGCGAGTGGATCCGCACAGTGTGAAACCAGCGACCCAGAGCCCTCCTGCAGCACCGGAACATGCTTGTGTTGGATGCATTTCGTGGGCATTTGACGGCATCAATGAAGGAGAGCCTTCGTAACGGAAAGATGGATCTTGTCCTCATTACGGGAGGGATGACCTCAACACTGCAACCGCTTGACGTCGTCCTTAATAAGCCTTTCAAAGACCGTGTGCGTGCGTTGTATACCGAATGGATGGCTGGCGACAACCCGCGGACCCCGACTGGCCGGCTGCGCAGGCCACCTCTGGCGACAGTTAGTGGTTGGGTCTCTGAGGCATGGAGGTCTATGCCCGAAGAGATGGTGGTGCGCGCATTTAAGAAGTGCTGCATCAGCAATGCTCTCGACGGCACTAAGGACGACATGCTATGGGAGGCGGCTAGTGAAAAGCAGTCGTCGTCGTCGGAGAGCTCCGACAGCTCGGAGGACTGAATGAAGTGAATTTGTGAACAATGCCGCGTTTTTCTTTTTTTTTTTGCTGGTCAAGGTAAGGGAGTTGACCTATATTCCGCCTCAACCTATATTCCGCATTATATGATAACTTGAAAAAATGAGGGGGGGGCGGGGGGGGGGGGGATCTCTCAAGCCACAGCTGTGAACTTTAACTCTAAGGGCGTGGTGGTCGCAATCGCTGGTGCACGCACTATGTGGTGCGATCTCAAAGGGAAGATATAGTGCAAACAGAGCATTTCTCGCTGGAACGACCACAGTTCTTTTTACACCAGTATTTTGTAAGGTTACGCGAATTCAGATCCAAAAAAAGTTAGCTGTCAGCCTTACTTCGTACTTTAATGAGGTCGTGACGTTGACGTGCCGTTTTCATGACTTGACTTATTACTTGGTGAACTTAAAGATTATGAAACGAAACGTCACTCTACAAGCAATAGATGCTGTAGACTGATAGCAGGGAACTTGGAGCATTGGTCGTCAAATGTGCCAAGAAGTTGACCATGTCGGCATGCCATCAAAGATTACAGCATTATCGCTAGTGGTTCCGTAAGTTTTAAAACAAACTATAATGTATGTGTACTGAGCGTAATCTCAATGGAAGATTATCTAAATGGTTCCCAGTCATTCGAGTGCCGTTTGCACACGGCAGCGTTACACATATAATGTGGTGGAAACATAACATAAAGAAAGAAGCGCGTGAGGCATTATCATTGCAACATTACACTTGGTTGCTATAGCAATCATGTCTTTGCCAATTGAACAGATTTTTATTTTATTCAGTTTTTATGGTTCGGCGGTCTGCATAAATGAGCGTGTCCTGCGCTCCGCGGTTGCTTGGCACAGTGTGACAACAAGGTTCACGCAGCACAACATTCACGCATGGTGTTATAAGTTCATGCGTGGTGCCAGCACCAGGCATGAACCCAAACACAACATGACCGAACTACACGGGATATGGTTGCGGCTTCATCCTTTATGCATCCAACGCATTTTGTTCGGTTGATGATAAGACTCTGCTAACTTTAGTGTCGCATGCCCAAATGAGCGTGTAGGCACAGCAGGTCAGATTAGCACTGATTGGTGCAATCGGCACAGCCCTTCAACCCCTGTAAGCAATAATGGTAGGCTTGTGCAAATAGTGAATTTTATGTTCGAAGCAAATTCGAAGCAAATTCGAAGCAAATAGTGATTTTGGTTGAACAATTTCGAATCGAATATCGAATTCTGTAGATCACGTGCCATCAAAAAAAGGGGGAGGGGCATATCTTTCATGATCTGGCTAACCTGCACAATATTTCTTAAAAAATTGAAACGAGGCCTGCACAAATGCCTTTTTGTTTGTTGTTGTTCAAAAGAAGTGGGAACTTCGAATAATAGCAGGATTTGACTATCGGTAGATTGCAAGTGATAACCTGTAATAAAATGGGAAAGAAAACAACCACCAATTTTGTAGCACGAAGCCACAAGGAAATCCATATGGATTTCTCAGAAACAAAAAGCCTCTTAGTTGCCGAAAAATTCGTCCAGGTCCGGGGTTCGAACACGGGACCAACACCTATCCGAGGCGGTCGTTCCGTCAATTGAGCTAACCAGGAAGCTAACAATTTACAGCGTGAGGGCGAATTCATCGACAACTCAAAGCACACGGACACGTGCTTTGAGTTCTTTCCCTTTCTTAACCCTTCCACCACCTTGTGGGTTTTCATAAAACTCATTTGCACCTATAAAAAAATATGTTGCATTTTAAAACTTACATATACCGTATTTACTCGATTCTACCGCGCCCTCGATTATAACGCGCACCCGATTTCCACCGCGAAAAAAAAAAAACGTAAGACATCGATTGCAACGCGCACCCATTTATCTCGCTGGCCCGTACGATCACACCACTCGAAAAAACGATTGCTTTCGGGAGCGTCTTCCATTTAAATATGAGGTACGGGCGAAGCTTGTGCCTATCTGACGTGTAACAGAGCATTGCCGTCACTGTAGTTTTACCGTGGACCGATGTCAGCACGCGAACTTGCTTGGCCTCCTTCTTCTCGACGGTTGTGGTGCCAGGCATGTCGAAGTATAGAGGCGTCTGATCGGCATTCCCGATTTGCCCAAGTAGGTAGCCGATGTTGCGCCGCAAGTTTAGGACGAACCTCTGAAACCTGTGAAGCTTTTCATCGTACTCCTCCGCAAAACTTTTCGCATATGCATGTTCCCCTTCGGAGGGAAAAACCTTTTCTCTTCATAAAGTTAGTTAGCCAGCACCTGCTCGCTTTAAACTGGCTCCGCATTAGACCTTTTTCTAAGACTAATTGCATAGCCCGCACTTGGAGCAGTTCTGTCATCACGGGCCGCTGTGCCGCTCGCTGCTCAAGCACATACTCGCCGAGCAGCTCTTTAATTTTCGGAAACCGACCCTGCTGTGGTCCACTGAAGCCTTTGCGTGAAGCTTTGCTGTCAACAATCTTCTGCTTTTGTTTCCACCGGTCCCGCACGCACGTTTCAGGAACTCCGAACGACCGCGATGCGGCCCGATTTCCGTCCGTTTCTGCACACGCGATGACTTTTCTTTTAAAAGCGGCATCGTGGTGCACTCGAGTTTTTGGAGTCGGCCCTTCCACGCCGTCGATGCTAATGCACTACTAGATGACGAACTCCTCAGCACACGTCACTACGAAGTGCCGCACATGGGAAACACATAGGCAGAAATGGCCGACGCGCCATGCTGACGCACGTAGAGGGCGGCCATTTTGGATTTGCGATGGCAATAGATTGACCGTAATTTTTTGTTCGTACTCGACTCTAACGCGCATGCGATTTATGAACTCGCTTAACCGGAAAAAAGGTGCGCGTTAGATTCGAGTAATTATGGTACTTAGTACATACAAGCCGGTATAACAAGCTTTTAAATTTAAAAAAACATTGTATCCATGTGAGGGTAATATGTTCATGTAACTTTGAAATAAAGCTTCGTGACAGTGATTTCCCCTTAATAGGTGTTTTTGTAGCTTAGCATACCTTCCCTGCAGTGAAACAACCTTTGATAGGGTTACATGTTGACCATCGTAAAAACCGAAATACAGGTCAGACAGGAATATAGGTCTACCCCCCAAACTTTGAATCTCCGAAAAAGAAATAAAAAAAAAATCACTAAGTATCACGGCACACCCTTACATTGGTAAATACGGACACAACCAGCTGCATTGTGGTGACATTTATTTTTATTTGGACACTAATCTTATGTACTTAAACGCCAAAAGGCCACAAAGTGCTGTCGCTCAGACTCGTCCAAACTTGAGTCTGACGACATCTGCTTTTCACTAGTAACGTCCCTGAGTGCATGGTCCTCCATTCCATCTAATACGTTACTGATGCAGCATTTGCGAAAAGATGGAAGTAAGCCACCTCAGCGCAAGGCCCTTCCGCTTCATAAATCGGCGCACCCGCGATGGCGATCCCTTGAATTGCACCCTTGTGAGCCCAGAGTCGCACGCTAGCTCGAAAGCTTTCCCGCAGATGCACTCCACTGTTACGGGTAGCAACCTTGCACGACGCTCCCGGACGAATTCGGCAAGTAGAGTTTCCAGTTCGGGGTGCACTGAAGCTTGTCAACGAAATGAAGTGTTTTTTTTTTTTTTTTTTTTTTTTTTTTTTTTTTCTGCAGGATGTGATGCACTGCTTGTGTCTCCTCTAGTATCAGGCGCTTATCTTCGATGCACCGAATTCCCATTGTGCCGCCAGGTTGCCGTGCGCTTCGGCATCCTCTAAAACTTTTTTTAAAGCCTATCGTAAACTGCTCATGACTACTACTCATTTCTGAAGAAAATAGAAGAAAGAAAACAGCAGACTGACACCAGATAACACAGGCAAAATGGCAATGTTAGAACACTGTAGCCCTTGCCTAGCTTTGCCCACAACGCTGCTGCTGATGCTCATGATGGCAATGTAGGCTTTTCACTTCAGCTGCCCATTGTTGCGAGAATTCCACATTTTTTCATGCCAATGACCAGTATATAAGACAAGAGTTAACTTTTCATTGCATTTTTTTCATTCGACCTATAATACAGCTTTTACAGTAATATACATTTAAATAGAAGCTTTCACAGTTTAGCAACCCGCCGCTGCCATAGAACCACCTTTACAAGGGGTTATTTGCAGACTAATATACACTTATTCACTTAATTGAATACTTGGAAATTTTCATTATTTTAAATTTGAATTTGAGTGAATTTGAATACTGTAAAATATTCGGAGCATTTGAATATTTGCACAAGCCTAAATAATGAAACAGTTTCACCATTAGCGCATTACACTTCACGAATTACATGGTGAAAACATTTCTGGAATCTGTCAAGTACGAGTGAAGTTCTGGAGATTACCCGCATTATTCAAGCACTTTCTGTCTCCTTTAATACCAGCGAGCGCTTCGCAATCTTGAAAGTGAATTAACGAGCTTATTCACTTGCAAAATTCCTTGGCATTGCATATTTCAACCAGTAGGCTGATGACTAAAATTTGCCCCACCCTCCCCTCTCTAGCTAACAAAAGAAGTGGCAACTCACAGCAGGTCCCTCCATTGAAGGTAGGCACAGGCTCAAGAGAGAGCGAGTGCAGCACCAGCGTCTCTGGGTTGTACTCCGCATGTGTGCTGACTAGCTTGGCATAGTACTCCACATACCGCCGCTGACTTGGGATTGTCACCCCCTGCATTTGACACTTGATCAGTAAGCGCTCACACAAAATGCTATGGCAATGTGAAATAGCTCACAGCATGACAGTTTTATTAGTTCATAATATGTAGTTAAGTGATGTTCTTCAGTTCACGAGTTCAACTTTTCTTTTTTTCTGCAGTCTTTGGCAAGCTGCTCACTTTAGCTAAGAACGTGATGTCATTAGGTGCTTGCACTCATTCCCTATAGCAGTGGTTCTCAGCCATGGTTGTGTCGGGCACCCCTTGCAGCAAAAAGAAAGGAGGGCGGGAGGGGGTACATGGGTAAATTAACACAACTATAGCTTGAAACAGGTGCTTTTTATTGCTACCAAATACATCAAACAAATGTGCCACATCACTTTAGTTTGGACAGTTAATACGTGGCTAAGTCACACTTAAAAAAAATGCGGGTGAGGGTTTTGCGGATCATATAAAATGGCTTCGCGAACCCCAATTTAAGAACCACTGCCCTATAGGAATCTGCCGAAAGCAGTCAGACCATTAATGACTAATTCAAGTGCTCCTTTTTCCCTCTTGTTAACAATTTGATACTTGAATATTTTTCTGATTTAATCCCCCTCCTAGCTATTTCAAATAACTACGAATTGGACTCATGCTGCTATGGTTCGCCATTCAGAAATTATCCACGGTGTATGTATTGCAAACATCTTCACAAAAAATAGATCTATAAAAACACTGCAAGATAGCCAATCATTGAGCGGGAGAAATGTCAGCAGCTTTAATTAAAGCTTTTTTTTTTATCAGGCTCGCACACAGCAGTTTTGACTCTGGCTGCATGAGGACAGTGGGCATTTGTTGAGCTGCTGATTACACTGGCAAATATTAACTGACGGTCAGCAGGTACATTTTATGCAATGGATGCACGACAGAGAGACAAAGGAGAAAAAAAAGTAGCGCAAGCACTGTAGGTGCTGTTCAGTCGCAAGAAGGTAGGTTGAGAAGAAGGCAGACGGACAGGTGACGCAATGAAATGAACAATCAGATAAGGCGTCGTGAAGAAGACTGGATGAGCATGAAAGGTGAGCCATCACCGGGCACAAATGCGTGTCACTGGCTCCGTTTACAATGCCCTTTTTTAGTTTTTCTGGAATACAGTTAAACCTCGTTATAACGAGACGGGCTATAACGAAATAACGGATATAACGAGCAAATCCTAATTCCCCTTAAAAGTCCCCATACAAACCAATGTATTAAAAACCTCGTTTCAACAAGACAAAATTTGCCTGTTATGGGATATAACAAACAAATTTTATTAGGAAGTAAAATTTTGAGCTGATGTCACGACAGTGCACAACGCGAATTTGAGACTGCGCGCAACGCGAGAACTGTATTTAGCAGTTCAAAACTCCCGCCACGCGCCCTCCAGCAACGCACGCGCCCTCCAGCAACGCACGCAAAGCAGACGGCACGCGCTGTTTCCGGAGGAGAGGTCGCTGCACGTGCGCCACTTGGCTACCACCGACAGCGGAGCGCTCCGCGAACGTCTCGCCCTTTTCTTTTCTTTTGTGTCTTCTTTATATGCTCCCTCTCCCCTTTCTCATGGCGCTGAGGCGCGCTTCCTAATCTTAAATATCCCCCTTCCCCTTGAGTAACCGGTTCCCAGAGTGCAGCGCAAAAGAGCGCCCCTTCTGCCCCTTCCTCTTCACAGTCACTTTCTCTGCAAGTGTTGTCGCTCGCCGACGTGAGCCCCGTTGCTTTTGCGTGCGTGTTTCTTCTGTTTTTCGACCGCTTCCGCCTTATCTTTTATCGTGCTGCGCTCGTGATTCCAACAACATGAATGCGCCAGGCGGGAAGCGAAAGCGCATAACGCTAGATCAGAAAGCGGCTATGATAAGAGCCGTCGAATCGGGGACCAAGAAAGGCAACGTGGCAAGAGACTCTGGCGTATCGACGAGCACACTGTCAACCGTCTTGAGCAAGCAGGAGTCCATCATCGACGTTGTTGCACGTGGCGTGAAAGGAAGCGCTAAGAGGATGAGGGCGCCTGCCTTTGAAGCAGTTGAAAGGGCCGTTTTTAAATGGTTCTTGGACACACGGGCCGTGAATCTGCCGGTGAGCGGCGCCTTGCTGCAAAGAAAAGCGAGAGACTTTGCCTGCATCATGGGCTATGACAACTTCGTAGCAAGTTCGGGTTGGTTACAACGCTTCAAGGAGCGCCACGACATAGTCGGGAGAGCGGTCTGCGGCGAATCGCAATCTGTCGACGAAACAGAGGCTACCAAGTGGGCGAAAGAAAACATCGTGCGGCTGCTAGAAAAATACAGCGCGGAGGATATTTTTAACGCGGACGAAACTGCTCTCTTTTTCATGTGTTGGCGCACAAGACGTTAGCCCTCAAAGGCGAGTCGTGCCATGGCGGCAAACAAAGTCACTGTGCTACATCACTGCGCTACTTTGTGCAAACATGACCGACTCTGAGAAGCTGCCAATTTTCGTAATTGGCAAAAGTGCATCCCCTCGCTGCTTTAAGGGGAAGAGGCAGCTCCCAGTCAAGCACGTAGCCAATCGCAAAGCCTGGATGACCAGGGAGATTTTTTCAAAATGGCTGTGCGAGTGGGTCGAGAAGCTGGCAAAGGCGAACCGCAGTGTGCCTTGTTTTAGATAACTGCACCGCCCACCATACCGCTGCCGTGCTTCAAAACATCGAGCTGCTGTTCCTTCCGGCCAACTGCACAGCAAAAATACAGCCGCTTGACCAAGGCGTGATTATGTCACTGAAGGCAGGTTACCGCAAGCGTGTGATAGACAAGCTCCTGCTCAACATGAGGATGAAGCGAGACACGGATGTTGACTTGTACGCTGCGCTCAAAATGCTTCAGGCGGCGTGGATGAGTGTGACGGCGACCACGATCGCAAACTGCTTTCGACACGCCTCATTTGCCGCCGCAACAGACGCCAGCGATGAGCCATCAGACGAGCCCACTGTGCCGGACGGTTTTGCCACATCAGACGAAGTCACTGCATCATGGACAGCACTTCGTGACGCCGGTGCCGTGCCTGACAACGAGTCGTTTTGCGACTATGTGAGTGCGGACTTGGAAGTGGTGGCAACGGAGCAGCTCCTGGATGACGATATTGTGCGCGCTGTCAGTGATCGTAACGAAACCAGTGACGATGACTCTGTCGACAAACAGGAGACAAACGTGCCGACGGCGTCGGAGGCATTAGACGCGGTGGACGTACTGCGCCGCTACTTCGGCGCTCACGAGGGCGGCGAAGATGGCTTGAACATTGCTGCCGCAGCTGAGCGAGCCATCGTTCGCATCAGGAAGATGCATCAACGTCCAATTACGGACTTCTTTGCAGCTAAGTCTGCCTGAAATGCAAGCTGTGTATTTTAAAGTGCATTAAAACAGGTGCATGATTTTTTCCTTTTTATTTGGAAATGCGGTTATTTTGTTGCATACCACCGTGCGGCGGGATGCTATTTCACCCTTTTTTTTTGGGGGGGGTAAGTACAGTGCATATTATTTGCGGTAAATGCCCGCTACGGCTATAACGAAATATTGGTTATAACGAGCGAATAGCGACGGCCCTCCGATTTCGTTATAACGAGGTTTAACTGTATTATAAAACAGGACCAGTGCACTCAAGCTGGAATATTATTTCCCAAATGGGGAGTTTGCCAGATAAACACTTATCTGCCATAGAGAGCAGGTCATATAGACAATTTAAGAAAGCACTTGTGAAAGAATTCACTGATTTTCAAAGAAAAAAAATTCGGGACTTTTCAAGGGCCCTGAAAATATGCTTTTCAATTTCAAGGGCTTTTAAGGTCTTCAAGACTGTACCTGCACATACCCTGGAGGTCAGTTCACCTGCCAAGTCTGAGTATGTTTTACAGCGAAACTTGCAAGGCTAGAGACATTGTTTTTCACTACAAGCTCATCCACAAATCCCACCAGGGTAATAAAATAGCGAGAGTAATTTTAAATGTTCTTAGCCCATATACAAGCATTTTAACTGCCATTAAAATGTTCTTCATTTAAACAAGCTTTAAAAAGTTAAAGATAAAAACAAGTCTGTTACATTAATGCGATCATCGAATTGCTTAAGTAATGACTAACATCACTGGGACAAGCTTTCACAAATTAGAGTATTTCTACACTCTCTCACAAATCAGTCACTGAGATTTTCCTGAAGAATGAGCAGTACATACTATCATGAGCAAAAGTTAAGGCACTACAAGAGAAAGAAAAAAGAACAATTCAAGACATGCAGTTAGAAATATGACTCAACACACATGCACTTGCTCATGCAGTTTCAATTCACATGTTTTAATTCGTGGCTCTGCAGGCAAACAATAAGAAAACTTTCACTCTTTGCTACTACCAGCCACAAAACTTTTGCTTGTGTGATCAACATACAGTAAAAGCTTGTTAATTCACACCTCGTTAATTCAAAATGTTGGATAATTCAAAATGGTCACTACAATCCAGTCCGCAGTGCGTAGGAGACCATGTCTAAAACGATTCGTTATTTCGAACATAAATTGCTGCCTCTATGGATATTTTGAAGCACGCGCCACTGAGCGTCATTGTTGTCAAACACTAAGGGAAGTTTTTACGACCTAACGATAGGTGGCATGACTGTTTTTTTTTTTTTTTTGAGCTTTAAGAGGCCTCTGAGCAAAGAGCACGCAAAGTATGGCCTCCGAAATCGGGAGAGCAATGTTTTTTTTGTTTTTTTTCTATTATCCCCTGGCTATCTCAACGCCTGACGCCACTTGTATACACGGGACACTGAGGGGTCGGCGGAGTAGTCCTAGCAGTCCTAGGCTGCACCCAGCAGCGTTACTTTGTTCCCCGAGCATGTTGTTCGTTTACGCCGTCAAGCCGTCTCATTGATTGATTGATTTGTGGGGTTTAACGTCCCAAAACCACCATATGATTATGAGAGACGCCGTAGTAGAGGGCTCCGGAAATTTCGACCACCTGGGGTTCTTTATCGAGCACCCAAATCTGAGCACAAGGGCCTACAACATTTCCGCCTCCATCGGAAATGCAGCCGCTGCAGCCATGATTCGATCCCGCGACCTGCGGGTCAGCAGCTGAGTACCTTACCCCGGTATTCTAGAACGCCCCTTCACTCGACACTCCACCTTCACTTGAAAAAGCCGATTGGAGCTCCATCTCTAGGTAGGGCAAGTCACTGCATATCAGTGATAATTTGCTGCTATTCTTGACTAGCGCAGCGTCATTTTCAGCCGAGCAGCGGCGCAGTGCTCAACTCTGTCAAGTGAAGGGTGAAAGTTGAGTCGAGGAGCGTTTGTGAATACGGGGGTTCGCCACTAGCCCACCGCGGCGGGGTGAAAAGCCGTCTTATTCCACATCAATGTTGCAAGATGCAGCAGGGAAACTACTGCCCGAAGACTGTCAAGGAGAAGGTGGAGATTTTGCGAGAGGTTGACCAAGGGAAGTCGAGCAAATATGGTATTGCGAAGCATAGCATACCTAGGAGCACCTTGTCAACCGACATACGGAACAGGACGGCCATTGAAAACGCCTATGAAGCTGAGGATTTTGGCGCCAGTCAGAAAAGGTTAAGGACAGCAAAATTCCCGGAACTGTAGTCAGCTTTGATTATCTGGGTTAAAGAAATGAGAGCGCAGAGTATAGCAGGGGCATTCCATGCCAAACGTCCCAGCCATTTTGGTGACCATTTCAAATGTATTTGAAAAAAAATTGTGCTGATTTACTACATTGAAAACAGTAAAACAGTAGAATATTTCTGACAGAAAAATATTTTTGGTCACGTGGCTGCCTTCTGAACTTCCCGAAATGTGGTTTGGATGTTGTTTGTAGAAAAATTTATTTTAAAAGTACTGCTCCTTCTTTCCGTACAAAATTTGGTCAACATGTTAAGTAAAGATTCTCATGTGAGGTGTTAGAAGCTCAGTAACATTAGTGCAATTTTACTGGCACAGACACCTCCAAGAATTCAGCCAAAATGATTTATGTTTGCATTTTTTTCTATTGCAATACTGCATTTTGTATGAATATCTGAGTAGTAAATACTTACTCCACAAAAAGTATATATTGAGGAAAAAATATTTGTAGACCACTCAAGCTACCAAACTTGAGGAGAAAAATCACAAACTTGGCAAAATTGTCAATTTTGTTCAAATTCAGATGCAATTTGCACCATGTGGTGGTCCAATTAAAACTCACCTTTATACCTAAATCAAAAGCAAATAAGCAGCTCTTTTTATATGGCAAATCTTATCATTACATTTTTTTGTTTTACGGAAGAAAATAATTTTTTAACTGTTCCATTGACGGCAATGAGGAATTTCCAGGCGGCAGCTGTCATATGACCAAATGGGAAGATAGGTGCCAATGGGTAGGTTTAACAATTATTTTCTTCCTCAAAACAAAGAATATAACGATAAGAATTGTCAGATAAAAAGAACTGCCTCTTTGATTTTGATTTAGGTATAAAAGTGATTTTTAATTGGACCACTACATGGCGCATATTGCGCCTCTAATATGGACAAAAGTGACCATTTCGCGAAATTTGTGATTTTTTCACATCAACTTTAGCAGCCTGAGAGGTAGACAAATATTTTTTCCTTAAAATATACCTTTTGTGGAATAAGTATTTACTACTCAGGTATTAATACAAAGTGCAGTATTGCAATAGAAAAAAATGCAAACATAAAGCATTTTGGCTGATTTCTTGGAGGTGTCTGTGCCAGTAAAATTGCACTAATGTTACTGAGCTTCTAACACCTTACATGAGAATTGTTACTTAACATGTTGACCAAATTTTTTACAGAAAGAAGGAGCAGTACTTTTAAAATAATTTTTTCCACAAACAACATTTCGGGAAGTTCAGAAGGCAGCCACGTGACCAAAAATATTTTTCTGTCAGAAATATTCTACTGTTTTACTGTTTTCAATGTAGTAAATCAGCACAATTTTTTTCGTATACATTTGGAATGATCACCAAAATGGCTGGGACGATTGGCGTGGAATGACCCAGCATTGAGTGACCCTATCATCATGGCCAAGGCAGCCGATTTTACTCTGCGCATGGACATTGAAGACTTTGTCGCTTTCAAGGGATGGCTTCATCGTTTTAGGGAGCGGCACAATCTTGTATTCTGCATGTTATCCAGCGAAACAAAGGAAGCGGACGCTGAAACATGCACTACTTGGAGAAGCGACACCCTGCAGCAGTACTTGGAGAGCTACTTGCCACAGGATGTGTTTAACGCTGACAAGACGACGCGTTATTTTTTAAGTTGCAGCCTCTCTTGTAAGGTGATCCCTTACAAGAGAGACAGCTGTGCTGGTGACAAGCACAGCAAAGAGCGTGTCGCTGTTCTGGTAGCCACAAATATGATCAATACAGAAAATGTCGCCCTTTTTGTGATTGGCAAAGCACTCAAGCAACAGTGCTTCAAGAACATTCGGTCACTCCCGACGGAGTATGCCGCAAACAAGAAAGCCTGGATGACAGGTGACCTATTCAGGAAGTGGCTGCTGAAATTCGACCGGCAAATGGAACTGGGCAATAGACGCGTTCTTCTTGTTGTCGACAACTGTTCGGCGCACCTAGTCGACGTTAAGCTGAGAGCAACAAAGTTGGTGTTCCTTCCTGCAAACACGACTGCGGGGAGATGATTTAGACTCCAACCAAAAGTTTTGAAGAAACCCGATGTTTCGAAACAGACTTGATTCCTTCCTCAGGGGTGACTGCGAAGGCTACGTAGCAGCGGCGTCTTCAAAGCACTCCCGAGGTGGATAATGACTCTCTTTCTCTCGTTTTGCCGGGGAGCGCAGTCCGTGTGTATACACTGGGGAAAGGGTTCCGAGAGAGCGGTTGATGATATGGGCTGTCCTCTGTATGTACCACGACTCGAGTAACAACCTTCTCCTCCAGTTCGGCTCGCTTTTAAGGATGGCCGTCGCTTCGAAATTCATCTGGTGATCCAACGTCTCAGCATGTTCGGCGACTGCGCTGCGCTCTTTGTAGAACTTCCGCGCATCTTTGGCGTGTTGCTTCAGTCGTTTCGATAGGTTTTTCGTCTCGCGGATATACAAAGAGGGGCACTCGGCGCACAGAATTTTTTAAACTACACCGGCGGTCCTGTCCATTGTTGGCCAGTCTTTCAGGAGAGAGGAGGCGGCCCAGTGTACACAAAGGCACCTGCGCGAAGCGAACCCCTTTTTTCTTGAAGATTCGCGCCAACATTTCGCCGGTTCCCTGAATATATGGAACCGGTACGCGTTTCGGGGGGCTGCCAATTAAGGTTGATTGGGGTTTTCGTATCCTCTGTTGCTCTGCACGGCGGGTGGCAGCTCGAACGAAGTTTTTTGGGTATCCGTTTTTTCTGAGGTCCGCAATTACGCGGGCCTCTTCTTTCTTTTGCTCTTTGTCATTGGAGCATAAGTTCCTAGCTCTGTCGAGTAGCGTGGTCACAACCGAGGCCTTGTGGCAGCCGGCGTGGGAAGAATCAAATTGAAGGTAGCGGCCAGTGTGCGTTGGCTTCCTATGAACGAAGAACTCCAGGCCGTTGCGCTTTCTTGCCAGCTGGACGTCGAGAAAGGGCCGGCAGTGGTCGCTTTCACATTCAAAACACAACTGCGGCTCTACAACCAATGGACTAGGGTGTGATAAGGAAAACCAAGTGCTTTTATAGGCATCATATGCTGGAGAGAATTATTTTGTGCGCGGGTGGCAGGAACGACTTCGGCATTACGCTGCTCACTGCCATGCACATGTTGGTGAGCACATGGAAACAGGTGACTGCAACCACAATCGCAAACTGTTTCCACCACAGTAGATTTGCAACTGGAAGCGCGCAAGATAGTTGTGACGTCGGTGTGGACGGGGCTGAGGAGCTCAGGCCAGTGGCATTGCGCGACACTCTTCAGGGTGTACATTTTGCCGATTATGTTGAAGTTGACACCGGTGCATCGGTATGTAGTGCCTTGACTGATGAGGACATTATTGCTCAAGTAGCCGGTGTGCAGCCAGTTGCTGAAGAGCCAGATTGGGGCGAGGAAGACGAAGATGACAAGTGCCTGTGCGCCCGTCAGCGCCTGAGGTGATGGAGGCCCTTAACGTGGTGCATCTCTTCTTCAGCTTTGAAGAGGGTGAAGAGGATTCCCTGCACCGCGTTCGCGTGCTGGAACAAAGAGCCGCAACTGGTGGCATTCAGAAAAAAGAAGCAGATGGTCATCACCGACTTTTTTTGGCCAGTAAATATTCTTCGTGCCCCCAGCCCCGAAATCCACCCATTTTTGCTCACTTTCATTATTTCAAATTTTGTTTAATTTGAAATTACTCAGCGTAGTCATGGAATTCGATTTAACAAGCTTTAACTGTATTGGTATTGACAGTTGTGGCAGTCACTGCAAATATCTTGTTTTTTTTTTTTGCCCTCGACGTGTCGCACTAAATTTATCACTAATAAAAAATGTGAGGCCTTGCCATAAAAAGCTCAAATAACAAATGTCTTCAAGTTGCTATGGCTATGGGCGGACACACTTTCGTAACCATTGCTTAGGACATGTATATAAAATGGTACACCTCTTGCTGCACCGAAAGCTCCCTACGCTCTACAAAGTTACCCTCACTAAAACATATAGCAATGTTTATTGCTTCAACAAACTGTTTTCTACAGCCTAGTGGCACTTCTGGGTGTGAGCCCAGCCAATAGAAAGGTTAAATGGCATTATTAAAGTGAAAACACAAGGAGTTCCAAACCTTGAGGTCTTTCGTCCTGCGCTCACTGTAATAAGAGAGAGCCTCCCCAGCAGTGGCAAACATGCGGCTGTGTACCAAATATGAGCACACCATCACTCCCGTTCGACCCTGCAGGTGAAAATGCAGGAACATAATGTGCAATGGTAACTTATTTTTGCAATGCTTCTTTTCGTGAAACAGCACTGAAAGGAACACCAAAAAACGAGTTCAAGATATTACAGGTAAAAAAAAACTTTACAATCTAAGTCAACACATATTTATAGCCGTTACTAGCAATAATAGGTTGGCTATAGCTACAATTCAATGTTTCCACCCTCCCTTTTCTTCAGTGCAATTACGGCTGAACATATAAACATTCAGCATGGCAAGTCTACTGGTATTTTTGATCAGTTGCCTGTATAACTTGCTTCATAATCGAGCAACTACTACTGACCTGTGCATGTGTGTCAACATCTCTCGGCATTAAAATGTGCAAAGATCTTGCACACATCACAAGTGACACATGCACACTTTACAATGTTTACTTTAATGCACACCCTTGTAAATCAGCACCAAACAAAAAACCAGATTGAAAAGCAATACTTAATGAATCAGTGACTTTCTAGCTACTATGCTGCTGCAGATCTTGCTGGCTTCAGCAAGAACTCTGAATATTCAAGTTCAAAGTGAGCATCCCAATCGTACCGACCAGCACCATATGTCACGACTTTTCTTAGGTGTAATTTCTACAGTACTGCATGAACCCGTCCTTTCAAAACAGCTTCAAAAAGGTAGTCCCGAACGTAATCTGTTTTATCCCAGCAACTCGACCAACATTTCTCAAATTGTGAAACAAGACAAGCATTGTAAACATTACAAGAAGTTATAAAGACCGGGCAGATACGCTAGTTATTCACACGTGGCCTTCTACCTACTCTAAACCAGCTGCTCTAAACCAGCTGCAAGTAACCTCCACATTGGTGCCCATATATTGAAACACTTTGAAATGCTTGAAAATGGATTGATTGATAAGTGGGGTTTAACATCCCAAAACCACCATATGATTATGAGAGACGCCGTAGTGGAGGGCTCCGGATATTTCGACCACCTGGGGTTCTTCAACGTGCACCCAAATCTGAGCACACGGGCCTACAGCATTTTCGCCTCCATCGAAAATGCAGCCGCCGCACGAGATTTGATCCCACGACCTGCGAGTCAGCAGCTGAGTACCTTAGCCACTAGACCCCGGCGGAGGGGCAAAATGCTTGAAAATATATTGAAGTCCGTGAATACCCTTTGTGTTAGATTGTAAATACTTTCTGGAATGGTTTAATGTAGTGCTTTTAGACAGCCACTTCAGTTTTCTTATGTTTTAATTATAGCGCATCATGCTGAAAATGCCCAACAACTTGAAGTCCCCATTAAGTAAAATGTACAACACAGACAAAAGTAGATCAGGTCTATCAATATCCCGAAATCCATATTCTTACAAAGAAGAATCGAACATTTTTAGATTACTGGCTTGAGGTCTCGGCTCACACAAACAAGTGCGTCATTATGCAATACTCTTTACAAACACCGAATTCACAGCACAGAGGATGGGCACCATGTTATCACAGAGACCCATCCAACAACAAGGTTGAGCTCGCACGCACCTTGCCTGCTTTGCAGTGGATGACAGCAACATTGGATGGATGTTTGGACAGCCATTCTGCAACATCCTCACAGAAAGGCTTGATGAGGTCAATTTTCGGCGGGTTGTGGTCCTTGAATGGGTAGTGTGCCACTCTATTTTCAAACTTCTTAGCATCATACTGCCGCTCAGAGCACCTACAGCAGAAGGCAGGCCAAAGTACTCAGGCAGTTGCATTTCATTCAATGCGACTTACACCGGTACATTTTTTGGCCACCCATGTTGAGTTGAGCAAGACATATAACCCCCCCTCCCCCAGGCTTTTAACTTCGGCATAAAAATGGCGGAATATAAACTTGTAGATGTGGCACATGTGTAACTACTAGCCAACTGTACCACGTACATTAGTGGGATAAACACTGTTCACAATGGGTAAAAATGTCAGGAACAATGTTCTATCCAATAATTTTAGAGGGTGCAAATGTAGAAAAATAATAACGATTGGAGGATGGCAATTTATGAAAGGCATATAAGGATTCACACTTTTTTTTAACAAAAACAAGTCGATATTGCTAGTTTTGGCCAGCTTTTCTCCCACTGAGATGTGCAATTAACTTCTCTACAAAGACCCCCCACCAATAAGCAGTTGGATGTTGTGATCAAAGACCAAACATTATTTGCAAAATAATTTTTCAGGACACCAAAAAATCAGGATAACTACGTACTCTGCTTTTATGCATCTTTCCATACTTCGCTTCTTTATCTGCTAAAGGTACGAAGGAAAGCAAAATTTTGTGCTTTTGATACTCAACACAGTGACAAGCATGCAGCCAGTGCCCGAGCTAATGCACCATAACTTTTCACCACGTATGTGCAGAAATTTCAGCCAGCAAAAAGTATCATAAAACAGTGTGTTGACATTGTAACACAAACAGCGTAGAATTATTATGGGGCGGGCAAGGTTTTCAGAGAAATGTTGCCATTAACTAACCAGCACTAAAACACTGATGTTCAACAATAGTACTAATGAGTCACTAAGGCATTCAATCGTGCTTTACTCGCTCATTATCAAGCTTGGTTTCTAATTAGCCATAGGGCGAGATGTATGCAAGGTTACCAGTATACAAGTCCAGGGTTCATGCTTGTTTACATGTCAAAAATTTAAGAGTTTTCAAGGACTTCCAAGGCTATGTCTGAATTTTCCAGGACCACATTATCGGTCAGAAACCCAATTGCCATACTTCAGGAGAAGATGAAGACTTGAAATAATTAGAATTTATCGAAAAAGGGTAAAGTCGCTTGAGCAGGCATCAAAAACATGGCTGCAATTACATTTTATTTCTAGAGAACTTTTGATCCTAATTTTTTAGTTGTATGAATAATCACTTTCAGCATTTGTGAATTTCAGTAACTACTACTTCTGAATTTTCATATGAATGTGTACTGTCGCTTGCTGCTTAGTCTTGGCAGTCTTCCTAAGGGTATTTGACTTGATGATGCATGTCAAGTGACTAGTTGCCTCTGTCTTTTGTGCAAACGAGTCTGCTGTAGCTGTTAATTCCTTCAGAACCGCTTCTAGTTTTTTTTTACTTTTTTGTTAACATTTCGACCTTCTCCTCATCGCAACATATATTTTTTCTGTTTCCTATCCTCCTGCTCCTGCCTTTTCAGAGTTTCCGAAAATGCACGGTGTGGGTTTCTTTTGTGATGGGCAAATTACCTATGCCACCTGCTAAATTTACGGTATCACAAATAATGTGCTGTGATGTGCGACAACTTTTATTTTAAAAATATAAAAAAAAAAGAAACTCAATGATTTTCAATGATTTGCAAAAGTTACAGCACTTTCAAGGCCTTGAAAACAAACTTCTCAAATTCAAGGGTTTTTAAGGGTTTTACAAACCCGCATGAATTCATGCCTATGCTCATAACATTTGCTTAATAGGAACGAACATGCAAGCACATAGTACACACATTGGAACCACACTGTTATCTGTTATCGTAGTGTTGTGCGTTGAAAGTCTTTAAATATAGTCCACCAAGTATTATTGAAAGCTCAAGCACTGGAGAGCACAATCCAAAATACAAGGAGCTGCCACCAGACAAAGGAATTACTTTAAGGAAACTCAAGAATTCAAAAAGAACAGACGTTCAGAGATAGAGGAAAGCTCGAAGTGATGAAAAGCCCTTGAACAAGAAATGTTGCTTGCCCCAACATTTTGACAGGTGGAGTTGTCTTCATCAAGACAGAAAGTGCCTTCCTTAACCATGCATTTATGTACAGCCCTCACTGACTGACAAGCAACAATTTTTTTACTATAACAACTGGTATGAGCAATTGCTCATGATTACTGCATCATGTTATTACAAATCTACCTGCCGAAAGCAATGTTGGCTTTAACCCGAGTATTCTAGTCAAAGTTACACCGATATGACACTAACTTTAGATGGTGAATACAAAAATATGCACATCACTCAGCCTTACATTTCCACATTTCAAACAAGGCAGTTGCTGCCTTCGCGGTGACAAATCTTCTAGTAGAAATGTTGGCACCAGTGACAATACCTGTCCAATGAATTTTCATCACTAAAAAATACTGCAAAAGCTTTTCCAACTGAACTTTTTAGCCCAAATGAAAGCTTGGGCTGGTTGACACAACTATGTTTCCAGGCAGAAACTAGAAGTGAACAATAAATTTAATGTGTTTTCCACAAACTATTACATCCTGGACTAAAATATGGGATGTTCATTCGCCTAAAACTGGCATGCCAACAGTGCTCATGACCTCTGACACACATCCCACAGTTGCGCAGTCATACAGCCACAGCCAATGGCAGCACGGAAGACTGAAGATGTCGCGCTGGTGGTGCCGCTACTGGGGCAAGCGCTAGCTGCCCCCTACCGGCACACATGTCAAAACCATCGGTGCATGGCCTTGCACATGCTGCCTTGCAGTACCTGCGCACTCACAATGCCTCAAAAATGCACCCACCTACCTTAAGTTGTACAGAATAAATACCGTTTCAGAGCAGTCACATCTTCAGAATTGAATTTCAATGCTTCTCTGTCTTATATTTTTATTCAGTATCCCCCATTAAAAGGAATTCACAATTTATGTATTCCTTTCAGAATTATCAACATTCAAATGCTCAAAATTAATCATGCACAATTCCAAAATGTGCACATTTTTTTTTCTTTTTGCTTTTCCCGCCAAGTGATTTCAGCTTCGACGTCCAGAAGTAAGGCCTTTTAAAGGGAGCACTAAAGAGAAAGATCCTGAAAACACCACTCTCACCACAACATGACACTTGGTAAGAGAAAATGCATGAAAATAAAATGTGGGTGGAATGCCACCTTGAGCCTCTAGCACCAAACACCATGAGGTAGAAAATTTTGACAGCATTTACTCGTCCTGTGTTCCCAGTCGGTAAAATTGAAGTATATTGTCATCTGTAGGTGCCATAGACTTGACATATCAAGCTGCACAGAATTTCGAGCCCATGTTGCAAAAATGCGAAAGATACATATTGAAATTACTGACGTAACGCATAGAGCTCTCGGCACAAAATTTAAAAATGAAACTTCAACCTTGATTTTTTCCACTAACAATTAACTAAAGATAATTAAACTTGCGACAAAATTCTCAGAATACAGTTTATCAATCTAAACCAAATCATTTTTTCGCTTTAGTATCGCATTAAGTTATGTCGCATTTTGTCGAGTGACATGCTTGTACAAAAGTCGTAGCAGCTAACGTGCTTCTGTGAACTCTAGAATCTACAAAGCTCTGTCACCAAGCTATGACAAGAGTGTTTTTCATTGCTGTTATGCAATCCCGCTGGAAGTTTCTGTATGCATTAGAATATAGATACACTGCAAAATCGCGCAGTCAAGTGCATAAAGTTCAACAAAAGAAGCTACTATCACAGCTTAAGAAGGAAAAGCAGCTATTTAATTGCTAATTCCAGACACTACAGTATCGGCAATCAGTGACTGTGTGTACAATTGTGTAGAGTAAATGTACGATGAAGCATCGCAACATCAAAGCTGGGCACGGCTTCAAATGTCAATGCTTTGTTATGACAGTGTTGTAAAAGTGCAAGAGACATGGCCCTTGCCACCAAGGTATGCTGATTTCTAAGCAGTAGTGCACAATTTTCGTAGCTGAAGCAAACCTCTCTATAGAGGTATGAACAAAAGCTAACAAATGCTGCTAACTTTTAGACGTGAAGCAGCTCTCTGACTAGCCTGTGTAACTCTGTCGCTTCATCCGCACCGCACTCCCCTGGCCACAAGTGTTGGGGTTGTGCCAAGTAGGCCACGCCTTCCCTCACAGCACGCCCGCATGACGTCACTCTCCCTAGCCTGTCACCGCTCGCTGCGTATCATCTCTCTCGCTTCACCCTCTCCACCGCTCAAAACGCTCGAGTCAACTCCTCACGTGGGCATCATATCATCCATGCCACCTCTCTCCATCTGTCGACGAGAAGAAGCCACGAGCCTGCGGGTGTGCGCTGCGTGCGCCTCGAGAATCTGGCGGCGCCGACACTGTGGACAGCATGCCGCTGCTTGCTGCGTGATCGTGTCGACAGGCGGCGACGCCTTCACGCCATGCTTCCCGCTAGTGTGGGCGTACCTTTCCTGGCTGTCGCCGGCGTCGCGAGGGTTAGCAAAGCCGATCGCATTTGCCAATGGCGACATCAACACCGATGAGGCGAGAGCCAGGGAAGCCGAACGCAAACTTTGGCAGTGGAAGACCAGTGACACCGACAAGGTGCCAGTGAAGAACACCAATCCCGTTCAAGAATACAGACGGCGCGCGGGTAACACCGACGAGACGGGAACGAAAGAAGCCGAGCGCAAGCGTCTTGAACGCGTCCCGCCTCCCATACCTTTGCATTTCAAATATTTACTCCAGTAAACGCTAAACTTAGTTTTGCTTGAAACCGTTCTTCCAGCACCCGCGTCGACGCACGTTTCAACCGGGTCAACGTCGTGCGCACCGCTGCTGCTCAGCATCCCACCAGGGTTCCCTTCGGCGAGATGGTCCATAGTTTTTTGTGGTCTTTACACCCCTTGTGACAGGCAGTAGTGGTAATGAACAGGGCAACAAAAAATGGAAGACAATACAACCAAACCTAGACACAGAAAAACATATACATAACTGACACAAGGAAGACAAATTATTTGCTGGACTAGTTTAGTGCATCAGGTGTATTTTTTTTTTTTATGCTACCTTCTTCAGCAACATATTGGATTACTGAATATAATAAGGTAAATAGAAAATTGTCTCGCTACAACTACAGTTAAAACCCATGCGTATTTATAATAAAATGTGGATATAGTGAAGGTGTTTTTGTCAAATATGAGACTTTATTATAGCCAAGATGTGAATGCATACAAAATTCACTTTAGGCAAAATGCTTTTCAATGTTTCCATGCCCTTGGGAGGTCACATCCAATGAGCATAAAAGCACTGAAAGCAGATTTAATAAGGGATGTCAATTTGTTGTGTTTGCAAGCTGAAGCCACTCATCACACTTACTCGCAACAAACGTCGCGAGCTGTACAGAATGACAATTCACTCACTTCAACGTCATTTCCAAATGAAGAACATACCGAAAGTGTTGTAATATATACATATATACGGTGAGTAACTTACACTGCATATTGAAGACTGCTCAAAATTCTAAAGAAACAGAGCGCATACAGACATCTATGTGCAAAGATGTCTAGTACAATACTGAACTGTCCTATTCAAACAGCATCCATCTAAAAAAAACGCACTAGTTTGCACACAAACACGGGAACATCACAAGGGGACGGCTGCTCACCTTGTGCGATGCTCCCTTGCCAATGTGTAAATTAGTTGCCTTTTCTTTTTTTAAGATTTAGCAAACACTAACAAGTCACAAAAATGCATTTTTTTACCCCAGTTTACTACTATGGTAAAAATAGAGTGCACTGACTACAACTGACAGCCATTTCCAAAAAACAACACGACCCTGAAACTGAACAAATATCCAAACAAATGTTTGCAAAAGCTCTGTGAATGGCCCAAGAAAGCAGGCAAAGAACTAATGAAACATTGCAGTTTATTTCTTCAAAGCTGTAGGGCTTAAGTACAAAATATTATCAAATGCTTCCATAAAAAATTTAGAATGAAACATTGCAATTTATTTCTTCAAAGCTGTAGGACTGAAGCATAAAATATCATCAAATGCTTCCATAAAAGATTTGGGCTTTTGTCGCAAATACAGTGCCCCTATGGTTGCAGATATCACATTGCCAATGCCGAAGTGGGGGTTTCCCTTTCCCAATACATTATCTACTATTGGATGCTTCAACAAATATCAGCCCAGCAAGACAAAAGCAGCGCAAAGGCCACCCTTATCAATGTATCAATGAAGCAAAAGCTAACAAAAAAGATTGTGCAAGACAATGAGCAGTACAAGCTTGGGAAGAAAGATAAGAGCAACAGCAGGTGTAGAAACAGCTACGTAGCACCATTAGCCGTGACAAGCACCTCGTGTAGTAGTGTAACAGCTTTGATACACGAAAGTAGCAGAATCAAACAACGTCATAGCATCTTGATACTACTCGTTACAGAGCACAGATGTCTAGCACAAAACCAATTTTCGGTGCAATAAGGTTGTTAATCTTTCAGATAGAGAAATTGCCGCAGTCCCCAAAATTGCCGCAGCCACACATTATGGGTTCCGACATGCTTTTGCAACAGTGTTCACATTGGATGAAATTTTCACTATGGCATGCCTACAAACACATTCTTTTGAAGATGTAGCACAGTTATGATCTTTATACATCAAAATTTTCAAATTTCAAGGCAAAAGTGCAATACAATCCAGGTAACACTGATGAATCAACCCTTAGAAACATCCAGAAGGTTAATATTATCAACAACAGCACTCTGGTAGCAACATCATAGCAGTGCATTGTGAAATGAATTAAAATGCTTGTGCTCCATGTCCACTCCACTATTGGGGAAAGTATCTTTTTTGACGTTCACTTAGGTAGTGCACACTGGCAAGTTCCTTCTGCGAAAAACCGCCACTAATTTCAAAGTACTGGGTACTTTAGCATACTACAAACACCAGATGCAATGGCTGGAGCTGAATATGCAAATGACCCCAACGTTTAACCTTTGAAAAACTATTGTGATGAGCTGTTTTTAAACAAGTCAAATTAACACATAATTCCAAAGCACTTGAGCAACTGCTACAAAATTTATGTCATAATGCCTTCACTTACTCATTTTACAGCAATTATTATTTCCAATTAAAAATATCTATTATTCTGAAGACATTCATAGTCTGTTTTTGGGTGAATACAGTCAAATGCCGCTACAACGAAACTGACAGGGCACGGAAAAACATTTTGTTGAAGCGAAAAGTTTGTCGTAGTGAAATTGAAAAAAATATAGCTGATCTGAGCTAGCAAGAATATTTATTCTCAAAATTCAAAAAATGTCCACTGCTTCCTATTCTTTCTCAGCAGCGTCACAACGTGATTCTCATCCATGCATAGCGAGGCCATGGTGAAAAGCAAGCTAAAACAACGCCTAACACCGCTCTCGTGAACGAACTAAACAGTTGCATCAACACGCTGACACCAGCAGCTGTCCGATGTCAAAAGTATCTGACAACGCCGAGATGGAGGCAAGGTATCATGGAGTGGAGACTTTTGCGTTATCCTATGCCATTCTCATCATCCATCACTCGTGGCTAGCTGATTTTGTTGATAATGCCAACGAACAGCCGCTCCGATTAGTTACCACACTGGCCAAGCGCGAACATAATGATAAGCATTGGAATCGGAAAAGACATTGTGTCGCGGTTGCACCCAGCAGCTGGAGAAGGAAACCATAAAGTGAGCTACTGAGCTTCAAATTCGGATCGCCTGCGGCTCAAAAGCAAGCCAGTGTCAAAACAAAAGCAGGGCAGTCTCACTGGATTGGGTTTACTGCATAGCAATAAGTATCTGAGCTTGGAATTACATCGTAAAATTTCGTTGAAGCGGGACAATCGAAGAAAAAGTTTTCATTGTGACAATAATATTTATGCATTGACTCCTATGGACTGCTGACAGAGAATCGTGAATTTTTTGCTGTAGCAAAAATTTCGTTGAATCGGCGTTCGTTGTAGCGGAGTTAGACTGTAGAATAAAATGTAAAACTAGAAATATATTACAATTTTGTTTCTAGTTATGCTCATTTTGACCAAAGAAAAACTATATTTTTCATGTTACTAGCCTAAAGTGGCATGTCGAACGACTCGTTCAACGTGATAGTGCTGTTAGCAAAATGATCATATGCAACATTACATTGTAAACTTACGTTAAACAAAGACATTTATTATGCAGAAGCTTGAATTCATCTTAAACTTATTGCACGGTGCTCTTTCTTACTGATTAGTCAACAGAATAGGCACAAACATGAACTACACAATAGTGCCCAACACACCTCGAAGGGTTAATACTTCAAAGGTGTGGAAGTGGAAGCGAGTGTGAATGTGTGTTTCTAGGGGATCCTAAATTGCACTAAATTACTTACAATATGATGGGCAGTCGAAACGTTTTATCACTTGTGCATACTGATGACTTTGCTTGATAGAGAAACTCACTTTTATAGCAAAATGCCACGTCCACATGATGTGCCACGTCCACATGATGTCTGTTTGCTTTTTAACCATGCATTTAAATACGTTCTAGACTACAAGCCATAGCACCGCTTGTCGGGTAGCAATAGGCGGTGATGGCATATGCAACACCCCATCTCAATGAAGGCTGGGCCATTTGGATTGCACTAGGAGTTGTGGGGACTCCTGAAGCAACATTTTTTTCAAAGTTAAACAAGTTAATGGAACATGCTTTGAGTTTTTAGAAACGGCAGTTTAAAAATGCACACTGACTCAATATTGGTCTTTAGAGTCCTTTTAAAAGTCAGTGTGAACTGTGCTACACCTTCATACATAGTGTTCCTGTGACGTCACAGACAGGTTCTTGGCGCTGGGTACCCAGGCATGGCGGTCACCTTTTTATCTCATTAGTGAGTGTTAGTGCAAGGAAGGACATGCAGTTGTTCCCTCCCCGTGTCCTCTTGTGCTGCCCCCACGTTCTTCTGTTCACCAGCTGCGCCAAGGGTAAACACCAAAAAAAAAACGCAAGGGGCACCGGCACTAATATGATGTCACAGTTTCTTTGTAAAAGTGCACGTGGCGTCTCAACCAGCTGGTACCCAGAGATGGTGGGCAATGTGACGTCATTGCACGCTATGCATACCAATCAATTCAAGAGAAATATTTGTACGACATTCAAACATACAAGTCTTCAAAGCCTGGTAACCATAAAATGAAATGCATAAGCACGCAAACAGGAAGGGAAGGTACGCACTTTGCAGTGTATGAGGTCGGTTTAGGGCTACAAAGTGCCCCTTCAATTCCAGGATGCAACTAAACTGTTATGAAACTAAATAGTGAGCTGTGGGTATTCAAACATTCAAAGCTCACAACAGAAATAAACATGACTGGTCACCTACCCAAGAATCATCAAACCTTTTTTTTTTTTGCAGTTTCACTCAATCATAGGTACTTTATGTAAAATTTAGACTACATACACTTAATTTTGCATTATTTGTACGACACCAGAAGTTGGGAATATTTCAAGATATGGAGCTAGGTCATTCATTGTGCCAAGTAAAATTACCTGGTTCAAACACATCATACAGGTATGTAGACATCACTTATGCATGGTTAAGCATGGTAATTATGTATGCTTTTCAGCAAAATAGTTTTCAGTAAAGTATTCCAAAACAACAGCAGTGATTAGACATGCAGCAAGTCAAACTTCCTTACCTGTAGCAACTTACCCAAACATTACATGCTTCATTGCTATCTTTACTACGAGTAGGTTACGTAAAAAAAAAATTCACAGTCTTTGTTCAGAACAGTCTTCATTCACTGCTCTAATATATAATTTATTCCCTAAGTGAGCTTAATAGCCAAAAAGGTGACAAAAATTATCTAGGAAAAAAACTGATATAAAAATGGCTGAGGTTTTACATGCCACAACCACGATATGATAATCCTTCACACTATAGTGAAAGACAAGTGATTATTATTAATATCTTTTTTACCACCTGACATTCAATAACATGCACCTAAATCGCAGCAAACTGGTGTTTCTTGCATTTCGCCATGTCAAAATGTGGTCCCCATGGCCAGGAATTAAAACTCCACCTTCTAGCTTTAGGAATGCAACACCTTATGTACTATAAGCTACAAGAGCCAGTTGCAAGAAATTAAAACTGCACCCAAACCATTTCAATTTCATTCATTCACAAAACTTTAAGCTTTGCCTAATTCACAAGCACTTATTCAAAGCAACTAAAATCAAAACAAGATTTTCTCACAGTGTGCATCTTATATTTGTGGACCACGTGCACGCCCGTTTGCAACGCAGTCTTGAAAGTATAAAGTGTGGCAACAATCTTTACATGGAAACTCAAACTATCGGGGTTTCCACAAAGTCTCTTAAAAGTTAGCACAGCTTCATTTATAGGCCAACCATCAAGACCGGACTTGGGGGAGCTTAAAACCCTGAGAGGCTTGTGAACAATGTCTAAACTAAGAGACTGACAATCAATTTTTATGTCACTTGTTTTCTTTATTCTGAGTGATCATGAAATAGCAATGCGGAAAATGCCGCGTAACATTTATAGTTAAAATATTAAGCCATGCGGCAACTGCAAAGTCGTACACACAACGCTGCAAACGGCGCGAAGAAAGTGTGACGGCAGTTCCTATTTCTTGCCAGTGGTTTGGTGTGCATGCATTCCCTCTGCACACATGCCGCACTGCTCAACATGTTCCATTACTTGCCACGAAGGCAGCCCCATGTCTCATCATCAATTCCTTTTTACTTTATAAGCAGCACAGAATTGATCGGGAATAATCTGACACATATACTGATATATATCATATTTAGCACTAATTATAATGCACATAAAACCATGAGACTACATATAGCAGACAGAGCAGCTCCATAGGGTAGAATCACGGCTCTTCCACTAAGCTGCACGGCACACTTCTTTTTTTGTGTGTGTGCGTGTGTGACGTTCAATCGCCATTTCAAAATATATCTTACTCAATCATGAAAAGAACGCTCGAATGTGTCATTATAATTCACAGTCAGTCTTTTCATTTCCACCAGGATCTAATCCTGCATTCTGGCCAGCTGGCGATCCCTTTAAACCACTCCCATCGCATTCACTAATATTCACTTCCAAGTGCCAGCTTAGTGTGTTGGAATAAATCAACTCTAGAAAGATATTCAATTTCATACCAATGCTTTGAAAAAGTAGTGAAAAGCCTTAGGTTTTTTTTTTTTTTTCCAACCTACGGCCATATGGATAAACCCAGCCACAGCTGTAAATAACCAACACCTTATGCAACATAGAATACAGAACAAAAGTGAAAAAAATAATATGAATTCTGTTTTAGGCACATCCACTCCAATGTAAACTGTAATGTGAAGCATTTTACAAGAATTAAGCTGGGATTTTGAAAGCAGTTTTATTTTTTTTTTTGTCAGTTCTCAGTTCAGCATAGAAAAAGAAAAATTCTGAGCTAAAATTCACAAAAAATAAAGTTTCTGTAATTAGGCTGACTATAGCAATTATCATATTTATTCGTATACAATGAGCACCAACTACTTTTGCTAACCGCTGTTGTAACATTACAATAAAATATTACACTTTTATTAATATGTCTATGCTTCACTACATTGAAGACTTTGTACACCTCAACAATTCCCGTTAAGGGAAATTTGCAACAATTTTCTTTATGCTCATGTGAAGGCTTGCAACGCTCAACATGTAGTTCCTAATAATGTCCTTGATCAATCTGACGAGTACTTTGCAATGTTGCTGTTAAGGCAGGATGAAGTCCTACTAAATGCATTTGCGTGTGGTGCATAAAGGCCCGACCCCACGTATGCGTAGCAGCCCGTCAGCACGAAACTTTTTGACACGATGTCGCATCCTCTCCCTATAGAGAGCATTAACACGTGGCTACGTGAATCTGTGCCACGTGCGCACTCTCTCTCTACGTGGGAGAGGTCTCGACAATACGTCAAAAATACACGCGCTAACGCGCTGCGACGGATACGTGGGGTCGGCCCTTAGCTACTACCATGCCAGTATTTAAAAAATGCTGTTGGACAGTTCTGTATTGTGAACTAATATTAGTGTATTATTAATATCATTATGTCAAAATCTTTCCTTTAATACTTCACACAGCAATCATCCTCTCTACAATGAACTCCACGTACTCTGATGCTTAAGGCCACTGATGAAACCCCCTGAAACCGCCACTTGCTGCTAGTTCAATCTAAAGTGAGATGCAAGCACAAAGGCTCTCAGGGGCATCCAAGCACCATATTCTAAAGCAGCCTCTTTCACACCCATCCACACACATGCTATGGAACAAAACACCTGACAAACCAATGCACACATCTTGAGCATGAAAAGCCACTTGTTCGAACAAGAGAAGAACTAAAGCACCATTAACTCCTTAGCACCAGAGAAAAAGAAATTCTTGAAAGAACACTCACAGGTTGTATATTTTGTAGTGGCCTTTGTGCTTCTTTTCAAGAAACCTATGGAACAGCAGAAGGTAAGTGGGTGAGAAAAAATATGCACAATACAGTCAATGCCTTGACTGCATTATAAGCAGCTGCGGTGAGAATGATGGGTGGCCCACACCTGTCTAATCTGCATGACTGTGGCTCTGGATAGTCTTCAGATTATTTACAGAATAAAACGACTTCTGGTCAATTTCCAGTCAACTTTTTGAAAAATGTGAAGGCACCCACAATCCTTAGGAATTTTTACATTTATAGCAGAATACATTGTTGAAAATGGCACATATATTTGTAAAGCCAAAAAAGCTGTAAAATGCATGACCATTCTAGCCAATATTGCCATGCGGGTTTTTTTTACACTTTTGTTTCATTCGCTTTTCGTGCACGAGACTGTCCGAGTGATCGTGCGGGGAGGAGCTGTGCTAAGGGTAACAGCTTGCACGATCGCTCGGATAGTCTCGCGCTTGAAAACCAAATGAAACATAAGTGTAAAAAAAAATGCGGGTAGCAATATAATTTACTACCATCATGCCTACACAAGCAGAGATGGCACGCTTGGAGCTCCCACTGACACAAATACCAGATTTTCAGCCCTAACAAATATTCAGAAACAGTGCTCTTTGTAGCCTAGCTATTCGAAAGCAAGTTAAATTAATGTAACAATATGCGAGCTACAGCTGTTAATGTCTTTCAATGCTCAGAGAACATACACTTACACTTGAAATTGTGGATAGACTAGTAAATAACTATTCTACATCAGTGTATGTACTCATGAAGGTTTTAAACACTCAAAGCCTCCCTCTAACATTATTCAATAAAATATGCAACCGTGATTGGTCAAGAAAGAATCCACATTTGCCTTGCGCACATGAAGTGTGCCGCTTCAAAGCACAACTTCTAAGAGCTTTGAAAAAAAGCACATTATCAGTCAAGCAGACACCAACAGGCACCACTTACTTTTGCACATCATCCATGTGGTTGCGGAAGACCCCTTCTAACTTTTCAGCCGGGAAGCCCATGGCGATAATATTGTCACTAATGTCTATGGCATAATGAGGGTCAAGGCCGAAAGACACGAGCTTTTGCACAGTCGGTAAAATGCTATGTGCTACAGTAATCATGTTAATGGAAAGCCACAATTCTTACAATATCTAGGGTTTTAAGCAGCAAGACTAGAATTTGACCGATCATAAGGCATGCCATGGCATAGGACTACACGAACATATGGTACACAAGCGTTTATAGGTTCTGCCCATAATATAATTTGCTACCGCAGCCAGGAATTGGAACATGTAAGCTTAGTTTGACAGCAAGATAATACAGCCACTAAGCCACCATGTTGCTTTTTAAAGAAAACAGATTCCAGGCCCAAGATGGCACACAATTTGCAAGTTTGAGCTGCTAACTTGAAAAAAAAAACACTCTATTCGTACACCTACAGAGTCACAAATGCAAAATAAATTTCAGTGTAACAAATTTTCTCCCGCTTGTATACATGACTTGACCATGAACAATTTTTTCTTCTTAACCCAACTATAAAAAATTTTCCAGCATACTTGTTTATGACACCAAACACCTTAAAGCAGAAGCATCAGAGCCATACCAGACATCACAGTGGAATGCTCACATTTGTATTTGTTGCCCTATAAGTGCTGCTCATTAAAAGCTGTACACAGAAAGTATACTACTTGGTCATATTTACTAAGCAATACTAACATTGTTACGCTTTGCCATAAATTGAGCTTGTAAAATGCAAGACAAAGCGATAATGCACGAAAAGGTAAAAATAAGTTCAAGGATTTCAGAGAGTCACCAGCACATCAGGCTTATCTCATGTCGCATGTGAAGCCGACAGCAAAGGCAAGAAGTAATGACATATGTGATGCATGCCCAGCCTTCAGCAACTACTGCTTTGGGTTCACAGCCCTCCATGACCACCACCGAGGATTATGATGGTTCAATGAGAAGCCCTGCTTTTTAAAAAGCCTACTGCCTGGCTTTGTTTGATATGTTCTGAACTGGTTGCAATACTAATGTATAATGTAAAAAAATCATTCACTGTATCTTTAGAAAACTGAGGCTTCATACCAAAATTATTATAAAGACAACTGTTGGTTCATATAAAAAAAAAGTTTCACATCACTACTCATTTAGAACAGAGGTACATCTGCCTTCAACTAAAAGATGCTGCATGAAGAGACAGATACTTTGCTTATAAAATAAGATACAAGCAGTCAAAACAATAAGAAAAAGACGAAACAGACAGTTTAGCCTCAAATAATATGAGTGCATTTATATCAAGCACAGAAACGGATACCATGTCCACAAAATGAAAGTTGAAAAGCCCAATGGTCGATTCAAAACTTAACAACCTTTCCTTTTAAAGGGGGCCAGCTAGCTCTCTCCTGAACTTGCTAACAAGAATATTATTAATCGTAATATCTGGGGTTTTACATCCCAAAACCAAGATATGGTTAAGAGAAACATCGTAGTGGAGGGCTCCGGAAATTTTTGCTCCGGAAATTTTTACTATCTGGTGTGTTATTTAACGTGCAATGACATCACACAGCACACAGGCCAAAACCATTTTGTCTCCATCGAAATGTGACAGTTATGGCCCGGAGGGACAAACATCACTGCCTGTACTCACTATACAGTACATGCTGTTGTCATTAATTATATCGTTTACAAACAAATAAGGTTGCCACTAATTCATGTTTCATCCTCCATGAGCATACCAAGCATGAAATATCAGTGTGCTGTTATCCCACAATGCAATTGATCAGTATCAGACTCAAAAGCCCACAATGCAATTGATCTGTATCAGGCTCAAAAGCCTATCTCTATTTATGCCACTATTTCCATAGAACACAATATGTTGGATGTTCTGCGTTTTCTAATGGCACTTTAAATCTTCAAAGAGTAAGAACTGTCCTCTTAAACCTGACTTCTTTCAGGGTTCAAGCAAAGCAGTCTGAGGAATCAAAAGGCCTAGTACATTGAGTGTCTCAAGCTTAAAGGGGCCCTGCAAAACTTTTAGAGCATGGTCAGAAAACGCTGTCGATCGGTAGTAGAACACGCGAATAAAATACTATAGCGCTGCATGCAGCCTGGAATTCACAATAAATGATCAAATTCAGCTAAAATTTGCTTTCTCTTATCTGAACAAATGACGGAAGACGCTGAAAAAGCACTCATAGAAGGCCTTCTAATAGCCATTGGCTGATTTTAACATAGCGAGCAGGGTCATTGCAGGGATCGCTGCGTGCGCGCGCGATCACGCTCAGGAAGCCATCTATTGGAAGAGAAAAAAAAGTGCTCAAAGTCAAGAGGTGTGCGCGACATCCCTCTTCCCCCCCCCCCCCCTGTCCAACTTCCATCGCTTTCTTTGAAACGAGAAAGGAGAGAATGCTATTGCAGCGTGCGACAAATCTTCGTAGCTTCACTCATACTGGAAGGATTCTTAAAATTTCTTGCAACGTTGAATTCGTGAGGCAATAAACTATTTCAGTGAATACATTCCATGATTACTTGAAAAAGTTTTAAGGGCCCTTTTAAATGAGACATCACAGCTTATGTACAGTACAATACCTGCTATGAACAGTACAGAAGCATGTTTTGGAATGCCTGGCACGACATCATGAGGCCTAGTCAACTAAGGTCAAAATGGATGCAAGTATGCAGGTAAACGAAAGGGTAACACGGGCCACATGTTTGAGATTTTTCTTTACGCTTAAAAATTTAACACAGGATACATGTTAGTGACAGCACTCCACACAGTTACTGCAACTGTTCCTGGAAAGCAACAGTTGCAGTATACATGAAGTGCACGTAAATCTTTGACACATACACAAAATATGAATACATGAGGTCCAAAACAAAAAGTGCACAAGCATGCACTCATGACCTCTCTATAGTGCATGGCACAAATGGACAGTGGATGCACTTGCCCTTTCGGTACACAAAACTACTTGCACACAATCTTACTGAATGAAACCCTTGATAAAAATGGTTCTGGAGCTGAGCCCACATGCAATTGTGGAAGACCACAACAAGGGACAGAAAAACCTCAATTGCAATGATGGCTGGTATTGCAACATTGATAATAACCAGCACTCTTTAACTGCAGGACATATGCAATGACATAACGAAGTTTCCAATGTACTGGACACCAAGCCACAGCCCCCGGAAAGGTCATGTTCTGCATGAAAATGTCAGTTTGCCTATAAACAAAGGACAACAATACAACTTCTATACAGTGACCTTATCAGCTTTTGTGCCAAATGGCCCACTCTGATAGCCAGATAAGCTGATATGGAGTAGCACCTTAAAGAACACCTAAGTGCAGGGCTTCTATGTGCCTCTCAAACCAAGATGCACTCAAAATGGATCATTGAGCACACCAGAAAGCCTCCACAAGCTACTGCTTAATAGAGTTTACGGCAATGACAAATAGGCGCCACCTAAAAATGTATAATAGATATGGGTGCATAATGGTATTCATATATATTTTTTTTAACTTGCATTATTTTAAGCACTAGGAAATATAGTCAAGTGATTACGAGATATGAGTGAAGAATGGTGTTTGTGTGTGTGTGTGTGTGTGTGTGTGTGTGTGTGTGTGTGTGTGTGTGTGTGTGTGTGTGTGTGTGTGTGTGTGTGTGTGTGTGTGTGTGTGTGTGTATATATATATATATATATATATATATATACATATATATACTTGCATTATTTCAAACACTAGCAAATATGGCAAAATGATTATGACAAAGCTAAACTGGTGACCTGAGTAGATTTTATGAGAACACCTTCACAGTATGAAGGATGCATATGCATACACATCCACATCAGCTGTGAAAAGTGAGCTGTGCTAAAACTTGCAAACATTTGATTTCTCTTGCACTATAAGCATTATTTCTAAATAAAATTTTGCAAATTCAAAACCAATTATTGTAAATGCAGACACCTAGTGTTGCACCAAGGAATATATACACTTTTCATATAATATTGACACTTCCCAGCTCCTCCTTTTTTACAACTTGAAAAAGAATAGTAAAATATATTTGCAAATTTAGAGAAAATATGCAAACTGCTTTTACCATATTAATAAAATAACAATTTGCAAACACAAAGGCCAGAAAACACAGGCTGCCTACTAACATCTGCTACTATGCTCTCCATGGTTTAAACAGTATGAATAAATAAACAATATCAAGGCATTTCTCCTTTCCCAATCTGGCAAAACTTTATAGGCAAGATGGTCTACTGAAGTACTGTGCAACTGTTGCATCTTCAATGAAGCACGATGATCGCAGCCCAGAAGGTATGAACAGCGAGTACATTTAGTGGGCTATTTCGTTTTAGGATGCACGAGGGCATCAAAACATGGACTGTATGCAGGCACTGGCAATGTCTACATATTAGTTCTGGCAATAACTTATGCTCAAACAAGAGTAGATCTTTTGAGGGCAGGATTTACTTTGCTACCAGTTCAGAGTATCACAACAATGATAAAACTCCCAAGGGAGCATTTTTCCACGCTGAGTACATGTGGCTCGTACACATTAATACAAGTTATTTTCATTGAAATAGACCGCTAGAATGCCTCTGTACCATCACTAGTACTGCACCCACATTTAATGCGCTACCATAAGATGTTCACGAGGTCAAAGCGAAATTTTACTAGTTTTATAAACTTGTAGGGAGCAGTAACCCTTATTTGCTAGGAAATATAGATAAATTCACAATAAAGCTGAACTGGGAGCACTGCAATAACTACAGTAGCAAAAGTTCAATGAAGAGCACAGAATTTTCATAGGGTTTACATACAAGAACTGGGCATACTTTTAGAGGGAATTTCGACGGCAGATTCAGTACACTTCTTGTAGCAGTTTTTCTGATCCAGGTGGAGCAAGTCTTCCATAGGCAGATTGAGAGTGCTCTTTGTACGTTTCATAGGTCTATTTGGAGCAGCTCTACTGCCAGATCTACTGCACGGAGCAGCTCTGTACTGCACAAAAAAAAGCAGCAGATTAGACGAAGTTTCAAGTGCCCAGTGCATGCACTGAGTGTGGTGTACTAGGAAACCAACTCAACGTACTGCCCGAGCGCCCCCTTCTGCTGCACGCCCTGCAGGATGAAAACAACATAAAATGCGAGGAATGCTGGGCACTTCCAACAGTAGGTGTGTGCTAGCGCCCCCTGTCATTTGCTATGACGGGAGTGGCTGTGTTTCATTTGATGGATTCCTTCAGTTGCCCTCCCCAAAAGTGGAGTGTTCCAGCACAGTATCCATTGGCCACTCCTAATCCGCCTTTGGAATTCACCATCAAATAAAGCACAAACCATGTACACAGATGTTAGTCAGATTCCTAATGATTGGCCCTTTATGTAAGAGCTACAGGTTCCAAGATCTGTGCACAATAACATTCCCAAACCCCTTTCTAACAACAAACTACAGCAGATGCAGTGTCACAAGGCAAAATCAACCCTAGAAGTAATCTATTCATAACATGTACCCTTCCAGAAACTGCCTTCCCTAGGAAATTTATATAACTATAGCTGTAGTAAAGCCTACCTGTATCAATACGAATAAACGCAACAAAAGAATCCAGTCACTACTTCACTGAACTAGTATCCAATGCAAAGCCAACTCTGATCATGACAGCTGCTCAAGTAGGCATATGAAGTAATCGTGCTGGCCCATTAAACTTGCTACATGAAACTTGCATACGACATCACTGCTAAAGTTGCTTCCAAAAGATCTTTACTTTTTCAGTGATTAGGGGAATCTGATCTCGCTAGAGAATAAGATTACCATCAATCTCTTCAAATACATGTGCTCAAGTAGCCAAATTATGACCAAGTGACAGCACCATCATGCACGGTCAAGTCCTTAGTAAAGGAATTTTTATCTTCTAATCAAATTAAGAAGACTATGTTACATATACTGATGCAAACATGAATTTTCTAAAGAAATTTTAAGCCAAATAAACTAACTACTTTTTTTTTTCTTTGCAGCTTCCAAAGGTAAGAACTGTGAAAAGCATTTTGCGGCAAGGTGCCAGCATAATTTTTTTTTAATATTTACACGGTTATGATATATATGTGGGGTTTAACATCCCAAAACCACCATATGATTATGAGAGATGCCGTAGTGGAGGGCTCCGGAAATTTCGACCACCTGGGATTCTTTAACGTGCACCCAAATCTTAGCACATGGGCCTACAACATTTCTGCCTCCATCAGAAATGCAGCCGCCGCAGCCGGGGTTTGATCCCGCCCCCTGCGGGTCAGCAGCGGAGTACCTTAGCCACTAGACCATCGCGGCGGGGTCCAATTTGCTGTCGGCATAACGGCAAAAAACCACGGCAGAATATGCGCAAAAAGCAATGGTAATTTAGGTATGCTGTCCATCAGGCAGTCGCCATGCCCGCTGAAGAGATCGCAGAAAGGTTGCGTCTTTTGTAGACTGTACAGAGGTGACGTCACTCCCACAGGGTAGGCGTTGTCAAGTTGATGGTCCAACATATCTTTGCCACGCGGAGCCACACCTAAGAGTTACAGTTCTATCCAGTCGCTTGCTGTCGGCACTATGGCAAAAAATGAGAAATATCCTGCAATAGAATGCATTGGGCACCCAGCCACAGCACCCGGTAGACAAGGTCAGCCCGCAAGCCAAGAGAAATTCAGGGAGCATATATTCATGATTTTATTTGATATCAACCGTGTTGTTTCAACAGATTGTTACATCATATACAGTAAATCTAAATGAAAGGTGCTATGAAACAGAAGTAAATCCAAGTATGAAAATATAAAACTACAAAAAGACAGCAAAGGATACAGGATAAGTCCAAGTCAAAGTCCTCATCTTGGTACCGCTTCTTGTTCTTACTTACAACCTGTTTGATGCGTGCAGTCATGGTCATCCTAGACCAACATGGAGAGAGCCACCCTGCACAGTAAGTAGCATAACAATACTGACTGATATGTGAGGTTTAACGTCCCAAAACCATCATATGATTATGAGAGACGCCGTAGTGGAGGGCTCCGGAAATTTCGACCACCTGGGGTTCTTTAACGTGCACCCAAATCTTAGCATAACAGTATAGCATAACAATACTAAGGAACAATTTTTTTTCTCTAATTTAGATCACCAGACCTCCAGCCTTATTGAAGAAACTTGGAGAAACCTCACACATGCAGACATTCAAACATGCACATATACACAAGAACGCATCTAAGAAACTAAAGTAAAACAATCCGGTATGCGTGTGTGAATGAGGAAATGCCAAGTTGCGCCGCGTTTCTTCGATACGACTAGTTACCAACTGCCCAACAGCAAGTTCTAATATGCTATTCACGTCAGTCTATCCATGTGCAATCACAAGCCGCATCGGTTTGAGATGTGGCCGAAACACGCACACCAATAAGAAAACAATTTCTAAAGCTAATCTATAGAGTAAAACCTTATACTTAAGCCTATGTATATCTCCTCGAGCAATCGCGCATACAGTTACACTGCTGCATTTAGATTACTTGATTCAACGCGGGTGAACAGAAAGGATCCAACATATCAGAGATGTACATGCACAAGTTGGGTAAACAACATATTCCAGTCACTGATGAATAATTCCAGTCAAAAACTGGATCCACTTTAAGATTATCAGTGTACACAATCATGGAAGCTGCTATAGTCTATACCAGTGTGCGTTTTTTTATCGGTGCACTTGAACTGCTAACTCAATTTTTACATCTCCCTGAATACAACACAAAATAATGATTATATATTGCAATTATGGGTCATTATTGATTGATTTGTGGGGTTTAACAGCCCAAAACCACTATATGATTATGAGAGACACCGTAGTGGAGGACTACGGAAATTTCGACCACCTGGGGTTCTTTAACGTGCACCCAAATCTGGGTACACGGGCCTACAACATTTCCGCCTCCATCGGAAATGCAGCCGCCGCAGCCGGGATTTGATCCCGCGACGTGCGGGTCAGCAGCCGAGTACTTTAGCCACAAGACCACCCTGGCGGGGCAATTATGGGTCATTAAAATGGTGCTTGCATACAAAAGCAAACTGCTAGTTACAAGCAAAAAGCAGCAGAAATTATTTATGGGTTGTGCGAGTAAAGCGTATTCAACAATCCTGACAGACAATTATGCATCACACACCACGAGTTCATGTTAGGCCAAGGACTTTGAAGGGGTCTATTGATCCACCATCATTTGAAGCATTACGGTTACAGTAGCTAGAAAAGGGCTTGGGGTTCTGCGAAGCATTGCCAGATGTGGCAAACAATTGTGTCCTTTTACGACTACAGCTAGACAACAGCACCAGCGTGACATTATGCCTGATTTCTCATACTCCAAAAGAAATAAGTGTTTCTCTAGAGTACATAAACATCAATCTCCATGTTTATGCAATAAGTCATTCCCAATGTACGCAAATGCTAACACTGAAAAGGTGGACAGACAGTGTAAGGCACAAATGCAGCGATATCGGAATTAAAAAGATAATGTTGGTGTTTGTTCAGGGAAAGAATGGTTATATAAGTAAAGAGAAATATAAATTTTGAAGGACTGCCCAAAAATGGTCACAACAATCCCTGTGATCAGAATAGACTTCGAAAAATCAAGGTGTTATATCATGCATTATTCTACTAAGAAGCTTGCTTGCTTTGGAGACATGTAGACATACTCTTTTACAACTTAAGGTCCACTGCTATCTATCTCAAAGCGCCGTTCCCTTTCGAGGTTGTTGTACATTACTTTAATTTTCTGCAGATTGATTTTAAGACCTACCTTACTGCTCTCCTTGTGTAATGCAGTAATCATGAGTTTCAATCGATCTCCTGAGTTACTCATCAAGGCAATGTCATCAGCAAATTGCAGGTGATTACTAAGATACTCTCCATTAGCTCTTATCCCTAGCTCTTTCCAATCTCGGGTCCTGAAAACGGTAAATAGCATTGGGAAGGTTGTATCCCCTTGTCTTACAGCCTCCTTGATTGGTATTCTGTCGCTTTCTTTATGGAGCACTAAGGTGGCAGTTCATACACTGTATATTTCTTCCAAGATATTCATATATGCTTTGTCGACGCCCTGATTCCGCAGTGTCTGCATGACTGCTTTACTAGTACACGGAGACCAATGATTGATTGATTTGTGGGGTTTAACGTCCCAAAACCACCATATGATTATGAGAGACGCAACACACGGAGACCAAAACAAAACACATTGTGTACACTTTCTCTTACGTAGAGTAGTAGTGCAGACCGCCCTGTAGCGCAATATGCCAACGATATTGCAAGCTGCTGTACAGCTTCCATACTTTAAAATGGGCATGCCAAGCAAGCTCACACCATACAGCGAACTCAATACTTGTGGCCTTGACATCAAAGCAACAAGACTTTCGATGACTCACAAGCGGCTTACATACATGTCACACCTTGCCACTTCCTGGGATGAGTGTCAGCCAAAAGGGCGACCACGTGCTTTGTGGTGAAGTGGCAACAAAGAAATGGAAGGTGCATTCTGAGGGCCTACTCCAAAATTTATTTTCTTTCTTAAGACAAAAAATGATTTGATTAGACTTTCTTCATTACTTTACCATGGAGTGGTCTATCATAGGTCACATCATGACAATTTTTTTTCTTGAACCGCATCAGTACGAAAAATACGGTCAAACATGGGACAAGTCACGTACTTTTGCCAGTTTCGATTTTTATTTTTTCAGGAAGATTTGAAAGCGATTTCATCTCTAAACACTTTTTTACAAAAGTAAACATTCCTTTATGGATCAGTACCAATGATGTTGGCATTAAAAAACTATGGAAACATACAGACAGCCACTAACTACAAGAACTCACTAAAAGAAAGCGTTATAAAGTACACTGCCTTCTGTGTGCCTGAATGGCATGGTAAGAAAAAGGTGTTGCCTTTCGAGTGAGCACACTTTTCGCAAAGGAAATCCGAGTGGTACAGTGCAATAAAACAATCTACTTATTATAAAACTAGCTGAAGAGAAAAAGCTCAGGTCTGCAGCTGCATGGTACTCCTAAATAATTGTGAACAGTTCAACGAGGCACGCAATGCACGGTATGCGAGCGTTTTTCCACCTCAGTGGAATGTGGTCGGTATCGAACACGCGACCTCGCGCTGGGCATAGCCTCCAGGCAACCGTGGCGAGAATGAATGAGAGGAGGCGCTGGAACGACTAAACTGACTGACTTGCGAAAAAGCAATTTGTCTCGTGAGATTACGTTAGTCTCCATTTAAGCGCATTGCTTAAACTGCTCGTGCCAAGTGCAATCAATGACAGCCAAGAAGACAAGTTAATGAAACACTTTTAACCACGGGCTACGCTCAAAAGCAACCTGCACGATCCCATCCTGCGTGAACCACTTCGTCGCGTTTAAAAAGCTTGAGCTATGAAGTGCGAGTACACCTTTCGGACACAAGTTAGCTGAACACCCACTTGTAGAGCGCAATACTGTAAAACGTATACAAATTCATTGCGTTACGGTATCCACAATTACACATAACGAAAATATAACCAACAACGTTACTTAGAACACGTACGGCAGCCAAATTCTTCTTCACACTGGTTCTTGAAACTCATACTGGCAACGCAAACGCATGAATTTACATGACACGAAGGGAAATGCCGCGTGCTGCAACTGCTGTCGAGAAAGAGACAACATGCGCAGCAGTCACGATCTCACTGCTAAGATTTTAATCGCATTTAGGGGACGAATGGGCACCCGATTTGCTTCACTCACGACTGCGCAAACTCGGCAGCCAGTGATCGTCCAGATACTCTTAACAAAAAGGCTAACGCCACGAAATAATGACGAATCCGCTTCAGTCACAGCAACGATGACGCTACCTGCGCTACTGGGCAGCCGATATGCAATGTCGTTCAGCCAAAATCACTAGTCTTCAGCCGCGATCAAGAAATAAAAAAAAAAAAAACCGTGACCAGCAGGCGACAGCTGATTGAGCAACGCCGGTTCTCGCACGACGGACGACGATGGAGGCGCGGCATGTCCGTTTGCGCTGCTCGTCGATACGATCGAAAAAGAAAACACAAACGAAAGGAAGAGAGGCCCGGATAAATCTGTACCTCTGCAAGTCTTTCGTACCGCTTCCTCCGGACAAAAACCCTCAGGTTCGGGGCCTCGCACCGAAACCTACGCTGAACTGGCTCGGCGCCGCGTAATGCGCGGATAACATGTCCGTTCCCACTCTATGTTTGCTCGTTACAATGTAAAGAATGTGGCAACAAAAACCCAGTCATGATGCACGGACTGTGTGAAACCGAAGGCTCAGCGCGCGCAAACATCCGAAAAGACTCACCTCAACGAAAGGAACCGCCGAGGGTCTCCCGGCGCTGTGGCAACAGTGTCGCTCGGCGGTTGTGTCAGCTCCAAAGGGTGATCATCTTACGCTAGCGCGCATATGTAACTCAGAACAAACGGGCCACCGGGCCCGCGGCTCGTTTACACAAACTGTCCTCGGCGCGCGGACGGCATCGCCAGTCGCACGAAGTCGCGTACGGGCCTCCGAGACGCGACCGCTCACTTCCGCGGTAGGTGATGGGGTGGGGGCAGTGGGGAAGGACTCGGAGCGGAACTCAGTGGCGGTGCTGCTCCTCGGCGTTTGCGAAAGGCGGCCGCCGAATTGCGTAGCACGCCGATACGGCACCCGAGGCAGTTTCCCCGACACGGACTGGCCACATTCGCACCGCTGGCGGAGCAAGAATATCGAGACAGTTTTTTTCTTGGACCGATCTTAAGCCTAATACTGGATGCTAGCCTATCAGCACAGAACAATGCTTTCGGGTCTTCCCATTCTCGCGGAGGGCCTAGCGAACCGCGTGGTTTGTGTGGCAGGTCGGGCCACACTGCGGAAGGCCCGAGACCGGAAATATGTTTTTCGTCGAGAAACACTCACGGTACCGTCTTTGCGTACAAATGCCACCAAAATCGAAAGCAAGTGCATGGATCACTCCGGCCGGAATCATATGCTACAACCGCATAACACCTACAAAGCTACAGCCTGCAGCTCCGTGCTGCTTCTGCTGCTTGCTGGCTTCAAAAACCACAATTTATGGCGAGGGTGATGCCAAGGTCGCTGCCAACGCCATTTTTGTTTCCTACGTTTGAATCATTGTTCTGATGTATTTGTCATTTTTCTCCTTGAGCGTAGCGTCACTTGACGCAGAAGGACAAATATATTCGGGGCTTCTTTAAAAAGATCCTCGGCCACAGGAAATATTACTAGTCACTAATAACCGCGACGCTACTACAGTTAACATCAAAAGTTTCTGCAAAACTCGCTTTATTGATCCTATGTTGCCATGCGTGGCAGCGTAGACAGACCGGCGAAAACACAAAAAAAGTAGCGTGTAAAACGTGCACACTCTCAACAGTTAAAGAACGTTAAATTTTGCGTAGATCTATTACTAGAAACTTATGCTCAGATACACACGAGTAATATTCTTTTTCTCTGTATTGCTCTCCTCTGCTCACGCACCCGACTAGACGAGACCCTATCATTTGTGGAAAAATCTTCGCGCAAGAAATAACTTGATTGTTTATTACTATTAGCCAAAAGTACAAATAGTCTAAACGCTCAAATACAAAACGTTTGTTATTCAATCAAAAGTAAGAAACGTTGCCCCAATAATTTTTAGTTTCGGTTTCGATTTTTTACAGCTGTTCGATTGGGCACCGAACGACAGTCGCCAATCATATTGTGTGTATACCTTGCCCACTAAATCTCATACAGCTGAGTTATAGACATGTAAAACTAAAGTGACACGTCCCCTCTACTTTCGATGGTATTATTGTCTGTTAGTTTTCATTATTGTTGTGTCCAACAAAAAAACGAGCCCTTAAGTTTACCCTTTCCTTTAAAAAAAAGAGGGCGATTTGTTCATTTTCAACTGTGAATACAGACGCTCAATTGCATTGTCCGAATACGTTTTACCGTTGTAGCAATACCAGATCACGCGTCAACTGTGCAGTGTAAATTTTTATAAAAGGGAACACGCAGGGGCGTGGCCTGCGCTCTGTCACGGCTGTCTACAGCACCATCAACCGGTAGATAAAGAGAGGGAGTATGCTTTTCGCGTCATTACTAGCAAACGAAACAAGTGATGACCGTTGGACAAGCGCTGTTAAAGTGTGCTCCGGCTCTCTCGAAACGGGCGACGCCGCCAAAAGCGGGCGCGCTTTCTTTGTCTGTAAGCTGATGGTGTTGTAGGCAGCCGCAGGAGAGCGCAGGCCACGCGTTCGCCCACCCTTTCATAAAAAATTGATACTGTAAGTACATAAGCGAGAACGCTGGTGCCAATATTTTGTGACGTATCATGTGCACGTAGATGAGATAAAACTGCAATCACTTTATAATGATCTACAAGCGTAAAGCGTTAGTTAGCAACACGTTCGCTAACCCGCAGTATTTTAACATATTGCCACGTTCTCCCTCAAGTTTGGCTATCGCCCCGTTACACTGTTCGTAATCCCAAGCGCAAACCACACCTGCAGTGTTCGAGAACCTTCGTGACTGTAGTACATAATTTCTTTTTAAGATCACGCCCACTTTGCGAGTACTACAGATTTAACGCTATAATAATCGACGACATGTGTATAAATGCCCCCGTGCTCCGCCGCTTGTCAGTTGATTACCGGCCGACGCTATCTTCGCCGCTATCAGCACTATCAGCTAGCGCCAGTGTGTTGCTGTAATCCGACCTTCAGTTTCCTGGCCACAAGTTCGGCCGAATAAACAGTTTCATCGTAGCATCAAGTCCGCTCCCTTGGTCCACGTCACAACCCCGTGACATCTGGTGGAGGTGCTACTTCTTTCATGTGCCGGACGCCCCCGTCAAGCCGTGAACCCAGCCCACGTCGCGAAGAACACACCAGCGCCAACGACGAGCATTGATTTAGCCGCCGGTAACAAGGTCTGTAACCGAAGACCAAGACGTTGACCATGGCGACAATTACAGCGCCTGTGCCAGCTGCAGCACTCCTGCTTCGGCAACCCAAAGAGCCGCCAACTTTCCACGGTTCGCCACTGGGAGACCGGGAAAGCTGGCTTGAAAGGTTCGACTGCGTCACCATCTTCGGCGACTACACTGCCGATGACAAGCTCCGGCATGTGTATTTCGCCATAGAAGATGCTGCTCGGACCTGGTTCGAGAATCAAGAGCGAAGCCTCACAACGTGGGACGTATTTCGCGTCAGGTTCCTCACCACTTTCGCAAGAATACGTGGTCCGCAAGTAGAAGGACGCAGCCCTCCTGAAACCCATGTGCAGATGCCGAATGAAAACGTGGCGGTATTCACGAAATATATGATTGAACGTTTCCGTCACGCTGACATGTTTTTACCATCACCACCCACTTGACCGAAAAGAAAAAGGTCCGTCTGTTATTGCGAGGAGTCAAGTAAGAACTCTTCACCGAACTGACCAGGAACCCGCCAAGACGGTCGCCTAATTCAATTCGGAAGCATCTACGTTTGAGAAGACGCTCGAGATGTGGACACGGCAAAACAATGGTAGCTTCTCGTGTACAAGCTACGTCGACATCCAAGCGCTAAGAACCACCGAACTGCGTGAGACAATCCGAGCAATCGTGCGCAAGAAGAGCTGCGAAATTCTTCCTTCAGCACAGCCTCACGTGGACTCCATCGTGGACGTCATACGCCAGATCCAGCAATCGCTGGGCGTTATCATCCTCCAGAGCCGCAGCTGCAAGCCATGATATATGTTGCTGCAGCCCACCGTCAAGCGCTTTCTCTACGCCCATGCCAAAACGCCGTCTCGTCGTACTTTCGTCGCCAGACGCCACCATCGCCACAACACCGTCGACGCGCCCAATCGTTCGCCTGCTGGACAGCGCAGCGCGACCAGGAAAACCGATGTTTGGCGTGCACCTGGCAACCGCCCGTTCTGCTACCACTGCCACTGCGGAGAGGCTGGCCACGCCTACCGCCGTTGCCAGTACCGACAGATGGGTCTACGGGGCTTCGACGTCAACGCGCCGTGTACACAACGGGGTAAACGACCGCATGACATCGCTGACTACCACGCGGAAGTGCAGTCGACACCCGACAACCTTATCGTTCACCGTAGCCAGGCCGCTACGCCTCACCACTCCGCTAACAGCACACCGGCCCTGCTCGGGGCCGAACTCCGATCCCTGGATACTCGGAAAAATAACCCCCGTATTCACAAACGCTCATCGACTCGACTTTTACTTTTCACTTGACAGGGCACTGTGCCACTGCTCGGCTGAAAATGACGCTGCGCGCTACTCAAGAACAGCAGCAAATTATCACTGATATGCAGTAACTTGCCTTGCCTAGAGATGGCGCTCCCATCGGCTTTCTCAAGTGAAGGTGGAGCGTTGAGTGGAGGGGCGTTCTAGAATACGGGGGTAAGCGCAGCAACCGATGGAGGTGTGGTTGGTTTACGGCGAACTAGTGAAGATCCTCCGAAGGCGACGAAGGTGACACCGCAACGAAATCGAAACCACCCGCCGCAAGACGAAAGATGTTTTGACGTCGAAACTTCGCAGCCTGAAGAAGACGTCATGACTCAACGTGGAAGCAGCGGAGCAAACAGACATATATCCGTGATCCGACACCACGACCCAACCACAACGCATGACGACAAACCAGCGACCTTGACGTAATATTCGACGGCCACCTAGTCACTGCTCTCGTCGATACTAAAGCCGACTATTCTGTCGTCATTAGACCTCTCGCGACAAAGTTGAAAAAAATGAACACTTCATGGCAAGGCCCTGAAATTTGGACTGCTGTAGGTCACCTAATAACGGTGACAGGCGTATGTACAGCAAGAGTCACCATCAATAACTTATCCTGCGAGCATTGTAATCTTACAACAATGCTCCAGAGATGTGATACTTGGAATGGACTTTCCAAGTCAACACGGCAGTAAAATCCAGGTTCTTTCTGTTGTTGTAGAAACCAACTCTCACCACTCGGCGCCCGAGACGCACACCCCGAGGTGGTATAGCAAAGTGGGAGACGAAACGGGCTGCCGCTGTTCCAATAGCGGCAATTGACTTGCTGGTCACTCGAAGATGAAGCAGAAATGCTGGAGAAGTTCTAGTAGGCTGAGAAAAAACTTGTATTTACAGACTGTACAAAGGTTACGTAAGTACGGACATCAACGTTACACAAAAAAGAAAAACCTTTTGGAATTGAACCATCTTCTGTAGGGCGACGCAACGGTATTCGGTAGAGCCGATGGCGTCTAACACCTCAAGCCCGGTTCAGAACGCCTGGCAGAGCTCCGGGGCCTTTTCTTATTTCCTCGTTGCTCCGCCCTTACACTCTCGGCGAATCGTCGTCTGTTTGTGCTCTGAAAGACAGTATACACATGGTCGATCAGAAAATCGCCACGAGAATGCCACCTTCATGAACGTGAAGGGCTCATGCCCCGCGTCCCAAATGACACAACCAAAATCGAAATAACACAAAACTAGAAAAAGTCATAGATGATTGGGCAAGCTCCGCGGCACACAATTATGTAGAATTAGAGCTACACATACTGGGCTTTGGCGGCCATAGATCAACTTCTCCATAACACGTCAACATCTTGACGACGGGGCAACAATACGCCTGTCCCCTTTGCGCTGTAAGAGTAATCGCTCGCGGACCGCCCGTGGTTCCACTTACGAGCTCGATTGTAAGAATTAATGCGGCAGCAGTCGAAGACACACCACGACGATGCGCTATAAATCGCCGACTGGGCGTCCGATCATCGTGACATCAACCACACTTTCACGTGCCGCCAGCCCACCCGCTTCCGAGAGCTGCCGGAGCTAAGCTAGGCCGGGACAAAAGGGTATCGGTGACCTCCGAGTTTTCGCAACGTGTGCTGCCTCGAAACGGCGTGCGTGAACACAGCATGCGGCTGGGCTTAAGCTGAACAAAATTCAGTAGTCACCGCGCCGCTCTGGGTCTCGGAAGAGGCCCATTGATGCGCCGACTGCCAGTGCCGTGAAGCAATTAGGGGGCCGTTACAATGACGTTTATAATCCCACCTATTTTGTTGCCCACGTGGTGGTTGGTTTACTTATCTGAGTTAACAGCACCTGGAAACACCCGACCTTCTCTGGCGCTGCCGAACTACGTGGCGCACCATGCAGGCGCGTATTGTCTGAGCGGTCACGGCAAATCCGGTCGGACACGCTCCAACTGAGTGCCATTAAAACAATGCTGCCTGCGAAGGGCTGATCTGGCTCCCCAAGCTTACGGCACAAAAACTAACTGCCGCGCAACGAAAGGCTAACCGCGGTCCTACAACGGCACTGTCATCGACCTGAGGTTTGAGTCAATCCCAATAACCTCAGAAAACAAGCTACTGACCCCAACAGCGCCAAGGAATCTCGCATTCAATATGCTAGATAAGCAGGTCATCGCACCGCCTTTCTCCGGCGCCCTCATTTCCGTAGGCACCGAAACAGCAGAAAACCTTGAAGGGGTCATCGAGGGCCATCAACACCTTCTATAATTTGTCAGATTTGCGTCGCAAGAGGTACAGCCGAGCTGCGTGACGGCAAAGCAAAGGTGGCGCAGAAAAACGTCAGCCACGAATACAGGCACCTCAACCGTGGTACAACGGCCGCTTACATCGACGAATTCGTGGAGGCCTGCAGTTCATTCACCCTCTTCTATCCTGCCGATGCTGCTTCGACAAATTGAGGTCCCAAAGCGGTTTTCGATGTCATCCCGAGCCTTTTGAAGCGCGAGCAAGACCAGCTCAAGTCCATGCTCCTGCTGTTGAAGGACTGCTTCTCGTCATAATCGCGAATTCGACAAACCCCAGTCGCGAAACACCGCATCATAACAGAAAAAAGTGTCCGACCAGTTCGACAAAGCCCGTACTGAGTTTTGTCGTGCGAACGCGACGCGGTGAAGAAACAAGTCGATGAAATGCTACGCGACGACATCACTCAGCCGTCCAAGAGTCTGTGAGCGTCAACCGTGGTATTAGGGAAGAAGGACAGGACCCTGCGTTTTTGCGTCGACTACCACCACCTCAATGAAATCACAAAGAAGGACGTGTACCCTCTCTCACGTATAAACGACGTCCAAGACAGAATCCATGGTGTGAAGTACTTTTCTTCGATGGACCCCAAGGTGGGCTATTGGCGAATTGAGGTTGGCGAGAGATATAAAGAAGGTGGTCTTTATCACACCAGACAGCCTCTTCGAGTCCAAGGTCATGCCATTTGGTCTTTGCTCGGCGCCAGCGACGTTTCGGAGCATTGTGATCACCGTGCTGGCTGGATTGAAATGACAGACTTGCCTCCTGTACTTAGATGACGTCATCGTGTTTTCCTCGAGCTTCAACGAGCATCTCCGGCGCCTTGAAGCGGTACTTCAAGCTATCAAGACCTCTGGACTAACCCTGAAGCCAGAAAAGTGCCACTTTGCGTACGAGCAGCTCTGGTTCCTGGGACACGTGATTAGCAAGTCTGGAGTCCGCCCCTACCCGCGGAAAACAACCGCCATTGCCTATTTCCCGCAGCCCCCTGACAAGAAGGCTGTACGCCGATTCCTCGAATTGTGCGCCTATTACAGGCGTTTCGTCAAACGTTTTTCACAGATCGCCAAGCCGCTAACTCGCCCCACAAAAACCAACGTCGAATTCAGGTGGGAAGTGGCACAAGAGGAAGCATTTTAGGAACTTAAACGACACCTCCAGACCCCACCGATACTTGCGCATTTCGACGAATACGCCAAAACAAAAGTACACACCGACGCAAGCAGCGTAGGACTCGGTGCCGTCCTTGTGCTAAGGACTGACGGTGTGAAAAGGGTTATCAGTTATGCTAGCCGGTCACTATTCAAGGCCGAAGCCAACCATTCTAGAACAGAAAAGGAGTGCCTTGCCATCACCTGGTAAGCGTCAAATTTTCGCCCGTATACCTCTACGGCAGGCCTTTCAAAGTTGTGAGCGACCACCAAGCCTTGTGTTGGCTAACTTGAAAGAACCTTTGGGTCGCCTCGCACGGTGGAGCTTCAGGCTTCGAAAAATCGACGTGATGGTCGTTTACGAGTCTGTAAGGAAACACTCTGACTGATATGTGGGGTTTAACGTCCCAAAACCGCCATATGATTATGAGAGACGCCGTAGTTGAGGGCTTCGGAAATTTCGACCCCCTGCAGGGTTCTTTAACGTGCACCCAAATCTGAGCACACGGGCCTACAACATTTCCACCTCCATCGGAAATGCAGCCGCTGCAGCAGGGATTCGATCCCGCGACCTGTGTGTAAGGAAACCCTCTGACGCCGACTGCTTCTCTTGTGTCCCTGTCAAACCACCGCCACTCAATGACCATGAGGACGGCTTCTTGGATCGATAACCGCCGACGACTTCGCCGAGCAACAGCGAGCTGACCCGGAACTCGGAAGCCTCGTGGAATACTTCAAGAGTAACAGCGTGACTGTTCCGAACGTTTTCAAGAGATGACTGGAGTCGTCCTTCCTGCGAAACGGAGTTCTCTTAGAGAAGAACTTCTCGCCCCTTCGAGCTGACCACCTTCTCGTGGTTCCTTCAGCAGTAAGACCGTAAGTACTCGAGGCCCTACATGACGACCCGACGACTGGACTCCTCGGTGTTTCCAGTACGCTCGCAAGAATACAAGAAAAGTACTACTGGCCACGACCTCCCACTGACGTCACTCGTTACGTCACAACCTTTCGCGAATGTCAGCGACGAAAGACACCGCTGACTAGGCCAGCCGGACTTTTCCAACCCACCTAAACGCCTCACAAGCCGTTCCAGCAAATCAGCATGGTCCTACCGGGACCGTTTCCGATGTCGAATTCGGGGACAAATGGATCTTTGTAGCTACTTAATTCCTCACGAGCTATCTCGAAACAAAGGTCCTGTCCAAAAGCAGTGGCTCAGAGGTAGCAAAGTTCTTTGTCGAGAACATTGTCCTGCGTCAAGGAGCTCCACAGGCCCTCAATACTGACAGAGGTACGGCCTTTACGGCAGACTTAACTCAGGTGATCCCGAGGTACAGCCAGCAAGTCACCGCCGGACCACCGCGGCTACCATCCACAAACCAATGGCCTCACCGAGCGTCTTAATAAGACCATCGGTGATGTGCGGGCTATGTACGTCGACGTCTAACACAAGACGTGGGATGCAATACTTTTGTATACGTGACCCTTGCGTACAACAATGCCGTACAAGAAACGACGCAAATGACGCCGTACAAGTTGGTGTATGGAAGGAGCCCGGCCACGACGCTCGACGCCATGTTACCTAACATCAGCGATGAAGAAAACATCGACGTGACTATCTACCTCCAGCGCGCCGAAGAAGCTCGACTACTCGCCCGCCTTCGCATAAAAAACAGACTACCGACAGCCACCGTTACAATATTCAACGACGCTTCGTGAAATACCAGCCCGGTGAACATGTTTGGGTTCCCTCTTTGTTTTATTTCAGGTCGACTGTACAGCTCTGCGGTACCTATTTGTCAAGTTAATGGGCACTTTTAGTCGACCATATTTAGTGGACCGTATCCGTACTTTAGTCGACCGTATCCGCTCAGCCTGTCGGTGGTTGCACCACTGCGCATGCGCTACACGGTCGGGCGCTGAGCGTGTGAGCGGACCGTCCTAGCGAGCGAAGGATCACGTGATGCGAGGACGAACGACCAAAATGGCAGCGTTGTGCCACGAGTCCATGCTGCTAGCAAAACGCAGTGGTTTTTCGGCAAACACGCAATACCGATGACACTTGACGGATCTGTGCCTCCTGCGAGGAGTCGTCGCAGCCAATCGAGAATCCGCGAACGTGGAGTTAAGTTCCACGAAACGAGCTATAGAGGTGACACTTCGGACCATAAATGAGCGTCTAGAGACGCTTTTTTAGTGCTTCTATCAAATGGACCTCGCGAATCTTCGATAGTAAGTGATTTTATGTAACAATAGTAACAATTTAGTTTCTAACAGAAGCCACTCTTCCACCTATCCAGAAAAGCTCGTTAGTCTGATTTTCCACATGCCAACGCGGTGAACGCGCTGCCTCAGGCCAGGGTGTTTGAAACGCGTTTGGGCTGCCTTGAAGGCTTCGATTGTAGTCCAGCTCATGGACTACAAATGCTCATGCATCAATGCTCATGCATAAAAAAAAAATGCTCATGCATCAAACAATAAATGAATCCACACTCTTCAAAACAAAATATTCTATGTTGCTGCAAGATAAGAACTATTTTTATTTTCCTTTACAACAAATTTCGTGCACCGATGGCGTCGCGATTGCGCTGACCGAACGGCGGTTCGCTAAAACGGAAAACACGCGTTGCGCTCCGGTAACGTTGAGCGTTAGAGCGGAAGGGGGAACGGAGCGCCAAATCGGTCAGCAAAAAGTGCCTAATACTTTCTCCAGTGCTGCCTTGGGCCGCTAAACTATAACTCTCCAATTTTACCAATAATGGCGTGAACACAACTATAGGACGCATGCATTTTGCCTACTTTTTTATGCAAGTATAGGTGTGAAAACGAAATACTGCTTCGCCTAAAGTTCTCGATGCAATGAGTCAACAAATGTTCTGCGTTTCAGTTTGGTTTGATCTAACAAACCCTAAACCCCTTACATCTCGAGGTGTTTTGAAAAGTGGTATGTAAAACGTCAATTTTTTTCGATGTTTCAAAAGCACTGAATATGCACTCGGTATACTAATGTGTGTAACATTCATAAGCACTTGTTCAATTCTATCTTATATATTGTTCGTTGCTTTGTAATGCCCTATGCACAACGCAATGAACTGCACTTATCCATAAAATATGTTAATGATAAAAATTTTGAAATAAATGGTCTGAGTTAATAAATAAGTGCAATGATAAAATATCCTAACGAGCGCCACACGACGTCAGTCATACGCCGTTGTTCTTATTCAGCTGAAATCAATCCATTTTAAAAATATTTGGTTCAAGTTACGTGAAGCAGCCTCTATAAACACGATACAGTCGGCACTTGTGGCAATTCAATTTTGTGAACTTTCAACTTAGATGTAAAGGAGAGACAATAGAAAACTCAGCTCCTACATAAAACAGCATAAAATAGCTTGTGGGGGCCTTCATAAGAACAAAAAGTAATAATGTATTCTTTTTCGAATCCCCTTATTTTTGATACATGCTTGCTTATACTTACCAGGATTATAACACAAACTCAATTTCGCTGTTTTACCAAAGCGTAAGCAGAATTTTGTTACTATATACTTTATAGGTACATGCATATGATTTTACTTTTGGCTTTAACATAACCTTGACATAACATCAAACTCAAATCGAATATAGACATGTAAACAGTAAGAATAAAGGAAAGGAAGCTTTTTAGCAGCAGATTACAGAGCACCTATTGCACTATCTATCTATCTATCTATCTATCTATCTATCTATCTATCTATCTATCTATCTATCTATCTATCTATCTATCTATCTATATATATATATATATATATATATATATATATATATATATATATATATATATATATATATATATATATATATATATATATATATATATATATATATATATATATATATATATATATATAAATTTGGCAGATCCCACGTACCTGGGAATCGACATTATGCGAAGCATGCGGAGGAAAGGTGACCGTGTTCCAATTTCTTTATTGAGCAACACGTCATGCAATGATGCTAAATATATGTACAAACGTTACACGTACAGACATATGTTGAGTTGCAGATGTTTATGCAACCAGTTGTTTGCACTGGTGCTACAATGTCAGCTGGAACATGCGTATTAGCAACACCAGAATTTGATATGAAGCGCTGATGTTCGCGAAGATGCTGGCCCTTTAGACTGCTACATAAATCAATACCACAATTGACGTTAACTCGAAGTGGTAGTTGTATGAAAGGAGTACGTATGTAATGTTTAAAAAACAGGGTAGGCAGCACTGAAACAACTATTGACGTTTAACGAAGATTAGCGTCTATTTGAAAAGTAGTTCCGAGACCGTGCGTAGCTCTGAGGTAGAATGCTTGACTGCCACGCAGAATGCTTAGGTTCGATTCCTGCTGGGACCCTGAAATTTATTATTTGCACGTTTGTGAAGGGATCAACGCTGGCCATGTGAGGTTTTTCTGAACACTGACATTTATGCTATGCCTTCATTGGGTCGACGCTGCCGATGTCGGATATTGCTTAACGCTCACGCGTTAAAATATCCTGTGTGTGTTCTCGTCGTTCCTGGGTAGATACTGTCCATCACCTATGGCACATACCCGCATACCAGTGGCACATACCCACCCGTGGGTATGTGCCACTGTCTGGCGGGAAGTGTTTGATGACGTACGCGACGGGACTGTGACATTATTTCATTTATTAACCAGCGCGTAATATTCGTAAAACCATCTTACCCTCCCATGCTGATTTTGGTTCACGCCAAGTTAACGGGGTGGCCACGAGAGCACCCAAACGTAAGCGGCTAGATAGATAGATAGATAGATAGATAGATAGATAGATAGATACGCTCAACGTCGCCGAAGTTGTGGCGATTCTGTCGAGTACGTAGTCAAACCGTTTCCTGACTCGTGTGGCACATACCCGTATACGAAGGGCCGCGGCATGCGGGTATGCGCCACAGGTGATAGGTTATATCTACCCTGGACAGAGAGAACAGACATCGGAAATTTAAATATGAGGGTGTTGAGAAAAACAAACTGACAAATCAGTGTTGACCCAATGAATGCAAAGAACAATAATCAGGGTCCCAGCAGGAATCAAACCAAAACATTATGCGTGGCAATGAAGTATTACACCACAGAGCTATGCCAAGTATCGAAACTGTTATCGAAAAAGAACTTACGTAGATGTAACGTCGCTGAAACGTCGATTGTGGTTGCAGTGCTAGCTATCTAATATTATGAACATTGAAACTCTATTCCAAAGACAGATAGTACAATCCAGGCTTATCAGCGACCCCTTAGTCACGTAGAAAGGGGACGAAAAATCTGCTCCACACAATGACGGGGGGGCTCTTCCATTCACCTAAGGGGGGAGACGCGAAATCTGCCTCATACTTTCACTTTAATAATGAGGCGGGCGTTGTGAAGAACCTCCCCCCGCCCCTTCCTGAACGGCAACCCTGCGTACACCTATGACAACCATCCTCGCAAAGATAAGTGCTGCATATCAGCTTACCGCTTCTGGTGCTGGTTATGGCCATATTGCTGTTGGCATCGTTACACCTCTGTAAACAACTGACATGAAACATATACAACTGTTCAACATATGTCTGTGTGTAAACATTTGTATACGTGTCTTTAGCGTCATTTCATGACGGCGAATAAAAAAAAATTACACCAAAGGTGGTGGTCAGGTAAGGTCATGACGTCACTACGCGGGAGACCTAAGGCCCTGTCGGTGAAAGCTCTGCCGGACTACCAATAGCGTTGTTACCAACCAACCAACCAACCAACCCCACTCACCTTCTCCATGCTCCGCATATACCATCGATTCCCATAGTCCGTAGGATCTGGTGATTTTTTTTTTTCGGATGCGTTGCATTATTCAGCTGATAAGCTAATAGATTGCAGCACAAGGGTGCCAAATTAAAGCACAAAGGCATATGCACAAACGTGCGCTGGTTAGAGCAAGACAATGTTTTGCGTAGAGAGGTGTTTAAAAACGTACTATTCAAAACAAGTTTGTGTTCAAGAGGCCGAATAGTTGTAGTTAGTGTAAATAAAAATTGGGTTAACTAAGCAAATTTGTAAAGGCAGACTTGTTGAAATTTTGATGTAAATGTGCTCAAATTCAGCATGGCACCGTTCGCGACGAGAGGCGATGTACCCCTGCACCGAGACCGGCAGGCGTCCATTCGGTTTTCTTCGTCAAGAAGCTGTTTCATCCATTCGCCCTCAGCAACATCCTCGTCGGCCGACATTCGAAGCTGGCGTTTATGATTTTGCAGCGTTTCAAGTGCACCGAAGCGGCATAGCTTCACCGCGTTCCGTCGGTTCGGCAGCGTGAATCAGCAACACGGCGTCTATTCTGTGCGTCGCTAGGATGACCACCCTCGACGGTTGTCGTCGCGCTCATTCGTGTGCAGTAAGGTGAAGGTGAAGTCTGAATGTGCGCGTCTGTGGTTTACGGCCCGCTGAAGCCACGGCATCAAAGCAACCAAGAGGACCTGACAGCGTGACGCAGAACGAGAGTAAACACTGCAGGTGGGGAGAATATGCATTGGTGTATGCATTAAAAAGCAAATTGTGGTCACCGTGTCTGTGTGTGCGTAAATATTTTGACATCTGCCAATTGGCACAGCTGCATCACTTTAACAGAATCTATTGGCACCGGCTCATAATTACGTGCCAGTTATTGAAGTGTCCGTTGCCTAAGCAATTGTTTCACGCTTGAAGTACGAGCACCTTGCTGAAAAACACTGTGTGGGGTTCTTCAAACCGGGAAATGACGTGAGCTAAGTAATGTCGCTGCATCGTTCGTGATTGATCATGATCGTCACTGAAGCGATGCTGCTAAAGCTATTATTAAGCGAAAAAAAATATTTTTAAGGCATTGTATTATCCTGTTTGCGTGCATGCATTAAGCAAAGGGATAACTTGCTAGAGTCCCATGAAGGAAAAGATGGATGCATTGCACTCCCCACGGTGACAGCAAAGTCTGGCAGGCAATTCGCTCGAATTCTCTGGAGATAGAAAACCCCCATGCCTGCACAAACACATTATTGAAGGTATCATTCTTTTCACTTTCAGTCATTTTAACTTTGAGTCATAGTTGCCATAGTTACAGAAGACAGCGGATAAACCTGGCAGTAAAAGTTTTGTAAAAAATATTGCAAGCAACCTAATGAAATGTAATTAATGCCTCTGTTTCATTTTGTGAAACCGCAAAACAACAATTTCTTAATTTCAAACATTACGTTAGGTATGGCATTTTTTGTTTAGCACAACCATAAGTACCGTGCAGAAAAATCGCCCTCGAGAGATTTACATTGCTTCTTCGTAGACTCCGACATAAGCGCCGGGAAGGGGGGCGGGGCGATTTAAACAACAGATATATTGCTAAGCTGACGGGCAAGCCTGCGCCTTGTCAAGTTTATTTACCGAGCTTCGGATTTTTTAATTCAACACCAATCAAGCATTGTAAGGTAGTGGTTGTATGCGTCAAAATCATGGCCACTGTTTGGGAACTACTTTCTTTGTAACGTAGATGCATGAAAGATAAGGACAATGAGGCCTCGTTGGCGGAGCTTATATTTATTGTTAGGTTGTCAACGACTATAAGCATCAATTACATGAGGCACATAACTGCATACCAGTGGAACATACCAACCCACGGGTATGTGCGACTGTCTGGAATCAAGTGTTTGACGACGTACGTGACGGGATTCTGACATTATTCATGTCTTGACCAGCGCGTCATATTTATCAAAACATCTTACCCTCTCATAGTAACTTTAGGTCGCACTGAGTTAAGGGGGTGATCACGAGAACATCCAAATTTAAGTGGCTGGATAGATAGATAGATAGATAGATAGATAGATAGATAGATAGATAGATAGATAGATAGATAGATAGATAGATAGATAGATAGATAGATAGATAGATAGATAGATAGATAGATAGATAGATAGATAGATAGATAGATAGATAGATAGATAGATAGATAGATAGATAGATAGATAAGATGAGGCCTCCGCAATCGCCACTGCACAATCGTGAAGGACATGTTTCAGCATGACTATCGCCGAAGCTCATTGCACGTAGCGCGCCTAGCGCTGAGGGCTTTCTTGCGTTTTGCTCCTGTAGTCAGTCTATGGTGTGCGAGCGTGCTGCAGGAGGCATATTGCTGATATGTGAGCGCCTTGGCTTAAAAAAATTACTAACCAAAACTGCTGATATAAAAAAATGGCAGGAATAGGATGATGAAAGTTTGCGATGTTATTGCATGCAAAAGTAAACCTGCGTTCTATTGCCCAAATGACATTTTGCTTCTATGCAAATGCAAGGCTTGCTAACACCTTCGAGATGACGTGATAGTTAAAAGCACCGCAAGTGGTTACGCCCAAAACTAGTTTCACCCGCACTAGTTCAAGCGTCATCTACATGATCGAAGGTCGAGATCACTATCTCTTTCCTTCCTATTATTCCCCTTTGCCTCCACCCCAAGTGTAGGGTAGCCAATTGACCCAAGCTTGATTGACCTCCCTGCATCTCTTCTCTATTTATCTCTCTCTCTCTCTCTACATGATCGAATTTTCATGCTGTCACAAACGGTACATTGGCAAAATGCGACAGCCTGTTAATGTGATTAAACGGTTATCATGCGGACGAGGCAAATATATTGCCGAAGGCAGTGGCACTTGGAGAACTCAGCTTCGACGATCTCAAACTTTACAGACTTCAAACTTATGGTTCGCAAGAAATGAAAAGATATTCAGTGTCATAACTTATTCACAAGTTCAATACACTCCAGCCAGCAGGTGTAAACGTTTCTACGGGGGCTCTTGAATCCCATAAATATTATACATACAGAAAGCAAACCAATGACAGTTCAATTCTCCTTCCGGGAATTTCAAACCTATATCCTTGTTAAGTGGTGCGTCTGACAAATGTGGTTCAGCGAAACGTCTGCACCCCTCCTCCCCAGCGCTTCCTTCTTTTCTTTTCAGTCATAGAACACCTTTCCTTTTTCCACTCACACAATTCGTCATGAAGCCCCCCCCCCCATTCTCCCCCACCCCGTATCCATAGTTTCTCCCTCATTTTATTAAAAAAATGGGGGAGAGGGTATACGAAGCACACCCATGATTGCGCAAAGAAAATTAGTTCTAGCCTTAAAACAGACAAGTCCGCTTGGCGAAACGTCAGCTCGGGTACACAACCCGGGCTTGTTTACAGATTTTTTTTCAAAGTCCTGACGGTGATACATCAGCGGTGTGAGTGTGAAACCAACATTTTTTTTTTTTGGGGGGGGGGGGGGTGCTGTCTGCGCCATTTGTTTAAGTAAGACCAACGTTCACCGCTCTTTTGATATGCCGTTGTGGCATTTAGGCACTTCTCGACAAAACCTTCGTACAATCGTTAAAGTAGTCGTCCCTGTGTTTCCCGCTTTTTACGACACAATGCCTAAAAGGTGCCTCGCAGTGGACGTGGCTGATATGCGGGGTTTAACGTCCCGAAACCACCCTATGATTATGACAGACGCCGTAGTGGAGGGTTCCGGAAATGTCGACCACCTGGGGTTAAAGGGTACACACACACACACACACACACACACACACATATATATATATATATATATATATATATATATATATATATATATATATATATATATATATATATATATATATTATATATATATATATATATATATATATATATATATATATATATATATATATATATATATATATATATATATATATATATATATATATATATATATATATATATATATATACTAAATATACTAAACGTATGCAATTACAGTTAGCCCCGCCGCAGTGGTCTAGTGGCTGCTCGGCTGCTGACTCGAAGGTCGCGGGATTGAATCCCGGCTGCGGCGGCTGCACTTCCGCTGGAGGCGGAAATGTTGTAGGCCTGTGTGCTCCGTTTCGGGTGCACGTTAAAGAGCCCCAGGTGGTCAAAATTTCCGGAGCCCTCCACTACGGCGTCTCTCTTAAACATATGGTGGTTTCGGCACGTTAAACCCCACATATGAATCAACCTGCAATTACACTTAATACGCAAATAACATCAGAAATGTCTCTTTCAAATATTCTCGTAAACAAAGGCATCAATAGCCGTTTCTAGAGTTTTCAAGGCATTCTTATTTAGCCATTGTGCTTCGCGGGTGGTACGTCTGCTGGTCTTATACCACGTTTAATGTTCTGAGTAATCCATCCAACTTGTATTGCGAGATGAATATCTCTACATTATCAGAACATTAACACATAATGAGGTTTTGTAAACTAAATTAAAACTACGATACAGGATTACGAAGTTCGCCGTAGTGAGGGGCTCCGGGTTAACGTTGACCACCTTGGTTTCATCGACATGCTGGTGTTCCTGAATTTGAGCTCGCTCTTATCAAAATGAGGCCACCCTCGCAGCTCATCAAGACCGTACATGTCCTCGAGCGCAGCAGCGCCTCACCGCATCGCACGATAGGTCTTCATCCAACCTGGAATAAAGCATTTCACATACTCGCTATTTCCCGCTTTTATCATTGAGAATCACTGAGAATGTGTGGATTCGACCGGTCTGCACGTCCGCTGATGTGGGCAAGGAGGGTGCAGTATATAAGCGTGCAGACATGTTACCCCCTTTCCTCCGACAACTGCAGCTTTTCCTTGGTTAAGAAGATACGACGGATGTTTTCAATCGACAAGCTAGGGGCCAAAGAGACGCGTAGAACACGTCCCACTCGGTAAAGGTGACCTCCTGGCGAGCTTATTTGTTCATACCCGTAGGTTAATTGTTATGGTATGGATGATCACTGCGTGAATCAGTTCCTCGAATGGCGAAAGCGATATTTGCCTGTCCTTTTCGCTGTGTGGCAAAGTGAGCGTTGTGTACAGTTTCTTGCCTACGTGCCTTCTCTCGTGTTTCCCGTAGCTTGTATGCTTGTGGTTCATGATGGTCTTGGTCACGAGCATGCTTTGTTTCGTGTTTCGAGCCTACAGCTAATGTATCCACAACGATGTCCCACCGCGGTGCGTGGTGTAGCGGTTACAGTGTTTGTCTGCTGACTCGAAAGTCACGGGTTCGGTCCCAGCTGTGGCACTCGAATTTCGATGCAGGTGCAATTCTAGAGACCCGTGAACACTCCGATGCCAACGTACGCACGTGAAAGAGCACAAGATGGCTGAAATTTCCAGACCCCTCCACTAAGGTGTCCCTAATATTGATATCGCAATTTTGACACGTTAGACCCCACTTATGAGTGTTAATATATATCCACAACGATGAATTCGATGTATTTTAGCCGCCCCGTCATGCTAGTCTGGTGGCTCGGCTGCTGAGCCTTCTGACCAGCTCTGTCGCGGGATCAAATCCTGGCGGCGGCAGCTGCGTTTCCAATGGAGGCAGAAACGCTGTAGGTCTCTGTTCTCAGATTTGGGTGCGTGCACGTTAAAGAAAGGTGGTCAAAATTTCCTGAGCCCTCCACTACGGCGTATCTCATAATCATACGGTGGTTTTGGGACAATAAACTCTACATATTATTATTATTATTATTATTATTATTATTATTATTATTATTATTATTATTATTATTATTATTATTATAGCTTGGAAGTATTTCATTGCGTGCATAAAAACATTAAAAGTAAGCACAAGATGCTGCGTCTTTGGCATTTCAAGGTCACAAACTAGAATCTAACCGAGGAATACGTGAACACCAACTTGTTTTCTATAAAGTATGTATCAAGTCTAACTTTTTTTCTGCATAGAGAGAGAGAGAGAGAGAGAGAGAGAGAGAGAGAGAGAGATGGAGCGACAGAAAGAAAATAAAAGACAGGACTTTATGGACGTATTCTCAACGCAAAACCCTATCATGGAAGCAACGAAACACTTCCATTCTGACCACCTAGGCACTTTAATCGTGACGTACAAAAAAAAAAAAACGCCTTGTACTGAATGCCTTCTTGAAAAAAAAAGAAAAAAAAATTCGGGAAGTTTGCCGTAGGTCACGGTAGGCATGTGGCTAGAATTTTTTTTCGAGGGGGGAGGGCACAATGTCTAATTGTTCGAAAGAATTTCAATGTCAAATAGATAGGAGGTTGGCCGGGAAAATGGAGAGTTCGTAATTATTAGAGGAAAATGAGAAAGTGGAATTCAGCAAAAGAGGCGATTTAATTAGCGATGGAAAGCAAATTTTGACACAGCAGTAAAGCTAGAGCGTATGCACCAGAAAGAATGCTTTCCTACCTAACAATCTCGACCAAGAAGTCCCATGCAGAGCCAGCAACGGAAAAAAGAGTGACAAAGAGAAAAAAAAAAGGGAGGGGATGGAAAGGAACCAGTCGTCCACTTACGCAGTGCGGCATGTTTTATGTTACTGGCACATTACTCCTGTACTAGATACTGTATTGCGTGCACTGTGCTATTTCAGATTATTTTAAGATTATTTGTTAGGATTGAGCGCGTAAACGCTATTATCTGAGTTTATTTTTGAGCAAATGCAGCCACCGGCGATAATGATTGAATGTTCGATGCCGCATGTACAAATAATTCCGGTGCACCTCACCACGGATCAGATTATCGATGGCCGATGCTTTGGTTTGCTGCTATCATTCTACAGCGTCTCGTAGCGGGATGTTTCGTTTTCCGGGCACAGGTTCGTCCAAATAAAAAGTTCTCTTGAAAACGCCAGCTGCTACCTTGATCAACGTCACGGCCCCGTGACAATATTGTCACAAGTTGTCACTTTTGTAATAATGATTGATTGATTGATTCATTGATTGATTGATTGATTGATAGGGGGTTTAACGTCCCAAAACCATCATATGAATATGAGAGACGCCGTAGTGGAGGGCTCCGGAAATTTCAACCACCTGGGGTTTTTTTTATCGTGCACCCAATTCTGAGCACACGGGCCTACAGCATAACTTTTGTAAGAAGACTTCGGTACGTGAAGTTAAGAAAAGATTCTCTGGTTTTCACTCGCAGTATATAGCTGCAGGGTTTAGTCGGAGTTTAGGGTGCCACCCAAGTCGCACGTGCACAGTTTCCCTGTGTGTCCTCCGCTGTGCGACTCAAAACAGTCGGGAAATCGTAATAAGCGATGAATATCAACCTCTCTCTGTTTGCGAGCATTGTGATGCATAGAGATGCTAAGAGCGAAAAATAAACAGAAAAAATTCCGCAGTTGGAAAATTGGCCGAAATTTCCGTGGGGTAAAACGTGCAGAAATAAAGCCTAAAGACAACACCCAGCGTTGAACGTGAAACAGAAACATCGCACATGGCACCGAAACACCAAACGACGACTGACCACGCGACATCGACATCACACAAAGTAAGATCCAGCGTCATCTTAGCTTGAGCGCACAGCGTAGCTTCTTCGCTCGGCTGTGGTCCTACTGGGCACGGTTTCTAAAGTTTTGGTACCCCTTATTGTTCAGTTTTGACTTTCCCTCGTACACTTATGTGACCTATGGCGGAAGTCCACTCACAAAGACGTGTGCAAGCAGGTTGCGCAATGGTCGGGCCGATTTCCGATGCGTGGATGCACTTCAATGTTTCCATAGTGGAAGCTACGACGAAATAGACATTTCTGGTTTCTTTATTCTCAGCTGCCGTAACGATTCTAGGAAGTCGCACCTATTCAAAGAGAGCTATATATGAGTTCGCGGTGATGCTTCATGGCCTGCCTTTCATCTGTTAAATGCCGTATTCGTTTCTGAAAACAGAGAAAACATTTAATTGATATTATTACATAATGAAACTAATTGTTTTTGACACTTCACAATAAGCTATTACCATAAGACAATAAACGATTGATGATATGTGGGGTTTAACGTCCCAAAACCACCATATGATTATGAGAGATGCCGTAGTGGAGGGCTCCGGAAATTTCGACCACCTGAGGTTCTTTAACGAGCACCCAAATCTGAGCACACGGGCCTACAACATTTCCGCCTCCATCGGAAATACAACTGCCGCAGCCGGGGTCCGAACCCGCGACCTGCGGGTCAGCAGCCGAGTACCTTATCCACTAGACCACCGCAGCGGGGCGACAATAAACAATTGCCATGCTAAAGAAAACTTGTTCTTTCTCAATTTCTTCAAAAATTCATAGGAAAACGTGAAAAAAATACAGTTTTTTCTCGATTTCTCTAAATTTGTGGAAGTTTTGCATCTCTAGTGATGTCCGTACAAGTATCCCGCTCACAACATCTTCCCTCGGAGCAGGCGTTCGCAAGGAAGGTCCGACGGCGGGATCTTCATGCATTTAGCAGCGCTGTGCGTGTTTGTGTTTATTCAGTAGAAATTTCGACAAAGTGCTATTTTCTGAAAAGAGCTTTTAAAAAAACTCACTGCCGATAATGCACGATTCTGTGCACGATAATGCCCGACTCATAGTAGGTTACAGCCATGATAAAAAAAATCTTGTGCTCTTCGAGCGCTAACATTTCCATTTTCACAATCACTGGTGCTTGAAGAAATATTTTATGATATGAATGTGAATGCATTCAATATTCATCGTGAACTGCAGTTTCAAACGAGGTGCAGCATTAACTGCAACATGGTTTGGGCTGCTGTGATGAGGTCACTGAATAGATTCTCACTAATGGCCTAAAATATTCCGATCGGATATGAATGGAAACAAAAAGAAAAGAGGAGACACTTGTTGCCATACTTTCGTTTGAAGATGACAAATACCCGTAAAAATTAAAGCGAAGTTCTGCCCTACGGCGTTCCGATAACCCAGTGAGCAGGTTTGCAATTTTAAACACGAAAGCTTAATTACATACACAATATTTCGAGTGGCTACTTTACTGTGCCTGATTCCTGCAACGTGTGGGTACACGTAACCTTAAAGTGGTGGTTACACTACCCCCTTCCTGCTAATAGTTCTAATAGTTCGAAAAAAAGACACCAGACGACGCACTCATTGATGTTTCCAAAAAAAAAAGGAAAAGAAATTGTGCGCGCAAGTACGGTAAGCGTCACCTTGCGCGTCTCTTGCATGTGGCACGAGGCGGCGGAAATCAGTCGACGGAAAACTTGGAGAGTGCGCGCGCGCGCGCGCGCGCACGCACACACACACACACACACACACACACACACACACACACACACACACACACACACACACACACACACACACACACACACACACACACACACACACACACACACACTCACACACACACTCACACACACACACACACTCACACACACACTCACACACACACTCACTCACTCACTCACTCACTCACTCACGTCCATGAAATCATGATAAACATAAAGCGTTTGAGTAGGCTGGCTTGGCCACTAACGTTCTTTTTGATATAACGGCCGTGGCACTCACTTGATGTAGCATCGCGCAAGCGCGTCTTTTTTTTTTTACTTTTAGCACGGACAGTTGGACGGACCAACCACGGACGGACGAACGACCACGGATTGATGGTCTTAAACGCCCACTCGCCGGCCCTAGCACTCATAGTACCAGCCTCATGAGATGGCCATCGTGAAAACTCACGCACAGCCTTGCATTTTCTTTAAATTTTCGCCGACAGTCCTTCTCGAGAAGCGATGGAAGCGCACAAACACGCAGATTAGCGAGTAGCAGCTCAATCAAGCCCCGAATCATGCTTAGTGAGAGGGCGAGCTATGCATATTCGTAAGTTATAGGGGATTTTATCATTTGCATGGCATGTTCAATTTCTGACTAACCACTCTCAGTTTGTTTTCGTTAACAACGTCAAATCTAACTCGCTTCCTGTTAGGTCTGGAGTGCCACAGGGATCTGTCCTTGGACCGCTTTTGTTCCTAATCTGCATTAACGACTTACCTAACAATTTATCCTGCAACCTTCGTATGTTTGCAGATGATTGTGTCATCTACCGCAAAATAACCAACACTTTTGATCAAGCAGCACTACAGAATGACCTTAATGAAGTATTAAACTGGTGTGACCATTGGCTTATGACCCTTAATCCTAACAAATGCAAATTAGTTTCCTTCCACCGCCGCAAAAACCCACTCCAATTTTCCTATCAAATTGCTAACATGCCAGTCGAAACAACCGTATCCTATAAGTATCTTGGTGTAACATTAACCCCTGATCTTTCCTGGCGAACGCATATCACTAACATGATTTCATCAGCCAACCGATCATTAGGATTTCTAAAACGTCACCTACGTCACTCACCGTATCACGTTCGTCTTGTGGCCTATCAGTCGCTAATCTGGTCCAAACTAGAATACGCATCACCCATCTGGAGCCCTCACCAAGTTTATCTGATCAACGCTATCGAAGCAGTTCAAAATCGTGCCGCTCGCTTCATTCATTCCTCTTATTCTTACGATGTCAGTGTTTCATCCCTTAAAAATTAATCCGGTCTATTAAGTCTTTCCCTTCGCCGCAGAATTGCTACGTTGTCACTGTACCACAAGTTGTATCACAGCTCACTCCACCAACCACCTTACATCGCTCCCGCCGCACGCATTTCTCCCCGCACTGGCCATCCACTTCAAGTCTTCCGACCCCGATCTGGCACCTCAACATTTTCTGCATCATTTCTCTGCCGCGCCGCCAAAGAATGGAATGACCTTCCCCACGATGTTGTTTCAATCACCTGTCCATCACGTTTTATTCAAAGTGTGTCAATGCATCTGCAATGTTAACCTGTGGCTTTTGTATCTTTGTTGTACAACCCACCCCTTATGTAACACCCCCCCCCCCCCCTGTGGGGTCTTTAAGGAAATAAAGTGAAAGTGAAAGTGAAAGCATGTCAGCGTCAATCCTTCATTTCACAATTTCGAACCTCGCACTAACGGAAACACTCAAAGCAACGCACAAAGTACGAGCAGCTGAACCACGAAAAGATGCACTTCACTAAAACGCGCCGGGGAGCGCGCGATAAACGCGTGATCCTCCGGCGCACAAATATACCATTTTCCGCTTGGTGGGACTGCCTCATTTTCTGACGTGCAGTGAGTGGAAAAGGTACATAACTAAGCCCTCCTCCATTTACGGTTGGTGGTATAGGCGCAGCGACTAGATTTGATTGATTCATATGTGGGGTTTAACGTCCCAAAATCACCACCATATGACCATGAGAGACGCCGTAGTGGAGGGCTCCGGAAATTTTGACCACCTGGGGATTTTTTAACGTGCGCCCAAATCTGAGCACACGGGCCTACAGCATTTTCGCCTTCATCAAAAATGGAGTAGCCGCAGCCGGAGTTCGATACCGCGACCTGCGGGTCAGCAGCCGAGTACCTTAGCTACCATGGTGGGGCTATCTTTATGAAGTGACATTGCGCATTGGCGTATCAGGTCTAAAGGAGCAAGGTAAGTATGCAGACACGTTGTAGGCACGGCCGCTATCGAGTGGCCGAGCTCAAGGTTCTGTCTAGTCACCTTCAGCACTAGAATCACTCTTGATTGATTTGATATGTGTGGTTTAACGTCCCAAAACCACTATATGATTATGAGAGACGCTGTAGTGGAGGGCTCCGGAAATTTAGACCACCTGGGGTTCTTTAACGTGCACCCAAATCTGAGCACACGGGCCTACAACATTTCCGCCTCCATCGGAAATGCAGCCGCCGCAGCCCGGAATCGAACCCGCGTCCTTCGGGTCAGCAGCCGAGTACATTACCAACTAGACCACCGCGGCGGGTCTACAATCACTCTTGCTTGGTTTCAAGTTTTCACTCACATCTACCTAAAGGTATTTCAAAGCACTGTCGTTCATGCATCATTTCAATATTTATTGATGAGAGGCGCGAATCACGTAGGGGGGTGCCTTGACCTCCCCCTCCACCAACTTCAACTTACGCTATCATCTCTCACAAGAAAAATGCCCCCATCTCCCCTAAGGGAATTGTTAAGAAATGCGAATGGATTTCCTGTGCCCAGAGAGGGTACCGTTGACGTCAGGCATTCGCCTTCACCGACTTTTGCCATTGCCTTGAGAGGCGCCCATCCAGCGAACGGTCAAGAGGAGCGAGCGAACGGGAGAGTCGGGCGCCGGAGGGAGGGGGGGGGGGAGTGATTTTAAATGAAAAGAAGAGAAAAGTGAGCCCCGTAACTGTCCCTCGGGGGGAGGACACCTCAACAGTAGCTCACGAGGGGTAGGGTTAAAGGAGGGATCAAAAGTATAGGATTAAAAGGTAAAGAAAGGAAGGAGAGAGCGAGGCGCAAAGGCAGCGAGCGACGGAAGTGAGGAGAAGATAGAAAAGATGGAGACGGTTGCAGGAGTCCGAGGACGAGGCGCCACTCGCGAGAGCTCTTGTCGGTGACAGGAGATGGCGTAGGGCGAATCCAGTCGGCCAGAGCTAGGCTGTCATCGTCGTCGAGGACCGGCGTCAGGAGATGCCATAGGACCAGCCCAGTAGGCCAGAGCTGCGCTATGGTCCGAGATCGCGAGGGCGCAACCGGTCGGCACGTGATCGAGCGAGCATCTCCGTGCCAGAGTTCTCGGTTCGGCTACAGTGGCTATAATAGGGAACTGTGATGAACGTGCCGGCTAGCGCGTAACGCCTTGGGAGAAAACCGCCAGGTGGCGCTGGCACACGTTTGCACGTCTTGGGCTGACGTTCGGCAATGCGGTCTTTTGCATGAGATCAGAAGTTCAAGCAAGATTAGAAATTAAGCAACGTGGAATAGGTAGGCTTGCTTTAGGAGCTCACGGGAATACACCAAATCAGGGAGTACAAGGTGATATGGGATGGACATCATTTGAGGGCAGGGAAGCTAGCAGCAAGATAAAATTTGAGAAGCGATTGAGAGAAATGGGGGAGGAGCGTTGGGCTAGGAAGGATTTCAGCTACTTGTACATGAAGAATGTCGATACAAAATGGAGGAAGCGAACCAGGAAATTGACTGGTAAATACTTAGAAAACAGCAGGTGGCCAAACCAAAAAGAACTATCGGTTAAGAAGAAAGTGAAGGAAACGGAGACTGACATGTGGAGAATTGGCATGATTAAGAAGTACGCACTAGAGTTCTCTCGAACTTTTAAGCAGGAAATTGCCAAGGAAAGGATCTATGATAATACTTGGGGTAGTTCTCTGCTGTTTGAGGCCAGGACGGGAGTATTGCGAACCAAGACATATCGTGCCAAATTTTGGTCTACCCCAACTCAAGCAGGCCATCACTAGAGCACCCAGACGTATGCAGCTAGATGAAGATATGTAGATGAATATGTAGATAAAAATTGGCCCTGCATCTGCATGTTACAATGCAAACGTCGTCGAAAGATAGTCTGGAGAGAGTGAACAAAACGTTTATTTAATGTTTGCGCAAGAAAATCGGTTAATGGTATTCTCGAGGCACTGCGTTAGAGTGCCTCGAGAGTATAGTGGAGGTGAACGAGCACATGGAGGCACGTTAGACACGAGCGCAATTTGGCAGTTATCTTCGAAAACGAAGGCGTGTGCGCCCGCGGAGAAAGATGCGTGCCAGTCTCGGAGGTGATAAGGTATAGAACGCAAAGCGACGGGCAGGTGCCACCACTGTGTCGTCTTAGCAAAGCGTTGGAAACACTTACCTTTTTGAGCATCGCGTTGCACTGTGAGCGCTGTGCGATAAACGCTACCATCCTTATAAGTACTTGTATGTGCCTCTTCTAGTATAAAGGCTCACATACGAAACATACCCCCGTATTCACAAACGCTCCTCGACTCGACTTTCACCCTTCACTTGACAAAGTTGAGCACTGCGCCACTGCTCGGCTGAAAATGACGCTGCGCTGCTTGAGAATCGCGCCATATTATTGCTGATATGCAATGACTTGCCATGCCTAGAGAGGGCGTTTCCATCGGCTTTCTCAAGTGAAGGTGAAGCGTTGAGTGAAGGAACGTTCTAGAATACGGGGGATAGACGTGTTGTTATGGCGCCTCAGATATGCGCAATAATGGCTTTTTAGTGGACAATCACACAACTATGAACGCTGAATCTTGAGCAATATTGGTGGGCGCGGCGGATGGGGTCGGCCGTTTGGTGCCGTTTGGGGGATCGTTATGGGTGGACAAACAGACAAATGTACAGACAGACAGACCAAATTTTTTTCGTCGAAGGTCTCCAAGAAAGGCTATCGTCTTTAACACTTTAAGTTCCTACAGTTCGCTAAGAAATGCATGGCATTTAAAAAGTTATGTAACGAGCCTTCATGCACCTTCTTCTTGGCCTCGTAAATTTGCAGAGAACAGATATGAAAATATTTCGACATTGGTCTGAATGCGCAGTGAGGGGCAGCTTCCGGTAACTATACCGATGAACAAAAAGACAGTGCATCAGAACAACAACAAACAGGAACAACTTTATTCGAGTGTGAGGTGTCACGCAGACGAACTCTCAGGAAGACCACACAGTCGACTTGCCAGTCGGAGAATCTAGTCTCACTGAGGTCCAACACAATTTCGTACAAGCACTGCAGCCGCGTCAGGATGAAGTCGTACTCGTACCTGGTCCTGAGGCATCCGAATGAATTGCTCCCTCCGCGAACCATGCGTCACATCTGGAGCCGTACAGTCTGCATATACGTGTCGTAGGACTCCAGGAACGTCCTGAGGACAAGCATCCTAAGCTCGGGCGTGTACGACGGGTCTGGATTCAGGGCGGCCTCGGCCTCGTCACCAACGGCCACCCTAAGGGTCTCATGGAGAAGTAGTTGTTGTAGGCTCCTGCCTCGTCCGGTCTGCCCCTTGCAAGATCCGAGTCATTGTGGTACGGTAGGGTTGAGAGCTGGGCTAGTTGGTGAGACATCATTTAACCATGTGGTGTAGTAGCGCAATTTTCACGGGGACGAAGAGGGCAAGAACACACGACACTCGCTACACTCGCAACTAATTTTATTTCAGAAGCAGCACATCATATATAACCCATAACCCTAGCGACACAGAAAAGAACTACGAACATTGAATCATTGCCAACAGAAGCTTTTGCGCAGACTCAAGCGATAGTACACGGCAGTTACGCTTACACTTTAAGATGACATAACTAAAAACAGCCCTGGGTAACATCAAATAAAAAAACAAAAAAACAAAAAAAATTTTGCGGGAATTCACACGTGCATTAGTCAGTCATCGGTTTCGTTAAGTGACCGAGAAGCCAGCTACCTCGAAGGACTTAATTGAGATCAGTGTTTGCATGTGTCATACTCTCCTTTTTGTCGTTTCAAAAATTTTGTTTCAAACACGTGTGAATTCCCGCAAAATTTTTTTGTTTTTTTATTTGATGTTACCCAGGGCTGTTTTTAGTTATGTCATCTTAAAGTGTAAGCGTAACTGCCGTGTACTATCGCTTGAGTCTGCGCAAAAGCTTCTGTTGGCAATGATTCAATGTTCGTAGTTCTTTTCTGTGTCGCTAGGGTTATGGGTTATATATGATGTGCTGCTTCTGAAATAAAATTAGTTGCGAGTGTAGCGAGTGTCGTGTGTTCTTGCCCTCTTCGTCCCCGTGAAAATTGCGCTACTACACCATATGGTTAAATGATGTCATTGTGGTACGGGTCGTCCGTCATGACCGACTGGAGGGTGATGAGCAGACTCCTCAGGCTGTGCATGGACTTGTTCGACACGGGTCCCGGCCACGTCCCCAGGAGAGACAGACAGATCATGCCTCTTCGTTGAGGTACGGCGCGAACCGTACTTGTCCGTCATCGGTAGTTAGAAGCTTGACGAGAAGTCTGGTGGGCATGCATTTCTGAACAAACCGGAAGAAGCCGCCTTCGTAAGGCGTACCCGCAGGCCCCAGCAAGAGGCCGTGGATCCTGCTGACGTTTTTCTCGTCCGGTATGATGACGATTCTGGGAACGGGCAGCACGTAGATGTCCAAGACGGCCGGCCTGACCTGTTGAAGACAATACACAGACGGCGTTCCGACGTTCTTCAGCTTGCGGGACGCCACTGAGTCCCAGAAGTCGAGCCTGGGGTACGAACTTGACTTCCTCGACGTCACTCGCGGCGTCTTCACCAGCGGTGGACATTGTTTCCGTTGAGACCGTGACGTTGCGTACCGAAGAGTCTGCGATGTGCTGTTGACGGAGCTCAGGCCTCTTTCACTGGAAACGCGCGTTTCGCACCACTGAGTGCGTGAAATCTTCTTCATCGTTTTTTTTGCTGCATTACACGTCGGGAATTACGCTGTTCTGATGAAGACGGCGAAGAGATGCAATTAGGTTGGTTTGTTGGTTGGAATGTACAATACTGTAAAACTAATATTGCACTTTTTCTGTTTTAGTTAGGTTCTTTCTTCGTTTTGTGATGAGTAATGTTATTTGAAATAACTAAAAAATTCACATAATCAATTTTCCGCCGAACTGCCCCGAGTGGGTATAGTAGCCATGGAAGAGGCCTCATTATCAGCATTACAATCAAGGTGCTTCCTTACAAAAAGTGCACCCTATAGACCTTTTCACTCAAGGCGTTCTGGGTGCCGCCATAGTCCTCTCTGGGCTGTTGTTAGCGCGCGTGACCCCCCCCCCCCCCCAAGAAATGCACTGCTGAGGTTGTGACGTTGGCTTTCGTACTCTCGTGCAACAGCCCAGAAAGGAGGAAATCCTCCTCTCCGTAAAAAAGGGCCATTATGTCGGGTAGGTGGGAGGTGGGGGAAAATGCCACTTGAAGGAAGGTCTTTCTCATTTCCGACATATCGGTCATTTCCGAAGGGGAATCGACATCGGGATTATCGGAGCATATCAATACTGATCTCCGGAATAAGTGAAATTGGGATGAAGATTAGGAGAAGTAGGGATTTTGAGAAAGAGGCAGTTGTCTTCTTTTCCTTTTTTTAATCCTTCCGCGACCTTGCGGGTTTCTGCAGAACTCATTTGCAGCACTCAGAGTAGCAATTTTGTTCCACAGTTATATTACAGCACTGCGTGAGAGCACAGGAAGTGTCGCAAGAAGAAGAAAAAAACAACATGTGAGACTGCAGTGGCGTCTGTGTAACTTTAGAATAGATTATTCAGCGAGTTGACTGGGATCCATACTTGTAACTACGTGCGCTTCACGACGTTTTAGACGATAGACGAACAATGTAGACAGTAGACAATGTCAGGGGCCTCTGAAAGATATATTGAAGCAGCTTCACTGACTAAAGATCGCGAAGACTCGTTAGGCAGCGAAGCTGGTGGCATCATAATACTAATTAATTCCGTGCTGTAGGCCCGTGTGCTCAGATTTGCGTGCACGTTAAAAAACCCCAGATGGTCGAAATTTCTGGAGCCCTCCACTACGGCGTCTCTCATAATCATGTTGCCATGTTCATTACCTCAAGCTTTGTTATCACCCCGTTGCATCACGTTCAGCGTGAACCGCGCCTACGATGTTCGAAAAGCCTCGAGGCTGTAGTAGATCGTTTTGTTAAGACTACGCCCACTTCGCGGACATTTGAAATTATTCTGGAGCCTACGTCGCCGCTAGCGATAACGCTAGAATATTCGATGGCAAGTGTACAAATACCGACGCGTTTCGCCGTTTGTCAGTTTATCGACGGCCGACGCTGCATTCGTCGCTATCAGTGCAAGTTTTTTACTGTGACCCGACTTTCTGTTTACCGGGCACAGGTTCGTCCAAATAAACAGTTTAATCTTCAACGTTCTGTCTGTTTCTTTGTCGACGTCATGACCCCGTGACAATATGGTGGTTTGGGGACGTTAAACCCTACATATCAATCAATCAATGAGCGAGCTCTGCGAGTTTTGCCGACCTATGATCGTGTTACAGTGGCTCGTGTCAGCTATGTGAAATAAACATGTGAATAAAATCTTGTCATCTCAATACTTTCAACAAACATCTTTACAATTGGGAGCTGATGCATTACCTACGGAGCCACGGATGGGAGCGAACGCGGAAACGGCGTTATATGACCTGCGAGTACGTCCCAGATGACTTATAGTGTGTGGAGACGTCATGCTAAAGTCCGAATCAAAACGAGCTTTTCAAAACGCACTGATATTATTTTTCAGGGTGCACTAACGCTTACCCGTACATTTTCAAGGCCCTTAGAGTGCTGTTTCATTGCACGAAAAAAATGTAAATTAAATTTTTTTCATGTTAGCACCTTTAGAGCGTTCCTTCGTCTGTAAGCTATATACTGCAGTGTTGGCGGTATACTCGTAACGCTGTTACCGGTAACACGTTACTTTTTTTCAGCAACTCAGTAACGTACTCGTTCAAATTTCAGAATTATAACCAGTGACGTTACCCCTTACTTCATTTGTCGGGACTATTCTTTTAGAGCCTGCTCCAACAAATTCTTCCGTCGCAGCACCGGATACTATATGCTTTTCAGGCATAAACAAAAAAAGCACGCGCGGAATCGCTTTGTTTGTTGGGTAGATATTTCTTAAGACGTGCAGACTCCCTGTGGGGAGGGTTAGGCCATCGCCCCACAAAGCTTTGACAAAGTATTGGAATTCGCCTTGAGAAAATGTGCAGACTTGCTCTTGTGAGTTGTAGCAGCTGATTTGCTAGCAGCTGCGCTACTCCGAGCCCCCGCTCCCCCCCCCCCCCCCAAACAAACAAACAGGTTGTCCTTACGGAAAGCGCGTGATTTTGTTTACTCCGTCCCACGTGCTGAATGTGACGCGTGGGAACTTCCGCGAGAACTTGCAGCACCAGTAAAACGACGTCCGCAAGTTTCAGTGAAAAAGGAATACACTCGCTTAGTTCAGTCAAGTGAACGACCACCGCGTCAAATTTGACGATTCCAGCATGGTCGACTTAGAAGCCAATTACAATAGGCAGCTTTTTTTTTTTTTTTGAATCCTGGCATATTCATGAGATAGCCTGGTTAGGCCAGGTCCAGGTACTAGGTACTTTGATTGGCACCTCTCAGTTTCAATTTAAAGCCCATTATTACCACTGTCACACAAACACGGCTAACCCCAATTACAGACAGATAGCAACACGGCAGACATATCCGCAGTTTGTCTTCTAACCATGATTATCACAAAAGGGTGATTCCATAAGAGATCGATACGGATACGAAAATTATTTTAGATTAGAGTGAGTATTTTATTATTCAATGTGAAGCATTTCCTTGTGTACTGCGAGCACTTCTGGCGTCTATCTCCGTCCGTTTATCTGTCCGTCCATCCATCCGTCCATCCATCCATCCATCCAACCACCCACCCATCCGTCCATCAATCCATCCATACGTCTATCTATCTATCTAGCCCCCCACGTCTGGGTGTTCTCATGATCATCCCCTAAACTTTGAGCAGTTGGTCGCAGCGAAGTCTGGGAAAATTGCCCCCAGAAGATGAAAAAGTTACGAGTAACGTAACACCATACGTTGATTGATATGTGGGGTTTAACGTTCCAAAACTACCATTTGATTATGAGAGACGCCGTAGTGGAGGGCTCCAGAAATTTCGACCACCTGGGGTTCTTTCACGTGCACCAAAATCTGAGCACACGGGCCTACAACATTTCCGCCTCCATCGAAAATGCAGCCGCCGCAGCCGGGATTCGAACCCGCGACCTGCGGGTCAGCAGTCGAGTACCTTAGCCACTAGACCACCGCGGTGGGGAGTAACACCATACGTTAACGAAAAAGGGTAACGTAAGTACGTTATCCATTCCGAAATTGTAACGAGTGCATTGTTAAGTTAACGATAAAAGTAACTCGTTACCAATAGCGGCGTTACCAGTGACGCGTTACAAGCAATCTACTGATTCATAGCGAGGGCCTCGTTCTGGCAGACTTGATACCTTGAAGTAGTATGCGAGAGATAATTTGTCAGCTGCCATCTTGTATTAAGGTCTCGTACTATGTGACGCCAAACAGGCAAAAAAAAAAAAAGAAAGTTCCAGACTCGCTGTAATACCTACAGGTGGCGCTGACTGAAGCTCCCACGTTTAAACGCACATATATACTCTATAAAGCAGATGGAGGGATGACCGCCACCGTAACTCAGTGGTAAAGCATCGGACGCGTTATTCGAAAGTTGCAGGTTTGGATCCAGTGGTGGCAAGCTATCGTTTCGTCCACTTTTCTTTCTTCCCATTCACTTTACAATAAATTATAACAACGCACTATTATATTTTCCCTGGCATTATTGTCTGTTAGTTTCAAAGAACAGGATCCCTTAAATTTACACTTTGATTCATTCACAGCGAGGGTCTCGCTCTGGCAGATTTGATGCGTTATTATCGCGGAATATATATATATATATATATATATATATATATATATATATATATATATATATATATATATATATATATATATATATATTTATATATATATATATATATATATATAGGAAAGAAGTGTATACTTAAGGGCTCGTTTTTCTGTGTTTTTACTCAATATTATTGAGATCTAACAGACAATAATGCGAAGGAATGTGTAGGGGAAGTTATTAGCCTACTTGAGTTCTTTCTAATGCAAAGCATTTTCTAGCGAACCAAAGGTACTTATTTACTCAACGTCTATAAACGTTGCTTTGTCCAATCCTGGTCACCTAGCCGCCTCCATCAGGGCACTTTCATGGTCGTCTCTGGGACTTCGCATGCATAGCCACACCCGAGAACTTTTTCTGGGTGGTGTTTATGTGTGGAGCAGCTTTGGCAACAGGTAGTCGATGTGAAGACGTGTAAATGTTTTACGAGCACCCGAAATGTTGAAGCTTGAAAAATTTTGGGGTATGAAATTTTCAACAATCCCCCTCAGCTCCCCCATAGTAATGGCCCTGTTGATAACATGTTGATGAACGTTCGTTTTGTGCGCTTGGTGAGGCTGTTAGTTTGTAGATGATAATCCGTTGAGTGTCAGGACTTTGAGGCACCCAAACGAAGTAATGATTTCACAACATGAGCGGCAAATTGGCGACCACGGTCACTTATCACGGGAAGTGGCCAGTGACGGAGCAGGACTGAATGTAACCTTTTCGAAAAGGTAAACTGGGGGCTTGGTATACCGGCTGCAGGTGACCGACTGGACCTGATCGAGGTGTCGCTTGTGGCTCTGATAATGCGTACAACTGACCACATATTTGTCAACTGTCTTGACCCTTGAGGCCTACAGAACTGCTCGTTGGTGTGACTGAGTGTTCGTACGGTTTTTAATTCACCAGATGTTGTGCAGGAGACTCGGAAGAAATGTTTGCGAAGCCGCAGAGACAACCAGCTCAAAGCAAGCACCCTTCGTTTGCAATTTCGTCAATTAAAAAAGACAGTCTCGGACACAAAATCTGTCTTCATTTGTAGGGTCTTGTGTTGCAAGAAAAACAGATTTCAAGGTGGGGTACTTGGAGAAGAATGGCGATTTGGGCTAGTTGGTCTGAATTCATAGTAATAAGGGCTGCAGCGCGAGCACAGCCCTCCTTTGTCCTCCCGTGTTGTCCTCCTTTGCCTTCCGTACCTCGACTTTGTCTGTTTCTTCTAGCACATTCGTGCTCGCGCTGCAGCCCTGATTACTATGGGGTACTTGGGCTGCTCAGCGATGAAATTCACGTCATCGGGAAATTCCGGCGAGAGAAGCGAAAAGGTGGTCGTAATCACCAGCGTCGCAATCCGTCGTGGAGTGGCATCCTAGAGAGGTAATTCCATATCAGCATGACGACGGCCATTCTTGGGCGAAATCACGAAAACATATTCTTGCAAACCGAAGGACCCGATTTTGAGACGACCAGATGGACCACGGTTCATCAGCCGACACAGAGAGTGGTGATTTGTGACGATGGTGAACGGGCGACCATATATATATGAGTAAAACCGCTGCATGGCAGCCCTGTTTGGTCACAGTGTAGTTGCGTTAAGGCTTGCTTGAAGAACGGCTTGCGTTAGCCATGACTTGTTCCTGGTTACCAGAGCACTGAACGTGAAGGGTGCCTACACTGATGCCATGCGTCTCAGTGAAACTTTGTTGGCGACGAATTATTGAAGCTCCAAAGTATTGGCTGTGCAGCTAACACACTTCAGCTGGCGAAAAGCTGCCTTACACTGGGTGTCCACTGAAACGGACTGTTCTTGCGTAGAAGATTCGTCAGAAGGTGAATTACATCCGTAAACCTGTGTATGAATCAGCGGAAATACTATAGCAGACTCAGTTGTTTCCCAGATTTTATTTGCTCGAATGTTTCAACTGCCGCGATTTTCCGTGGGTGATGTCTAATGCCACCTTCACGGACTAGATATGTCACAACACAAATTTTTGTCGCTCGGCAAAGTGGCACTTTTTCTACTTCAGTGCAAATCTAACCTTTTTGAAACAGTTGAGCACGAGATTTATAGGTCAGTGTTATGTTCCTGAAACATGTGCCTAAAAATTACATCAAGGTAACACATACAGAGATGCCATTGCAAACCACGCAAAATAAAGCCCATGAATCCTTCGTTGCGGGTGCATTGCGTAATCCGAATGGCATTACGCTGAATTCCTGCAGCCCTGGAGGCGTAACTAATGCCGTCTTTTTTTTTTCTTGAGAGCTGCGTGCATCGGAATTTGCCAGTAACCTGATCTCCGATCAGCAGAAGAAAAATAGGAAACGGAATGCGGGCAGCCTATGGCGTCATCGATGCGCGGCCGCGGATATGTGTCTTTCTTGAAAAGAGAATTCAGTCGGCGGTAGTCAACGCAGAATCTCCACATATACCATCCTTCTTCCCGTACAAATTCACGGGAGCGGCCCAGGGACTGGCCGATCCTTGAATTAACATTTTTCTAGCATCTCTTGGACGTACTCGTTGATGATCTTGCACACTGATGGTGCCACTCGGTGAGGTTTTTGCCGCATGGGATGCGCCGGCTCGGTGTGAACCTGATGACGCGTCCATGGCACTGGAATTCAAGACACTTGGATGCTTAAAAAATCAATTTTGAGCTAGTGCTTGAAAAGAACGTCGAGTATCGTATGACGTTCCCTTTGACCAAATGACTTTGTGATCATTTGTAGTTATTGGAAACCATCTGAATCTTCTAAGCCTATAGCTGTCTGTTCTCGTCTCTATAATATTATAATGTGCAAACAGCGACATAGATGATTCAGGTTGAAATATTGCAAGTGTCATGTCGCCTGGGAAAAGTGCACGCTACATGAAACTGTTGATTGCCCAAACACCTGCTCGCCCTTTAATATATACAAACACCACGTAAGAAGGAATTAAAAGTTTTTTTTTTTTTTGAAAAACGCCAAAGAAATCGGCTCGAGCATGGCGTCCAGCATTGTATGGTTGTTCCCAGAACATTGACGGTAATGTCCCGAGAACATTCACGGCAGAAAATGCAGAAATGACTACGTGTTCAGATACAAAAAGGAACACATTCATCACGACAGAATTTTCTGAAAGCGCAGCTGGGAAACAGCCGTGCACGGAAAGGTGCCCACTTTTACACTCAACAGCTGCCCTATACTCACGCAAGAAATCGATACTCAAGATGACGTAATTTGTGGTCCATCGAGCAAACACACTTCCCTATCTGAGCGTCACAGCGTGAGTACCCTTATTTGGCCGCGTTTGCTTGACCATTTAATCATTTAATTATGCAACCATCTGTGCACTAAGCTCAATCTTCAAAATCGTATAGAATGGCGCAGACAGAGTGAAAATTTCGCTGCCTTTTACTTGCCACTGCTGTATAGAATACCTATATCGCGCAAAAAGTCTTGGTTTGAAGCTCGCGATTATTGCAGGTTGTAAGCAGTCCCGTAAGGCAGTTAGAACTTCGCAGCTTGACAAGGCACACGAAGCTCGTTTTCAAGCATAGGCATATTTTTTTTTTTTGAATAATTTTTCAATTTGTGCTTACAATGGCGCTGGAACCAAAAGTTACAGTGCACACATCTAGACGAGGTAATTGTATCATGATAACAATGAAAAAATGGATGGCATACAGCAATTTCCATGTATTTAAAAAAGTCACATTTTCTGAACACAATATGAGAAACCAGAATTTTTCATAAAATTTGAAACTAAAGGGGATAGACCGATTCAGTGACGCTACTTACACAAAATGAAATTCAATACAAACACTATCACAACTTATGAATACGCTACACCATACGCAGATAAATGATTCTTGAATATTGTATTACTGCGAGATAAAAAGCAATAATAGCTACAAACAATCTAGAAATAGGAATTTATATCCTTTTGTAACTGTAAGGAGGAATGTAGTTTTTTCAATGACACCAATAAAATATGAATAATGAATGGTTTAGTAAATTGGGAATCTGCCAGTTTAGCAACTGAGTGCCCTAATTTGCTCTTGCTGATATCTTCAAAAGGTTGTGGTTTAAAAATGTATATGACTACCGGATTACGAGCATAAGCTAGCGGCGCAAGCTTAAGTTTACTCTAGCAGCACAGAGCTTGGGGAGAGTTGTGGAACCATATGTTGTGATATACTGGTGCAGAAGTGTGATATACACAGGAAAAACTCGACTCGTTATTCTTCCGTTTGGAATAGTTGTGATACATCGACGCATAACTTGGGGTTTACTGTCTGATAAAAACGTATTGTACAAAGATTTCAGTAATCCCTTCTAGAGCTTTTACATGAACGCTAAAGAAGAAAGTGGTTTTTCTGTTATTGGTAAGTTACCCTTTCACAATTCCAAAATCACCATGCTCGCTGCGAATAGGCATCTGGTACGCGAGAAAACGCGCAAAAAGAAAGTGCTGGTGTCGACGCAACCTTGAAATTCCTGCACCAAACGCCATGACATCATCAACCTTGATGGTGTTTACAAAACCTTTCTTAGCTCCCAGGAGGTAAAAATGAAGTCCAATATTTGCTGATGGGACCAGTGACTTAACGTAATAAGTTTCGGGAAATTTCGTCTGCTATACTGTCGGTGAAATACGAGAAGTACCATTTGAAATTCGCTACGTCACATGCGCAAATATGGGCACGAAATTGAAAAGTGCTACTTTGACCTTGATTTTCTCCTCCAATAATGAGCTTATTGTCAGTGCGACACGTTAAAAAAGCAGGTGGTTGAAATTTTCGGCGACGGTCACTACGGGTCTCTCGTAATCACTTCGTTGTTTTGAAACGTAAGACCCCAGATATTGGTAAAATATTGAGCTTATGATGGTGAAATTAACAATATTAGAGTTAACAGAAAACACCTATATAGGATCCTCGAGCTCAGGCTCAATAATAACGACGCCTGGTGATGTTTCTGACGCTGAAGGTATATTTAGTACGGTTCCCTGGTGCGTAGGCGCCCAGAGTCATACCTACCCTTCGGGGATACATATGTCGGCGCCAACGCTGGTGAGATACAAAAATTGTGTAATGACGTTACCATGATGCCATAGATAGCTAAAATTTATGACGTGACAGTAACGCCTTGTAGACGTCAGATTACTGAGGCTGAAATTATAGGCGCAGAACAATAGGGACCAATAGAAAAACCGAAGAAGAGACATGGACAAGCGCACACTCGCAACTGACTTTTATTGAACCGATGCTTAGCCTCCAAATCCTCACGCATGCATTCACCTACAAAAAACAAAAAACAAAAAAGAACGCAACAACGAATAATTTCACCAAGACCTACCACAACCTGTCATCGCAACCAACTAGCCCAGTCGCAGAAGTTATTAGACGTAGTATCAACGCGTTGCTTGATTGATATGTGGGGTTTAACGTCACAGAACCACCATATGATTATGAGAGACGCCGTAGTGGAGAGCGCCGGAAATTTCGACCACCTGGGGTTTTTTAACGTGCACCCAAATCTGAGCACATGGGCCTACAGCATTTCCGCCTCCTTCGGAAATGCAGCCGCCGCAGCCGGGATTTGATCCCGCAACCTGCGGGTCAGTAGCCGAGTACCTTAGCCACTAGACCACCGCAGCGGGGACCCACAATGCGTTGAGGAGCGCGTAACACAGAAATTCCGGTCGGTGTCGGCATGGTTGATCGTGGGCATGGTTGGTTGTGAGTGAAAAATTATCATCTCGTGCGTGACTGAAAAAAATTGAGAACGATGCTAATAAAATAATTAATCATAATTTCCTGGTCTGAGTAAGGATTTAACCCGGGAAGTTTGCGGGGCAAACATGTGTTCTACCACACAGCCACGCTTTTGCTTGGAAATGCATAATTAAAATAACTTCCTCTGTTTCTCAATGCTGTAAAAATAACGTCCATGTTTGACAAATAACGCGCACTGTGTACAGGCGTCACATTACAACTTGTAATATCACAATAATATTGCGTGGTACAAGCGTACACATTGCTATCACACGTCAGAACACGTGATTATTATAACTTCGTCGTTTAAAGCAGGCCACCTATTACAAAAGGCAAACACGTTACTACGCGTGTTTTTTTTTTTATGAAGACTGGTTCATAGCAAGTTCGAAAAGATTTCACGCGCATAATTGCTCGTAGTTTGAATCGTGCTTCCGATTACACAGAATGCAGCCACATGCGAAAGCTTCACTGACACAAGCAACTTTCAACTTTATCGTCGACTGAACTGTTGTGAAGCCTAGCGCCATGGTCGCATTGAAACCAAAGTCAGGATGACGACAATGGCGGCATTTGCACGGCTCGTGTGAAAAACTAAGTATGGCATGTATGCTTACGCATAAATAAAATGAAACTTTCTTTATTTCACAGACATTTGATTAGTATCTTTTTAATGCTTTTGATAAGTCTATTCTCTCTCTCTCTCTCTCTCTCTCTCGATTGATATTTGGGGTTTAACGTCCCAAAACCACCATATGGTTATGAGAGAAGCCGTAGTGGAAGGCTCCGGAAATTTAGACCCCCTGGGGTTCTTTAACGTGCACCCAAGTCTGAGCACACGGGCCTACAACATTTCCGCCTCCATAGGAAATGCAGCCGCCGCAGCCGGGATGCGATCCCGTGACTTGCGGATCAGCAGCCGAGTACCTTAGCCACTATCTGCATTTTCGATGGAGGCGAAATTGCTGTAGGCCCCCATCCTGAAAGTTACAGAAACACAGACCACATAACATACGACACATGCCAGATAACCATCGCAGTTCGTTGAAACGCGGTGGCACTAACTTTAGATATCGAAATAAAAACGCCAGGCCTGCGCGGAAGGCTCCGCACAGTAACAACGAAAGCTAAAAGAGCGTCATTTGAGAGCCTTTTCTAAACACTCTTTGGGTAACTACTGCAAGCACACACTTGCTTGATACCCACAAGGGCAGTAACATTAAAATTTTTGGGTAGTAGTTCGGCATTCGCTATGCTATTTTTGATCATTCGTCTGAGAAGCGTGGTATCCGCTGAATACTTGCAAGGAATTTTGTGCCAATTGTCCATGCAGTGGCTGACGAAGATGAGTAATTATGGCTGAAGTGGGTATGTGACACAGTTAATAGGGGAACAAGAACAAGCTTTTGTAGTAGTTTGGTGCATTGCACGGCCCACTCGTTACGCTATTCGCATTGTGCGACGACTAGTTGTTTTCTCGCGGTTTTAAAACGCTTTATAAGTCGTATTAACGTGATTGCTTTCCCGACATCAAGCCTACCTAAGGCAAGATCACCAACAAGTCACAAGCACTGCCTTCTGATCTTGTAATGCTGCTTGTCCTCCATTGTTTATGGTGGGCTAGAATGGGCGGTTACTACTGTGGCCCTGACAGGCGTCCTGCTTACGTACTTTTCCATGAAAGCATTGATCAATACGTTGATACTCATACAACAGTACTTTGTTTCGGAATGGCTTTCCAGGGTTGAACCCTTGGTGAATCTAAAGGATTTTTAGGACCGTAACCCCTAATATTTCCGCGACTGTCTTGTCATCGCTTCTATTGTGTATAATATTGTTCATAGCGATATATATTGATGTTTGTACGGCGTGCAAAGCCGGTATTGAAGGAAACAAAACCGGCGTAGCTCAATGGTAGAATACTGGGCTGGCACCCTGCACACCTGGGTTCGAGCCCAACTGTGTCATTGGTGTTAGTATTTTTTCTAATTTATCGCGTGATGTGGTTACGGACACCGGCGGCGGCGGCGGACAACTGCTCGTGACCCGAATTGTGATCTCATAACAGCTTTCGCTGTAAAATATCCTCCTCACCACACCATGGTAACACGCCAACCTAGTGCAAATTAAGTGGGATAAATTACGTAAACACAAGACATCACGCTTGACAGTTAATAGAGTGATTGTCGTGAAATTTCAAACTGCCCAAGCGTTCAAAACGCGAGCCATACAACTCCTTTTTCGAAGCTTGCCCCGCTGCGGTGGTCTAGTGGCTAAGGTACTCGGCTGCTGACCCGGAGGTCGTGGGATCAAATCCCGGCTGCGGCGGCTGCATTTTCGATGGAGGCGAAAATGCTCAGGCCAGTGTGCTCAGATTTGGGTGCGCGTTTTAAAGAACCCTTGGTGGTCGAAATATCCGGATCCCTCCACTACGGCGTCTCTCATAATCAATGGTGGTGTTGGGACGTTAAACCCCACATATCAATCAAATAAATCAATCTTTTTAGAAGCTTGCTCGCAAGCTTTTTATGCTCGTGCCTTGGCCGGTGGTGGGTTGACTTCTCCGGTGATAAAAAAAAAAGACACAGCTTTGCCGGAAATGTGAAGCAATGAACGCGATAACACCAAATTGGAAGGTCACGCGAAAAATGGCAAGCAGATCGAAACATGCCCCGCGTTTCTTCCGTACAAATGACGCACGAAATGTAATCACAAATACACATGAACGCAACTAACTTATTACAAACGGTACAGAACCTGAAAAATGTGCATAGCCGCTAGATACTGAGCTGGGCCTCAAGAATCTTTCTCGTTGGCTAGGTATACTCGTGCGCATGTTGTCAAGTGCAGTTCGCGACTGTGGCAGAGATGATTGCACAAAATTAGTTTCACCGAAGATGTGAAGCGATGAATGTGATAGCGACAAATTGCAATGTTATTCGAAGTTAGGCTGGCAGTACACTCATTCAGATCCGATCTCACGCAACTCTACAAAACGCTGGTGTAAGAGAACACGGCCGCTCCAGGTACACTCTTGGCACCGTTTTTTGGTGTTGAGAACGCAGCCCGTAGAAGCTCCCACCTGCTGTGGGGGCACAAGGCGCACGCTGTTACCATGAGCCCCCCCCCCCCCCCGCCCCTTGTTCGCTCACGAGATAGCGCCCGCAGACGGCCGCGGCCGGAAAGGAGATGTTCGCTTCGCAGTAAGAGGAGGCGAGGCTATCGCATCCTTACCCGTATATATATACATTCATATACGTGAATGACGGCGGTGGCGGCAGCGATTGTAAAAAACCAGCCGAGAGAGTCTATAAAATAGCTATCGCAATAAAATTTTCTGGGCATATGTGCTTTCTTTCTTTTCGCCGGGAGCTAACGCAGTAAAACTGTTCGTTACCGCTCGGCCGCATGAACACCTCCGAAGCCGAGGCAGCAGCGCGGCGGGCTCGCAACGCATCAGCAACTCGGGATCACCGCCGAGACCCTGCCGTGACAGCCCGGGAAGCCGAAGCGAAGAGGGCTTGCCGTCAAGCGAATCAGGACCTGCGGGCCAGCGAAGCCGTGCGAAACGACTACGGTGTAGAACCACCCTGGATACCAATCGAACCTCGCACGGTCACGCTCACCCTCGGCCGCAAGACAGGCGTTTCCTGCAGACGCAAGCAGTTCCTTCTCCTGCAAGTCAGTGCCATAATGGTACACAAGTCCCAAGGGGGAACGTACTCTTCGGTACGAGTACAGCAAGATGCATCAGCAGACACTCGTGTGGCACTCAGTCGCTGTACCAACATCGACAACTTGTACCTGACCTACGCCAACAGGGAAGGCCACTTCTACCAAGAGACCTTAAACGAACACAAGGACATGCTCGGCGAGTTTCGGCGTCTCGAGCAGCAAAGGTTGCCACGCTAACGCCACGGTCCCTTCGTACCCTGTGAGAAGACATCGACCTCTCGACCAAGTTCACCCTAGCTCTTCTCAACGTGCAGCCTCTCAACGGACACGTTGATCTCGTGGAACATGATCCCGTCCTGACCGCAGTCGATGTGCTATGCTTCATGAATACGTGGAATGTGGGGAAAATGCACAATAATGGATTCGTCCCAGTCGTCTGCATTAAAGAAGCGGAGCGTCTTTCACGTGGTGTACTTTGTAAAATAACGTCTCTTGTGTATATATGATGTATATGGTTCATGAATCATAAAGCAATCGTCTTTGGAGGACCCCTGACAACAAAGGTATTACTTGCGACTTTTTACACGCGAAGCATTTCTTAGCCAACTTCGGCGACTTTGAGCATATCTATCTATCTATCTATCTATCTATCTATCTATCTATCTATCTATCTATCTATCTATCTATCTATCTATCTATCTATCTATCTATCTATCTATCTATCTATCTATCTATCTATCTATCTAGCCGCCTACGACTTTTAGTTCTCCTGGCCGTTCAGAAAATGGCATCGATACCAAAATTGCTATGGCACAACATGACTGTATGACGAGCATAAGCGACAAGTCATAACATGAAAATGACACGTACGTCATGAATGTCATGATTTACATTGCATGGTCTTGCTGCTCTTGCGTTAGTTTCGTTCACATGACATATTGCATGACTTGTATGGTAAGTCATGACTGCATGGCGAACATACGTGACAGACCCTAACGTAGAAATCATGACATGTATGTCCGGTAAGTCATGACTACAAGCGGCGCTCATGGTGCACTCGTGGCCATTTCGCTGGTATCACATATACCAAATTTGGTATTACGGGACGTGAATGGACGACGAATGTATTTGACTGGTGCAAGCATGATAATCATGACATGTGTCTCATGTAAAACATGACTACATGCTACGCTCATAGTGCGCTTGCGGTCATTTCGCCAGCTTCACATATACCAAACTTGGTGTTACGTGCCATCACTTGATGACGAAAATATATGAATGGTGCAAACATGTTAATCACGACATGCGTGTCATGTAAGAACATGACAGCATACCACGCTCATGATGCACTCGTGGCTGTTTTGCTAGCTTAACATATACCATCTTTGGCATCACCTGCCGTGAATGGACGACGAAGGTAAACGACACGTTCAAGTATGATAATCATGCCATGCGTGTCATGTGGAACATGACTATATGCTACGCTCGTAGCGCGCTTGCGGCTGTTTTGCTAGCTTCACATATACCAAAGTTGGTATCACGTGTCATGAAGAGACGACGAAGGTGAATGACACGCCCAAACATGATAATCGTGACATGCATGTGATGTAAAACATGACTAAGTGCTGCGCTCACAGCGTGTTCGCGGCCGTTTCGCCAGCTGAACTTATACCGAATTTGGTATTACTTGACGCGAATGAACGACGAAGGTAAATGACACGTCCAAACATGATAATCATGATACGCGAGTCATGTAAAACATGCCTACATGCTACTCTCATAGCACGCTCACGGCCATTTCGCTAGCGCCATATATACCAAATTTGGTATCACGTGACGTGAATAGACGGCAGAGGTAAATGACACGTCCAAGCATGATGATGACATGCATGTCATGTAAAAGCGCCGCTTCACGGCCGTTTTGCTAGCTTCACGTGTACCAAATTTGGTATCACGTGACGTGAATAAACGATGAAGATAAATGACACGTACAAACATGATAATAATGACATGGAAGTCATGTATGGAATAATTTACGTCCCCCTTGTAACGTTGTGATAATTTTAAAGTGACATATTACCCTCCTCACTCGCGCTTCGCATATCATCGATTCCCACTGTACGTGGGATCCGCCAATTTTTTTTTACAGTTGTTTGTTGCTTTGCGTGTGGTAATGCCGAGATTGAATAGTAATGGCTCTAAGACGTAGTATCATTTATGCTAGCGTCGTTAAATAAGAACGATTTTGCATAGATTCAATACATCTGCCCAAGTACCATAAAAAACAAGCGCTGCACAGCGTGTCAGTGCCTGAAACTATGGCCTCACCGTGGTGGTCTAGTGGCTAAGGTACTAGGCTGCTGACCCGCAGGTCGCGGGTTCGAATCCCGGCTGCGGCGGCTGCATTTCCGATGGAGGCGCAAATGTTGTAGGCCCGTGTGCTCAGATTTGGGTGCACGTTCAAGAACCCCAGGTGTCGAAATTTCCGGAGCCCTCCACTACGGCGTCTCTCATAATCATATGGTGGTTTTGGGACGTTAAACCCCACATATCAATGCCTGAGACTATGCGTGCGCTGAGGCTTTGGTGTCGCTGAACGCGCTGTTTTCAAACAGGGAGACGCGTGGGTGGTCAAGAATCAAACAACGTGGATGCTTTGAACGGGTCTTTCTCAGAAAAAAAGTTTTCCGGGCGTAAGCAGGCAAAACCACCTTCAAAGCAGCCCGACAACAGACCGAGAGGGGGTGACGAACGATAGTCCTCAACGCGGGTACCAGTCGGGGTAATGTGCACACCCCGCAAATGCATTCTGACACTAACGATACTTGGTCGACCTCTGCAACGTCACGCGGAGGCCCCGTGTATGCGTCAAACCAGAGAAAATGTCGATTGCCTCTGAATACTGAAACGAGAACGCACAGTGAATTTAATAGCAAATTAAAATATTTTATAGGCAACGCTCACTAATAATCGGTCAGAAGTACCCGCGTATGCAGGACTCTCAAACAAAGCATCTCAAGTTTCCGAATATGATATCAGAGGCCCTTTAATGGAAAACGAGTCTCCGAGCTCATCGAGGGACGCCCTTCTTGTACTTTGCAAAAGAACATATCTTATATATATATATATATAATGCATATTGTTCATCAAATATATAGACTCAATTCAAATGTAAAAAAATGAACATCGTGTATGTAATATATATAGAACAACGTTGTCAGGATATATGATGGTAGGAGATGTGTACGGAAATTTCACGGGTTACCCCATCATGTCCGAGCAAGCTCTTCTAACATCATTCACTTTGTGGATATGGCGGTGAATTTTTTAGCCTGTCAAAATTATTTTGAAGTTTGTTTGCCTGAAAGGGGCTCATTTAACAACAAATGATCAGTTTGTGTTAATGATACGATCTTTTATTGTGAACTACCAGCAATGTTCAAGCAAAATACTTGTGTACGTACCTCTCATATCTCTGAATGGCCGGTCAGGGTCCATTTGCTGCGTCTGACCAAAGGCGTCGTCACTTTTTGTCCTTTGGAAGCTTAAATACACGGATGCCGCTCACGCTGTTGTTTGAGCAGCTAACTGTCCAACAACAGCCAATTGACCAAACGTGACTTCACGCAAGACCTACAGGCACTGATCAGCAATGGTATAAATGCGGTGCCTTGTTTTCGCGGCTTCGTTAAGTCGAACTCGCGCTGCGGCGCTGCAGTCGACGGAAAGGAGAGAAGGTTTTTATACGTCATGATAAGAGGGCGGTGCTGGGGCGGGGTGCGAAGATAGGTAGCATGAAAAAAATCACCACTCTCTCCCAAAGGGTATATGTAAGGTCTCTGGTCTATACGGCTATGAGCTTGCATAAAACCTCTTGATTGAGGAAAGTAACCTCACTCTCCTATATGCACGTGCGTTTCCTCCTCGATTACCCTCGCCCGCCAGAGGCACGTGTTGCACACGGCACCATTTTTCGCTTTCGGTTGAGGTATCCTCACTTGAGGGATTGAGGGAGAGTTATCATGCACTCCACACACCATTTTTCGACCTTTACATCTTTCCCCAACGGATCACTCCCCCCCCGCTCCCCTGCAGACGTTCCTCAGAAGGCGTGTGATATCAGGGCACTTGCGCACCTTGGTAGAGCAGCTATTGTAGCAAAACGGCGATAGGATCGAGAAGACTGATATTACGTTCAATAAAATACAGATTTATTTAAAAAGCCATGTATATTGGGCATACGAAGTTAAGAGCAATTTTATGGATAGTTTTATGATGCAGACGCTATTTGTGCCACGTGATAACAAGCTTTAATTTATATCTGATAGATATAGTATTTCTGACGGCATGCTCTCTGTGTTTGGATGTTCTCATCTTGAATGTGCACACATGTGCGACACAGATATATAGAGCGTCGCATTTTGCAATTGCTTCGTGAATAGTATCATTCGTCCATTCACGTGTTCATCTTCTCGACGTGATGCAGCCTGGGACAGGTCTTCAAACTGAACAAGACGTCTGCACCGTGTCAGTGTGATCAAGCTGCGTCCACGGTGGCTGATCTGTCACAATGGCAAAATATATTGTAACAATACTGATTGTTGGCCTGGTTGGTACTTGCTTACTGACATGCTTTGGCCGCAAATAACATGCGGATGTGCACCACGTTTTAACGAGGTTAATATTCTAGGTAGAAGTAGACATAAAACTGCACGCGAGTTGATGGAAGCATATTACATTAAGAAGAAAGGTGAAAGTTGTATCAGCGAACCGTCGGTGACGTTGTACTTATCGGAGAAGAGATTGTTCGATAGCTGGATAGCGTAAGGCTGTGTGAAGACTGCGCATGTCTGTATGTTGTTACTTAAGTCTGGATTTGCACCCGGTCTACTTTAGTTGGAAGTGCCACTTTTGCTTATCGTTTAGTGTTTCTTTACTTTGTGTGTGTGTTCTTTTGCGGCCAAAGCATGTCAGTAAACAATGGCAAAAGTTCAGGAAAAACGTTCATCAGAACAATGTATTCACGTTGGTGCAAAATAAAATAGCACTAGGTTTGCTTGTGAAAGGAGACCTATCACAGGTTTCTGGACCTTGACAATAAGTAAACCCCTATAGTAACGTATTATGACAGTTCTCACAAAAATGTCATTACTTTATGTATAGCAGATTTGCAATGGTGGTTTTGATTGGGAAGGGGGGGGGGGGGGTTGAGGGTGTTTGAGGTCTGTTTACTTGAATATAAGTGCACGTTAAAGAACCCCAGGAGGTCAAAACTTCCGGCGCCCTCCCTTATGACGTCTCTCACAATGAGATGGTGGTTTTGGGACGTTGAACCCCAGACATTATAATAATTATAGGCGAAAAACTTATGAGAGCCAAAATCAGAGGGTGATGTCAGCAGGATTATTTTGATGAGCGCGTGAATCGTTGGTTGACCCGTAACCTAATATAGTATCGTATAAAACTTACTCTTAGAATCAATGCTAGTGTACGAATACGCTACGGCGTAGGAAGTCGAGAAAAAAGACATGGTCTAGAGAACAAGAAAGTGGCAATACATGATATTATCCTACGAACCATACACCATTTTACACAATGAAAAGTTTCATTGCCGCAAAAGGCCTACTAAAGATGATGTCACGCACTTAGAGCTTGTTTTTTACAAACAGCGGCTCTATTTTCCTGGAAGCGACACTGCAGGTGCAAGACATGGCAGTTTCCTTTTGAGTAGAGTGCTTTTTGCAAATAATAATCCTATAATAATAATATCTGAGGTTTTAAATTCCAAAATATAAACGATACGATTATGAGAGAAGCCGTAGTAGAGGGCTGCGGAAATTTCGACCACGCAGTGTTCTTCAACGTGCACTGGAATTGCACGGAACACTGGTATCCACGATTTTACCTCCACTGAAATGTGACCACCGTCGCTGGGATCAATCCTGCGACCTTCGGGTTAGCACTCAGTAGCCGAGCACTTTAACCAATGATCGCAGTAGCGGACTTTAGCCAAGAATATTCAATGCAGACATTCGTCAGATTGAGATCGGAGGCGCATGTTCACAGTATTTCAAGTCGCAAATTTTATGAGCTCTATAGCCATATACAGCCCAAAAAGCATTTATACAATAACGGTATAGGTTCATTGATTGATATGTGGGGTTTAACGTCCCAAAACCACCATATGATTATCAGAGACGCCGTAGTGAAGGGCTCCGGAAATTTCGACCACCTGGGGTTCTTTAACGTGCACCCAAATCTGAGCACATGAGCCTACAACATTTTCGCCTCCATCGAAAATGCAGCCGCCGCAGCCGGGATTCGATCCCGCGACCGGCAACGCTATAGGTGCAGTGACCACTGTTCAACGCTTTGTATCACGTAGCACAGGTAAAGGCTTTTTTCGAAGATCTATTGAAAGTACAACGCCTAATAGGAACAACTACAGGGGCTTTACATTCTACATAGAGGCACTCATCAGGTATACCACAGTGAGCGCCGCTGCTATTAATGTCGGTGTCATGCAGGTATTTTCTATTGCGTTCAGCGCCAATCCAAATCATGCTCGATTCACAACAGGTGCTGCTACTGATCAGGTCCTATCGGGATCAAGATCATCGTCATCTGCTCGATGGCATCTGGCTCCCAGATCGCTATTTGATTGACGCTTGTGCCAAATTCAATGCGGATTAGTTCGCACCGTGAAGTAGCGATCATTGCGACTAAGGAATTTGATCCGCATTCACTCCTATGGCGATGCGAAGTACCCGTGTGACATTGTATGGTATAAGAGATAATCTAGTTTATCATTAGTCACTTTATCATTAAACCCCACATATCAATATGTCAAAAACGCGGGGCACTTGACGTTCTAATTTGTTGCTATCGCGTTCATTGCTTTGACTTTGCGTCAAAGCTGTGATTTTTTTTTTTCAAAGCTTTATTCAACCTATTCAATACAGTAATACAATACAACGAAAAAAATGCATATAATACAGAAGGAGATCACAAAGTGAGAACTGTCAGGGGGGCCTCCTAAGATTCCCGTTAGACGGATCCTAGCAATGTCGACAAGATTGATCTAGAAGCTGTATTATCACACGTAATTGATCGCAGCGGAAAACCTATTGTTGCGCATTTCAGACTGAATAACAGGTGTTTACGTGCGAGGTGATCAAGTATTAGCAGACTATTTTGCCTATTGGGGACAACTCCATTTTGATACAACGCACAAAGAGCCAGCGGAGAAAAAAACACGGCCGAGTGGGATGGCAAAATATTTAAAATACAGCATTAGATGATGCTATAAACTGCAATAATTAAGGCGGCTTACTTCACAAAGAAAACTGTTCTTTGTCGGAAGAAAGTTGTTTCGGCCGATATCGGGCAGCTACTGGTCCTTGCGCAAGCCATCGCGCTTACCTTGCGGTATCATGAAAACTGCATAACCATTCACACGCTGCGTGAGCACAGATAATAAAGCGAGCGCTAAGTTCGCTAGGTGGAGCCGTGGGGCGAAATGGCGCGAACGAAAAAGCAAAATACCAGCAAAACGCAAGATCCGCGCTTTTAAGCGTAACCGCTACGGAGACCAATCGTCGCGCACAGAGAGGGGAGGGGAACGGGAGGACGCAAAACAGGTGAGTAGGGAGACCGCATAGAGTGGAGAGAGCCCGGACGCGTGGTGGCGAGTAAAACGAACAACGACACTTCAAGATAAAGGGACTTTAGGTTTGCGAAAAGTAAAGGAGCCATATACAGAGTTACCGCATACATATGGTCTCCCTGTATATGCATTCCCGTATGGAGCGCATTGTAACGTGGTTGCGACGGTGACGAAGGCCGTAGTCGGCATGTTCAAGACCGAAACTTTATCTGAGCGAACTTATACCCGGTAAAAGTACGAAACTCAAAGAGTAGCGATAACGGTGTAGACAGTCGTCGAAACTGGGGAGTTGAATAGCCTGACCCACGCTAAGGCTCGTCTTCATTTAATCGTATACTGTTACTGTGTCCAGCGTAAATTGAGGTGAGCGAGCGTATATAAAAGGCCGTAATCTGTCGCTTCGTGTTTCGCAGAAAAAAAAAACAGGCACACTCTGTCAAAATTTTGGCTATTATACAGGAGTGGCAGTTTTTTTGTGTATCTTTGCCATACCAATGAATTAAGTTAAAAAAAAAGGGGTGAGGACAAGTGTATGCCCAAAAAGCACATGTCCTCGAATCAATATTTTGAAAATTAGTTCTGGAATACGGCGCTGACCAAAAAAAAAGGGGGGGGGGAAGGGGGCGCTGCGCGGAATAGCTAAAGTTTTGGCTGACTGTACATAGGTCCCGAACGGTTAAACTTCATCCCAGTTTTTGTGGTCTGAGGCGACATACATTGGCATGGACAACATTTTGGTGAACGTTCAGTCCTCCCCGGTGGTGTAACGGTTTAGGGTCTTGAACTGCTGACCTGATCGTCGTGGGTTCGATTTTGGCTACGGCGCTCGCGTTTCGATGGAGCCGCAATGGTAGAGTGTACTGTGCGATGTGGGTGCACGTTAAAGCGCACCAGATGGTCGAAATTTCCACAGCCCTCCCCTACAGCGTCCCTCGTAATCGGGGTTTTGGGACGTTAAACCCCATATTATTATTATTATTATTATTATTATTATTATTATTATTATTATTATTATTATTATTATTATTATTATTATTATTATTATTATTATTATTATTATTATTATTATATGAACGTTCGGTTTGTGCGCTTGATCAGGCTGTTAATTCGTATATAATAACAAAGTGAGTGTCGCAGCTTAGGAGCACAAAAACGGAGTAAAGATTCCACATCAGTGATAATTTAGCTACCATGGTCACTTACTATTCGTGAGGTGGCCGATGCCGGAGTATGACTGAATGCAATAAAAACGCTTGACCCTGGCCTGCCCGGAGGATAAGGTATAGCCGCCTCGTCGTACCGCGCCAAGTAGTCCGCACACACAATTATCCACAGGGGTTGTCTCTCGAAGAACGCGGGCAAGGTACGCCGACCTCTTCAAAAAGAAGAACCTGGGGGCCTTCACCGACTGCAGGTGATCGACTGGACTTGAGGTGGGCTAGTAGACTGCGTACAACTCTACATATAGTTAAAAATTGTCTGGTGCATTCTTGGCCAATAGACGCACTCTTTGGTGCGCAGTGTTCGTATGGTTCCCAAGTGACGAGAGGTCGGGTAATCGCGCGTGAGACGCAGAACAGGTTATTGAACGAACGCAGGAACAACCAGCAACTTTTCAGCAACTTGTCAACAAAAGCAACTTGTCAACGATGGGCACCCGTCGTTGACAAGTTGCTTTTGTAACTAGGACCGTTTCGGATGCAAAATCGGTCTTCGTGTAAGGGCTTTTTTGTTGCAGGGAAAGAGCGCTTTCAAGCTTGGGTCTGCGCTGCTCAGCGGCGAAAGTCACGGGAATTGGGAAAGACAGAGGTGACAGAGAAGCTATAAGAAGGTCATAACTATCGACTTCGTTATCCGTCGTGGGTAGCCACATCTTAGAGAGCCAATCCGCATAAGTAAGTGTGCCGACGGCCACTCTTGTGTATACGAAATGGTGAAGACTCAGTAAATACCTCTTGGCGACGAAGGATTGAAATGTCGAAGTATTCGCTGTGCAGTTAACAAACAGTTCAGCTGGCTCAAAGTGGCATCACACTCGGGTGTCTACTGAAATGAACTGCACGTATAGTATTATTCAGAGGATGAATTACATCCGCAAACCTGGATATGAACCAGAGGAAGTACCAGCAGACTCTAAGAGGTTGCTTCACAGATTTCGGTGGCTGGAAAGATTCAACTACCGCTGTTTTCCGCGGGTAATCTCTAATGCCATCTATACCAACGAATGTCCCAACGCAAATATTGGTCGCTGGGCAAAGTGACAGTGTTTCTGATTCAGTGTAAAGCCAACCTTTTCGAAACAGTGAGCACGAGATCTAGGCAAATGTTATGTTCCTGAAACATGCTTCTAAAAATTATGACATCGTCAAGGTAAGAAATACAGATCTGACGTTGTAAACCACGCAAAAAAAATGTCCATAAATCCTTCGTCCCAGGTGTATTGCGTAATCCGAATGGCATTATGCGTTGAATTCATGCAACCCAGCAGGCGTAATCAATGCCGTCTTTTCTTTGTTAGCTGCGTGCATCGGAATTTGCCAGTAACCTGATCTCAGATCAACAAAAGAAAAAGTAGGAAGTGGAATGCAGTCAGCCTATGGCGTCATCGACGCGCGGGAGCGGATAGATGTCTTTCTTGGAAACAGAATTCAGTCAGCGGTAGTCAATGCAGAATCTCCACGTACCATCTTTCTTCTTCAATATAGAATGACGGGAGTGGCCCAGGGACTCACTGATACTTCAATTATTCTTTTTTTAGCATCTCTTGGACTGGCTCATTGATGATCTTGAACTGTGATGGTACCACTCAGTAAAGCTTCTTCCGCATGGGATGTGCCGATTTGGTGTGGACCTGATGACGTGTCCGGGTGCGGAAGTTTAGGCATTTGGCTGCTTTTAGAAAAATCGAACAATTTCGAGTGCTTAGAGAGAACGTCGAGCAGCGAAGGACGTTCGCTTTGGCCAAGTGAGCTCCTGATCGTTTGTTGCGATTGGAAACCTTTTGAACCTTGTGAATCTAAGTGTCCTTTCTGACCTGTAACATCAACAAGCGCAACCAGCGTCATAGATGATTCATGTTTAAAGACTGTGAGTATCATGTCACTTCGCAAAACTACAGGCTCCGTAGAACATGGCATCAAACTAGTCACGGAAACACACATGGCCGAAAAAGAGGAATAACTACAGTGTCCTCGGAGGCAAAAAAAGGTGCATTCATCTCGACAGTAATTGTCTAAGAGCGGAGCAGGGAAGGTATTGTGCACAGAAAGGTACCCACTTCTGTAGTAGTGAACATACACTAACGTAAGAACTCGATACCCAAAATTATGTCTGTGTAGAGCTAGATAACAGAAAATTTTGTGCAAAACCTCGTGCCACACAAGGAGACGTCACAGTACAAACTTCCATTGAATAGAACGCATCACCACTCACACCACGGTATGTCAGACCATTGCTCAGGCAAAACATCACTTTAGAACCAAAAAGGTCTTTATAGTGAACAAGCATAGGTCACTACGCCTACTGTAGGACAAAGGTCTCTCCCATGTCCCGCCAGTAAACTCGGTCCTGTGCTTGCTGCTGCCACGTTATAGCCGCCAACTTCATGATCTCACCTGCCCCATCGAACTTTCTGTCTCCCTTTCAACCGGTTGCCTTCTCTTGGAACGTATACTCCCCATGGCTATATGACGTATCAAATACTGACAATTGGGTGAGTTGCCACGGATGCATGGATGAAGAAGGCGCAACAAAGCAGACGAAAAGGCAAATTATTACATCAACACAAGCGCTTCTGTTCGTGTAATCACATGCCTGTTTTGTTGCGCCGTTTTAAATCATATCTAATACTATCACGTGCATGAACCAAGAAAAAAAAAGTTGCTGGCGGTTCAGCTCTGGCTGACAACGAACTATTATTGACGCCAGCGTTCAAGAGCTGATTTCGCAGAAACTTCAGTGTCGGCGTCGTTGGTTGTGAGCAAAAATCATCATCTTGTCCGAGACCAAAAATTCGAAAAAAAAGTGCAACCTAAATTAAATAATCAAAACCTTTGGTTCGGGTGAGAATCAAACCCAGATCCTCTGTGTGGCAAGCAGCTATTCTACCACAGAGCCACGCCATTGCTTCAAACTTTTTCTAAAAAAGTAAAAAAGCACTATAAGGATGTCATGTGTATGAGGTCGATTTAACGCACAAGTATTGCGCGGTAGAAGCGTAGAATCGCGTCGGGCGTCAAAACATGAAAATAGCATAACAAGTGAGTGTTGTAAAGGCCCGCCCATTACAAAGCACTCAAATATATTTTATCACAATCGGCATCACAGGCATTAACAATGTGAACAGCTGCGTATGTTCGCATGTTGCCTTACGGGCGCGCAGTAGGCCCTTCTTCAATTCGCTGGAAAAAAAAAAGAAGTATGGCGTAGTGGGCATCCGGAAATGTATATTTGCTTGCAGTAGACGGTTTATGGTATTGTTTCAAACGGTAAAAGGGTTGCGCGCTCAAGCGTTAGTTTCCATGTGGCACTGCTGAGGCATCCACCGAGAACTGAAGAAAGGCTACGAAGAGAGAAAGCAGTGCGCACGGGGCTCAATTAATTATGCCATCGCATTCTGCTATTGAAGGCAAAGCTCAAGCGCTTTCTAAGTTTTTCGCCGTTCGAGCCGCTGTACAGGATCGAGTTTCGGTAGCTCACGCATTTCTCGGGGCCTCGGCATGAGCGCCGAGATGGAATTCCCTTTGATATAAGGCCGGTCATGGCATGAGTTTCTTGCCTCCTTTACTGTACATCTACACCTAGTGCTGCTGCTGGCTCTGAGTCATGCTTGCGGAGCGCGTGCACAGGTGCATGATGCCGCAAGCATATGCACGGGGGCGAGAACGGAAGCACGACACATAGATATCACCGTCTCCCAATAGCAGACCGTGGCACTTCATTTGTAGTGTTGTGTACGAGCATGGCGGTATAATGTTAGGGGCAGCAGGGAGCTTTGAGCCCCGCCGCGGTGGTCTAGTGGCTAAGGTACTCGGCTGCTGACCCGCAGGTCGCGGGTTCAAATCCCGGCTGCGATGGCTGCATTTCTGATGGAGGCGGAACTGTTGTAGGCCCGTGTGCTCAGATTTGGGTGCACGTTAAAGAACCCCAGGTGGTCGAAATTTCCGGAGCCCTCCACTACGGCATCTCTCATAATCATATAGCGGTTTTGGAACGTTAAACCCCACATATCAATCAATCAAGCAGGAAGCTATGAATAACTACGTCTAGATGTTTGTAATTCTGAACCCGGCAACACCGTTTGGATTTCTGCAGCTGAAACGTTGTTTCGAGGGGCTCCGTATAAAGTTGAAGTTTGGCCTGCGCGATTGTGATAATTGTTGTGGTTTATCATACCAGAGCCACGACATCGCTACAAGAGACGCCGTAGTGGGGGACTCCGGACATTTTGGCCGTTTGGAGTGCGAGCACCCAAACCTTAGCGCACGGGCCTCTAGCTCTTCTGCTGAGAAGGGGCGACCCTTTACTTAAAACATCTAAAAGGGGCGCCATATCTGCGCCATACCTATACCACGGCCACTGGATGACAAAGCACCGTGCCTATACTCATTCGGGCTTACCCCATAATTTTTTAAGCAGTAGTTTTCAATTGGGAGTCTGCAAAACTCATCATCCAACTAAAAAAAAGAAAAGAAAACGGCATATACTTGTATGCTCATTCACAACGACCCCTTCTGATTTTTGTAGTATGCTTCACCGCATAACGGTTTTGCACTGCAGCGGAGCTGAATTCTGCGTTCCTTTATCGTGGGATTGTTTTAAAGCTTTTGTTGGAATGTCCTACGACATGCGCTTTGTCTAGGCTTGCATATTCGAATAGTAAGCATATTTAGAAGCAGATAGAATGCAGACAATTTGCAGACTGCACAACGAATTGACAAGCTGTAGAAATCGAATTGACGCGGCACTATAGTTTGACCATTCTTTGCCAGCCCCACCGTGGTGGTCTAGTGACTATGGAAGGCCAGCGCTGGATAAGTGGCGCGCCAGAAAAGGGCACCTGGCGGAGAGTCGCAGCACAACTGAGCTGCTCGCGCCCAGGCGACCGGCCGCAGTGAACCACTCGTAGAGCTCGCACGTGCGCCGCTGCCGTGCTTCATTTTGGAATGAACAGTTCGAAAAGCCATTGCACCAGTAATACCGCACTGTGGTTTAGAAAAATAACGTTGTCTGAAGGCTACTCTCACATAAAAAACACTCAAAATGGAGAGAAGCCCTGCAAAGCAGGCTGCATCTATGCATATTGAAGGGACTGTGCTGTGCCATGATGGCAGCTCTCTCGTCCTCATTTATTGGTTGCGTGCTGGGTTTAGACCTAATGCTAGTGCTGGCTGACATGCAGCCATTGATAATTCCGTGCTGCGACGATACCACGCTGCCGAAATCTGCAGTAAAGCACAACAAAACAAGAACAAAGTAGGTGGTAACTGCGTCAATTTTTTTTCTAGCATCGTTTGTACGCCCTGTCAACGGTATGTCTGCACGGGGACGTTGATCAAACTAACTACGGTGCACGTGTGGTGTCGCGCTGCTATTCTTGAGAGCGGCCGCCGCACTTCGACCACGGTGGCCGCACTTCGATGGGGGGGGGGGGGGGGGATATGAAAATAACACCCGTGAACCAAGATATGTGTGCGCATTGGAGAACCCCAGCGGTCACAATCTTGATATGCACACTCCAGCGTACCTCAAAATGATATCTCGTTTAGCACATGAAAGCCTAGCAATTATCAATGTTGAACAGACACCTTCATTTTAAGCCGACACGGGCAAGCGGAAAAACTGAAACTGTGTGTTACGCGAACTTAACAACGAGTAAAAATAGAAGACATTCGTTAATTCTTTAGCAAGGCGTAAATTTCGATATTACTTAGCCACGGCCGTCAGTGAGAAAAACGCTTACCGCATCTACTGACTCCAGAAAGCTAAGCTTCAAGTAGTCCGCTGCTGTGTTCGTAACAAGATCCCTGTCTTTTTCACAAATAAAGTTATTCGGAGGCATCTCGGCGTCGAGTGTTCACCGCGAGAGTATCTTTCAAAACGGCCCGGAGCCGAAGGTGAACGTGGCCCCGCACAAGCCTTGTGGACAAGGCAGCTTTCCTTCACATGCAACTACTTTAAAGAAAGATTACCTGCCTATCGTATCATTCACTTCACGCGGTGGCATAAGATGGAGTTTGGTGGTGGTGGTCAGATGGATGGACGCATGGAAACTTTGTTAGTCCTGCAGTGCACGACTCAACGCATAGTGGGCCAAATCAAAGAAAGCTTTTTTTTGGAAAAATGGCGTTTAAAATCGACTGTTTGGCCCTTGTTTCCACTGGTGGTGGTCTTCGCCACCGAATATATATAGCAGACACGAGCCATTAGGTTTAAAAACAAGCCCAACAGTACTAGACAGGAGAGCGAGAGCAGAATTTAGCTCGCCTGACCGCTCGGATGCAACGCCGCCTCCTCTGTCTACGTCCTCCTTTTCCTGTATACGTCCTCCCTCTTTTTATATATTGCTGCACTTGAATACGCAGCAGTACCGCCAGCGCCCTTTGGTTTTGTTACGGCGATGCGCGCACGCACCACCTCTACCAGCCGCCACTCTCGTCGGCGGGAGCAGCTGAGAAGAATGCGCTCTCACCGCCAATGTGGTCATAGAAACTCCAGCGCTGGTTCCCTTCCGCAGGTTGCGAGATCGAATCCCTGCTGCGGCGGCTGCATTTCCGATGGAGGCGGAAATGCTGTAGGTGCGTGTGGTCAGATTTGGGCGCACGTTAAAGAACCCCAGGTGGTCTAAATTTCCGGAGCCCTCCACTACGGCGTCTCTCATAATCATATAGTGGTTTTGAGACGTTAAACCCCACATATCAATCAAAATCAATCCCTTTTTTTACTCTTACTGCAAACGGTTCCTCATCCTTTCCACCAGCTCACAAGGGGTCTCCGAAACATCCATGAATGAGAAGTTTGAGCTGCCAGTTGAAAATGCCGATGACCACGAAGTTTTTTTACTATATTCGCGGCTTAAGACGCCCGGTGTTTTATTGCAAGAACGGTTTACTTCTCACATTCACCCTCGAAAAGCCTGAGCGGGGGTTCGATTCCCAACCATGGCGGTAGAATTTAGGTGAGAGATAAATGCAAAGAATACCCGCGTGCATATATTTGTATACAACACCCGACTGCAGAGTTTCGACCATCAGGAACCCCTGATGGTCAAAACTATCCCGCACTATACCCTACTTGGGAGTGCTTATGGAGTAAGAATTGGACGTGCCTCGTCAGTCGGTCAGACGGTCAACAAATTTCACTCGGGTCCTAAGGAACAACACAGTTGTAGTTGTGGGTCACGCTTCCATTTGGGCCAAAAGACCACGGTCCTCCACCCATTCGCGGGCCCTTTGGGCAGCCCATAGTTGTTCATGGGGATCTCCACTTTTGAGGGCTTCCTCTAAGTGCTTTTGTTTATTAAAAGAGGCATTTTGTGACGCCGAACAATGACAGAGCATTAAGCGTGCGAGCCATACCTTTATATTACTTAAAGCAATGTAGATTGATGTCCGGAGCAAAGCTATTAAAGCTTCCTCTCGACGGGAAAGATCCCGTTTGTAACCTTCTCAGGGTAGAAGATTGAGGTTTAGTCAGCTTTGGGTCCGGAAGCTAAAATTTCCAGCTTTCAAGCCGATTGTATTACACTATTTCGTAAAAAGAGAGTAATGGGTTGGATTTAAGCTTCCAACAGATTGTCTAGCGTATCTGGACAATCACGGAGTGTGAGACTTTTATTTATATTTTTATTTCAGTATATTGCATATCTTATTGATCCAAGCAGGAGTGGTAATACAGAAAATTATTATCATTCTGTCGAAACTGACGATCACATTAAAAACACAAAAAAATCAGTTCTTTGCTGAATGGTTGTAAACAGTTTCAAAAATACAGTGTTTATATCAAGTGCGAGCATAATACAAAAATGTAATACTCTAACTAGAACAAAAAATATTGCTGATTTCTTGAGCAAAAGATTCTACTATTTCACAGCTCACCGCAGATGATGGTAGACTATTCCAGTATGCTATTGATGATGGAAAAACAGAGTTTTTATGATTGTCATTGTGACTTTTAGGCACCCGTATATTGTCTTGTGATTAGCTCTTGAGGAGTGTCTAAGAGGATGAAAGAGACGCTCTGCTCCAGATATTTTATATAGCTCATCATACAAGTGATACAGAAATTTAAATTTGAAAATTATTCTGCGTTGATCAAGACATCACAGCTCGGCTTTTTTACGCAGAGCTGTAACACTAGTATGCCGGGAATAAATTGAAAACACAAATCCGGTTGCTAAATTTTGAGCTCGCTCAATATTTTTGATGAGAGCGAAAAGCTGATGACTGAGATGCCGGGATATGAAGAAGACGAAGAAAGACGTTGTCATAAAGCTGCGTCACCGCACCTTCACTGGCCGTTGAAGCATGCTCTCGGGGTGTGGCCAAGAATTAAGTAGATTTTGTTGGTTAATTGATCTATCATCGTTTCTTATACTGCAATAGTTGTTTGATCAGTGTTTTTTGTGCAGTTCAGACAAGACAAGATGCCCTTATCTTCGCCAGGGCCAGAGACTTTTCTTTGGTCTGCTTCTACGGATCCAAAGGAGGTGCCAGTGGATCTTTTCTTGCGCAACGGAGTATCATCGGTTCCAGTGGCTCTAGTCCCGAACAATGACGGCATCATTCGGATGAAAAACTCGAAGATCATTCAGGCGGAATTACGGTCAGTGACGGCCCAATACCAGTCCATAACGGAGGTCCGCCAGTTCGGCAGAGGAGGCATACTGTGCTTTTCGCCAGACCAGTACTGTGTCCTAGATCTGCTAAAGTGCTCAACGTTTGCATCCCAGCCGATGAGCGCGTTCACACCTTCTCATTTAGCATGTACCCGAGGTCTAGTGCGTGGCGTCGATGCCAACATGCCACCCTCCAAAGTACTAGAGCTGTTTTCGCCAGCAGGTGCTATTTCAGTCTATCGGTGTGGACGGGGGGTTGATAAGAACAAAATACCAACTGAGTCTGTAATTGTGACCTTTGCGGGATCAGTCCGACCATCAGAAATGAAGGCTTGGCCTTTAATTTACAGAGTAGAGCCGCTCTCTCCTCGTCCGCTCCAATGCATAAAGTGCTGGCGTTATGGTCACACAATGAAAGGTTGTAGGTCAGCGGTCAGGTGTAAGGTATGCGGGGAAGGTCACAATTCTAGCAACTGTCAGAGTGATAAAGTGTTGCCTATGTAACCAAGCTCATGCGGCCGATAGCTCTAGTTGTTCGGCAAAGGTACGTGAACTGCAAATTAAAAAGATAGTAGAACGAAGACGGTGTTCACGGAAGGAAGCAGCACTTGAAATACAAGCACGAACACAAGGCTACGCCGGTGTTACAGCTCGTAATATGCCAACAATGGAAGCTCTCTCTGTCCCCATTGCGGAAGCGATTGAGAAGGCAGTGGAGAAGGCAATTGAGTACATCGCTGGGAATCTTTGTGAGTCCTTGGCCCAGATTCTATCGAGCCAGATGGCTCAAATGTTGGGTACAGCGGAAAACAACCTCAGTGCACCACGTAACATTAGTGACTCCGCGGAGTTTGCAAAGGAGTATGACTCTCCTACGCCACAGCAGGCTACGGAAGCCCTTTACATTCGTGACTCCCCTCAAATTTCAAAGAAGTATGGCTACGATACGCCACAGCAACCTACGGTAGCTGCAGATTCAGTAGAGGAAGGTAGCGTATCTCAATGCGAGCTTACCAGGAAAGTGGAGGACTCGGAAGAAATGGAGATGGATCCCCGATCGCTAAAGCGCTCGAGATCCCCTTTATACAAAAAAGGCATCGCACCTGTCAATTCAAAAACCAAAAAGTACCAGAAGAACACCCTGTCTAAAGCTGATTTTCTTAAAGAAAATATTCTAAACAAGGCCATCGCTGAGGCTATTTTAGAGCAAAAATAGGGTCACTTAGAATCCTTCATTGGAATTGCCCATCAATTCACTCTGCAGCAACTGATATAATATATTTGGCATCGACATTTCCCCCAGATATTATTGCACTGCAAGAAACTTGGCTTTCAATGCATCAGTCTTTTCAATTAAATAGATTCAGATCTTTCCGTCTAGACCGTCCATCGAAAGGTGGAGGTTTGGCATTTTTTATAAATAATAGAATATGTCTCAAAGCAAAAATTGCGTATAAGCTCATGTCACCTGACAGTGAAATTCTCGCCTTAGAAATAACCTTACCACGCTGCATGCCTTTTTGGTGGTGAATGCATACTTTCCTAATGGTGTAATAGATGCTCGATGTTTAGACGCTGCAGTGACTTCTAGTTATCAAAATAAAATTCTAATCGGCGATTTCAATTCTCATCACACGTGCTGGGGTTTCCGAACTGATCAATGCGGTAAGAGATTGTGGGAGTGGACAGCGGATAATAACTTGTGTTGCCTGAATTCAAGAACACCCACTTACATTAGTGATGATAGGTCTCGTTCAGCCTTCGATTTAAGCTTTGTGAGTTCATCACTCACTAGTTTGTCGTGGAGTGCGTGTGATTGTGCAACTAACAGCGATCATTTGCCTATATTATTCGAGATTGCGTGCCAAGTTATAATGTCAGGCTTTCAGAGTCGAGTGTTTATTAATTACACCAAATTTAGGAAAGATTTAGAATCTGCTTTGGCAACTCATTCTGAAGAGCAAGAAGATACAAAAGCCATGAGACTAAGCGCACTGATCAAAAGAACATATAAAAATGCAGAATTCGTTGTGGAATCCGCAAAGAGCACAACTCACAGTTCGTGGTGGAATTCGGACTGTGCCCGGGATTTCCGACGAAGAAAGGCAGCTTGGAAAAAACTTATGTATAACCAGTGCCCTCAAAACTGGTCTGATTACAAGTATCACGCTGCAATTTTTAAACGCACAGTCTTTTTAGCCAAGGAACAGTATAATCGAAAACATTATGATCACCTTTCAAAAGCTTGTAACAAAAAGGCGCTGTTCAGGTTCATGAGATCACGTAAAATGATGCCATCTCAAAATAATATAGGGTTTGAGATTATGTCCTTGGAAGAAACAAAGAAATCCTTAGAAATCATGGCTAAAGGCCTGGAGTGTAAATTTACATCTACTAAGCCTTACGATCCACAAAAACCAGCGTTAACGATTGAAGTTACTGAAGTTACAGAGGAAGAGTTAGCACAAGTGATACAAGGTTTGCCCTCATCAGCTCCTGGTCTGGATAGAATCACAGCTGCTATGATAAAAATATTATTCAAATTATCACCATGTGACCTACTAAACACTGTAAATTATTCGTTAAAGTATGCCTGGATTCCGTATGAGCGGAAATTAGCTAAAATAGTGCCGATACAAAAAAGACAAGGATTCGGATATGTCATAGAAAACATTCGACCCATTTCTCTGACATCTAATATGGTGAAGCTCATCGAAAGAGTGCTCCATAAAAGAATTCTAATATGGATGGAAGAAAATTCGATATTAAATCTAAATAAATTGGCTTCAGAACAGATTGTTCAATCTGGTGTGCACACGCAGATTTAGAAAGCCGCATTCAGCTTGCTCGCAAAAAAAGACAACATGCGGCACTAGTGACATTGGATATAGCTAAGGCATACGATAGTGTAGAACAGTCAGTTTTATTAGACATATTAGAGAGCCACAATCTCCCAAATTATATATTGGTGTGGGTGAGGGAATTATTGAGAGGAAGAGAGTTCTATTGTTTTAAGGATGGATGCACATCGTCAAAGTGCAAACAAACACGTGGTGTCCCCCAAGGCTCTGTATTATAGCCAGTTCTATTTAACATCCTAATGAGCACTACACCGCATTGCCAGGACGTGAAGGTGTTTGTATATGCTGATGATATTGCATTTTTCACGGCACATAGTGACATATATTCTTTATATCAAAATCTACAGAGATATATCAATATGCTGGAGAGATGGCTAGATGCAGTCTGCACGACCTTAAATGTAAATAGGAGTGCAGTATTGATATTCCCGTTATCCGATCCCATCTCGATTTTAATATGTTATAAACAAGAGCCCATTCCGCAGGTGGAATCTCTTAAATATTTGGGAGTAATTTATAATGCCAACCTAAACTGGACTCCCCACATAGAAAGCATGGCATCTAAAGCACAGCGCGCCTTAGGAATTCTTCGTAGACTGAGCAGCCGCCGATATGGTCTACGCAGACGCACAATGGTGATGACATATAAAATATATATGCGACCAATCCTAGAATTTGGGTGCGTATTGTTCTCAGGTGGCCCTGCTTATAAAATAAAGCCTCTGGTTATGCTGGAACGAGAGGCCTTGAGATTGTGTCTAGGACTTCCTAGGTTTGTAACAAACAATGTTTTGTATCAAGAAGCACGATTACCTACATTGCCTTGCCATTTTCGTATCCTAATGGTTCAGACGTTTCTGAAATTTTATAGCTACTGTGCGTCAAGACGATCTGAGTATGATTTTATAAATGACCCCGACACCTTTTTTCAGCCCATTGGCCACGGTTTCGAATACCTCAAATTGCTTTTGTTCAGAAACAACTAGATAGGATAAATGTAAAAATTCGAGATGTGATTGCGGCGCAGGTTACAAATCAAATTTTTAAGATAGAATTCGATGAGATTTTTCCCTCTAGGCACAAATTACAATCCTATAGGGTCTTAAATAGCCGACTGCAGGATTATCTTGCCCACGCAGAAACGAATAATATTATAGCCACAGATGCTTCAGTAATTGATGAAAAGACAGATGTAGGTATATACTCCCATTCGCTTGACTGGTCTTTTTCATTAAGATTACCGGATTTCACCCCAGTTTTTGAAGCTGAACTGTTGGCAATAGTTCTAACGCTGCGAAAGCTACCTTTGAATGCTGCTAACGTGATCATAATCACGGATTCTCTGTCAGTATGTACGTCGATTACGGCGTCAACAAAATCGATGGCCTAAAAGACGCTCCTTATGCTAGTTCCTCTTCAGCTGCAGCTACTGAAATTAGTATGGGTACCCGGTCATTGCGGCTTAGAAGTAAATGAAATCGCTGACTTTCTAGCACGAGCAGCATTGGAAGGGCCAGTACTATCAGTCCTTCCCGAAGTGGCCACTATAACTGCGACAAGATACAGAAAATTTGCGCTTAGTGGAGACGCTATGGAAGCAATATTGTCGACACCAGAATTCACTCATTTAAGATTTCCATGGAAAATTCATTGCTGTCCTACAAGACAGTTGGAAACCATAATAACTAGATTTAGATGTCGTGTCCCCCCGTTAAATTTCTATTCACATAGGGCTGGTCTGGCGATAGCACCACCATGCAACTTTTTTTCAGAATTGGAAACACTAGAGCACTATTTCTTGTCATGTCGCCGATACATATTGCTCAGGAAAAAACTCTTATTCCTCCCATTCGCTAGCCTAGGGCTGAATTTCACTATAGAAAACATACTTTCCTTCGGTGCTTACGATCTGGGCTTCAGCCACGAGAACGTTTTCTATGCAGTTTGCAAGTACCGAAACGAAAGTAAAAGAATTAAGCTTTTAATTGCGTGATTATTATTTGTGCAAAAAAATTCCAACATACACAAGAGCATTGCTTAACCATGCTGATTCCTATTCAATGTAATGAATAATTGTCTTATCTGAACGAGTGACAAACAACTATTGCACTCCTTTCATTCTGCCTAGGGTGTCTTTTCTTTTTTCTTTCTTTTTTCTGGTGGGTGGTTTCGATATTGAAAAAAAATCTTACTGAATTGAGTCATCGATTCTTGGCCGATTCCTCTGAGTGGGTACGAGCCACGGCTGTGGAATCATCATCATCATCATCATAAAGCGGAAGCACTTGCTGAGAAACTGGGGCTGTCCCACGGCCAGCTAGTGGTTAGATGTCGGCCAGCAGCAAGGGAGGAGCCGGCATGTCCGAGTCCGACTGCGACAACCCCGCTCCAGAGGCTTGCGGTGCGGAAAGCCCACAGTCCAGGGCTCTTGCTTCGCCTACGTCCAACTTCAACTCTGCATCGGCGGTGGCTCATCTGTTAACGTGCCTTGTTTGCATCGACTACGTTGTGCCGCCCATCGTGCAGTGCGAGAACGGCCACCTGATGTGCTCGCGGTGCCGAGAGCAGCATGACCACTGCGTGGCCTGCTTAAGCCCCATCAGCAACGTCCGGAACCTGGCCTTGGAGCATGTGGTCAGCATGCGAGTATTCGGGCAAGTATTCCATGCGAGTATTCGGGCAAGGGCTGTCCAGCACTGCTGCCCTAACCGGAGAAGTCCGGACATGACGAGGACTGCCAGTACACGCCATGCCGGTGCCCTGCAGATCCCGAAAGGTGTTGTACGTGGCATTGGAGTTCTGGGATGGAGATGTCGAGGATGAAGGAAGTTGAACTTAACAGAGTGTTTAATTACATCATGTACATGGTGAGCTCTTAGTTTTGGCTCAAGTGTGACAGAACTAAAATCCACCAGTATTTGAATTCTTGGTCTGGAGAAAGGAAGCCTGACAAATCCCAACGTGGAGAGCAGAAGCTTAAACGGACTGTCTACCGCCCTCATTGCTCACCTGTTTTGTGCCGCAATAAAAAGCGTACATTTGAAGTGTTTAACCTTAAAGCGGTTTCTCTGGAAAGTGCGTAGAAAATTTTTAAAACTGAGTTTTTCTGTCCGGGTTATGTCTCCTTATTCGGTGCAATGAATGCCGAAAAGGTGGGTGCCGGTGAAAATCGGAAACTGAAACCGCATGCAGTTTTCGCAGAATTCATCACTTTGGTTATTGATAAAACAATTACCTCAATGGTCATTTTAGGCATGCACAGATTTTTTTTCTTATCATGAGCGGCGGCGGATGCCGTGGTAGCGTTTCTCCGCTGTTTGCATGCAGGCATGCAGGCTAGCGAACACACCGCCGGCAGCGCTACCGGGCGCCTATTTGAAAGCGCGAAAAAAAAAAAGAAAAATTAGTCTCTTGTGCAATACAAAGCTGCTTCAAGTGCATAAAATACAAGTTCAAGTGTAACGTGTTTGTTTTTAAGGAAAATAATTCTACCTGCGACGATTTCTCATCCTACCAATAGAATGTCAAGATTGACCACATTGCCCTGCCGCTGTGGTCTAGTGGCTGAGGTACTAGGCTGCTGACCCGCAGGTCGCGGGATCGAATCCCGGCTGTGGCGGCTACCTTTAAGATGGAGGCAGAAATTTTGTAGGCCCGTGTGCTCAGATTTGGGTGCACGTTAAAAAACCCCAGGTGGTCGAAATTTCCGGAGCCTTCTTCTATGGCGTCTCTGATAATCATAAGGTGGTTTTGGGAATCATGTGGTGGTTTTGGGAATTCCTGTTAGCACTAGCACAGAGAAGCTCCTCGAACCATAACACCCTCAGTGAGGGTTTTATAGTTCGAGGAGCTTCTCTGTGCTAGTGCTAACAGGAATTCCCGGCAAGCGTTTGATGCTGTGTCTTATCAGCGCATCAATTTTTACTTCATCTGAGCGGGACCATATTAGCGCCGATGCGACGTATTTTATGTGACTCATAAATGAACGCATGATATAGCATCAGGCGATTACCCTCACTGAGACCGCCTTTGCGATTCGAGACTCCAGTGATAAACCTGAGCATGTTCCTCGTCTGTGCCTTCACGTGGGAAACAGTTTGACTGTTGCTTCCCTTTGCGTTAAGTATTAGACCTAGAGCACTGACAGAGTTGACTTGTAGGTATCATCTGGCCTATTTCGTGTATAAATTAATGCGAATCTGGTCGAGATGTGTAGAGTATCTTGTGCCTCTGCGATTTCATCTAGAAAGCAGTAGTTCCAGCTTTGGCGAAGACAGATAGCTTTCCGCTTTTTTAGGTACTCTTTGGTATCATCCAGGGCTTTGTGAAGGGCACGCTCCACGGGCCTGTTGGACCACCCACCGCAAAAAACGATGATGTCGTCCGCGTAAAGCGCATGGTTCGTGCCCTAGACTCGAGCTAGCATTTCCTAGAGACCTTTCATCGCTATATTGAATAGGAGGGGTGAGATAATTGCTCTTTGCGGAGTTCTCTTCGCCCCCTAACTTGATCTCTTCGGATCTTAGTTGGCCGATTTTAATAGTGGCTTTGGAACCCCTTAAGAAAGAGCTAACGTACGCATGAAAGTGTTTTCCTGAGTTTAGGTCCGAGATGGATTCGAGAACAAATCTGTCTGTGATGTCGAAAGCTTTGGCGAGATCGAACGCCAGAATACCTCTGATATTCTTGATGTTCACGTCGATGATCTGGCGTTTGATCAATAGCGTAATGTCCTGCGTGAATGGAGAGGGTCTTAAACATACTATGTTAACAGTTCGCGTTCTTCGATATATCCCGTTAATGGTTCGTGCAGTACGGGCTCAGCCAGCTTGCCCACAATACGTAAGCGAGATTGGTAGAGGTTCTTGGCTGTCAGCGCTTTACCTGGTTTCGGGATAAGCACTACAGAGTCCGTCTTCCAGGTGTCTAGGACCCGGCCAGTTTCCAACGTACTGTTGATCGCTTCCGTAAGCTTCTCAAATGATTCCTCATCGAGGTAGCGCAGGAGTTTATCGGAGATGCCATTCGTGGTCCGCGCACCGAGTGCCCGTTCAGCTTCTCTCGTGCCTTTGTGACTTCCGCTTTAGTGATAAGAGCGTCGAGCTGCTCCATGGGTTGAAATCTGTAACCGCGCTTGTATGACCCCAGCTCGAGGATTCGCGCGCTTTCGAAACGTGGCACCGTCTTGAAACTACCGTCGGGCCATACCTCGGCAAAGACGCAGTTCAATTAGCTATGTTATGCGTGGCGGCTACCGACACTTTTCTAGCAACCGTGGGTGTCCACTTTTAAAGCTCATTTTAAAATCACAGCGCTTTGTTTCTTAGAGCTGAGGCCGCTTATCTCCGCGGCGAGTGCGGCGCAGTGTTGGAGTACTGTTCGGTGCCTCTATATAATCACCCACCCGTGAAAAGGGCGTTAGTTTTCACAGCTATCTTAAAGGCCTGAAGCTGAGAAACAAGTGGATAGTCAAGCTCAGAAAGGGAAAGCGCCCTACGCCTTCATCGACTGTGTGCAGCATGCACTTCGCTGACAGTGACTTCTGCTATACTCGCCCTATGCTCCACTTTTCAGTAAGCGGACAGCCGTGTTTCAGCGCCTCGCCAGTACCCCAGCCATTCATCGCACGCATGCAGGCTACAGGCTTAGGCGACTTACACCAGGTCAGGTGCCGTCCCAAAACCTACCGCGGAGGCCCCTAGAGACAGGAAGCTGACGATGCGGCCGCCGAATGGCCTCTGGTAAGCGTGCCTCGTGAGCGCAGCTGAGCGGCGCAGAAGATCTGAAACTACAGCTTTATTTGATTGGTTTACGTAAATATATACGTAGTTTAATGATAAAGACAAGCACGCACCGAGTGCACGGCTTACCATAAATTCATGAATTAAACTTGCTGTCGCTGTTTAGTGCACATTCACTAAAGGTTAATTGTCACATATTCTTTGTGACCCTGTGCTCCGTATAGGTAGTATTCACTTGACGTCATCCGCAAGGTGCACTAGCGTCGTTCCAGAATGCCGCCATTTTGGCGGTCTAGGTGGTTCGATGCATTTAGGGGGCTGCGGTGACACAGTGGAGCTGTCTGTTTTCCTGTTTTCTTGGTGCATCTCTGGACTACAACGAATTTAGGCGTATACGCACGTGAGTCAGATGAACCTACGCAATAGCGCTACCCGAAAAAAGTGCGTCTGTGTGGCGGCGATGACCCACTAGAACGTGAACACACTGAAATCCAACGCGATGTTGAACTGCTTCCTTGGGTCGACTTCATTGAAATATAAAAGATTACCTCGCTATCCTTGCTACATTGTTCACGCGACAAACTTTGTGTCACATGAGCAACTAAAAGCTTGCTAATCCATGGAGGGCCATACCTATTTCACGAGCGGATGGTTGCAACAGCCGAGTGTGAAGGATTTCCCAAATAGCACGATTATATTCGTATATAGCCGGAGAGGTAAACGGACTTCCCTCGTCTACTTGTAATCGCGTTTATGGTGCCGTGCGAGCGTTGTGTCGATACTGTAAATACGGTAATGGAATGTCATGGTAGAAAAATGATCACAGAAATTCTTGCAGTGGCTCTTCTCAACCGCTGAGTATACCGTGCTCATGTGTAGCCAAGTGATCACAGCTGTTTAGGTCCGGCATGAAAGTTCTGCCCTAGCACGGTCGCTGTTGTTGGGAAGGTAAGCCGACTTTCCGTTTATTTCTAATCGCATTTCTTTTCTAGTGCTAGCGCTGGTGAATCTGGTAAACATGGTCAGGGGAAAAAAAAGGGAGGATGCCTCGGTGGTTAATGCGGTGAAACCACTCCATCCTTCGCCATGCTGTAACCTCTGCGGTCTTGTGGCATGATTAAGCAGCTTTGGTGTAAAAAAAGAAACCTACCGAGGCACAATTCTGTTCTTCGGGCTTCGTTTTCACGTGGCTGTTACAGCCAAATACGGCCCAGTTCACCACTGTCGCCGCTGGCTGGCATGCCACAGCACGTACCACCTCTCCGGAAACGCAAATAAACTTGTTCAAAGACTTTCCACGTAATAAACGCGCACCACTTACAAGACACTGCTGCTGCTAAACACTGCTGTATGAGAACTAAGGAGGATGACTTGCACAGTGTGTACGTTCGACACTTCTCTTATGACTCGCGGACACAAGAACGTAGCCCGGTACTGCGCTTAGAAACTTGCGAACGGCCAGACCGCCAAAATGGCATCGCTGCCCGGCGATGCTATTGCCACCTCGGGGATCAAGGTTAAGTGCATACCCCCTGTATACAATCAGCGATAGCTATATGTTATGTTATGATACCCGAGCGACGGCCCTGTGTGGGATTAATACGAACTACTTCATGGTGTACCTCTCATCGAAGGAACATTACTGAGACAAACTGCAGTCATTTGCACCAGCCAGGGCGTGCATTAAGGCGGTACTTTCCCCTTCCCCAGTAACATTAGCGCTTACCCCTCAAGACTCCTCTTACTGAAATACAACACGGGCTTGCGCTCTGCCAGCGCCCATAACTGCAATCCAAGCGCGGTTATCTCAAATTTAGTAATTTGATGCTGCTTTGCATTTCTAGTAGATGCCATGAACGGTCAATTGACTGCCCAAGCAGAAATTTAAACAGCTACTCTGCAGTAATTATCTCATGTGTTCTTTGCGAATGCCAGAGTGGCACAAATTATATATTCTCACCCATATCCTCGTGTTCACTGTCGCTATAGTTACACAGCATAAAAAAATACCAAGGAAAAGGGTAGGCGTGCTTTTCTCTTTAGGATTGTTGTGAAAGCTAACGTACTGTTCAAGGGCGGACACCAAGGCACAGAGCAGCACTTCACCACTGCACAGCACTCAATCGCCACGGAAACTTGGTGTGGTGGTTCGCAAGTTTACATGTTTGCTGGACCAGAGTCGCGATAGTGATGCGATCTTCATCGACGGTATCGGCTGCGCATGCACATTAAACAACGTGGCCTACGTCGTACACCACAGCACCGTCAATGAGACGCCGCGACGTTTCGCTAGCTGTAACTAGATGCTTGTAGATACTGGAGAAAGGCACGCTTATTGAAATTTTGAAACACCCAAACTAATTAGTATCGCATGGTGGAAACTGCAGACTGCGAGCGAGAACACTCAAGTATATTTTCACTTTCTGAGCAGCGATGCGGTCGGAGGCAGCGGCGTGCTCATCGCCCATCTGGGAAGTTTCTTGCTCTTGTCGATTGGGCTGAAACTAAAACAAATTCATAATTGCACTCGAAAACATTTGCTGTGGGCGTTAGTTGACTCTCGCGATGCTCTGCGTTCGACAAAGTTCCTGCTCGAAGCAGACGATCCGCGCCCAGGAGCAGCGGTTGCTGCAGCGTGGTCAAGAGCGGAGTCCAGAAACTGGCGGAACACGTGAGAGGCCGCCACTTCAAGATCTCGGGGCCAATAGGTAGTCCTAGCGCCCGGAGGGGCTTGCGTGGAAGTACCTTTCTGCTAGTCTCCGAGGTATGTCTGTTCTGCTTACTCCTCCTCTTTCACATCGTGATTGGCCTAGCCTCTCACCCCCGTATTTACTAACGCTCACCGACTCGACTTTCACCTTTCACTTGACAGAGTGGAGCTCTGCGCCGCTGCTCGGGTGAAAATGACGCTGCGCTATTCAATAATAGCAGGAACTTGTCCCGGATATGCAGTGACTTGTCCTGCCTAGAGATGACGCTTCCACCGGGTTTCTCAAGTGAAGGTGGAAGCCTACGTAAATCGCCACTGTTAATTGCGCAGATTCTGCCGTGGTTTTTCGCCGTTGTGCCAACAGTAAGCGATTGGATTGAACTGTAATTCTTCGGTGTGCCTCAACACGGCAATGATACGGTGGACTATCAACTTGACAACGCCTACCCTGCGGGAGTAACGTCACCTCTAAACAGTCTTCAAAACGCGCAACCTTTCTGCAATCTCTTCAGCGGGCACGGCGACTGCCTGAGTGACAGCATGCTTATATCGCCAATGCTTTTTGCGCAGATTCTGCCATGGTTTTTCGCCGTTATGCAGACAGCAAACTGGACTCCGCTGCAGTGGTCTAGCGGTTAAGGTACTCGGCTACTGACCCGCAGGTCGCGGGATCGAATCCCGGGTGCGGCGGCTGCATTTTCGATGGAGGCTAAAACGCTGTAGGCCCGTGAGCTCAGATTTTGGTGCACGTTAAAGAACCCCAGGTGGTCCAAATTTGCGGAGCCCTCCACTACGGCATCTCTCATAATCATATGGTGGTTTTGGGACGTTAAACCCCGCATATCAATAAATCAATTATTGTCAGCAAACCATGGATTGAACTGGAATTCCTCAATGTGCCTCAACGTGGCAATGATACGTGGACCATCAACTTGACAACGCCTACCCTGTGGGAGTGACGTCCCTTCTGAACAGTGTACAAAAGGCGCGACCTTTCTGCGATCTCTTCAGTGGGCACGGCGACCGCCTAAGGGGCAGCATGCCTAAATCGCCACTGCTTTTTGTGCATGTTAGTCTATTAGGCAATCTGGCTGGTTATCGTAGCAATGATACATTTTTGCTGATCCTGCTGTGCCCTCAGAAGTGTTTGGAATTTTAACTGGCTGCTGGACAATTTTCATGTTGTTGCTCGTGTCCGGTGACATATAGGAAAACTCAGGGCTGAAGTCTGGTCCGAAAGTTACAGAAGTTTTACAAGCTCTTATTGATAGCAGGAAGAAAGTGTTCGTAAAATGGATACCATAAGAGAGGAAATTGCAGCTGTCAATGGTAAAACTGATAAGTTACAAGATATTCTGACAGTCTTTCAAGACACGAACAAAATGATTCAGACATTGAAATCACTTGTCCAACTGCAGGCATCTAAGTTAATTGAGTATGAAATTAATGTAGGCGTAAAAACCTTTTAGTGTTTCGAATCGCCGAAAGTGGTGACGATACACCAACCAAAGTCTGATAAAAGGTCCTTGACAATATATTTGACAGAACTCTAGGAGTTTCTGTGAGGACGGTAGAAAGAATCCACCGTATTGGTCAGGCAAAACGAAATAAGCCGAAACCCATTATTATGCTGCCCTTGATTTTAACCTTCACCAGGCTATTACGTGCCCTACCAGGGGCAATAACATACTAGACCTCCTGCTAACTTCGAGCCCTGACGACATAAAAACCATTAATACGCTTCCTGGTCTTAGTGACCACAACCTAATCCATATTTGCATCGCCTCCCCGCTTAAAAAGAAATCACCCACACGGAAGGTAATCACGGATTACAAGAGAGCAAATTTTGATGCGATTAATCACGAACTCGCCAACTTCTTAGAAACCTTTAGGAATACGCACCTAAAACGAAGTGTCAACTGTAACTGGGAACTTTTTAAGACTACAATGCTTAACCTCAAAAACAAATACATTCCTTCTACCCTCATTAAATCAGATTCAAACTGCCAATGGTTTAACAAACAGCTAAAATTACTCTGTAACCGAAAGAAACGCTTGTACAGAACGGCCCGCCTAAGCCAAAGTTCAACTGCGTGGGAGCGCTACCGCGCGTGCGCTAATCAGTACTTAACCGAACTAAAAGCTGCAAAAATCAAATTCTTTTCCCATGACCTACTATCAATTCTTCAATCAAATCCCAGCAAATTTTGGCGCATGCTGTCCCCCAAGTCACAATCTAATCGAATAAGCCTCACTAACGCTGACGGAGAACCAATACACGCTGACCAGTGCGCTTCTGCTTTAAATGACCACTTTACGTCTGTGTTTTCCTCTGCCAACACCACTGATACCGTAACACTGCCCGAATCTGCAGCTGTAGCGATGCCAGAAATTGAAATTACCCCAGAAGGAATATTCCTACTCATTAACAATCTTAAAGTTTCATCCTCGGCGGGCTGCGACAGTATTAACAGTAAATTACTAAAAAATACCGTTTCTGTCTCAAGCCAAATACTTTGCCTAATCTTCACACAATCATTACAAACAGGAAACGTCCCAGACGATTGGAAGAAAGCTCAGGTTATTCCCATCTTTAAATCAGGCAACCGCGCAATCCCAGCTAACTACCGACCTATTTCCTTAACCAGCATCCCATCTAAAATGCTCGAACATATTATAGCTTCAAACCTAATGACATATCTGGAATCCATCAAATTTTTCTTCGATCACCAACATGGTTTCCGGAAACAACTATCATGCGAAACACAACTGGCCGAATTCACACATGATATTCTTCACTTCATGGATGAAAATCTTCAAACTGACGCCATATTTTTAGACTTCTCTAAAGCATTCGACCGTGTTCCTCATAACCTCTTACTCTCTAAACTATGCAACCTTGGAATCCCTCCCAACATAATTTTCTGGATAGAAAATTTTCTAAAAAACCGTAAGCAGTTCACCAGCGCTAATGACCACGACTCACCTCTTTCCGACGTAATGTCCGGCGTCCCCCAAGGTGCCTGTCTCTCCCCGCTCCTTTTTCTAATATACATAAATGACTTACCCACCAATGTGCTAACCAAATTAAGACTTTTTGCCGATGACTGCGTTTTATACTCTCCAATCTGTACACCAGACGACAGCATTAAACTTCAACATGATTTAAATTTAATTGTAACTTGGTGTGATAAGTCACTAATGCCGTTAAACCTAACTAAGTGTAAAATTATGTCATTCACCCGCAAAAAGAGCCCAGAAAAATTTACCTATAGCATAAAGTCTGTTCCCATTAGCCCTACCCTATCATACAAATACCTCGGAGTGCATCTGTCATCGTCGCTATCCTGGTAAACCCATATTCAAATAATCTGTTCAGAAGCTTCACGCACTCTCGGATACCTGCGCCGCAACCTAAAATTAGCCTCACCAGACATTAAAAAATTAGCTTATGAAACGTACGTCCGACCGAAACTAGAATATGCTTGCTCAATTTGGCAACCCTCACAATCATATCTAACTAACGATTTAGAAAGGATTCAGAACCGCGCTGCCCGTTTTATTTACTCCCAATACTCTAACGATATCAGCGTTACTGCACTAAAAGAATCATTGAAACTGCCGTCCCTCGAATCTCGTCGTATCATTTCTCGATTGTGTCTGATGCATGCTTTCTATTATCACCCTCAATCACGGCACGTCCTCCTTCAACCATCACACAGAACTTCATCCCGCATAAACCACAGTCACCCTATCGCACCAATAAATGGACACACTTCTGCAATGATTACTTCCTTCTTTCCCAATGGGATAACACTGTGGAATAAACTACCTGATAATATAGTCACGTGTAATAACCGCCAAATTTTCCGCAGTAAGCTAAAATGTCACATGTCGCAATCTAACTGAATGTGCTGTTTTCCCTGCCAATGTTTAAATACTTTTTTTTAACTAATGTATAAACTGTCGTCACTTTTCTCTGGAAGCTTACCTTTGTACCATTACTTTTTTATTTGCATTTGGTAATATTGGCGTTTTACTTTGCATATTGTACCTTTTTTTTTTCATTGTTCTTTGAATGTTTACGTTTTGGAACCCTTCGAGTTTTGTTGAGTTGTTCGACATACCTTGTACGCCGCCCCCCCTTATGTAATGCCTCCGGGCCTTTAAGGTGGAATAAATGAAATGAAATAAAGTTCTTTGTTTCCAGGGAAAATCAGTGTTTTAAAGAATTGATTTAAGCTGAAAGGCACTCGATGTCAACCAAGATTATGCCAAAGAAACAGCAGAAATACGAAGAAAGCTTAGAGAAAGTACAGAATCGAATCGGTCAAAAGGCACGAAAGTCCAGCTCGCCTACGATAAAATGAAAGTAAAAGGCAAAACGTACCCCTGGGACCTCACCTAAGATAAGCGCCTACCTCGTAAGGTTGAAGAAAATAAACTATAGGTAAATATAGGCAGAAAAAGGCTCAGGTCATGAACTTCCCGCCTGACTCGCACGATTCAACAAGTTCACGATCAATGCCCACCTCGTCCGTGACGTCTTAGCTAGGTTTTATTGTTATAAATGCACGCATAACAAGACTATTAGTACTGATCTGAAATATTTGCTGCTTTCATAAACTTCTCATGTGGTCTTCATACCAGAAACTTCGATGCATTGCGCTATACATACTCACGTAATAATTTGCCGTGGATATAAAATCTTCAAAAATGACAAAAATTCACGTGGCGGGGGAGTGTGTATAATAATGAAAGAATCTGTTCATGCGTCCATAATAGACTGTGACATTCCAGAAATCTTTTGGTGTAGGATTACATTTGGAAATGTTGCTTATCTAGTTGGTGCAACATATCACCCACCTTCATCTTCCTGTGACTTTCTAGAACGGTTAAACACATTCTTGTGCACGTACATGGGAACACCCGTCTAATTATGGCTGGGAACTTCAATTTACCGCATATTAATTGCCAGGACCTGGTTTACAATGGCGTTGAAAAGTATAGCGCAGATAAATGACTAAATATGCTTTCTATGATTCTAAATCAAATTTTTCATGAATATAGACGAATAACTTCCACGTCATAATCATTGTTAGATATTGTGTTCCTATCCAACAGTATGCAGCAATATTCGTGTTCAAGTGAGGATGGTATTTCTGAGCATAAAATAAATGTAGTGAATTTGACTGCTAGCATTACGTCCTACAGAAAAAATTGCTATTACAATAACTATAAAACACTATAACAATGCTGACGACACTGCCATTGTAGATTTCTTGGAATTCTCATTTGGCCTTTTCGAGACACACGCACACAAAAAAACAATAGATGAGTTGTGGAATGAATTCAAGGTTATAGTGAAGCATTGCATGGAGCGTTTTGTGCAATCACTTGTGAAAAAATCTAAACAACGCTGACCCTGTATTAACCGTGGTATTATTCATGTGACAAGAACGCGAGACGGCTCCGCAAAAAGAAAAATAGCTCTGACGCATTATCCAGACTTCACTCAGAATTGAGGCCTACTCTGCCGCTAAACAAAAGTAGTTCTTTGATAAAACACTGACTAGATTTTAAAAACTTCCCCACTTAAATGCTGGAGGTATCTCAGCAGTAGATAAGATAAAATTGAAGAAATCGCAAAAGATACAGGAATGTTAACACATGCAGCTGACATTGATGAATATTTTAATGACTTTTTTTCAGTCTGTGTTTACCAAAGATGCAAACACTAATGTGGGTGAGCACTTAGAATATTCTATACGTCAACCAATTGAAGAACTTGTAGTCAAACGGGAAGGAGTCTTTCAACTCCTCCTGAACGTTGACAGGAAGAAATCTTGTGGGCCTGACGAGATCTGTTCAGAATTCCTGAAGCGCTATTACGTAACGGTGATATTTGAAAAATCGCTAAAAACCCATTCCTTACCCTCGGACTGGCGGAGGACAGTTCTCATACCTTTGTACAAAGGAGGTGATCACAGACGTGTAAACAATTACCGCCAAATTTCACTCGCATGCATATTAGTTGTGAAATTTCGGAGCACATCTTCGCAAAACACATTTTACGATTTCTTGAGCAGATTAACTTATTATACTCTTCTCCGCGTGGCTTCCGAGCCGGACTATTGACCGTTACGGAATTAATCGAAGTTGTTTATGATTTTGCGGCAGCTTTAGATAATAAGCAACAAATTTACGTCATTGGTATAGACTTCGCAAAGCCTTTCGATAAATTGACTCACGATAACCTAATATTTGAACTTCAAGAAATTGGTATTGGTGGGACATTAGTGCTTTGGATAAAAAATACTTGAGTGATCGAACACAGTACGCTTAAATGACAGTTCGTCATGTCCACTCCAAATGTTCTCAAATTGCACTTTTTGTGACTGTTAAGATTCGTTTACGAGAACGTTTGTTGAAGAAAACAAATTAATGGATGAATAGAGATTGAACTGATTGGCGCTCGTTTCCATGAGAGGATTTATTTTGTTATCTGTTTTTTTGGTGGGGGGAATCAACCCACAAAAATCGTGAAAGAGATGCGGTTCATCGAAAGAAATAAAGAAATACAGAGGCGCAACGAAAAAAAAAAAAGCCATAGCATGGTGATAGCGAGTGAACCATTTTCTAGGAAACCGTGGCCGTAATCGTTTTGGTCACGCCTGCATTAGCATGATTTACATTCTCCAATAAGAAACTATATTAGCGTTTACGCCAGTGTCTTATGGGTACTTCGGACCGGAATCAGTCAGTCCGGATAGGATTTTTGGGTCGCTATCAACACGCAGTATACGATTGATGTCATTCCTTGTGCAGAGTTTCTCCTCTCACAAGTAACCCGATGACTAGTTTCTTTGACGAAAACGTGAAAACACAGTTCAAATTTATCATTATCTCATGTCTCTGCTATTGGGGTAGATGAGTCACTGTTGGAACCACATAATCGTATTCACATTGCTCAAAGGCCTTTTTCACTTTGGGGACCACTGCGCAAAGCTAATTTCCCGCCGGAAAGACGAACACATGGCTAATTGATCCACCATCCAAAATTGCAATAAGTAAGTGACGCTGTAATTACCTGTGTTGTATACTGGCGCACAAGAACAAAAAAAAATCCGAACACATACGGACACGCCACACGTGGAACTACATTAGATGCAAACGTAAAGCATGTTATCATGTGACAGAAAAACATCCGAATCGTAGAACGCCCCATGAAAACTTTATTTAATTAGCATGTCCCACTTATATGGCTTTTGGAAGAAGCCAATCATTTAATTAGTGGTTGTCGCGGTGTTCCTAAATTTATTATCACCATTTAGAACATTTTCGGCACTACTGTGGCGCGCAAGCTTCCGCAAATAAACCGCCTCCGTTGAAATTTGCGGTGCGCCCGCGGAAGCGTCGGCGAAAAATGGCGCCGCGCGCTTCGAGTACGGCAAGCGGGCTAGGAGAATCGAGGAGAAAACGCGCGCGTAAAAGAGATTGTCGTTACATTCCCAAGATCAAAGGGATTTAGGTTCTTTTCCCTATGACGCAAAACACACGCGAAAGCTAGGTGATGGGTGAGAGCAGAAAAAAGCAAGGGCAGAGGGTGGTGAACGGCTGCATCGAGCGCATCGAGAGTTCGCATGAATAAAATAAAGGAGGCACTAGTTTTGCCAACGTCTCCTTTGTTTATTTCATTGCAAATGCGCCGTCCTCAACGGGAGCCGTCAGTCTACGTTAGTTCAGGGAGTAACAAGAATGATTGATTGATAAGTGGGGTTGAAGGTCCCAAAACCACCATATGATTATGAGAGACGCCGTAGTGGAGGGCTCCGGAAATTTCGACCACCTGGGGTTCTTTAACGTGCACCCAAATCTGAGCACACGAGCCTACACCATTTCCGCCTCCATCGGAAATGCAGCAGCTGCAGCCGGGATTCGATCCCGCGAGCTGCGGGTCAATAGCCGAGTACCTTAGCCACTAACTAGGCCACCGCGGCGGGGCGAGTAACAATAATAACAAGTGCATAATAAACACTGATACCCGTTTTGCACTCCTTCATACCACCATAAAACGTGAAAATAAATGCTACACGCCTCGCATGTTCCCTCTAGCCCAGCCCCGAGTTCTCACAAGGTGAACACGAAACTAGTGCGACAGCCAGGTGAGTGTTGGAGAGCTATGTTTTGATACAGACGAAGGCTATCAGCGAGGCTGAAGGTTCAAGCCACCTCATTGCAGTGTGTCCAAACGTTGTCAAAATTACACTTATATTGAAATGCACTAAATGGGACGCTTTATGCACCGGTGTGTTGCCCGAGTTAATGGAGGAAGCCACGAATAACTCTTATCTTCAGTTTCTGACGGCGATACCAGCATGCGAGCAAGAGCATTGTGAGTGTCATAAATGCGCGCTCGTTTAGCTTTGCTTGTGGTTTGGGTGGTGGCATAGAAGGTTAAGAGCCCGGCAGAAATTGCTGTGGACTTGGGAGATAGCATGCGTTCGCCTCCCATGTGCGGACTTCTTAATGTTCTTCTTTTTGTCGTCTGGTGGCGTTAATTTTGCTGACGTACTTTCGAGACGGAAAGACGTCATGGCAATCTGGGTTGACCCCGACTTAGAAAACTTTCGTACTTAAAAAAAAAAAAGAGAATCTGTCAGACAACGCAGAAGAAGCTCAACGTGTACTATAGTACACGGTGAGCTATAGTATAACTATAGTATACTATAGTATAACGGAAAAGTAGTGTAAAAAAGTAAAAGACGAACTTGTATTTTTCAGGAATATCTCATGAATCAAACCACAGCAAGCACAATTATTTACAATGACGACTGCAGCCACCCAAACGTGTACATATGCACGTTCCATACACCACAACTGAAGTCGAATGTAAAAGCACCATTTCTTGCTTAGTGCTCCGTGTGATCAAGACTTCAGTGCAGCATTCGTAATGTCATTGATTTTTATAAAGTTTTCTTAGTTTGTGTTTGTTTTCAACTGTTGCTGAAACATTCCCGACTAGAAGGCCTTCCATCTGGTCTAACTTATCGTTATTCATATGCATCTTCTGTGCAACGCGATGCCCTAATGTGTGTTATTTATCTCATTTCATCATTGTGCTTTTACCGTCTAGTAAGGTTATAACTGATATTCGAGAAAACCTTTTGCCCTGGAAAATCGACAGCAATAATAAAACGAGGAAGAAGGCTGATTGCCATCAGCCAATCAGTAACACGTCCGAGGTCACACAGATATCAAGGCAAGACGAAAATAGCGACGAATCATTATATCACACTCCACATATTTAAGATTTCATGTGAACAGCCTTCTCATTTATTCATCCATGAAGCAATATCGGCCAATCTCTATTTTAGTAAGAGCTATATATCAAGAAACATCATCATCATCATCGTCGTCGTCATCGTCTTCATCATCATAATCAATGCCCCCAAACGTGTGTCCGCGACCGATCACGCAGCGTTCAGCACCACGTCAAATTTCGCTTTTTTTTTTATAAATTGCTAGGAGAAGACTTTGCACGCGGCTCTACCTACTTTTTTTAAGCTTTGTATGACTTTCAGTGGTCGCGCACAAGTCACCGCCCCGTTATAAGGTAGACGCTTATAGCATCTATAATCGTTACTGTTTTCAGCCACCCGACTGAAAACAGTAAAGAAGACAGGCGGCTTTTGTGCCATATTAAGCATGGCTGATAACTGCTTAAATGCTTCTAGATTTAAAGAAATGTTATTAAAAACTATTTGGGCTATGCTGGCTGCAAGAAACATGCCTCAAACATATCCTTCTTGGTAAGCAGCCGAGAAAAGGAAGGCGATATAGCAGGAAGAAGCCGGGAGTGCGAGCTGTAATGACTATGAATATATCGATCATTTCCTTCTGGCACGCCACTGTATAAAAAATCGAAATAAAAATGTTTCAAAAATTTATTTAAAAAAACTAGGAATTTCACTTCGTACACGAAATATTTTGTACATCGAGCTGCTTCATTAGACTTCAGCGACAGGAACATCTGTGGGGTCTTCTGCTAATTCCTATGAGACAGAAAGAGAATACCTTGCTGAGCCATTGATCAGTTCTCCTTTTTTTTTTTTTTTGCTAACCAAGCGTAAATTTCGAATTTCATTATTACACTGAATTGGCTTGACCTACTGAAGAATTTTGTATTATGATTATGCCTCAGTTATTGTAAAAGTTCTATTACTTCTCTTCTTTGAGTTTTATTTGATACGTTGTGCCGAAATAATCCCGTCCAGTTAAACAAAGTAACCATCCTTTTATAGCCCTCAAAGTCGTGAACTGTTCACTTACATTAACTGCCGGAGGCCGACCTCTCTGCCTTCGAATAAATTCTCACACTGTCCCTCCCTTTAACTGCCAGCTTCTTGGACAATCCCCTTTAGTGGGTAAGAGCCACTAAATAGGAACAAGCAAGCAAGCGCGAGAATTCGGCCCGTGCCTCGAGGAGCCGGAACGCTGACGAGGCACTCGACTCTGGGCCGCGGGCGACGACGGCTGCCGCAGCTCCTGGCTCGACTACCACCTGACGCAGGGCCATGGCTTCGCAGCCCGCCTAGGCTCGCCGGGCGTAGCTAAGAGCGGCCACTATGGAGTAGGAGCTTCAGACGCGGGTAAGCATCCCCGTCGTCTTCGTCAACCGCCATGGCCTATACGCGATCGTGGCCTGGCTGGATGGAGCCATACTGCGTGGTGCCTCTGCCTGGGCTACTGGTTCTAGACATTCGCCATGATAAAACAGAATGCCCAAGAATTACGCAGTTAACATCACCTCCCGGATCAACTCTTCAGACCCGCTCGTTGGTAGCCACGCGAGTACCAACCACCTAAGCAGGAGCTACGCCGGCACGGACCCCATCATGCCCCCATTTCCTGACATTCGGCGAGGATGAGAGCTGGAAACAGACGCCATCGGGGCTTCGTTTCCTGCTATTTGGCGAGGATGAGAGTTTTATATGGATGCAATCAAGGCACCGGTTCATGGTACTCGGCGAAAGGGAGAGTTTCATGTTTGTAGAACGCAGGTCACAGTTTGTGGGAAAGGTTCCATTTTCTTCATGGTCCAGTGTGTTGAGTTCGTCTTCAAGTGATGTCCGTGGTGCAGGCGACCGAAGCTGCAGTACCAGGGCGCGGTTCAGGGCGCCGGCGGCGGCTTCACATCTGCTGCAGTGGCCGCAGCCGTGTCCAGTGCTGCAGCAGTGACCTCCATCATAGCAACGATTACGGGAAAGTGGTACAGTGTTTTTTTTTTTTTTATAGAGCAGCATTATTGCCAATCGACAGAACGCTGCGGCCTGATTTGAATCAGTGCTAAATCGTGCGTCTGTGGCGTTACGCTGGTCTTCGGGAGAGACTTTTTATTTTTCTAGCAACTGTGGAGCAGAGACTCGTATCAATAGCGAAGACTGTGCATTAAGTGATAAGACAGGACTGAAAAACTGTTGCATACGAATTCTTTCAATTTTCTAGTCTGAAGAGGGGCACACACCACCGGTAGTTAATTATGAAGGGCACAGCGGAGAGTAACGATGCTATGGTGCTTAGCCTTTTCTTTTCACATGGTCCCGTTTTTTTATTTGTTTGCACAAAAACGAAGGCAATCAAGTGGGCCCTACGATATGCTTGCTTTCTCAAGTCTTCCTCTTTTCAACTCTACTTTTTATTCAATAAATACTTTTGCATTGCATTCTCGAGTCTTCACTACTTTATCAGTAATTGGTTGATTTAAGCCTGATACATCATCACGTGACATCTAATGCTGGTCACTAAAATAAAAAAACTTGGGACGCAGTCTCTGCTCAAATTTTCTTTGATGCAAGCTGGAGCATCACGCAGATTTCTCATATTCGTATTATTTGCCTATAAGCGAGAACTGACAAAAGTTTGTATGCGGGTACGTAGATGGAACAGACATGGTCAAAGGTGATACTTGTTTTAAGTATATATCAAGCATGGGCGTGTAAATTTGTCGTCACAAAATGCAGAATAGTGAGTGATGTATTTCCTTGGGCGTGCAGTGAATAAATACCATCTCAAGGGTAGCAAGATTGTTGTAATATAGCTGGATGTAAAGAAAATTCGCTTAGCTAACGCTAAGAGCACACGCGAAAGTTGATGCTTTCACGTTTCATTGTGACCATTTTATTTGCTTTAATTTCCATTTGTTAAATGTGAAGAGTTTATAGTGAAACAAAGCCAATTTTACCATTTCTATCCTGTCGGCCATGTCTCGCCGCTCGTGTGGCTGATCCCTTTACCACGCGGAGTTAAATTCGCGTAAGAGGACGTCAGTCTATGACGAACATGATTCGCAGATGATGGTATAAGTGACATGACTTCACTGCCATGTATGTCATAGAATCCATTTCTCCAAAAACGTGTGGCACATAATCGAATACCGTGGCCCGTGATATGCGGGCACGAACAGGAGGTGATTCTGAGTCTGCAATGACTATAGTGGGAAGGAGCGCGTGTCCCAAAAAATGCGGTGCTGGCGTCGGCGGCGTATTCTGGCAGAAAATTTTTGCAAGCAATGAACTAAAATCAGGAATCCAGCTTAAGGCAAACCCAGGCATTCTGCATAGCAGTCAAACATTTTACCGCAGATCCCCACACGTGAATTGCTTCGGAAAAAGACCCAATGTGACCGTTACGTCAGGTCAACGCCACTTTTCGTTGCACTGTTGACTGTCTTACTTTATTGCAAGGTTGTAAACACCACATCTATGACTCGGAAAACTATAGCCAAATGTTGCGCGAATACACCTATGATCGGTACTTATAATACACACATCATCGCACTGTAACGTGTATTTCTTAGCGATGAAACGGATCTATCCGCTATGTCGTGAATGCCAATGCGTTACGTTTTACAATGCGGTACCCTATAGGCGCCAGTTTACTCGCCGTGCTTGGAGTGTTGTTATAAGTCAAGACGTCGGTCTCACTCGCAACGCTTAGTTCCATACTAATATTTCGGCATAAGCCGCTGCTCCCTGACTGCTTTTCCCGAAATTATCATGCTTCCTGTTAAACTTTAGAGGTTACGCTTGCCCCTTCGGAAAATAGAAAAAAATGCACATGAAGCATTGATTTGAAGCAAACTCGAATATGCCTCCCCCAATTGGAGCCCCATCAAGTTTACTTATAAACCTCTTTGGAATCAGTCCAATTTCGGGCTGCATAGTTATACCTCGAACTATTAAATGCGCTTCAGCATACTCTGCCTAGAATAATGTTTCATACTTTTCACTTTTGCATTTGGGCGCAGATTTTTTCGACCGTCCTAATCTATAGCTCTAACTTTTTCCCAACTGCATGGTACACTGTGACAGCCACCCATCCGAACTTCTCACGGCTTGTTCAATTCCAACTGCCTTCAACGCCTCCATAGTTCGACGCTTGCCTCCAATAAATAATTTATTGCTGCAGCCACCGAAGACAGCAATTGCCTTGCTCAAGGTATAACCTTTAAAGACGTGCACAAAAGCTGAGTCTGTATTTAAGTACGCACTTTATTAACTAACTTGAACTAATCACTTTTTGTTTTGTGCACATTTTTATACAATTAGCATTGTGCAGTAAACAATCATGTTTTCACTATGCTCTGTACTCCAGCTTTTGTTATACGACTCCCTTTTTCTGAGTGAAAATATTGGTATATAACTGTGTTGTCTTCCGCATGTTACGCTTTTGGCTTTTGTTACAAGCATTTGCTTATTATATCATTTCACTCTGTACACCCTCTTCTCCCTGCCATTGGTGTTTGGCAGATGCAGCACCTCTTTATGTGAACCCATCACGTTGACGCTTAGCAGCGTATCTCCGTCCCCTTGACTTACGCCCAATATCACACCTTTATCTTTGCTGTAGCTTTAGTTGTTAGAGTATACCAGGACACCACATACGATGAATCGCACGCATAGATAGCAGCAACAAGAGCATAATGAACACTGGTACCCTTTACGCATTTCTTCAAAACACCGCTAAACGGGAAGTGAAATGCTACACGCCTCAAATGTTCTATCATGCCCCTGAGTTTTCACAAGGTGAGCAGGGAACTAGTGCGACAGCCATGTGAGTGTTGGGGAGCAATATTTAAATACGAACGAATAATATCAGCGAGACTGGGGTTAAAGCCGCCTTATCGCGGTGTGTCAAAACGTTGTCAAAATTTTACTTCTATTGGAATTGCACTGAATGGTGCGCTAGTAGCACCGGTGTGTAGCCTGAGGTAATGGAGGAAGTTACACATAACTTCAGTCTTCAGTTTCCAGACTGCGCTACCAACTTGTGAGCAAGAGCACCGTGAGTGTGATAAAGATAAAGGCGTGCTTGTATAGCTTCCCACATTGCTTTGGTGGTGGCGTATATCGTTGAACGCCCGGCGGCATTCAGTGTGGATATGAGAGGTCACGGGTTCTACTCCCAAGAACGGGCTTCTTAACGTTTTTTTTTTTTTGTAGTCTAGTCGCGTTTATTTTGCTCACGTGTTGCGGTTACGGAAATACGCCATTAAATTCTTGGTATACTCTGGAGTAAAACACTTTCGGATTAAAAACAACAAAATCGCAAAAAACTTTCTCTGAGATCCCAGAAGCAGCTCATGTACTAGTATAACGGAAACATAACAGAAAAAAAGGCAAATATGAACTGGCATTTTTCAGCCGTATCTCAAGATCAGACCACTTCGCGAACAATAATTCACAATGACAATTGTAGCCACCCACTATCCGTACGTATGTATGTTCCCTACGCCACAACTGAAGTGGAATGTAAACGGAACATTTCTCGCTTTATGCTTCATGTGATCAAGACTTTCGTGCAGCATTCGAAACGTCATTTATTTCATAAACTTTTCTTGGTTCGTGTTCATTTTCAATTACTGTCTTGTTCGTTCCTGACCAGAAGACTTTCCATCTGGCCAAACCTTATCTTGCTGTCGTTATGCATATGCATCATCTTAGCAACTCAATGCCCTAATATGTGTTATTTATCTCCTTAAAACATTGTACTTTTATCGTCTTGTAAGGTTATAACTGATATTGGAGAAAACATTTTACCCTGAAAAAACGACACCAATAATAAAACGAGAAAGAATAAGGCTGATTGCCATCAGGCAGTCAGTAACACGAAGGCTCTAAATCTTTGCCCTAATGAAATAATTATTTCTGGGGACATCAATTCACATCATTTTTTTTTGTCTTCAAAGAGAGATTTCGTGGTAACCGGCTGTGGAACTGCTCATTAGATAAAAAGTTATCTTGCAAGAACTCTAGTTCCTATACATTTGCTAGAGGACTAACCCGCTCTACAAGCAGTCTCACATTCTCTAGCAGTAGTCTGTTTGTATCTTCGTGGTCGACCATTGATAGTACCACTAATAGTGACCATCTTCCTGCAACTTTTGATATTTTTCGTCCAGTGACATTCACTGCTGAAAAAACCAATACTTTATAATTTACAGCGTGATAAAAAATTACTTCGTTTCAACAATTGGTTCACTGTCTAATGCTTCTGATGAACGAAATACAAAGCAAATTTGCAGTGTTTTAGGAAGAAGAAGAACAAAACTTTATTTGCAAAAAACACTTCGTTGCCGCTAAAACAGGGAAGCGTGGCGTGGTCGGGCCCCTACTTCAAAGTACCGCTGGCTCTCGCACTCCTTTCAGCCCTCCCGACTAGCCTCTCCGCTGGTTCTTAAGGGCCGGCCTGGACAGCAGTACATTGCTCTGCTGTTGTCCTCTTCCTGTTCTTCGGTTTGTGCCGTACATTACCACGTGATGTGGTAGAGCGCGAGTGACTTCTAGAAAAAAGTCGAAATTTTTATTATTCAAAGAAAGATCATACATTCAACCTTTGGTGAAACGCAGATTGTTCTCGAGATTATAAGACAAGGCAATCAGCCTAGAAAAGCTTACTACATAACCAGTGTGCGAAAGATTGGAGCGACTATAAATTCTACGGAATCATAATCAAACACACAGTAACTAGTGCAAAAAATGTGTACGAAACTAAGCAATATATTTTGTATCGAAAGCGAAAAATAGGAGCACGCTTTCAAATTTTTCCGTTGTTGGAAAACCGTTCCTAGCACAAACACAGATTCATCAGTTCAAACTCACGAAGAAACGAAAAAAAAGGCTAAACAATGTAGCAAATGGTCTAGAAAATAGATCGTCATTATCAGATTACCCATATACCTGCGTAATCTGATAGTTTCGAGTTTTTTTTTTTTTACGCACACTAAGTTTCACCACGCAGCATGTTTGCTTGCAGTTTAGTTCACAATTAGCGAAACATGTGTTCAATTTAGTGTCGGCGCATTCAAATATTGTAAAATGAGGAATCGTGAGGTCACGCTCAATCATTGTCTAAAAGTTGCTCACCAAATTCCTCTTCATGTGTTTGCATGTACATTGACCAGTCTGGCCAACGTACTAACACGCGTCTCAGAGAGCATCGACATTGATTGAATGCAGTCCTATCATCTGACATCACATTGTTAGTCATTCAAGTGTTATCACACCTTCAAAATCTCAGCACTTTTGTACCATCACACTAATCAAACAACACGAGAACTCTCGCGCGGGGGCATTTCATATTATGAAGTATGCGGCACTGTGTGCAAGTCTACGTTCTAGATCGTTACAAGCAATTCAACTTTACAAATAAGATGTGAACACGTACGCCCCTTGGTTTTTGAATGCAGGTTTATTTTCAGATATGTTTTTTACACATGCAATAAACTTTCAGTTGCGAGTGATCACCTTTCCGTGTGCTGCTTCTATGTAGGGGCGGATACAGAGGGGGTTAATAAGGGAGATCGCCCCTCCACAAAAGCATGTACGTGTGCCCCCCCCCCCTCCACCAAAGCATCTTCAGTGCTTGCCGTCCACCTGCTATCACCAATTAGACTGCTATAATGGGGCTTTCATCCTATAGTAAAGAAAAATTCATGACCCCTTCCTCTCTTTGCTGTTACTTCAAGCGACCTCCTCCCCTAAAATGAGTGACTGGATCCGCCCCTGCCTGCTTCATTCTTACGCTCTTCTGAAAAATTCCAACCTGTATTCATAGCGCCAATGAAGGTTGATAAACGCTTGTCGTTTGTTACCGATTGTGGGAGCAACGCGTACGCTGCCTAGTGAATGAACCGGGCCGATATCCTTGTCGCAAGCAAAAGAAAAAAAAAGGGACACTGTGCAGCGCAGAAAACGAGAAACCATCCAAGGAAGGACGCTTACCGAGCGATGACTTACACCAAAAATTTTAGTCTTCAAACCACGCATATATACCTATGCAATGGACCGAAAACACAATAATCAAATAGTTGAAGATAAATGAAAAATGAACATTATAAAACCATTCTCATAGGCCCATATCACGTGCAATAAATCAGATAAAAAGACAACTTCATTTATTGAGGAGGCCTTCGGTTGCCCGAACTGGATTTGTCCTTTTTGTATTGGTTAACAAATTAAAATGTATGCGCACGTGTGACGTAGACTGCTGCAACGGCGATGACATTTCGCTAATGCCATCACCGTTAGACACCTTATGTTTTGGTAAGGTTCTCAAAGCTAGAGCTACACGGTAACAAGGTTCATATATATGTTCACTGCAACTTCCCATGTTGCGGCCGGCGCTGGTAGACACGCGGGAGGCGTCCAGACGCGCCGTGCTCAGAAGCAGCTTTTGTACTTGCAGCGCCAGTTGTCACGTGGTCATAGAGGGTACCCTCTATGACCACGTAAAGAAATCATGTAAAGACCAGGTAAAGAAATCATAAAGAATGCCTCGAGGCCTTCTTTATGATTACATGTTGCAGACGGTGAAATACCGGTGGCACTCTGAGAACTCGCCATCGGCGGAGACGGGGCGAGTGCGCCGCCGGCGCAACTCTCACACCGGTTGCCGGCCAGCCTGCCGTGGTCGAGCGAAGCCTACTTCGAACCGCTTCGAAGTTTTGCGGTGCAATAGCTGACGATCGTACTCCGCCTCGTTTGGCGCTCGCCTTGCAGTTAGTCATTTGACAGCTGCCGTCGCAAGGCGCAGAAGACTGTTATTCATCCCAGCAGCCTTTATTTATTGTGAGACACATTCTTTGCCTCGCCTGTGGTCGGTGCTAGCTCGTAGCGTTTGCCACGGCGGCTAGCGCAGTGCGAACTCGATACGATGCCGGCTTGATACCGATGGCATAGTGAGGCCTTCTTATCACTTAGATATTACAGCCAGTGAAATACCGGTGACACTCGGAGAAGCCACTATCGGCGGAGACGGGGTGAGCGCGTCGCCGGCGCAGCTCTCGCACCGGTTGCCGGCCAGCCTGCCGTAGTCGAGCGAAGCCTACTTCAGACCGCTTCGAAGTTTTTGACGGTTAAACTCAAGGAGCAGCCGCTGACGATCGTAACAGCTTACTTTTGCTACCATTAATTTATTCTTTGAAGTTTATTGTTACTCGGCCTTTTGAAGTGCGACATTCATGGCGTTTCGTTGAGGAATCGGACCGATGTGCAGCGTGGTTTAACGCTGCGAAATATATTAATATGTTCACAGTAAATACCAACCGGTCGTTGCAATTCTTCACTGCACTTACAATTTCGTTACCTGTTGACAGATGCTCACACGGTTAGCCACACAAAGCACCTGTGTTTCACACCGACGTACAGACATATGCCCGTACACACACACACACATACACACACACACACACACACACACACACACACAAACACACACACACACACACGCACGCACGTACGCACGTCACGCCCAAAGAAGGTTTTTAAAGATCCCATACGGAGTTTGCAACCACGTTACTTGAAACTCCCTGGGGAATTTAACAAGGTCATGCCATTCATGAACTCTGTCATTAAGCAGGGGGCGTTCCACGACGACATGTGCCGAGTTCCTTTTCTACCAGGGAGTAAATATTTGGGGCAGGGGAGTTTTGTGGGCTCATGTGCTGGAGAAACTCCCATCTCGGCTAACTTTTGCTTGTATACAGTGTATGTTCGACGACAACTTTTCTTGGCATTAGAGCAAAGGGTACGGAGCGAAATCGCGTGCATCATTCCGCCACTGAATGTAGTTCCACAATATCGCCCGTGTTTTCAAGGTGGAATATAAAAGGCATTTTTTTTTCATTTTCTACGTGAAGCTATTTCAGACAGGACGCAGCTCAGAGCAATAAAATATTTGTATTTCCGTAAATTTATTCGTCGTGGCTTCGTGTTTTTGAACATGCTAGAAAGTCCCGCCTTTTTACGTGCACCTCAAACGCTAAGCGGCGTCTGCGTTGACATGAAACGCTGATGACGCGCCCCCGACACTTTGCATAGCGTTAAGCGACGCGCGCCAAGTTGGACTACTTCGCATAGTGCTACATGTGCAAAAGCTCCACACCCGTAGCTTTGCCTTCAGTTCCAAGAAAAGTTGTCGCCGAGTATAGCACCGACGACCAAACACCGCCGTTCACAGAAGTGGAGCTCATTTTTACGTTGCGAATGTGTGCCGGTGAACGGATTAGACAGCAACGGATCGGTCAGTGGGAACGATAATGTCCCACAAAACAGGCTAAGCAAACGAAAGATCGGCGAACACTGGCTGTAGCAATGATCTCACACCAACTAATAACGCACCGGTTCGAATACGTGCAACTAAACATGGCGATTGCGCCAAACTTGCACGTTAGAAGCGGTGCATTTCAATAAAGCGGCCCCATGTCCTGAAAATTTGAAAAACGCATATGGGTCTTTCCTTAGGAGAAAAAAAAACGTCGCTATGCTGGGCTATGACACCAGGAGTGCAAAAGCTGACATCAGAGCATCTGCGGTGCATTTCTTTGGTGGTCACGTATCACAGCCCAGAGCGGAATAGAAAAAAAAAAGAATCGCCGCGAAAGCACTCCGTACAGATGGTTGACCAGTGAAGATCATACTTGCGGCTACAGGCAGTTGCAGAAGCCGCTGCCAAAGCCACTTGAGAAACTCCGGCCGAAAGCGGACGTCGACCACTGCGAACGAGTGCATCGATCCACGCGCCCAGGCGAACGACCCATGCCGATGACCGCATTGAAACACCCAGTTTCCATCACCAAATGCCTGCCTCCAATAAGAAACGGCGGTGCTGCACTATTTGTAGCGTCGTGAGAGCTACATTAGCCGAATTTGAGCCGTTTCCCGTGCTTTAACAAGAGCCGTGCTGCGCATGCGCGAAGAGCTGTGACGTCACACACAACACAGCTAGCACGTGGTAGCCACAACCACGCTCTTCGCCAATCTGCGCATTTTAGAGTAGTGACGTCATAGCTGCGGCAAACGTGTCTAGGAGGTGTTGGGCAGACGCGCTGGCGCCTGCGCGAGCCCAGCTGTTCGCCTCTGTTGCGCAGCTGCACCGGAACTACCTAATAGCGCCTCTCAACCAGAAGGTTAAACGTAATGCGGAAGTACCGGAGCAAATGAAGGAACGTCTAGCACAGCGGCGTCGCCAGGAGGTAGCTCCCGTTACAGAATTAGACTCCGTAGGAAATAGCTCTCATTATATCTACCGTAAATCGAGAAGTTATTTCCAAATTTCTTAATTATGACGTACGACGTGAACGCTCAAACTTTCTTAGCTGCTCACACACACACACACACACACACACATTAAAAATCATTAACCATGATATATCTTGAACCTAGGGTCAGCTGCGCCCAATCAAATTATACGATCAACTTGTAAACTATTTCGCTATTAAAAATCTGTATTTCCAGCTGAATAATATTTCTTTTCTTCTGTATTGCCCCGCCGTGGTGGTCTAGTGGCTAAGGTAATCGGCTGCTGACCCGCAGGTCGCGAGTTCGAATTCCGGCTGCGGCGGCTGCATTTCCGATGGAGGCGGAAATGTTGTAGGCCCGTGTGCTCAGATTTGGGTGCAAGATAAAGAACCCCAGGTAGTCAAAATTTCCGGAGCCCTCCACTACGGCGTCTCTCATAATCATATGGTGGTTTTGGGACGTTAAACCACATATATCAATCAAATCATTTTCTTCTGTATTGTCCTCTCTGGGCAAAGGAAAACGCCCACCAAGGCGATTTGCCTCGAAATGGTAGTCAGCTAACTTATGGCCGATCCCGTAATACATTGATGAATAATTTTCTGTTCTTAATCGTTTTTGGAATAGACAGGAGGATACTGGTCTGTTCTGCAAGTTCTCTCCTCTAGTACAGTCTTGATCAAGTCCTGGCTAGTGCACATCCTGTAGGCGGGATGGGATGCTCCGAAATTCAGAAGAAGTCACGGCTTCAGGAGACCATGCGGCAAGAGTCAGCCGTGACAGCGCGAAAAAGAAAAAGGCGCACCCTCCAAGCACGCCTTATAGGCGGCCGACAGCTGTGAGCGCTTGCGATGCGGTCTGCGCGAACGAAGTCCGTCTTATTCAGCTGCCGTTCATGTCGGGCCATGCCGCGCATGTATCGGTAATACGCATGCGCAAGCAGCGTCAGCCGCACGGGCAACCAATGCTCCAAGGATGTGTACACGGGGCTGAATACGCACGTGTGGAAGGAGGCGAGATCGAGAGTTCGGAGTTATGAGGGAGGGCGACCACCGGAGAGGCCAGCGGTACTGTCGCTGTGACGAAATAAACAATATCACGTGACTAGTCAATGCCATCGTCAGTGCAGCGCGTGCTTCCACCACCGAGTCAGTTCATTTTCTAACTAACCGATTTGTTTATATTCCCGCAGAGCTGGGCGCATTCGAGTGAGCCTTATAGTGAATGAGCCCTTACAAAACGCCGTGGAACCGATACACTTCACTGATAGAACTGAAATCGGTGAAAGAACTCAGCCTTCATCCTCAGACGTGCAGCTCACTCAGCGGCCATTTTTTTGCGTCCATGCATCCGCAAATATTCGGTATATGTATGACGGTACATGTATACTTCGCATATGTAGGCATAGGAGTTTATTGCCTTTATTTACAACATGCTTGAAAGAACGATTCCCGAAGCGTGGAATCTCAGCAACCATTCTGTTCGGCGCTTGTAATTGTATGGTTAAAGGAACGCGTAACGCGGTCTCTACTTCTCGCCCTAGAGTGAGTTTCCGTGCATACGCTAAAACCAAAAAGCAGCGGGATGCATTTTCGATGAAGCCGAGAACGCATCCCAGCATTATATCATGTGCTGCAAGCACTTTCGCGAAAATATTTATTTGATTCCAAAATAATTGATTCGAATATAATAAATGTTTCAAGAAAGTCGCTGACCGATTCGGCCATCATTCTGAATTTTTCAAAGTATTTTTGCAGGCTCCCGCTGATGCTAACTATACTTTGAATTAGTCCTCGCTGCGGACATAAAAAATATCTTTAGGCTCAGAGAAGTTTCGCACAGGGCAAAAGTACATACCTTGGCATTTACGAAATGGTAATATTTTCAAAGGTATTTTTTACTCGGATCGGGGGCCCATTTCTGTCTTTGAGTCAGCAAAATCTTTCCGGCTTTCACTATAAGAATTCGGAGCCGTTTTTTTTTCTTGCTGGCGTTCTCGCTCACCAGAGCACAATGTGGTTGCCCCACTGCGGTGTTCTCTTGATTATGACGCTCGACTGGTAACCCGAACGTTGCGGAATCGAATCCTGGCGGCGGCGGCTGCTGCATTTAAGATGGGGGCGATCATGTTTGGTGCCCCTGTGCTTAGATGTAGGGGCACGTTGAAGAACCCCAGGTGGTCTATATTTCCGGAGCCCTTCACTACGGCATCTCTTATAATCAAATCGGGGTTTTGAGACGTAAAGGCTCTGATATTGTTTTTCTAGAACACATTGCAGTTCAATCTCTTCTGATTATCATGAAAGAACAATTCTGCAAAACTGTTCATTTTGGTGCAAACATCTTGGTTTATCTTTTGCATCAAACAGCAAACCTATTTCAGACGCAGAAAAGACTATCAACACGTGCAATACGCCGGCACCACGAAACATAGAAAGTAGCGTGCACGCGAACACGAATTCGTTGTAGACGCGATGCAAAACGAATGTAAACAAAAGCCCTTTGTATAAGTTAGAAGTGTGATGGTTTGGACTATAGTTGTTATAACATGACGATAGTTATAGCGCGAGAACAGTACGGCGACCTCTTTTCTTCTCTTTGTCTCTTTGTCGTCGTTCTTTTCTCGCACTAAACTATCGTCTTTTTATAAGGTTTCATGAGATTTTGTACCAAGTCAAATAAAAGCCCTCTGCAGGAGAAGAAGTAAAACCGTAATAAGGCATTGTTCATACCAGAGGAATACAAACTTTGCGAAATTTCGAAACCAAGCATGCGTTGTGGTGCAGCCGTTTCATGAGGCTGTTAGATGTGCTATCGAAACCGAAGCAGACATTAAGCGCTTTTCGGTTCCTCACGGAACAAAGTACACGTATAGAATAACTTTACCAGGGTCAAACAGTGGTTCGCACTCACGGGACGGCATTAAGCTCTCCCATAGTAGAGTACGTAATACTCTAAATCGTTACCCACTTTTTCTACACACACGGAAACCAAACAACGTATGCCAAAACAAAAATAAGATTGGAAATGGACAAAACGACTCCATTAATGAGTATATCTTAGCAGGTATCGATTCAGGCTGTTGTATGTTTCGAACACCAACACGTCGTCGTCCTCTTCTTCTTATCACCCCGCATAGAGATAGCCGAATCGCCGCAACATCCACCTCCGGCGACAAAAATGGCCGACACGGCGATTGTTAGCTTGTGTTGGACGAGCCGTAATAAGGCTGCGAATCGCACACAGGCAATACAAGCGAGCATAGGAACACGTTTGCTTTTAATAAGCACAAAAAAATGCACCCACCTTTCCGTAGGGAATGGTGAGAAAATGCGAATATCTTGCGTAGTATCTGTAACGGCGTTTCGCATGTGGGAACCGAGCTTTAGAAGAATAATATATTCTTTTTTTTTTCACTCAGTGCAGCCAATAGCGCTCTTCCATGCGCGTGGCATTTTTCTGTCGCGAGAAACAAGATAAGCGTTTGCATTTCCAGTAGCTAGGTTCCACGGTTGAATAATAAAACACTCGCTGGACGACTCATCGACGCGCCTCAAGTGTCTCACTTTTGGGCGCCTCTTTCAACGAACGCTTCCTACATGCGTTCGTAATCACCTCAGGGCTGTTGCCACCGCCTTCAATACAGCACAAACGAGTTGAGAACGCGCTGCTTTCAGGCTGTGCAGCACAAAGGCTACAAATGCGTCTCAAGCCCACTGAATTGAGGCGGCGTAAAGTAACGTTCAAGTTGTGGAGGTGGGGGCTCTCATTGCTAGGGGATAAGCGCGCGCGCCAGCAGCTGTTGCTATGGGAGAGGGATGTGTATGGATCCGGACGGACGAATAAATACATTCGCATTCAAAATTTCCCTTTTCCAGCTCGTCTCAGAGTTAGCGGCGGCCGCTCAGCGCGTCGAAAATAGGGTGCCTTGATGCCCGCGCGCTCCGCTGAGGGTGAGGACAGCCGCGTCGTCTGCTACGACGGCCGCCATTACGGCTCCTGCCGTAGTGGGGCAGCATGCGAAGCGCATTACCGCTTGCGGTGCTCGCGTATGGTAGGAAAGAAGTACTCGTTGGCGAGCTTTTTTTTTTTTTTTTGGTGCAACTTGGACACCTCTTAGTGCTGTTGTTGCCTAATTGTTAAATGGAACAACGGACGTCATACAAACCGGTGGCCTGTGCTTGTACAATGCGCCAGGGGCTGACATAGACTGAATGAAATGAGCCACGAACTCCCACACCAGAAAGATTCGCGTTAAACCGTTGTCGTCGTTAAGACGGAGGGGCGCATGAACTTTTATTACTACGCTTGCTGAAAGGAATGCAATATTTGGGTCTTTGTGAATCAGCCGAATAGCAAAGGCAGGAATCGCTGTACTTTATATACTTGCGTGTGTGTGTATATATAACACACACACACACACACACACACACACGCACACGCACACACATTATCTGACATTCGGTACCACCTTCCCCTGCCTCACCATTTCATGCACTGTGCAGGCAGCATACCCGAGAGTAACATGCTTTACCAGTGTACCTTTATGAAACGACACCCACGATTTCAGTGAACAGGCCATTTATTTGTGCGCCTTAATGCTGCGTTGTCCCACTAGTGAAAATCAAAGTCAGATACAAGACAAACCAAATGCAGTACGAAATGAAATGTTTAAAAATAAAAAATGCAAGAGTCAAAAGCGTGCCCACGTGAGCCGAAACCTTTTAAGCATACAGCTTATCTTGGCGTGTCCATTTCTCATGAGAGGTTGACGCCGGCACATGTTTTGCTTGCATGTCCATTGCAACTCCCGACTGGAACCTGCCGAAGGTGAATGCGCAGCCTTATTCTTGCGTACCTCTCTGTGAGCAGTCGGTATATACTGTCCTCGTGCTCCGCGCATACACACAAGCTGCGGCGGTGCACCTTGTTTAGGTATGCGGTGAGTGAACGAAGCGGCGACTTCATCGTGACTACTTTGTCTGTGCACCAAGAGTTTATGGCAGCAAAATGCTCCTCATAGTCTATCAAGGCTTTCATAACTCCCTTGCTGGGGTAGATGAGGTTGCCTCCATCTGAAACGTACTCTTTCAGTGCTGTCAGCGAAGCATGCTCGTCGTTGGCAGTTCCAAGGAGAGGATCTTTGCATTTTGCGCACTTCACAGATGTCAAAATTCCCTTCAAAATAAATCCTCCTAGGTAAAAGAGAATACTGCATTCTGTGGACGACAATCCTTCGATGAACAAAATCTCTGAATCATCGATTTCTTGAGCTTCCTTCTCGACGCAGGCTTCCTTCCCCTGGGATAGCAGGTCCACCAGGTACTCCCTGTCATCAAGCTCGTAGCTGGTCGTCCTCGGTGTATGCAAAAATTGGCTTACGCTCACCAGTCTCAGAGCGCACTTGAGATCGTAGGCATTGGAAACCGGCTTCATAAGCCGCACCACAGAAAAGAGGTTCTCTAAGCAGTCCTGCAGGAGCCTGCTCGTAAGAAAAAACTCATAGCCTTCGTCTCTTAAAAGAACGTCTTGGAGGCGAAGTACAACTGTAGTTGATATGAGTACACCTGCTTGCGACGGTTTCCAATGGGATGTGGCACCCATTTTCATAGTTCTGATGGTTTCTATTGCTGTGTGTAATGTATCTAGGGCTTCGGAGTACTTAGCCCTACTTCTCCGACTCAGGGCCAGTGTTGGATGCCGCGAAGACATCAGTGCATACCATTTTGAAATCAGCTCCATGAACCAAGCTGTTGTTTCTGCTTCCTGTTTAAGAACTCCTTCCTTTATAAGGAATCTGATAGCTGGGGGAGCTTCCCGAAAAAGTTGTACAGCGACACCAACCTTCATTTTGGTGAAGTGGCCTGCGCTGGTGTGCATTTCGGATAAGTTTGGGGCTACCTTCAGTTCTCTTTTAGAATCTTCTTCGAGCACAGCCTGAACATATTCCAAGTTGACTTGTGAAGAAGGCAGGCCATGTTTGGCAACTGTGGCCTCACTCAACGTGAAAACTTCTGAGCTCAAGAGCTGGCCTCTGAGGTTCTTCAAGACGTGAGCCGGATCAGCAATGAAAAAAAGTTCCTTCCCGTCCATGCACGGATGAGGTATGGAGCACACCGTGGAAGAATCTCTGTGACTGGAAAAGGCGAATTCCCTCCACATTGCGCGGTTTGCCGAGCCCATGTCACATGTGATTGCGTGAACTCTCAGATATATTTGACTGCACAGCTGTACTAGTTCCAACACATAGTTTTTCAGCAAGCCGCCATCGATGTTTCTTCCGGTAAATTCATATGCAATCACCTGCTTCCATCGCTGGTTAAGTCCGCCCAACATAAATACCAGAGCATGAACCGCAGGCTCTTCAGGCTTCGGAGGAAGAGTTATTCCTCCGAGAAGTGCGTCTTCAGCCCGATCTAGCTCAAACCCCGGCACTATCTCCATTTCATCCAAAAAAAGGACGCAGTCCTTTTCTACATCCTCCATGGTCTCGGCTTTGCATTTCATAACGTCTATCACTTCGTGAAGAACGCCTGGGAGAAACTTCAAATTTTGAATCCTCCGTGCGAGCGTTCTTTTGGATGGGAGAGGATATCCCATTTTTCTCAAAGTTTCATATCCGGTTGTTCCACAAGCAAACTTAATTTGAAGGCCTTGCTTGACAGTGTGCGGAGACCAAGAGTTCCCCAAGCTGCTGCTCCTTGAGAGAGCGCGTACTTGATCGTCGTTGAGAAATTTCATATTTTGCGAAATATTTGTTGCCTCAGTCTCGAGTTTTTGCACTTTTTTCTTGAGACCACTAATGGTGTTCTTGGCTGTGTCATGATGTTGCTGAAGTTCAGAGTACTTTCTTGTAAGGTCAGCAAGCTTCTTCTTCAGTTCTGCTGATTCTGCAGTAGAATTTGATGTCTCACCAGCCGCTGCATTAACTTCTCTTGAATCTGCATCACTAGTGTTCGCTGACAGTTCAACAACGGCGTCGTCAACTTCCATGGTGTCGTGCCCATAACACGATGTTCCTTGCCGTGTAGATTCAGGAACGGCGTGGTTTTGTGGGGTCTCTAGGGTAGTTTTAACTGCAGCTGGATATTGACGCAGACCAGGAGGAGATTTGTTGGTCTCGTTGCTGGAGGGTGCAGGCACAGTTCTTTCTTTTGGTGGCTTTCGTTCCTTAGGCAGTGCTGCAAGCAGAAATGTATGTATTCATGAACATATTCAAGCAATGCCAGTTCATGTCTAGCTTGTTAATTTTACAAATGTAACACATGCAGCAGATACCGGCTTAGTTATTGACGTGAGGAAGACACTTGTCCTTCCCCCGCCCTTTCCACAAGGGATAGGGGAAGGTCTTAAAATACCATAATTAAATTGTGCTCAAAATTTCTCCCCACAATAAATGGCTCTAATTCAAATTGGAGCTTCATATGCCAGAGCTACACGTGTGCGCCGTTGTGGAGGGCTCAACTGACATTCGCTCCCTATGCAGTTTATTGATTATTTGATTGTAGGGCTTAACACGCCAACGCAACGCAGGTAATGAGGCGCACTGTAGTGGGGGCTCGTGCATCGTGGATCTCGTATACATAATGGTTTCCGTTTTCCCCCTTTGTAAATAACATAGCCACTGCACCTGACATCCTAGCAGTACACGACCGTGTGCTAAGTAGCGGAAAACTGTTGTGCAGTGGGTCATGCCTGTAAACACTGAAATCCAGACGTATATACAGTCATGACCAAAAATGCAAACAAGAAATATAAACCACAACACTCAAGTATCGCAATTTTTTTTTTACATGCAAGTCAAAGTGATGCAACGTAATCACAAAAACAAAGTTGGGAAATGTAGCTTTCCAAACGCACTAATAGCGTGCCATTATTTGACCGTCTAATATTAGCAGTATTTTTCGATTTTGCGTGGTCTGGTTCACATTTTTGTGTTCGCATTTCCTAGCTTTGTCCGTGACTGCATTTCCAGAATTTATGCACTAATGTGGACGCAGCATATGAGGACCTATTTGGTGTTAGCTTCGTAGAAATCCCAGGTTCATAGAGTACTTGCAACTGGTGCTGCTTTATGTAATGCAAGAAAAAAGTTCAATCTTACGTTTGAATGTGAACAAAGTTGGGACGGCATTTGGTTTCAACTTCTTCCAGCCATCCGCACGATGTTGCTCATAGTTGTTCTCTTCAAAGTGAGCCTGCAAATAAAACCAGAATTGGAAATTAACACACTGGCAGAAGAAAAACGAATGTCTGTCACTGTCAATAAACAAGATTTCATGTATGCATTCAGTATGATTCGCAGCAGGAACTAGCAGCAACTTTGAAGCACAAAAAGAAGGAAACTAATTGAGCTCACGCGCGCTTTCACGTAAGCCACTTCAGTGAGCGCGATCATAGACCCAGCCTGCTGTTATAATAACCCTTTCAATTTTCGCACTGAAAATCTGTAAGGATTCCTGAATTCATGTGAATAAAATATTAGTCTATTGTGCCGACAAAGGACCAGGTCTGATTTTATAGCGAGCGTTACAAATTTCGTTCTATCGAAAGCTTTGTACCCAAGCCTCCAAGTTCCCAATGCAATCGAATTTATTTGTCAGGTAAAAATGACAACACTCCGTAACAGCGCTTGTTTTGTTCGTCACTGAAGTGTTCCTGATTCCCAAGTATACATACGACGATACACACAAGACGGGCAGAAGTCCGGCCTCGTAATATTACGAGTTTTTCGCAGGAACAGCATGTTTATGTTCAAACGGCTTGATTTCACAAGAGGCGTTCAAATTTCGACCGATCAGTGCCAACGCGTGCACGAATAAACATGGGCAGGCCTCGTAAGCGTTGTGAAATCCCCCTACCACGCACCCGAGCCTATGTTAATTCCCTGCGAGGCCATATGCGCGCATTTCACGTCCAATTTCCTCTTATGTGAATTACGTGAACTCTACGTGCCGTACTCTTGAAGTTCGGCAGCAGTCAGGCGCCGTCAGATTTCCGTACTCGCTCGCCGGCACGCGGCCTGAACTCGCTCCCCGTTTTCTGCCCTTGCATATAATTTTCTCCCTCCTCCACTTTCTAAATTCTCATCTGTTTAACTACACCTCCTGCGTCCCCATCTCTTGCCTACTTTTCGTTCAGCTCAACTCCGCCAGCACCCGGTCGACGCGTACGCTGTCGGGGCGAGTTGGCGAGCGAGTACGGCAATTTCACGAAGTCTGTCTTCGGGCTGCGAGGCGGACGGTCACGACAGCGGCAGCCGGTCTCGCGAGCAAAATAGCTGCGAAGCGCAGTGCACGAAATTAACAGCCTCGGGTAGGGGGTGGGAAGGATTTCACAACGCTGCTGCCAAGGCAACACTTTCCCGTGCAAGGGCACTGAAACTAGTCGCAATTCCTATGAATGTAGTAGCACACTCGAGGCCCTTGAACCAGCATGAAATGTTATCGACACGGGGGCTTCCGAAGCCCCCGTACTTGACGCATTTTCTTAAAGCGTGATCTTTTAACACGAGCACGCCGCACAGTACCCTGCACGACGTTTGGCTGTCCTGCGTTTACATTGCGCACCTAAATAAAAAACAACGGCGCCCTAAATAATGCTGACCAGTCAGAATACGACGCACTAAAAAAAAATGTTTACTTACGCTGCATACGTGCGACGTATTAGTCGGTTGCCACTTGTCTCGTTTGATTTTAACGGTCCAAAGAAGCCTTCTTTTTGGGTCTCTTGGAAACCGGTACAACTTCCATCCGTTTCTCGAGTGATTCGAGCACTGCGGCACGCAGCAGCCGGGCATGGTGATGCGGAGATGGGTGCATAAAACTGTAAGGGAATGAACACTGCCCAACAACACCTCACACGCCAAGCACGAACGACCGGCCGGAGGCGCCAAAATGGCGGTCGCGCTGGCGCCGAAGCCGAGGCGGCGGCATCTGCCCTTGCAAAAGCTGACACCACTCTAAGCGGGGGCGCGCGCATCGAGGCACTCTAGTCGAAAATCGGCTCGCGCGCCCCGTCGTGGTGGTCGGGCGAGACTGGTATCACAACAAATGCGTTCAGGGCGGAGCTTCGCCTTGATGACGTAACCATCTTTTTTTTTTCTCTGTGTTAGCATGCTGCTCACCCTACCCGTTTATTTTTTTTTTGTCTCTCTCTCTTTCTCTCAGTTTCGCTTTGGTGGCGCAAGCACCATTTGTTTACGGTGTCCGTGCGGTGATTGCGGCTTGTTCTGCTCTGTCGGTCTGTTCTGTTCGCGGCGTGCGCTGTTGTGTTTCGCTTGTGGCCGGAAGTGTGATGCAACAATGCACGAACCTAACATCAACACCTAGTCCTGTCAACAGCGGCGGCACCTGCTTTCTTCATGGTGGTCCTGGATATAGCGGAAAAGGTTCGGGTCACGGCATCCGCTGCCATCAGCCGAAGCTAAGGAAGAGATGGCCATATCTTTAGCAGTACTCTACAGTGGTGCGAACGACACCCTGATTATTAGAGATTCTAAATCAGCGATTCGCAGCTATATTAAAGGCTGCGTGTCCGAGGAGATGGCTCGCATGCTTAACGCCAGGGCTGGGTACTTCGCATCAGGGAACATTTCTGACGAGGCCCTTAAGTAGTTTCCCTCGCACATGGGTGACATTGCAACTATTAACACACACAGCCGTAAAACCAGCAATTGATATATTTGTGGGGTTGAACGTCCCGAAACCACCATAAGATTATGAGAGACGCCGTAGCGGAGGGCTCCGCAAATTTCGACCACCTGGGGTTCTTTAACGTGCACCCAAATCTGAGCACACGGGCCTACAACATTTCCGCCTCCACCGGAAATGCTGCCGCCACAGCCGGGATTTGATCCCCCGTAAAACCAGCAGCCACACTGCCAACAGCCAAAGACTCAATGGCATCCCGCCCAGCCATAACGAGCACGCCAACCTCGTCGCGAGGCAACTTAGCTGCCGCGACGCAGCCACCACCGTGATTAGGAGGAGCACCGGTGGAGGCAAGGCGTTGGCCACAGACAGCGCCACCACCGACGTTACCAACACCACACCACCTCCACCACCGTTGTTGCAGCAACTGCAATGGGTGCAGAAGAAGCAAGGCAACAGAGGTGTGCCGACTGCTATGCAGAAAAGTTTCCTGCCACGTACCACGACGTCCTTGGGCACTATAGGAAAGACTGGAAGAAATTTCCGCCACCCCACGTGCGCCTGAACAGGTCGAAGGTGGTGGACTTAAGAAGGCTGCAGGCGGGCACGTTCACGAACCCCTACCATCTCCGCCGCCTGTGGCCCACGCTGCACCCGTCGCCTGGCTGCCCTTGGTGCGCGCATGAACGGGCCGATATGGCACATATATTTTGGCAATGCGCAAGAAACGAAGATAGGCCACGAGAAAGGACGACGTCGATTGAGGGACCGCCCCGCCGCGGTGGTCTAGTGGCTAAGGTGCTCGGCTGCTGACCCGCAGGTCGCGGGATCAAATCCCGGCTGTGACGGCTGCATTTCCGATGGAGGCGGAAATGTTGTAGGCCCGTGTACTCAGATTTGGGTGCACGTTAAAGAACCCCAGGTGCTCGAAATTTCCGGAGCCCTCCACTACGGCGTCTCTCATAATCATACAGTGGTTTTGGGACGTTAAACCCCACAAATCCAATCGATTGAGGGACCCTCCGAAGTGGAGCGCCTTGATGAGCGATAACAAGCCGCTCTTTTCAGCGAGGCCCCCAAAGAGCGATTGTGGGCCGTCCAGCGGGCCAGGGCTGTGGCCCGTATATCAGAAGATGTTCCTAGAACGGTGTGTCCTTGGCAGCCTAGCCCCGGGCACAGCAACAACCATTAAAAAAATAAAGTTCATTCAACTCGACTCAACTTGCATGCGCGCATCTACTCATGACTGAAACAAAAAAAAGGTAGAGTTCCAAATACATTTATCAGAATTTCTGAAGTTCAGAGCGACGCTTCACTCAAAAAGACGTGAATCGGTGCCGTGAAAACTCTGAACCGGTGACCAGAACAACGATAATCCGATCTTCAAAACGCGAAATCATTTCTGCAGCTCTAAACCTGCAACTGAAAACATGCTGTTTTGCCGTGTTGAGTCTCTGGTTGAAATTTCTACTGCGTTTTTTAATGCTATGTCAATGGGCATAGCGACACATTGAGAAGCAAGCGATTCATCGTTACATTTACACGGCCTGTTCAGGTCGCTCATTGTCCGCACAGCATACCTATATTTGTTGACAGTGAAAGACATTTCATTAAGCTCATCGTCTGACTTCAGCTAGCTGTGCGAGTAGCCGTCTTCACGACAACGCATGCCGCGAACCGCAGACAGAATATGCTGCACGCACGCGGCGCACGAACGGCGCTTGCGCCACCAAACCGAGAGGTGAGAGAGGGGAAGAAAAGAAAACTAGAAGTGTGAGCACCACGCCACGAAGGAAAAAAAAATAAATGATGCCCACGTCATCGAGGCGAAGCTCCGCCCTTCACGGATTTGTTTTGAAGGCAGTCTCACCCCAACCCGTGGTGGTCTAGTGGTTGAGGTACTCATCTGTTGACCCGTTGGTCGCAGGATCGAACATCGGCTGCGGCGGCTGCAGTTTCGACGGGGGCGAAAATTCGGTAGGCCCGCGTGCTCAGGTTTGGGTGCACGTTAAAGAACTCCAGGTAGTCGAAATTGTTGGAGCCCTCCACTACGGCGTCTCTCGTAATCATAGGGTGGTTTTGGGACGTTAAACCCCACATATCAATTAATCAATCATGTCTAATAAAAAACATTCCAGTAATACTGGTGAAAGTAGCAGGCCACACAAACCACCGTTGTGAAGAGTAATGTTTTGCTGCGAAAAAGTTCAAGATACTCCCACGAAAGGTCAAGCGAATTTAACCAATGCCTCAGCATCCCCCCGTTCCCTTCGACCACTTGATACCACTCTGAAAACTATAGGGCAAGGTGTTGCCGTGAATCCTTCACGGCAGTCAACCCTGATCTACACGTTACCGTCTCGGCCGCGCACCTTCCGCGCAAAATCATGAGACAGGTGTGCGCCATCACGCTTGGATAAGTAAGCATAAATATTCCGCAATGTGAGAATGCTTCATTTTACAGATTACTAGATTTGCATAACAACTCACCTTTTACTAGAGCGACTCTTCACGCAGTGCGCTCATTACACCATGCGCACGCGCTCCGTCGAAAGTGCACGGCGCGGCGTTGACCATTCGTTGGCTCGCTAAAAATCTTATTTGGCAAACACTCTAGATCTTTTCGTAGCTAATGCAAACACAACCGATGCTTGCGAAGCGAGAAGAGCCACGTCAGAACAGCCTTAATCACATCGCACAGCTGGTACCCCGTGATGTCATCGGATACTTCGCAGAAAGATTCCGGCTGATGGCGCCATAGTACACATGCAGGAGCACTTTCGAACCAGTGAGCTGCAGGGGTCGACCGGTCGACGGTATGTCGCGACCACATAAGACGCTTAGGCGTTGTGCTACAGTGTAATGATGAAGCTCAAAAAAATTGGCAGCATATCCACAGAGTCAATGATGGAGAGTGGGACGAAGCATTCATCTATCCATTCGTTCTTGCTTCCGTCCGTCCATGCGTACATCTGTGTGACCGTCCATGCGTCCATCCGCCCGTCTGTGCGTGCGCCTGTTCGTGCGTGCGTCCCTGCGTAAGTCCATGCATCCGCCCCTGCGTCCGTTCATGCGTCCATCTATGCATCTGGCTGTGTGTCCGTTTGTCCATCTATTCAACACTCCAAGTACCACCATCTCGCATCTTTTCATTATATATTCCCCATCTAGAAGCACCGCCATCTAGCGGACATTCCAAGGACTAAACGAGAGGTGGCACACGCACACTTTCTTACGGCTTGCGCTTCGGGTCTACTTCCCATCTTTAACCACCTCGAGTTCTTGGTATATACTAGTTCACTGTATTCATGGCACTGCGGCCCAAAGCTCACTAAACCTTTCTAAAACCAGGGAGGTTACGCCCAGCGAGTATAACGTAGCAGCCTTTTCCTGTCAGATAGTGCTCAATGTGCATGCCAATGGCTGCTAATGGGAAATGAGAGACAGGAGAATTCGGCTTTTACTTTCTTACGGTTTGCGCTTCGTATCTACTTCGCACCTTTAACCACCTCGAGCTCATTCATGGAATATACTAGTTCATTGTATTCATGGCACTTCGGCTCAGCACTCGCTAAAGAAAGGTTTCTAAAGCTAAGGAGGTTACACCCAGCGAGTATAACGTAGCAACCCTTTCTTGTCAGATAGTGCTCAATGTACATGCAATTGGCTGCTAATAGGGATCGCAGCGTGCGCGTTAACTAAAAGCCGAATGCCCCTGTCTCTTATTTTTCATTAGCAGGCATAGGCACGTACATTGAACACTATTTTTCATTGTTCAATAAAGCACAGAAGAAATCTCTCACCGGCACCACCTTAGAGGTCAGAATGTTATACTTGTTACATACTACAACGGCTACGAGAGACGAACGGGTGTCGATATAAGGAGTTTCGCCCCTAAATGTCCTAGCGACGTATGCTAGTGCAAGTGGCCTGTTTCGAATGGTCTAGAGGAGGTCGACCAACTCGGGTGATAGTGACTCTTAGACGACTACTGCAACGGATGATCGCGGAATGGTGTTATCTTGATATGCTCACGCTCTGCACTTAATCTTTCTCCCATATTCCAAAACTGCGGCCCAGAGCCGACCTCTTCTTTGAAATAAAGGTTGCATTTTTTTCATTCTCAATGTTGCCATCGTGCTTTGGGCTGCGCATGCCGTGCTTGCACACATGGTACTCTTGGATGTGTAACAGGTACCTCTCTCTAATAAAAAGTAACTGTCGTGAAAGGAAATTATGCCTATTAGAAGATCAGACCATCTGACCACCACTGTGTCATGTACGGGTGCACGAACAATCAGCGCAAGAGGAACAATTCGAGTGAAATCGTGTTTTTGCAGCACTATGCGCCACGCGATGAGGGCAGGTATACATGTTCGTGCTTCATCGCCCGTCGTCGCCTGAATTGCGAAGGCAGTGGGTGTCGTCAGTAAATCAAAAGAACCTGCACGTGTCGCAATCATCACGTCCTGTTCACGGCACTTTGTCGGCAGCAAGAAAACCAACAAAAACAACGTTCCTGAGCTGCATCATGGATACTAAAAAAGGTATACAAAGTGAGTTACAGTTGTCTAGAGAAAGCAGCCGGCCGCTCTAGCTGCCATTTGCTGCAAAAGTATGCAAAAGACTGATGCTGTATAATCAGCTAACGTATACTTATACCACATGTGCTCTTTTGCTATAATTCAAGCATGACCAGAACTTGTAGCTAACGTGAAGTAGCAGCTGTGCAAAACAGCGTCCATAACCACGCACTCCACTGGTGCTATAATACACTGTAAACAGAAATAAGCCGAGGTGGGAGTGAATGACATCGTACTTCAGCGCACGCCCCGATGGCAGTTTTATAAACACCATCCGGAGGGGGTTTTTGCATGGTGCCAGGGGGGTTCTTATTTACATCCATCGCGGAACCTTTTCAGGTCAGTATGAAAGTAAATTTTTTGCATCCACCGAGAAAAAAAATTACGTCAACAGCCGTACCATGCGCAAGCGTAACATTAATTGCATCACCTTCGACGCACACAACAACGATTACCGTACACAAACATGCTCCCAACGTTCCCGTAATATTACAACACTCACACTCACCACAGCTCTCCACGCGCAGTGCACACCTACCTGTCAGTCACCGGGTATATATATGCACCACATTCTGACCTCCCATGTAGCCCTGCAGGACCCCTTTTTTGCTAATACTTAATCAATAAAGACGCACGGTGTAAGCAGGAATTTGCAGTGGCTTGATGTAAGCACTTCAACACACATGCCTTTTATCATAAGCCTGCCTAATATTCATTATTCTTTAACTATAGCGAAAAAGTGTTATCATTTTGCGCTCTGTCGTACGAGCTGAATTTGCATTAGCAGTACTGTTTGTGTATCCGTAAAATGCCCTGAATCACACACAAAGCCCGTGCGGCCTTGAATGAACACATTAACGATGCACATTCAGCAGCTCCAGCAATAAACCGAAGTAGAGCGTCGCTACCACGTTCGACGACTAGGCCTCACTCACGAGTACGGCGCGGTGATTCGATGAATGACCGCTGGTGATCACAAAATGCTTGCTGATGTGCAGTTTACAATTCGTTATTTTTCCCATGCACGGAAATAGGTGTCCGCTATCCATGCAGTTTAAGCTACGGAGCGATAGACTTAAACGAATGGTTCGCAGTCGCTGTTCCCGTTGCTTGCATGCATTGCATGGGCATGCATGCATGCATGCCGTACGCTGTTGCTGTGTGTCTCCGCCTAGTTCGGCGCTCGCGTTCGAGTCAGTCATTTGACAGCTGCGGTCGCAAGGCGCAGAAGTCTGTTATTCATCCCAGCAGCCTTTATTTTTTGTAAAGCACATTCATTGCCTCGCCGGTAGTCATTGCTAGCTAGCTCGTAGAGCTCGCCACGGCGGCCGGTGCGCAGTGCGAGCTCGATACGATGCCGGCTTGATACCGACGGCACAGAACATGCCGACGGCACAGAACTCCTTCCAGTTTGCGGACGGCATAGCGATCACGTGGTTGCGCGCTTTTTTTCTGGGATGGCTGGGCGGCGCCTATACGTGCCGCGACGTGATCGCTACAACGAAATAACATATATATCGACAGCGCCTACCTTTAATTACAAACATTGGTCTCGAAATTAGGCAAATTAGTCTAGCAAGGGCTGGTCAGTGAAGGGAAGAAGGTAAGAGCGGGGGGCAGGGTGGAGGCAGGGTAGGAGTGGGTGTAGTTTGTACATATTGTCAGCAAAGGTACATTACCATTTAAAAGTAATCCTTTCACATTTCTTGTACAGGTCACTTATGAAGGAGATAAGGCGCCAAGATTCCAACATGCTGATACCGATCGACGAAATGACTAAAAACTGGACACCGACCGATTCTGAAATAAAGTTTCTGCTTCGCGGTTGTGTTGTTTCGACTCCGTGACCACATGAGGTACGTGCGTGACTTACGAAAACAATCCTGTAGGCCAGTCATGCCTGTCTAGCTCGCGAACATACTTTATTAAGGGAGAAAACGACTGGGTGGAGGTAGTCATCAGGATGTGTGGCCCGCGGGCAGTGTTTGAGACTCTTGCGCACTTGTTGTAGAATGCTAAGTTGCTAACAAGTTCGTGTGCATGTTTTGCTGACACGCACTTAGTTTTCGTGGGACTGGGTTTCACCAACTAAATTTTTTCAACGTGTTATCGCGTATTTAGGAATGTTGTTCTCAGACACTATGCAGACACGTTTAGTGGAATACATTCTACGACTTTCGCCTAATAAATATACGGCGAAGACACGTACGCTCTCTGGATTCCCTGCTGACCAGTCGTGCCCTCGCGGTCTCCGACGGCAGCAAAGCTCTGGCCGACTGGCTCGCACTACGCCGTCTCCTGCTACCGACAAGAGCTCTCGCTGAGTGGTGACCCGTCCTTGGACTCGTGCGACCGTGTCCATCTTTCCTATCTTCTCCTTCCTTCTGTGTGTCGCTGGCCTTACGCCACGCTTTCTCTCTCATCCTCTCTTTAACTATTTATTATTATTTTTATTCTTTTAATCCCTTCTTACCCCATCCCTCGTGAGCGACTGTTGAGGTGTCGCACTCTGATGCAGACAGTTACGGGGCTCACTTTTCTCTTTATGAATCACATAAGATAAATATACGGTGGAGCGTGTACAGAAAAACCGACACATTTCACTGAATATTATGAGATTAGTGACGACGGTTGACGACGGACGACTGCTCTAACAGTTGTAGCTGTGTAGTAGTCCTACCGTGAGTGTGGGCACAACATCAACAAATGAAATGTCCAGTTGCCGATTTCATATATAGTTTTTACTGCCGAAAATTTTGAGAAAGGTCAGACGCTCCAATTAGAGGGACCTACATTTAAAAGTTGGGCTTTCTAGCCACGTTGGTCTCAACCACCACGTTTTCAACCACAGGGGGTCGTGGTCTAAAGTCAACCAGCTCTCTTCTTAGCCGTCTTAGCAGCGTGACGCAGTTCGTCGGGCAACAATGACAAAAAAACCAACGTCTTTAAAAAAACGTATGCCTGAAACGTGAGCCGCGAATGCACTGCCCAACCCTCTGATTTTATTCTCCTCCTTTGGTACGAAGGCGAGCGTCTCTGACGGCCGTCTCCTGCGAACACAGCAATGCTCTCAAAGGTGCCTCCGAGCAGCCATCATGTCACATGACAAAGCAACACGACGGTCTTTTTCCTTCCTCCGTGACAACAATAACGTCACGTGACTGTGTGGTACGGAGGAGAGCGGTCTCACGCGGCGGCCGGTCGCTACACAAGGTAGGAGGCATGGCCTCCGAGATTTTGTGCTGACAAAAGGGTTTAATTCAAAAAGAGAGTGACATGCCAGGCATAACTTTTTCAGGAGGTGTTGTAAAATTAAACCATTGCAATGTCGGCTGCCAGAAGTATGTGGTGCTCGCTTCTTCGCTTCAGGAAATCCACGAAGGGTTTGCCATTCAGGCTGTCAACGAGGAACTGTGCTTACTATCCAGTTCAAGATGTTATGTATGGTCTAAGTCCCGAACAAAGAGAGGTATAAGTGTGTAGTGATAATTTTTTCCGCGTTTTCATCGCTGTGCTGCACGATACCCGACAAGGTTCTGTTAATGCCCATGCGGTGCAGTGAAAATAAGACATTTTGTGAGAGTTCGCCAACCGTCATTCAGCTCTAAGCAAACATCACTTGTCTAAAGGAACCTTTGGTTGTGTCATACGATTAGATTCGCTTGCGTGCCGACCGTAACAAGGTGTCATTTATCCACGTCAGTTGCATATGCTTGAAATATCTGTTTCGGTATGTAGTACGTACTTTATTAATTTTGCGGCTGCATATGCTTAAAAAACCTTTTTTTTTTCGATGGAAGAGTAAAAAACAAACAAAAAAGAAGATGCATTCTGGCTGATTTCGCAAATGCTTGCATTTTTACTTTTTTTGGTCGCATTACCTGCAGTATTTTAAACGTGTCAATCATAATAAAGTTGTGGTTAGCAGAAATTGTCAAGAGATGAATGTCCAGCATTTTGTAGCCTTCGGCAATTAGCTCGAAAGTGACGCGCGTTCAAAGGAGAAAAAGAAACGCCGCACCCGCCGGCAACATTTGAAGGTTATCACGCAGGTATGGCTCGATAGTATCGTCCTTTTCCCGTGCGCCGATTGGCTGACTCTTTTCACGTGTTACGTGGTGTGGGACTGAAAACTAAATGAATAACCTGATCTCAAGCGGAACATTTTCTCAACTAATCCTAGGGAGTGTATCGCGTCTTTGCGCCGCAACAGTGTTTGTGGCAAGGCGAGTGCGAATCGTTAACGTTGAGCAAGCATCTCGGCATAGCTTTTTCACGCTGCTCAGGTGAATTATCGAGGCGTTGGTGCACTTTATTACGGCATTTTCATGCAGATGTTTGGTTGTCAATCAGTAAGCTGATGAACCCAAAGTAAATATGTGCTCCACTAAATTGGAACTGCTTTATGAGTGAAACTTGAGCAAGACAACTGTAAGGGAAGATGCTTGGAAGTGGTGAGATGCTGTCAAATAGGGAATGTCAGAGCCAACGAAATGAAACTTGCACCCTGCCCGGGGAACACAAATCCTATTGCAAGCGAATCTCGTAAACATCCACTAAAGCAAATTGAGTGTGTGGCTTTGTCGAGCATTTGTATGGTAATAATGTTTTATATATCTATTGTAACGAGGGCAGTGGGCATGGAGCTCGAGGATAGAAAAGGAAGAAGACTTGCTGTGATCGCAGGCTTGCGTTCCACTTATTGACGGCGCGCACCAGGTCATATTCGGCAATCCAGTTGTCCACATCTTGGTCTTTTGTGCCACCAAATATGGGGGGGTCGCGCTGCCGGAGAGCGACAGCGCAGAAGACAGGCACAGGTGCGAGATCTGGAGTAGCAGCATGAGATGGCCCCGGATCCGTCATTGTAAGAGGTCGTTGGAGTGTGCGACTGCGAAGTTCCAGGGTCAGGACCAGATGTACCCAGCACCTCCACCACTTGAAACGGATTGTTGAACAAGCAGGAGTTGAATCGGCGAAGGAGAGCTTTATTTGAAGCAAGGGCTAACTGAACGCAAGCCTGCGATCACAGCAAGTCTTCTTCCTTTTCTATCCTCGAGCTTATGCCCACTGCCCTCGTTACACTATATATAGTTTTTCACGCACTTTGAGCTCAATTCCTGGTCACAGTCGGCAAATTTCGATGAGAGCAGAAAACACCACAATTTATATGCTTGGCAAAGAACTTTAGGTGGTCGAAATATTCCCGTGATCCAAATTTGGTTGTGTAAAACACCAAAAATCAATTTTGTTTTTTACTTTTTTTGTCCAAGAGTGCCCAGAGTGCAGCTTTCAGGTAGTCAGTGTGTGCAGCTTCATGGGAAGTCTTGCATAATAAATTGAACAGGCTTGATGATTACTACAAATTAATTGCAAAGTACCGATAATGCACATCTTACCCATTAGTTACTCTCTAGCTTAGTAGTGCTGTGTATGAAGGGGGATTCAAAAGTGATGATAATGTTTTATTAATGTGAAAAGGGTTAATATTGTGCATGGTTTTATGTGCACACACTTATGGCACTATTTATAGGAGTTGACCAAGAATACCCGTTTACAAAGTATCATCCGCTAACTTCATTGCTTCGTCTTCCATAGTGTTGTAATGGTTATGGTGCTCAGCTGCTGACCCAAGGGTTGCGGCCTTGATGCCTGCTTTGGCAGTCATATTTCGATAGAGCCAAAATGGTAGAGGCCTGTGTGCTGTGCGGCTCCAGTGGAGATTAAAGAACACCATATGGTCGAAATTTCCAGAGTCCTCTACTGTGGCGTGGAAGCCAACTCGCTCAAATTCATGCTTGAATTGGCCGATTAATTTTGGGAAGCGCAAGGCAGCACGAATCTGGCTAGCCTCATAGTCATATTCTGGACTTGGCACTTTGAAGCCCAGATAATATTACTTACTGCATTGCAGCCTTTTGAGCCTCTGTTACCTAATGCATTGGTTTTATAATGGCTGACATAGAGAGCAATGCTCCCGTCTACACACTATTTATGGAGCAGTGCTTACAACAAAAAAATGAGATGACAGCCGGCTGACCACCTGTCCTGTAATGAAAGCTCTTATCCTGCATTCAGCAATGAAAATCTTTAAAATTGTCCCGCATGTCACGCTTTATTATTATTATTTTATAGCACATTGAGCTGCATCTGGACACACCATTAGAGGATGTTTTAGCTGCAAGCACTCCAAGTTTCTGTAAAAGTCAGCCAGCCACGACGTTCACGGTGTCAATGAACGCTCCTGGCACCAGCTGTGCTCTTACATTAACGACTTTGTTCTGTGTCCGAGCATATTATGCATAGTGGTGCATTTCAATCCTGGAATCTAATGTCCATGATTAGTGATTGATTAATGATTAAACATGCCCTTGTAGTCATGGATGCTTGTGGTTGTAGTAAACAACGAGAGTAGAACAGCCACAAGAGCGTGACTGATCCTATGCCAAACTTCGGCTAAGGTCGCTCACTCTCAGCATGTTAGAGTTATTGGACGCCACTGCCCGATTACAGAGAAATGCAACGCGCATTGTGTCTTCGCTTTTTAGCGGCTATGATTTTTGATGGGGCGAGCGTAAGTGGTAAAACGCAGAGTTAGTCCAGAAGAAAAATGCCCATTGCTCTATGTGTTGCAGAGCTGTTTTTGATATGGATGGATGCTATGAGCCTCGCTGACCGTTTGGGTAAGGTTGCCACCTGGTGGTGTGTTGAGGTGTTGAAGAAACTGCACTTATATAATAGGAAACACACCGAATAGGACAGACGCATGGATACGACGCGTTGAACGAACTAATTGTGGGTGTCGCGGTCATGAGGCATTATTACATTTTACTAAGAGAACTGTGAGAGAGCAGTTGTAGATATAAATGATGCATTTTTAATGCCTATAAAGTATGCGACAGTGGTGCAGTGGATAGCGTTCCTGGTAACTGTTGTCACCAAGCGAGGCGTCGTGGGTTCGGCTCCCTATAACAGAACATTTTTCATTGTCATACGTATTTTTTAACCTCATTTCCGTGAAGGATGTTATTGAAGTCTTAGCGAACCCCAGCATAAAACATTTTCATGTTTAAAAGGCAGTAATTAAGTTATGAAAAGTGTGTGGTTCGATGTGTTGATTCTGAAACAAATAGATGCAATTATACATAGGTTTTTCCTGTGCATGTTTTATTGTGTTTGTTGTCTAAAGAAGTGAAAAAAAAAAAAACATATTTTGGGTAGTAACAAGGCAGTGAACTCGGCTAGTTGGCACATCTTTCTGGTTAATTGTTGTTATATACAGTAGTTCATACATCTGTCATTCTGAAACATGCCCCTGGATGTGAGCAAGTTTTACAATGCATAAGAAGATTACGAGCAAAGTACCAAGGAAATAGGCAGCCAAGTTGTTCCATGGGAGCCAAGAATTTAAACAACTGCCATAACAGTGTCAGAAATGGTGCTATTCCTGTCTAACTGCTCACAATTATCGTGTCATTCCAGTTTAACTGCTCACCATTGTCATTTTTTTTTTTCAGCTGCGAGAAGCAGCATTCAACTTTGCCCAGAAAGAGCTTGCACCACATGCAAAGGACATTGACAAGAACAACCATTTTCCAGGTTTTAGAGTATGTATGACAAGAGTTGATTTATGAAATTGTTAGCAGTACCTGTGTCTATTAAGTAGGTTTTTGAAAATAATAAGTACATTCTACAAATATCAGCGCATTACTTCCACACTTAGGCCCGTGTGCTCAGATTTGGGTGCATGTTAAAGAACCCCAGGTGGTCAAAATTTCTGGAGCCCTCCACTACGGCGTCTCATAATCATATGGTGGTTTTGCGACGTTAAACCCCACAAATCAATACTTCCACACTAAAGAAAGAAAACCGAAGGAAGAGAAAATAGTTGTCACCGCTGTACCTACTGCATCTTATTTAACAGGACAAGCAACTAGGTGTGGTTTTGATATGCTTTGTCATGTTAATCGTTTCAAATATTGTGCAGGAGTGTTGGCATTTCTAGTTTATTTTGAGTTCTTTCTCCTTTTAACATTTTCACAATGTTCTGGAGCTTTTATTAGAAAAGAGATTGGTTGTTTCCTCAGGAATGTATTCACATTGTGGGTTTTACAAAAGTGGTAAAGATACTGTGGCAACAATTAAAGTGGAACCTTTGTGACTAAATTGACAAAGGGAGTGGTTAAAGTGTTATGACTAAATCGACAAAATTGCGGCTTGATGATGACAAATATTGTGGTTGGACTGTGACAGTGTAGCTGTCCAAGCTATTTTACCGAAAGTATTCCAGCACTACTTTTTACAACTACACGACAGCAAAAATGTGACCTATCATCATTGTGTAGTATGTTTTGTTGGTAATTTATAGAGAAAAATTAAGCGAGTAATTTTTGGTGTTAAGCGGCACAAGAACTTTTAAGCTGAGCAACCAGGTGAACGCGGCAAGTTTCTCTTCATTTCCCTCCATGGCACATTGGTGCAGGATTCTATGGGAACCCCTTCTGTGCGAGTAGTGCAATCACACAGGTGTTCATTACAGAGTGGGGTAATACTTCTGTTAGCAGTGTCACAGTGAAATGCCAGTGGTGACAAACGATGCCATTATGCATGTGTATGCGGATGTCTGATTCAGCACAATCATGGAGCCCGCCATTGGAGAGGTTTTCATCGTACAGTGCACGTATATAGGCTTATGACAACACTCTGATTTATGTGGCATTTCTTCATCCAGCATGACAGTGCTTAATAGAAGAGAGAGAAAAAAATCGGCATACACAGCTGCTGGACAGCCAGGCTCAAAGGCTTCTATTGGTCATCCTTTTTTTTTTTCGGAATGTACACAGTGGGAAGGACTTCCTGTGCACGAAAGCAAAGTCTTTGGGTTCTATGTTAGTGAGAGACATTGCTTCTAGTGTCATTATTTGTTCTTTTTTATGCACAATTTGTATTCTGATGAAGTAGATGCATTGCCTTTTTTTGTATTTATTAGTCAAGGAAAGAAAAATGAAATATACATAAATATACTACTTTTTTGGCACCTTACATGCAGAACTGATCCTGTGTGTAAGTATCCCCCTGTCGTCATTCATCATTTTGGGATGATCTAGTCATGGTTACCAGCTTGTGGATCGTTATTCAACTTGAGTCTGTTGCTAAAAGCGGCCTCGACACAGTGTTAAAGCAGTGTGGACGAAATATATAAAAGCTCGTGTTATTTAGATTTAGAAGCACTGCAACGAGCCCTAGGAAATCCAAATTAGTCCTGTGTCTCTCACCAATGCATGTCTGATAGCCATATGAGACATGTGAAACCCCAGAATTTGATTTTAACATACTGCTCCAAGTCGGTTTAAAATGTAGATTTTGGATAACTTTTAATACATTGGGAACCCCTAGTGGTGGCATAGTCACGAAGCTTGTAGGAGAGCTCATGGAAATAGTATCTCATTAACATTAAATGAAGACTTTAGTTAGTTGGTGTCACCTACTCCTTTAAGTTCTGCCTGTGTGCTCTGGCACAATCTTAGTTGGTGTGAACAGATACACGCAGCACAGTTGTTGAGCTCCTTAAGAATTAGTCTAGCTCTTAGTGTGCTTGAAACTTTAGTTCGTATGAGAGGTGGGGCTTTGCTATTTACCATCTCTTCTGTGGAACTCTTCATAGCTGATCTGTTGCGCCCTCTAATTTCAGGATTTTTGGAAGAAGCTCGGTGACATGGGTTTCATGGGTATCACGGTTCCAGGTGCGTGTTATTCATCATAGCACCACTGTAGCCTTGTTTTTTATTTAAAGGGATACTAAAGGGGAAAAATGCTTTTCTGTTTCTAGTAAATTACTCTTTCACGATTCTAAAATCGTGCGCTCGCCGCAAGAAGATGCTTCGTGAGCCAGAAACGGCTAAAAAAGAAAATGTGGGTGGCGATGCCACCCTAAAATTCACGCACCATATGCTGCGATGTCATAAATTTTGATTGTGTTTACAAAGGTCTACGTAACTCCTACAGAGTAAAAATGAAGCACAATGTCGCTGGTGAGGCCAGAGACTTAATACATAAAGTTTCAGTAGTCGAGCCACTGTTGGCAAAATACGACAAACACATTTTGAAGTTCGTGACGTCACGCTGCAGATTTCAGCACCAAATCTAAAGAATGGTTCTTTGAGCTTTATTTTCTCCTCTAATCAGTGAACTTATGATGGTAAGATTAGCGACATTGGAGCTCTCAGAAAACACTTTGTCAATCTGAACCAATTCCTTGTTTCACTTTAGTGTCCCTTTAAGCTGCAGAGTTCTCCTGATGTAACATTCAAACATAAGTGTTATCAAATGAAAACTTGTTTAGTTTGAGTACTAGCTGATTTTAATTACGCTATTTCATCATGCCTCTGAAGTCACTAGTGAAAAAAAAAAAGGCAGAAAAACTTGTGCCAACGATAACTACATTGGCTATTATTATTGATGTCTGATACTGCTTTAAGACTTATTCATGATTAGTTTTTATATGCTTGTATTTTACTCAGACAGTTGTAGAAACTAGACTTTGTTTTTACCTAAGGAAAAAAAAAAGCTCTGCCGACAGCCATCGCTCCCCACCCAGAGAGAATTGGCCTAACTGCTTCATCCAATTGCACTTGCTCGATTCCGTGACATTAAACACTTCTATGGATGAAAGATAATTGGTCTTGTCATACAAACATACACTCATGTAGCATGTAGCTGACATTAGGTCAAAAACTTGCAGATATGATGGCAAATTTTATCGAAGCTTCTGACGTCACTGGTCCGCCAAACAATATTCTATGCAGGAACAATGCACTTTTATTCGCTAATATGCAAAGTTTTTGCATTAGCAGAGCACAGCAACCTTTCCTTTTTTTTCCTTCTATCAGGTTGTTATTATGCCAAAGCGTTCCTGGAATGAGGGGCCCTCCAACATTCACACACTCGCCACCTAATAAAAGCCCCTTTTTCCTCCCTCCCTCCCTCTCAGGTTGTAACTGACTACAAAAGCATAATGTTCTTTATAACAGCACATACTATGCAAAATTCTCAGATGTTTCAATCTTAGCACCAGAAATCTAGAAAATTGGCACTGTGAATGTTTTCATATCTATTTTTCTTTTTCTATGTGATGTTGGTTTCCATTTTGATGAAACCCCCAATATGACACGTGTAACACCAAAATTTGAATTGAATATTTACCACTACAACTTGGTTTGAAATATACACAACAAAAGCATCTTGGCTGCTCTGCGTGCTACTCAGGTCTGATGTATAACACATAATATCTGTGATGCAGGTGGTCTTATTGTCGTTACTTAGTTTCTTACCTGTTCATATACCATTCTTTGTTTGTCAGTTTGATATTAATGCATGAGTTTGCACATGTTGTAGCAAACATGTACATTGAAGAGCTAGTCAAAGTGCACATTGTTGTGAGAAGAAGTGAGTCTTTTCAGCACTGAAAAAATAAGAGCAATATTTGGGGAAATTCAATATTTATTATAATTTAAAGTTTGTGGGGATGTGATCAGTGTACATATAATAATGGCACATTCAATATAATGCTCACATTTAGGATGCATAATTAAGAAACTTAAGTGTACATTGTTTGTTTATGATATGTTGCTTAGAGCACTATCTCTTAGATCATGGACCAAGGCAGTGTTGATTAAAATGCTATATATTGGTCACAATGAGCGCCTTTCTTTTTTTTTAGGTTGATGCAGATTGAGTAAATTGATCATGTGACACTGGTGTAATGCATTGTTTTTCAAGCTATACATCTTTTGATTGTTGCCTTATTAATAGCTAACCTCAGTCCATGCTTTATATGTACACTTCATGATATTACAATAATATTTAGTCATTGTGCAACACTTTAGGCACTGTGTTTAGTCCACTCTGGCTACCTGGAAGAAAAGATACTTCTGTAAATGTAATATTTTTTCTCTATCTTTTCTTACAACTTAAAATGCCACAACACTATTCAATAGAATGTCAGGATGTCCATTTACACAAAATTTAACCAACAATTAGGCCAATAAAGCCCAGGGTACCATTATTGTTGTCTTATACTTGCAGCGTGGTAATTGTGATGTCAATTTGAATAAGAGTGGATGAAAAATCGCACTTTTCATTAGTGGAATCAGTACCCACAACCTTTAAGGGGAGATGCGGGTCGAAAAATCGCGTTTTTTGCGAAAATTTCCACTTTTGAGATATTGCTGCTAAAATCACTTTTGATCATTCAACTATCATTTCCCCAAAGGTCATAGCTGAATTCAAATGAGAAAGTGGTAAAAAATCGATCTGCGCTAGTGAAGGTAGCTGCCGAAGTCGCGAATTCACGCATCCGACGGCTATTTTTGAAAATCCGCCACTCGGCAACACGATGACGTCCGCCATCGGGGTTTGTTCGGTGGTGTAGATCAAGGCTCCTTCTAGTGTACAGGCGTCCCCCTAGTTTCGTATTTTAGTGAGGAATTTCACAAAACAGTCGTTTCCAAGTCGGTTTGCAGCCAAGCTGCAGCCGCTTCGCGCATCTCTACCGGTCACATGGTACGCTACCGAGGCCGCCATTGGCTACATCTGATCGGCCTCGCTCGCTGAGCGCTTGCGACGATCGGCACTTGCCGTGCGTTTCTATGTTTTTCCGAGTTCACCATGGATAACTCGAAGAAGCGAGACTTCCGAGCACGAAAGTTTGCAAGCAAGAACAAGTACCAAGGGCGTCGACGTAAACCGAAGCGCAAAGCAGCGGTAGAAGAATGCGAGCCGCGGGCCACTAGGCCTAATCAAGGCAGCGGGGATACGGCGGCTTGCGGGAACTTTGACGAAATCGACGCCGCGATCAAGTTCATCAGCGCATCAGAAAAAAAGATTGAACAGTTCGAAAGCGAAAGAACGAAGAGTGTTTGTGGCTCTGTGAGCGGAGTATTTTGTGACATCGGCGCACTGACATCGATGGTAAGCCGTGCTGTTTGTCCAACATGCCACACCGCTGGACTCGTCGTTCGCGACACCGCAAGTAAACGTAAGGGCCTCTCTTCGTTCCTCGAGCTGCACTGTGATAACAGTGAGTGTCCTGAGTCAGTGGTTTCTGCCGCGCATAGTTCGCGGCGTGTTCTGCCGGAAAGACAGCCCACCGATGCCGGTGATGACTGGAGCTACCGAAGCGGCAGCTCGCGCGACAGCTTCGCTGTCAATGTGAAGGTAGTTGTGGCTGCGCGTGCAATAGGCATTGGGCATGAACAGCTGTCGCGTTTTTGCGCTATTCTTGGACTGCCAATACCTATGCATCATAAGACTTTTATTGCAATCGGCAAAAAAGTTCATGCTGCAGCTACCAAAGCTGTGCAAGAAAACCTGGCGAAAGCGCGGATGATAACTAAAGAGAAAGTGGATGGGGCTGATGTTGCTGTCATGTATGATGGCACATGGCAAAAAAGAGGGCACAAGAGCCACAATGGCATCGGCACTGCTGTGTCTGTGGACACTGGTTTGTGCCTAGATTTTGAAGTGCTATCGAATTACTGCCTTGCCTGTAGCCGGCACCAGGACTTGGGTGATGAGGAAGAAATATGGCAAGCATTCCACACACCTGTCTGCGAAAAAAATACAGAGTGCTCCTCTCATGCCATGGAGACTGAGGCAGCTTTGCGCATATGGGGCAGGACATCCTCATACACAACACCATTGCGCTTCACCAAGTTCCTCAGTGATGGGGACAGCAAAGCTTATACCGCTGTCGCTGAGGCCAAGGTATATGGTGAAGCTGTTGTGGACAAGGAGGAGTGCACAAACCATGTGGCCAAGCGTCTAGGCACTGCACTTCGGAAACTGCCAACAAGACTTCCACGAGGGGAAAAGCTGACAGATGGCACAATTCAGAAGCTGCAGAACTATTACCGTATTGCAATCACAAACAACAGAGGTGATATTCTGAAAATGCATCGTGCCATCTGGGCCTCATATTTCCATTCATCATCGAGCAACACAGCAGGCAGCCACCGATACTGTCCAGAAGGGGCGACTTCCTGGTGCAAGCATAGGCGAGCTGAAGCGCTTGGGGAGGCCCCACCCGACCACACACCAATCTTGACCAAGGCTCAAGGATTGGCTGTGCTTCCCATTTACAAGCGGCTCACAGATGAAAAGTTGCTGGTGCGTTGTATCCAAGGGAAGACCCAAAACGCTGCAGAATCTTTGAACAGCAAAATCTGGTTGTTGTGTCCGAAGACTAAGTTTGCCTCCCGGACAACAGTGGAAACTGCAGCTGCTATGGCCGTGTTGTGGTTCAATAAAGGACATTCAAGCTTTGAACACGTGCTAGAGGAGCTTGGTGTAGTCCCACCAGATCAACTGATCACCCTGGGCCGATCCCACGACCAGAGGAGAATCGAAAGAATGTCTGCGTGTGAAACAGCCGAGGCAAGGGCCCATCGGCGGAACGTGGCAAAGAAAGCGCGCCTTGATGACTCCCTTCTCAAGCGGCGAGAAGGATCCACATATGGAGCAGGACAATTTTAGGTGCTCTAGCTGTGTCCCTTCTATGATATCACCAAGTTTTGTGCAAATCGCACTGTGTAATCATGAGTAAACATATTTACAACTTTCAAATGCATTTTTCTCGATTTCCATTTTGAGGTAATTCTCTCATCTTGTGCACAATCTTTTTTAGGCATAAAATAGTCCTATCTTGATGAAATTTTGCACAGAGCTTAATCAGCCACTCTAGAATACAAGTATCTACTTTAGGTTGCATTATACATCACAGATTTTTTGTTACACAACTTGATACACTGATAGAGAGATGTAAAATATGCATTTAGTACTTTTAATTTTTTTTTTTAATGTAGCAAATAAATTTTCTGTTTGAGGTACTTTTCTGTATTGTACTGCTCAAGTGCAGCAAAATGAGCCATTTTGCAATTCTGTGTGAAAATTTTTAGTAAGCTTTATTATGTGCACAAAAAACACTATATTTTGATATCAAAGTTGTAGTAACTCCGGAACTACTATAGCTATCAAACAAATAATTGCAGTTATGAAATCAGCACTGCAAGCTTTACTAACACCTAAAATTTCAAGGAGCTGGGTTATGAAATAAAAAAAAACCTTTTTCGAGTAGCATCTCCCCTTAAATTATGTATCCAATGCTCTAGCAACTGAGCTACGATAGAAGGCACTTCCCCATCCAGTTTGTTGGGTATTCTGTGTGTGTAATTCCTGGAAGTGTTAGCCAGTACCACTTTAAAAGCTAAGGCAGAAAATGTGGAACACTCTTTCTGCCAGAGAGCATTGCATGACTCTGCGTATTTGCACAACAAGGCTGTTGACCAATAAACTCTCGGACAGAAAGGGTGCTTTTTCATCTATCCTAATTCATCTCGATTGACATCATAATTATTACACTACAGCTAAAAAACTACTAAGGTGTCTATACTTGGTTGGCTAATTGTCTGTTGGATTCATTTGGTTATGTTGACAGAAAAACAGCGAGCCCCTTAGAAAAAAATGCTGTCTTCATATATTTACATGAGGCCACCAATAATGAAGTGATGACATGTGCTGATGGCAATATGGCCTGGTGGGATAGTTGTTTCATACTACTTACCTCTGCAGATAAATTCATAATTTTTGCCGTTGTCTGTTACAGTGGAGTATGGCGGCCTTGGTGCAGGTTACTTGGACCACTGCATCGTGAATGAGGAACTTAGTCGTGCATCTGCTGCTATCGCACTCAGTTATGGTGCCCACTCGAACCTGTGCATAAATCAGATTTATCGCAATGGCTCTGAAGAGCAGAAAAAGAAGTACCTTCCAAAGGTCAGCATGTTTACTAGTGATAGTAGTTTACGTTGACCACCTCAGTATTAATGTGCTCTGCTAGCTTTATCACTGGTGCTATTTGAGGCATTTCTCATTGCACAACTTTGCCAATCTCTGTCTTGCAAAGAATGCAACTGAGCATGGAAATGTTTGGAATTTCCAAAGAAGGCTGTTTTCTCAAATAATAGGAAACAGTATAGACATTGGTATTGTAATGGACATTTGAGGTATTCATCAGCACGATTTAAAAAAGAGTCGAATGATCATTCCTATGTCCAGACCTGCAGTGTGCTGACATGTTTGTTTGATGCTACTGTGAAATGATGTAGGCTGGTTGGTTTCTCATGCTTAGCTTCGTTGTGACATATCATAAAATGCTGTGCACAAATCATGCACACAATGATAGAACACTAAAAGCCAAAGCACTTATGAAAATAATGATACTTGAAAAAATTCTGCATACATCTTAAACACCTCTGCTTTGTCCCGTAAACACCTCTGCTTTTCCCCGTGTAAGCAGCACTTGTCGACATAGGGCAAGTGCTGACTACATAAGCATCGCTTGTCCATGTTGTCTCACTGGTGGCTGCCACCAGGAGCCACTCTGGCAGCCCTCAAAGAGATTCACAACAATTCTTGTAAATGACTTTACTACACGATACAAATCTGCTGCTATATATGGTGACTGCTCTAAGCAAGTGTGAAGCTCAGGAAAGTGTTGATATTCACATGAAACATCTACTGACATCGACATTAGCATGATGTCGAGCTGAAGCATCAATTCTGGTGAGTTCACAAGCTATTGTAGTTAGTTGTAATGTTGAGTACAAAAACGTACAAATTGACTGCTTGTGTATCTTCAATGGAGCCAAGGAGTAGAGTGGCTGTGTGGCTGTGGAAACCTTCTATCATCTTTTGTAAGCACACGGTGAAGAGTTAATACTGCGTCATGTGTACTTTATGAACTGAGTGACCTTTAAGGACAGGTTGTAATTAATGTTTTAAGGTAAACCCATGCATACCAGCACATTTTTGAGGATCTGGAGGGCTTGGCCTTTCATTTGATGCTAGAAATGAACAATTACATTTCAAATGTGTTCAAATTACATTTTGAACACATTTCTGGCCTCTCTGATGATGGCCTCTGGTAGGTTTCATCCAGAAAACAGTAACACTGCCCCGTTAGGCATTGCTCGGACGTGCTTGCACAATAATGCGAAGTACACCAGATGGGCCTGAGCAGCGCATCTGGTAACAGGCTAACAGCAGTAATGGCACCAGGAATTTTTCAGAGACACCATGATGGTCTTGCCTGTCTGATGTCTTAAATGATCAAGCTGAATGCACCTTTATCTATCTTGCCTGTGTTACTTCTATTTACATGCAAAGCAGCTCTTTGACTAGCTTGTGTAACGCTGTCCCTCCGTCTTCACCACTTTTCTCGCTGCAGGTGTTGGAGCAGTGCCACGTAGCTCACGCCCTCATAGCAGTGCGTGGTGACGTTTCTCTCCCCCTTGCGGGAGCGTGGCTGGAGTGTACTGTAATGAAGCAAGTAGAGGCTATGGCTAGTGTACCCCTTGCCCCTTGAAGATCCCCGTCGCTAGGTTTAAGAGTAGTGCAGCCCGGCGGTTGCGTTTTCGAGGTTAGAGTACAGTGTAGTTACAACATACTCTATGTCGAAACTAAGCTAGACTAGTGCTGCCGCGTATACAGCCTGCACGTAAGTTTCGTTAGCATTTAGGTTCTTCATAACGGCAGCTGTCTGAAGTCGGCCTAGCAATGCGAAATAAAAAGAAGCCATCAAGCGTACTTGTGACGCAATAAACCCGTGGATCACACCGCTACTTCGTCTATTGAGAAACGGTTCATGTGGAAAGCAGGGAAGAGGACATTGGAGGGTCAACAATATTTTCAGTTTGAAGTACATTCTGAAGAATGCATAGGCATAAAGCTCCCAACATTGCTTACGCTATTGCCTATTTATTTAAATAAATCCCGAATCTGTGCAAATAACATGTATTGTGTGGTCATTCCACGAGCACACAGATTCATTTTGTTGTTTTTATATATGCATCTGTGAACTCGCATGCAACCATTACACATAAATCAGCCATATATAGTAATCCACAATTTAAACTTCTCGAGTAACATGATACAATAAAAGTTATGCTCTAAGCGGTTGAAGTACTCACCAAAGACAGCATATTGCTATCACGTTCAACGCAAAGCTTAAGGATACCCAGTTTTTTTCAGACGTTTTTTTCTGAATGTTTGCCCCGTCCCTAATAGACCGGTCGCTGACAGGGTTGCCTGAATGCTTAAATATGCCTTGGAAAAAATCCCGGATTGTATTTGCTAAAGCAAGAGTGTTATGTTTCAAGGAGTGCTGATTCAAATATTCTGGATGCAATTAAAGCATTGAAAGAGCTAGGCCACAAGTACGCTTCACTAACTTCAGTGGAAGTCAAGCGTTCTTTTTTGCATAAAACCAAATATTGACTGAAAGCAAGCACAATTCAAGCCCGAAAACCCTGAGACGATGCTGGTTTGTCATAATTTTCATAGTTTTTCCCACAATGTCAAATTTATATTTTTATTTAAGTATATTTAGCTTTCACCTAAATATGTTTGAATGATTATGCTGCTCGTTAATTCTTTTTATGAAAAAAATTAATTTAGCTTTCCCAAATCACAGCATTTGCCTACTGTGTTTGTTAGAAGTTAAATAATTGTCCTGAGCATGCTAATGAAGTAATTATGAATTGGGCCTATATATATGCCTAAACGATAGTTTTTAATGCCTATTTATGCCTAATTGGCAGTTTTTAGGGCATGTTATATATGCCTAAAACATTCATTTTTCATGCCTAAAGTTCCAGTCTCTACTTATCAGTAACACTGGTAGCAGAGGGCACAATTATACTCTGACAACACTGCAGAGATGATTGAGCTGATTGATATGATACATAAATTATGACCCCCTTCGAATTTTTTTATTGCTGAGTTGCTGTATTGTAAACTTGAATGTTAAGTTCTGTTGAATTAGGCAAATTTCAACCCTTAAAAATAATTGCCAGCCTAAATAAAAAATATACATCCTTCTGTCACTAGTTTCCAACTTTTAATTTAACTGTAACAAACCTGATCAAGTTTAGTGCACTGGAAGCAGTGATTTCTCCATTCTTAAGTATATTCAGACTGAGCATGTTTGGGTCAGATGCGTTTGTAGTCACGTGGTTCCATCATGAGCCGGAGCTGTGCTAGGTATATCGTCTGATAACATTGCACAGTGAGCCACACTTGCACACAGGAATCGCAGTGGGAGAGAACGATCACATTTTGTCAGGCGCACTCAAGGTCTTGGTGCACGCTGTCAAAACTTCTTTCTGGGCTATCCCTCTCTGTTCAGCGTTCAGCATTCTTGCAGAGAGCAAGCACTTGGAGTGTGCAACAAATTCCTGCAACTTCACTCGTTCTTTACGAGTTTGAGAAAATTTTGGCGTAATAAATTTGGGAGCAATAAACTCTGACACCCAGTTCATTTGATGATCACTTAGAAAAGTGGTTCGTGACTCTTTCGGTGAACTTGCAACTTTTGATGTAGTGCGCCTGCCTGATTTTGCCGCCCCGCCGCGGTGGTCTAGTGGCTAAGGTACTCAGCTGCTGACCCACAGGTCGCGGGATCGAATCCCAGCTGCGGCGGCTGCATTTCCAATGGAGGCGGAAATGTCGTAGGCCTCTGTGCTCAGATTTGGGTGCACGGTAAAGAACCCCAGGTGGTTGAAATTTCCGGAGCCCTCCACTACGGCGTCTCTCATAATCATATGGTGGTTTTGGGACGTTAAACCCCACATATAAATCATCGGTGCCTGATTTTTCAGTGGGTAGATGGTGTTATATTGTTTTTTGAGGAAATGTGTAGTGGTGTGGGAAAAGTGCATTTTTCTGCGTAGCTTTCTGGTCTACATCGAACTATTTGATCACGTACTTGTGTATAAGTTTCCAATGGGTAAGAACTATTAATAACAGAGAGTGCTTGCATTGCAGCTGATCAGTGGAGAACATGTGGGTTCACTGGCCATGAGTGAAGCTGGTTCTGGTTCCGACGTGGCATCTATGAGTCTCACTGCCGTGAGGGATGGTAAGCATGTATTGTCTGCCTTACCTCTGGCATTGCAAGTCACATTGTAGAGGTGTCATCCGCTGTCTAATTGTAAGGACGCAGTTTGACCTGCTGGGTTCACTTTTACTTTCCAAAGTCAGGCAACTAAATATGTACAATTCAGTGTTATGTTAACCTGACTTACTGCAAAATTAGTTTTGCCTATTCGGTGTCCTAAGTGATTTACTGTATTAAAATTAGCTTCAAAATAAATTTTTTACGTATGAACAACTTACAAGCATGGTGGTTTGGGCTAGTTGGCTTTAGATATCTTCTTGTCCCTTTTTCGTCGTCTGAGCTCGGGCTTTAACAATCGTCATGGACAACAATGTTGGCATTCAAGATTGCCAGGTTGGAAAAAGAAAAAAATAGCCTGCAAGTTTGAGAAACGAAAGGAAACATGGTCAGCTTGAACCAACGGCAGTAAATGTAGCCAAATGTGGCCATGTATATGTCAAAATAACTGCAACATTTCTATTTAAATGAGTAAATGCAAGAGCTTGTTAGTGGAAATTAAATAAGTACAAGCACCCTTCAATGTCCTAATTGCTTAGAATAATCTGTAAATTGTAGACTTTGCCAACTATTTCATGCAACGCGAGGAAGTTTCTTGTGCTGTTGCAGAAGTAGCATTCTCTTTAGATGTCTCGTGTAACTTTTCTTAAGGGGAGATGAGAGTCTGAAAACTCGAGTTTTTCCATATTTAGATATTTTTCGTTTCTATTTGCTTTCACAAGTTTAGTTTTTCTGCTTCAACTAAAAAGGCAGTGAAAACTGTAATTTATCTCGAAGTAGGTTAAAATCGCTTTTAAAGAGCACAAGGGGGCAACTAAAAATTAAGAAGAGCTCATTGTCTAGAGTACCCTGGAAATTAAACCCGGCTGCTTGTCATTTCATTTTTCATGGTAGTTGACTAAAGCCACGTGCTCAAAATTACCATGATTCCTAAGCTCTTATAAGGGAAGAAATCATTTTAAAAAACATCTTTTCCGCATAAATGAGCTTTTTCCTTACATCTTTTAAATACGTTTTTTCAAGATCCATATTTGGGCAACTTCTTGAGTTTGCAAATAAAGTTTTAGTACTTCTGATAGCTCGAGTGGGATGAAATTTTCCCCACATATTTCTTAGCATGTGAAGAGTGCAAGTATCTTCTTCATATTTTGATTTTGTTTACATAATTCTTATGAACCTAAAGTAAGCAGTTAGTATGGGCTGAGTGTTCTAAAAATTTTCACATCACAATTTTTCGCCCATTAAAATGTCTTATATGTACTTTATGAATTCTTACTTGCATTTCACACTTATTTTGGAGCAACATGAGCTATTAATGACTCAGAACCGTCAAAGTTTAGTGGCATAAAATGTTTGTCTAAAACAAACTATACTTCACATATTGTCATGGCACGAAACGGACATTGTGCAACTTACTATGAAGCTACTTACATATTTGAAATTGGCATAAAAAACCCTAAATAGACCTAAAAAATTTCATCACCCTAGGCTACAAATTAATGCAACTTTTTCTTGATATTCTCATCTCCCCTTAAAAGCACTAAAAGCATTGGATTTATGGCAACAATAAAAATCAGTATATTGCATGTGTAGACTCAAAATCAAAGTTGCTGTGGTTGAAGCATTAATTGTAATCACTTTCACAACTGTTTCTCGTGGGATGACTAAGTCGTAACAGTTTATATTCTTCACTTATATATGCTGTGCCCCGTCCTCAGAAATAGCACAAGCAGTTCATTGGATATCACATTACTAATGTTCATGAGAGTATAGTGTCCTGGATGTGGAGCGCTTTTGATTGTTTTATACAATTACAGTTGAAGTCACATTCAGTAATAGGTGATCTGCAAAATGAGGCCCAGCCAGGTATCCAAAAGCCTTTTCTTCTGTGTAATGCTAGTACCAAATTCAATTTTTGGAGCTTGAAACATGCATTGGCCTCTACGATTTCACACTGCTTACTTGAAAAGGAACGGCTGTGACATCGAAATATATTGATAACTGGTAAATCGAGGAAACAAGAAAGTAGCCAAAAAGTAGGCAAGTAGTCAGATTGTTTTTTTTCGTCGGCAGAGGCCTAAAATAGTAGCTAAATTAGCACAAAGTAGCCCAATTTGACTACTCTGTTGCTGTTGTTTAGTTGCCGCTCTAGTCAGACTCTTTAAGGACCACTTTTAACCACTTCTTAAGGCAACTATAAAACCTGGGTATATCGGAATTTATAGCCTTTCAAATTGATTGATGTGCCCCGCTGCGGTGGTCTAGTGGCTGAGGTACTCCGCTGCTGACCCACAGGTTGCGGGATCGAATCGCAGCTGCGGCGGCTGCACTTTCTCGATGGGGCGAAAATGCTGTAGGCCCGTGTGCTCAGATTTGGCTGCACGTTAAAGAACCCTAGGTGGTCGAAATTTCCAGAGCCCTCCAGTACGGCGTCTCTCATAATCATATGGTGGTTTTGGGACGTTAAGCCCCACATATCAATAATCAAATTGATTGATGCGAAAATTTCTCGAATCTGTCAAGAACAAGTGAAGTTTGGGGGATTCGTTGCACGCTTCAAGTGCTTTCTTCTCTCATCCTGACGAGCACACTGGACCTATTTGAATCTTGCCCAGGGCTTCACTTTGGTAGAAGTCTAGAAAATATCAGCTTTTCACCATCAAAAGACCTCCCCCATTTCAGCCACTGACGTCGCCATATCATTGTGTCGTCGTGGGGGACCATATTTGCGCTGTGCTCACGAGGGGAATCGAAAAGTGTGTTCTTGTGCACTTAAGGACTTCAACCAAAATGGCCACCTTCGCTTTTCGCGACACTTCATTGTTGTCGTCAGTAAGATTGTGCTCTCGCAAGCTGACTTTACTGCTGTTCATCTCAATTGAAAATCCACGAAAAGCCTTGTTTGTTTGTTCTGCGCAGTGTTTGTTAATGACGATCTCTGTGATGTTTCGTGTGCTGCGTAAGCACTCGGCACTTCCTAGACGCAGCCGTCTATACTTGCGCCGTTGATTGGCACTTCAATACCCTGTGTGATACAAAGTGGTTGTCATCAACTTTTGCGTAAGTTTTGTCTTGAGCGTGAAGCATTGCGCATTGTGCCTATTGTCCGTCCTGCATCTGTAGTGTATGTTGCTTTAGGTGCCTGTTGTCAGGCCAGTGATTTAGACCATTGGCGATAACTGCTGGTTTAATTCTCATTGATTACACCAATAATAATTGGTAATATAGTGAAATCTCGGTAGAACAAACCCCACATTAACGAACTTTTCAGATTAGCAAACTTTTAAAAAATCCTGCGGCTACTGCTAATAGTTTCAATGTAAAATATTTTACTACTACGTCCTTCTGAATACCGAAATTCTCAGAATAACGAGTGCTAATTAAGTTTCACGTTATACTATTAACAATGCCTCAGTACAGCGAACTCAAGTGCTGAAATTGGTAGCGACCAACAGAGCGGTACGCAAGCAGACGATACAGCGAACGGACGCCTTGCTTATCGGAACACGTGCGACTGTACGGAGGTGGAAAAAAACGGAAGGGCGACTTTCTTTTCTTTCTTTTTGTTGAAACGCAGACGCTGCAGGTTTACAAGCGTCGAAACAAAGGGCGAGGGCAACACGGGAGGGCAAGGTTGGCAAGGCAGAGTGGGAGTTGCGGAGCAGGAAGCATGGGCGCGGAAAACCTGAGACATCGAGGGAGCAGAAAACAAAATGCGAGGAATTTTCTTTTTTAGCTCTTTCTTTTCTTTGGAAGAGGCGATGACAGCCATACACTTCAGGTTTTTCTTATCTTTGTAACTTCTACGTGTGCTCCAGGAGGCCTTGTCAGTGGTGTTCATCTCCTTTCGGTGATTACTTATTGGGTCTACAAAGCAAGTCGGCGTTCGCGCTGCGGTAATAGTGAAGTTCATTTTTGCTTGTGACGAAACAGCGGAAGCAGTTTTCATATGCGAGAAAGTGGATCGCACCACCGAATCGCACCACAGGAATGTGGATGAGCTGGAGGCCGTCGCGCTGCAAAGTTTGTGCTGCACGCATAAAAAAAAAAACTGACTTTTTAAAGTTAAAGGGCATTTTTTAGTGTTCAATTCTGCATTTGTTTTTTCTTGTGAAAAACGAGTTCAAGGACTCACCGTTTTAAAAATAAGTCGTTGTGGTCAGTGGAAAATAAGTGTTTATGTTTAATTTTTGGGCTTTCACTATAACGACCTTTCAAAATAACGAATGAATTGCCATGGCCCCCTGAAGTTCGTTACACCAAGATTTCACTGTATTAAGGTTCTTCATAGCGCATGACGTTAGCGGGTGATTCCCACTTATCGCACCGGCAAAACTGTTGGCTGTCTGGTTTACAATCTCTTAAAGAGTAACTGGCAATGTGCTAAGCCGGGAGTGCATAAAACCACAATCAAGCAATGAAGGGAAACCTGTAAGAGCGGAAATTCACTGTCAGTAGGGGAGTTGCAATTCACTACTCAAGATGACCAATATAAATGCTTTCATGGTTTGTGTTCTAATGAGAAAATGGAAGAAAGTGAACTAAAGTTTTATCTTTGCTTAAAATAAAGGCTTCTAGACACTTTACGGCATGCACACACTCACATAAGCTTGGGTAAAAGTGCTGCCTGTAGGCGTTAAGTGGTTGGCTGTGACGTAATGATGCCACGGCGATTCCATTGGTTGGAGGGGGGTCCTTTGACAGTGAATAGCCCCTTTTTTCTCGACTTGTACCTAAGTATAATCGTGTATGAATCTTGTTTGTGTTTATTTTCGCTTTTTTAACGCTGAAAGCTACACAGGGAGGGATGACACAGTAGAAAAAAGTTATATCAATGCACATCATGACCTTAAGCGTGCATGATCAAATAGGATTGCTCTCTCCTACTGTGATTTCCATGCTCAAGTGTGGTTGCTGTTGAAAGGGACCAATAAAAAATTTTATAGTGCCTATTTTTTTTGGAGGCAACTGAAAGCTTACTGCCAGAGTGGTTATGTTAAAATGCTGTGAAACATTTGGATGCAGAATTTTTTTGTTTGCGGCAAATATGAAGTATACACATGGAACAACGCATGCTGCAAAGAGTGAGCGCTAGAGCGGTTCGAGTGTGGCGGTTTATCGCATGCGCTGCGGTTCGACATGGTCCGATGGCTGCCGCAAAAGCAGCGTCGCTTCTCACGATGCATCTCCTTTTACCTGGTAAGTAGCACAGAACAGAGTGGGGATAGATTAATTATACATTCTCTAACTTTGAAAACTAGTTATAGCATGCATGACAGTATCAGATAAGTGCGTTGCTATGTACAGCAAAATGACCGACTCCATTCATAACTCAGCTTCAAGGCTCTTTCATTAGGCTGCTTGACATACTGGTTTTTGTTACTTGTAAACATAATTTAAAACTATAAATCCTACTCACAACATGGAAAGGATGCTCGAATTTGTCACTATATCTCATGATCTTTTCACTTCTACCAGAATTTAACCACGCGTTCTAGCCAGTTAGACCTCTTAGTGCGAACGGGCTACAATACAAAGCTCGGCCCTGCCACATGGTGGCACCATGTGGGCCTGTTGGAGGAAGCTCATCTGATCCAAACATCACTCTGGGTTAATGCTTGCTATTACCCAATAGGCAGGGGGGTGCATATCTTGTGTATCATCAAGCAACAGGCGCCGGCAGCTCTGAAAAGAATGAGCACAGGCCTCAGTGAAAAGTGGATTCCTGCGAAAAAGGTAGCTTTGTACTTTGCTTCAGAACTTTTCTTGTTGCACATGACTACAAGATTTCACTGAGTAGTTCATAGCAGGGTGTTTTTCACGGGATATGCATTTTCACCAAGACAGTGAATGGTTCGTGAGCCCTGGTCTTGCCCTTATGTGCAAACAGATGTTTTATTGATATAGTTTCACTTCAAATACAACTTTGTCTGCCACAATTTTGCTGGCACACGTGACAGTTGTGAAGCAGTTGTACTAATACAGCAGCCGTTTGCCTTCTAGAAAAGCCTGCTTGCATATAAAAGAAAGCCTTTTCTGTCATAATACAGTTGAACCCTTGTATAAGAGAGATTGATGGAAGAGACACTTGGGATAAAAGAGACACCGGTGGCCTGCACTAAAGTAGGGGTTGAACTGAAGATGAGAACATGGTATCCTGCTTATAAGACACACCTTATGTAAGGGACAAGGACTGCTCTCTAGTACGTGTTCCTTATAAAGAGGTTCAGCTGTAATAATATCTGGGGATTTACATCCCGAAACCCCGATATAATGAGGGACACTGTAGTTTAGGGCTTGTGCAATTTCGACCATCTGGTGTTCTTTAATGCGCACTGACATCGCATAGAACATTGGCCTCTACCATTTCGCCTTCATTGAAATGCGACCGCCGTGGCCAGGAATAAACTCGGTGACCTTTGGGTCAGCAGCCAAGCACTCTAACTGCTACGTCACTGTGGCGAACCCTTTTATGTCCCAAATGTGTATTTTTGCATTTATGTAACCCTGTTCTGTTACCTCCTTGTACATTCTCTCATGGTGATGTCACATTTTTGCTCTTTATTCACTTTTATATGTGCATGCCATGTTGTGTATTGAAGCCCCACATGCTCAAATCTCATCAAAAAGGTTAGCAATCATTATAGCTCATTTGAACGATCTGACCTTAAGGTAACACCACTGGCCTTCCCACAGTGCCACAGAACTCCTCTCCTTAATGTGTCCAGAAACAATGTATTCGGTGTGGCTCTATATCACTTATTATTCAGCCTCAGTTGGACTGTTGGCATTTGAGCTTGCCTTAGCTTGCGCTTACCTTGGGATATTAAATTGAGTGATCTTGTGCGATTATGCATTTTAAACCTTGGAATAATTTTACGTGCTCTTACATACCAATTGGTTAAAAATTTCTGAAAGAGAGAGTGCGTAATTTGTGGCTGTTTTGACGCAAATATATAAGTTCCCTACAGCCTGCAGTGTACATAATAATATTAGGCCCACATGCATACAGGAACCTTCACTACAAACTAATTATGTTTTCTGACTGTCCAAAAAGTGCGATGTTGACATGTTCATTTTTCTATTTTAAGGTTTTTAAACTCGTAGCATTATAAAATTCTAATATTATTGATTGCCTAGAGATTGTTGAATGAAAAGAGTATAAACTTGAGGGCTCATTTTTTTTTTGTTAGACACAGCACTAAAAAGAACTAACAGACAATTCTCATTAAAGATTGTTGAGTGTGACAATATTAAACAAGTGCACATAAATTGAATGCAGGTAAAGGTAGGTGTATAATGAAAGTTGAAACTGGCCAGTTTTACTATGATTATTTTACTTTCCTTTATTACCTTGTAATCAGTATAATCTACTTTTTTATCATGGGGCGTTCATGTATAGCAGTGTCAGGCAGTGTAAATTAAACAGTTGTTTTGTATTGTGCACACACCCCGGAGCATTTATCGAAAAATAATACTAATTCGGCCCTTAGTGATCCTATTGTTAATAGTACCTATGATTCTGTGTGCTAAAAATGTTGCAGTGCCTGATATCGGGGCTTATCTTTCAGGTGATCACTATATCCTGAACGGCACGAAGTTTTGGATAACCAATGGTGCACTTGCGGATGTGCTGTTTGTCTACGCTCGCACTAATCCACTTGCAGATAAGCCTCAACATGGAATTAGTGCATTCATTGTTGAAAAGGTGATGAAATCATGAGTGTCTCTTATTGTATAGTATTTATCACTTGTACCATGGATCTATCTTGGGATGAGATTTGGATGCTTCAGTGGCTACGTGTGGTATTCAGTCCCAATAATTATGCACCTAATTGATTGAGTTGTGGGGTTTAACGTCCCAAAACCACCATATGATTATGAGAGACGCCGTAGTGGAGGGCTCCGGAAATTTTGACCACCTGGGGTTCTTAATAATAATTATGCACCTACGAAAGAAAAACGATGGGGTATGTTTTACTGATTGAGACCATGCTTGTTACTGGTAAAATGAAGAATGAATGCTTTAGAATGCGTACAGTGGGTACAGTGGCATATCAATTTGCGTAGTCATTCTCCCCTAGCTCAACTCTAGCGGTAGCTTCCATTGTAGTGCTGCTTCATTGTAAGGCTCAGTACAAAAATTGCATTTGAGGGCAATTTTAATGGTATGTAGCCTTCTTGAATGCATTTTTTCAGGTATATTTAAAAGTTATCTTCAAGGCAAAGATAATAATATGGTATTTGAAACTTTGCGGCATCATTCTTACATGTAGTCTGGTGAAATAGACATCTGCAAGGCATATCTGCAAGTGATAATTTGTGCAATATGAATTCTTCTTTTTCTTTTGTAGCTTCTTTCAAGCCTTTAGTACTCCGTCTCATACTAATTCATTCTATTGCTCTAAAGGGGACCTGCAACACTTTTCTAGGCAGCCATAAAATTGATTCAGTAAAGGAGCTTATTGCCTCACCAATTCACCACTGCAAAAATTTTTAGAGTTTATCCTATACAAGTGGAGTTACAAAGATTTGTTGGATGTTGCAATTGCTTTCTCTCTTCTCTCGTCCTGACGGAAGTGGCAGAAGCTAAGCAGAAAGAGAAGCATATTGAAAGAAGGTACATCATGCACCTGTCATGACCTTGAGCACTTTCCCCTTTTTACAGTGAAAGCTGTTATGAGATCACAACTCGGGTCACATGCAGTTGTTCGCCGCCGCAGGTGTCTGTACCTACAATGCGCGAAATTAAAAAAAAAACTAGCACCAATGACACAGTGGGGCTCGAACCTGGGTTCGCTTAGTGCCAGCCCAGTATTCTACTACTGAGCCACAGGTGCTTGAAACTTGTTGGCAAACTTTCCTTAGGCAGGCTTGATGTCGGGAAAGCAATCGCGTTACTACGACCTATAAAGCGTTTTAAAACGGCGAAAGAACAACCAGTTGGCGCACAATGCGAATAGTGTAACGAGTGGGTCGTCCAATGCTCCAACCCATTTCAAAAGCTTGTTCTTGTTTTCCTATTAACTGTGGCACATACCCACTTCAGCCATAATTCCTCATCGTCAGCCACTGCATGAGCAATCGGCACAAAATCCCTTGCAAGTGTTTAGCAAATACGATGCTTCTCAGAAGAATGATGAAAAATAGCATAGCGAATGCCGGCCTACTACCAATAAATTTTATTAATAATGCCCTAGTGGGTATCAAGCAAGTGTGCTTGCAGAAAGTAGTTACCCAATGAGTGTTTAGAAAACGTTCTGAAAGGCCGCTCTTCTAGCTTTCGCTCTGACTGTGCTGCGCCTTCCGTGCAGGCATGGCGTTGTTTTCTTTCGAACGTGCGGCTTTTTAGTGCTATAGCATGTGCGACATTTTGTGTCCTCTCGTGGCAGCCCCAGTGATTCCCCAGTGCACCATGCTCAAATCAAGCATCGGCGTGATACTTGGGCCTGTGACGCAATGATTTTTGAGTATACATAACATCATTTCTCAAGAGAAGAGATAGTGATTTTTAGCTAACTTTAATTTACAATTGTAAATTGCAGGTTGCGTGCTGCACTAAGATATTTGGCTCGCATGTTCTCGGGAGCCTTGACTACTGATCGGCAGTATTTTCTGACCATGCTGAAAAAGTGTTGCTGGGATCCCCTCCAGCCTTTTCCGAGTAACCATCAAATGGCTTCTTCAAGAAAGCTGATTGCCTCACAAATCAACTGTGAGAAAAATTCTTATAATCTGTCAAGTGGAGCTAGAGGGATCCATCGCATGCTTTCCTTTCATACTAGTGAGCTCACTGTAAACTACTTGGAAGGGGATGATAAGGGGGCAAGAAGATGTGTCTTTTGTCAGCACTGGTCATGAGCTCGAGGCTTGAGCACTTTTCATTTTTTCTTCATACGTGCGGCTTACTTTTGATGTGATCACAAGCGTGCGCATGGGCACATGGCAGCATTTCATGGGTGCCAGGGTAACTATGCAGTTCACTGTGCCCAAATCTGCTAATAGCTGTGGATTTTGTGTTTATGGCACATTCCTTTGAGATGGCATCGTTTGTCGCTCTGAAGAGGAAACGATGTCTGGTTAACTTTGAGAATGGACACTTTGCAAAAAGACTGCAAGGCGGCTTTTTTGTAAAGTTGTTTTGCAACCAAAAGCTCTCATTCACACACTACTTCTCTCGCTCATTGTGTTTTTACCCCTTTCCTCATGAACGACAGATGCCTGAGGGTACATACAAAGCGGGACAACCTCATAGTAGTTGTTAGGGAAAAGAAAACCTTCTGTCGGCTGAAAACTCTGCTAAAAATTGCTTTCTTTTCTCTCGACAAATGACGGAAGACACTAAAAAATCACACGTAGATTTCCCATCTATCAGCCATTGGCTGATTTGAACATGGCGCGCTCGGCTGTTACAGAAATCGCTGCGAGAGGCCGTCACTTGTCCATGCGTGCACGCGCAATCGCACTGAAAAAGCCGCATATTCAAAGAAACAAAAGTGCTCAAGGTCATGAGACACGCGTGACGTTTTTTGTTTGATCTCTCTGCTTAGCTTCTAGTGCTTTTGTCAGGACGAGAGAAGAGAGAATGTGATTGCAGCGTGTGACAAATCTTTATAGTTCCGTTCGTACTGGGCGGATTATTAAAATTTTTGTGGTGTTGAATTTGTGAGGCAATACGCTTTTCCAGTGAATTAATTCCATGGTTATTAAAAAATGTGTTTCAGGGCCCCTTTAAGACACGTGGGTCTTGATCCATGATCACATTGTTAACAAAGTCTTGAATCGTGACAATGAAAATTGCAGCTTTTACACTGCTCTTAATCGAAATGAGGATTGGATTTATGTGCTCTTTTAGAAAATGATAATGCATTCATGTAATACAGATTTGTATTTTTTTATACTTTTGATAATTTGGCATTTGGCTAATTAAGGTATTTTCTCATTTCCCTGAAATAGGAATTACGAGCTTTTATTGTATCACAAGGGAAACCTATTGGCCTGAAACGAATGTATTTTTATTAGGTTTCTCACAATTTTGCTCTAGTATTAAAATGGACAGCATACGTAAATTTTGTGCAGTGAAGTAGTGTTCATTTTTGCTAGCTCTATAGGGCTGGGTAATCTCGTTAATGTCACACTTATGGAATGTAATCGAATCAATATTCCCCTTAACGATATGAAGCACTATACAGCAGGTAACGTGTCTCCTTGTATCTCTCCCTAGAATACTCCAGGTTTCAGTATAGGGCAGCAACTGGACAAGTTGGGAATGCGGGGCTCACCAACAGCTGAACTTGTCTTTGAAGACTGCAAGATTCCTGGTATGAAAATATTTCTCTGTCAGTCTCTCGTGTTGCAGAGCTATGTTTCCTTTGTGACCACCTTTGGTGTGTACTTCTGCAAAGCAGAAATGGCAAATGAAATTTTGCTTTAGTATTGGATAGTAAATGCACATTGAAGAATCCTGGGTGGTCATAACTCACCTGTAGTCCCGCAATATGACTTGCTTACTTAATTATCTTGGTATGTTTCTGAAGACCCAAGATGAATTAGTTAGATTTTTTAATAAAGGATCCCTTTCTACTTCAGTCCTCCACCTGGGTTTCTTCATGAAGAATCTAGGTCCATATAGTATTCTTGAATGTGCAAACAAAAGTATTCCTTTTTATGTATACCAGGCTCATCTCGGCGCTGTGGTGACCATTGGCAGTAATTTGGGGTTGATGAATCAACCGGCGAAACGGTTAGAGAAAGAAAGAAAGGCTTTTAGCATAATGTAATGGGCAATTGTCTTACTTCGTGATCGAGCCGTTCTGCATGTAAGGCATCGCAATTGCCAGACATAATATCCGTAGTACTTATGAAAAGCAGCTGCTCCGCAAAACGAGTTTCCTGCGACCCAGTGCGAAATAAAATTGTTAGTGGTTTTCTTAAATGTGGCCACTGACATTGGAAGACCCAATGATTGTGGGAGGGCTTTTGAATTGAAATTTATTGAAACATTTTATTCAGCACTAGTGGGAATTTCATGTGAAGCTTTGCCCCGCAGTTCCTGCTTATATGCATTCTCTTTTAGGCACTTCTACAAGATTAATTTAGTGCTTGTTATTGTTTATCTGATGTCTCCCTTTTTTTTTTCTCCTCTTTGTCTGCTCAGCTAAGAACCTGGTTGGGGAACTCAACAAGGGCATGTATGTCCTCATGAGTGGCCTGGATTTGGAGCGCTTGGTTCTGGCTGCTGGACCAGTTGGGTGAGACACATTTTGACATGGTGATGCAGAGCTGTTATTCAGAGATTTGGTGTCCAAAGTGGGATATAGGTGGCCTACTTTAATAAAAGAGTTAGATTTCCTTGACTTTGACGTACAAAGGACAGAAAAGGTCTCTTGTTTCAGGCAGAAGTAATGGCCAGTAATTTGGCATTTTCAGTTTTCATGAAGCATTTTTTTTTTTCATATTTGCCTACGTCCATGTTCCGACTCCGGGTGTTTTTGGAAGTTAGAGGCAAAGTGCCAATTTTTAGTCTGGCACTTAGTCTGGCAATTGTGTTGTCTTGTTCTCGGCTCTTGTGTCTGTGTTGTCATGCCTTACTCTCTTTCGTGGCGCAAGATTTGTTTTCAGTAATGGGCATAGGTTATTCACTTTCGATGTGCTTTTCGTACTTTCGACTAGTTATTGTTAGATTAATTCAGAGAATAAATAAAGGTATCAAAAGGTGATGCGCTGAAAACAAAAAGTATAGGATGGTTGTTGCCTTGCCCTGTTCAGGGAGGCAACAATTGCAGTATTCGCACCAATTTTATACAGTTCTCTATTTTTGCGCCAAGCTGAGTCCAAACCAGGAAATTTGCTGAAGTTGGGCTAAACTGGACCAAATGCCCAACTAGCCGCAAAATTCTCGGTTGTGCTGATTTCAGCGAGAAATTGAGCAAGCATTGGTGACCTGCAATTCAAATCTATGAATGCAGACCCTTCGCGTAAGCCACGGTGTAAGATGCATATGCTTTAGGCATGGCTTTAGGGGAGGATACTCTGTGCGTCACTATAATTTTTGGCTTGCATGTTCTCGGTACCCTCGACTACAGATCAGCAATGTTTTCTGACCACGCTGAAAAAGTGTTGCAAGGCTTCATTAAGTTTTAGAAGGGGCTGTTAGTACTACTCATGGTACATAGTACATTTTCTTCCTGAATTACTAATGCGCAGGGGTGGCAGTGCTGCATCGATTGCGCCATTCTGCGCCAATCTAACCTGCTGCGCCAGGCTGCACATAAATGGCGATTTCTACTATAATTGTCGATCGAAAGTGTAAGCCTCCATATCTAGCCAATTATTATCGTTGACCGAGGAACAGTCAGCATTGGCTACACAAAGGACGTGGCCACAGTCATATCCAGTGTAGTTCGATCATTTTGTAATTTTGTTCATTTATGGGGCTTGCTAGTGCTCGTCTCTTTTCTGTTCTCGTCGTGGTTTCCCCGCAAAAGTGGTGGTGCCAGTATGAGCAACTGTGAATTACAGTCGAGCCCGCTTATAACGACCCTGAGCATGACTTGGAATCCGTTCACTGTATCCTGAAGTTCGTAGTAAATGAAACACAGCTTTTAAAAAAAGTTGCGAGTGTAAACACAAAATTTTTTTGACCCAGAAAGTCCGTGATGCACGTGTTCCGAAGAGCAGAAGCGATAAGGGCGGTCTGGACTTCATTTAAAACGGCAGGGTGCTCGTTCGCCGAGGTCCGTGGCGTAAGCTGCATGAGGCACTGGCTCCCAAGTTTCGTCGTTCTCGCAATTCGATTCCTCCAAATCGCTCTCGCCACGTACTTCATTCACAATGCCCCAATTTGTGCACGGTTCTGCAGTGTCGGCATCATCATCGGCCGTAATTAAGCCATCGCAGCAGATGTCCCACCCGCTCTCCCAGGTCGGAGTTGACGACGCGCGGCCACAAATCGCCGCCGCAGTTCGGAAGCTTCAGGCTCGGCATCGGCCTCGACGTTGACGAAGTCGGCCTCGCGAAAACACTTTTGCACGCATGTAGCCGTTACCGCCGCCTACGAAATATTCACCATCTCCACAGCTGAATATTGGTACGCCCGAAGCGGCAAGTTGGCTGCCAGGTGGTCACCAGCTATGAGCAAGTGCTCCGCAATGCGACATGTAACGCGCGGATTACGCTCAAGCCAAGCGGTCACATTTCGACGTTTTTTTGAGCGGCAGGAAAAAGCGTGCTAATCCTCTTGTCGGCCATCATGACCACACACGCACACGAAGAGCGAGCAAGATGCGCACACGCGACACACATACCAGAACGTGTGGAACAGCTCTGGGCTCGTTTCCAGTCAGAAAACGCAACTAATTCAAGCCAGCGTGGCGGGTGTCGTGAAGCGGTGGAGACGGGCGAAGGGGTTGTGATCAGGAGAGGAGAGCAGACTTGCGAGAGAAAGGCAAGGAGTTGCAATAAAGAGAGGGGAGGATGTAGCGGGAGGGCGACCTTGGAAAGGAAAACACACGGGAAGGAGGCAGGTTGGGTAGCTTGCTTGAAAGGTCCGCGAAACCCGCACATAAAAGAACTTGGAAAGAGTGTCTGCGTGTGCAAAGCATGGCTGCCTGGATCGGTGCGCGCGGCAGTGTTCGAAGAATCGGCGGCTGTGGTCAAAGAATTGTTTTGTTGCGCCAGCGGGTTTGCGTGGCCTCACGAACTTCGATATTTCGCGATTCGTTCCGCGCAAATTAACAACCATTTTCGCGCTTCCGCACACGTGCGGAAGGCATGCTGAGCTGAGTGCGAAGTGAGCGAGAAGAAGTCCTAAACACAAAACGAATCGCAAATTATCAGAGTCGGTGGGGTAGCGTACGCGCGTGCACTAGACGCAGACTATCGGATACAGTCGGTGGCCGACGATATTGGCAAATGGTCTGGTCATTCCAGGCCGGCGACGCCAACGACTGTACCAGCGATCAAAAACAGGGTAGATGGCCGACCGGTTTTCGAAAGATCGGTGGCACTGTGAAAACACGGGCCTCGTCTGGCGATGCGGGGTGCTCAGAGTAGCGGGGGGACAAAGGATGGAGGGGTGCGTAACAAAAAGCAGTCGGGGCGTGGAGGAAGGAAACAACTTTCCTTCTTCCATGGGTTGGGGAGAGCGGCAACTAGAGGGTCGCGAAGGCAGGGTCGGTGTTTAACAATAAGAATGTATGAGCACCTCGCCAATGCCTGATTGGTGGTCGAAATTGGTTTCCCGGGAAGTCGGCAGACTGCTGACTCCGTATGCTATAACTGATCAGCGGCGCTTGGAGACGTTCGTTGTAAGTGCGATTTTGTGCCATTGAAACAATGTATATTTTCACGGTCACGCAGATATTGTTCCTTTCAAGCGAAAGTTCGTTTTAAGTGGGGCCGTTATATGTGGGCTCGACTGTATCTAGTAATACAGTGAAACCTCAATAATTTGTACCAGCCGGGAACGGGCTATGATCATGCACTTCACGGCAGTGTATGTTTACAAGCACAAATGTTCATTGGAGCGTGCCGTGGCAATCATTAAAAAAATGCAGTACCACAGCAGATATTGCCCAAAGCACCTACCAGAAAGCCTTCTCTTCCTTTTTGCCAGAGTGCAGAAAAGATCATACTGGGCTCGCACTCTCACATGATTGTTTGATAGCGTGCAGTGGGGACCCCAAGGAGCATTTCAAAGTATTACAGGGCTCGGGATACGCAGCGGCTGAAATAGTGACAGAATGCTATTGGCTTTCCGCGATACGTATGCGTGCTTCTATATCGTAACAACTGACAGTTTTATTGTAACACGGAGGGATCGCATGGACTCCAATCATCTCCTGGTTAGTTGCGTGCAGCACAGCGCCTATGCTGTTTACGTTGTCGCTGCTGGGGGGCTTGCTGTACTCGTCCCCACTTCGCTCCAGACTGAACACAGATAAGCAGTGTGGTGCATTTAATTAGCGTCGGGAGAACAAGCTTTCACCAAGTGAAATGCGCCACGGTTATCTATACTCCATTTCACACATCAGGTGCATAGCTGTAGAGGCTAGAGAAACTCCTTGCAGTAGATGCGTTTGCGTAAAAAAATATAGTTCCATGTCGTTACAACCCAAAGTATATTTTTCATTTTGTTTCAGCCTGAGTATTAAATGAGCATGTTTTGTTGTACCACACTCACACACCTTTGTGGGTGGTAAGTCTGGGAAGCTCATTAGTACTGATGTTTGGTGAAAATCATTGGAATTATTTTTGCCCAGAAATACTTTTTATTGGCGGTGATTTTTGGCTCAAAAAAGCTGCTCCAAACCTAACTCGCGTTGCTCCAAAACGCTTTCTGGGTGCTCAGAACCTGCTCCAAAACTCCCCTTTTAATGCATCAAAGCTGCTCCAAAGCCGCATGATTCCTGCTGTCTGAGCTGCTCCGAAACACTGAAGTCCAGTTCCACCCTTGAATGCGTGTCTATGCTGCATGATTGTGAATACTAGTATACGTAGTTGCCGTCATCAAAAAACTTACTGGCAATCATTTGGAACAGTGTATGAGATTTCTGCAGCCCTAAGAAGCAAGAATCAATCGTACCCCAATTTATTTCCTTTTTTTTCCGTCACTCTCACTTGTTACTGTGTGACGGATCTCGCGACTTTTTAGGTCGCCAAGCTGGTGACCTCAAACCATATTTGCATTTGCAGAATCGATTAAAAGATTCGATAGGCGCTGAAGATGACTTCATCATGCAGGGCGCACAGGGGTGTGGTTCAAAATACTAGTACTTTTACTGAAATAATTGTGCTCATGTTCACTGTGCTCGATTTGGTGACGTTGACTGGTTTTGTACATATTTTTGTTTTGTTTTATAAATGTAAACCATCTTTGTTATACTGCTTCATGTTTGGGATCGTGTGATAAAGGAGGGTATTTTTTTTTCTCTGTAAGTTGCTCTAAATTTGAATTCTCGTACTCTAAAAGTAACATTTTGCTGCTCCGAAAATTGCTCCAAGTAATTTTTTGCCTGTTGCATCCCAGCCTGTTGATCTCACAGAGTAATCATCAGCATAGATGTGTGAAACTTCATCAAAACTTCTTTTTGGAAGAGTTGGTTCATAGTAAAGTGAGGTGAGTGAGTAACAGCTCGGACACACATTCACAAGAGTGACGACGCAGACACTTGAGCGCTGTTACTATTCGAGCTGTTTTGCTGCCCAGCCTTTGTCAATGCATTTCGCTGCTTTGTTGTGTGAAACAAACGTTGACAAGAATCATGCTGGACCCACGAGTTGATTCAATCACAATCTAATCGTTTGCTTCTGATTGGCTGTGTGAATGCACTGTTAACGGTGTCCTATAAAATTTTTGGTATTGAAAATGTGGTCCACTGTGAGGGGTTATTCAAGTGTTTGTTTCTTTCTGCCTTTCTCTTTTGAACCAGCATAATGCAGGCGTGTTGCGATGTTGCCTTCGACTATGTACACACTCGTAAGCAATTTGGCCAGCCAATCGGGACATTCCAGGTGGGTTTTACATTCATGCTGCCATATTGGTTCATAACAAAACGACCCAGTCGTTATACTAGTACCATTGTCGTGTGGTTGTTTTGGTGTATTTATAATTATAATTGATTTATTTTATAAGGCTGTAGTTTTGTTACAAATAATTTGATTTTATGTGGTTTGTGGCAAAAGATTAAAGGAGGATGAAAATTTAATTGCATGTCCCATTTTTTTGTTTGCTATGCCAGAAAGAATAAATATCAAATAATGAAAACTGTGACATTTCATGGAATTCCATACAAGATGGACTGCATACGGTTAAACTCGGAACAGTTTGACGGTTTCGGTAGTCATTTTAATCTGTTGTGTAGTGTATGAGATTGTAAACGTTCACAACCTTTACTTAACCTTTACTCGTCATGTTAGGTATGTTACATGGCGATCAGTTTTCAACTGCATTTAATAATCGCAAGCCATTCATCCATTTTGCAGTTTTTGTTTCTTCGTTATCCCCCCGACAGAAAGAATTATTTTTCTCCTGCTTTAATTTCTTTCAATCTAGATAAAAATAATTACAGTACACGTAGAAAAAAATAAATAAGACCCACTATTCTTTTTCTCACTTTATTGTTTTGTTAGTTTCATTAGTTGTGTGGCTAGGTAGACCGATCAAAAAAGGCGATTTGTTTTTATCTCATAACTAAAAAAATGAGACACCTCGTGATGAGCAAAACCATGCATTGGCGAGCACATTGGAGTGCTGCATTTTCTTCAGAAATGTTGCCACAGACCACGCATCCTAATGAATATGTGGGCTCTTTTCCATCATTGTTTCTGCATGGATTTTTCTTAGTAACTGTAACTAGATCAGATGAATATATTCACTTCTTACTATATTAATACTTTTTCATAGCAAATTTTCCTGTCAAAATGCACTTTTAGCGTAATTATAGCAGTACATTGTGAGCGTGTTTTGCACGTTCTTAAACATCACATTTTTCTTAAGATCAGTTAAAAAAAATTTTTTTTCGAACTTCATTTGCTGGAACACTGTCTGACCTATAGTACTAAAATTTTCTCAGCTTATACCTAAATCTCTCCCTAATAGTCTGAACGTAAATGTTTGAAGAACAAGATTAGTCATGATTAAGAAAAAAATTAATTTGAAAGTTTTCCCCATGGCCTGGGATAAGTGAGGACAATATTTTTATTCTTTTGAGGTAAGTACATGAGCTCGTTTTTTTGCAGGTTGAAATTCATACCAATATTACATTTAATAAGCATGTCATATATCGCTGTCGGGCATACTGTTTTTAGTTTGAGAAAAGGTTCATCTAATGTTTTGCGCCTATCCGAAGTTTGTCGCTTTACCAAAAGCAACTAAGAAAATCTAGCAGCTCACGGTTTATTTGACTAAAGGCCACTTGCTCTTTTATTAAGTATGCAAAACTTCACAACAAATTATGATTCAGTTCCTGAGATATAAAGCTGAAACCTGGATGACTTATTTACCTTATCATATCCCTTTAAAGACCCCATGAGATGAGAATTATCTAGACGACTCAACTTTTTCGTGCTCACAGATAACTGTGGCATTTTAAGGCAGTTTCTTAAGTGTTACTAATCTCATCTTAATTCATATTCCAGCTCATGCAAGGCAAGATAGCTGACATGTACACAACACTGAATGCCTGCCGCGCATACTTGTACAGTACAGCCAAGGCTGTGGACCAGGGGCATGTCCTGTCCAAGGTGAGTGGGCAGTGGTTGTGGTGCACTCTCTGAGCGCACAGCTGTATTCCTAGAATGTTTGTGCTCATCATGAATGCTGCCAGCATTAAACTTTCATTTGTTGTACTACAGTTAAACCTGCTTATAACGAACCTCTATATAACAAATTCCTCGATATAGCGAAGTTTTTCTATTCCCCGCCGTTGCTTCATAGAAGCACATTTATTTACGACCTCTATGTAACAATGGAACAGTGGGAGAGAACGTTGACATAGCGAATTTTTCCCACGGACAATCTAGGAATATTGCTGCGCATTTTGGCATTTTGGTACGAGCATGGATCTTCCGCGGCTGCCCCGCTGCCAACGAACTGCGCGCACGGCGCACCAGGCAAGAGCGAGCACTCGTTATTGCGCGCAGGTGAGTGTGTTGCCGGCAGGCGGGCCTGCACCCTACGAGCCTGTGTTGCCGCCACTCTCACCGCCGCGGGTGCACTCTGAACCAAAATTTAAAAAAAAAAAAACTATTTTTGCGTGTTGGCAGTGACACGCCCCACATATGTGACACTCAGTCACATATGTGGGGCCGTGCTGGCGTGGAGGGCGTTTTATCGAATAGTTTTGTGCGGTATCCGTGTCGTTTGCTCTTTCATTTTCGAAGCCGCGCATGCGTGCATAGTTTCACTGCACATGCATCGTGGGGCCCCCAACGCATTCAGCTTTGCTTTCTTTTATTGCGATATAGCAATTATATGGACAGTCTCGGCTGTCTTTTTGCCAGCGCCGCAGCCGTCATTAACTGTGTATGTGTAAGTATCTATATGAAAACTAACTGAAGAAAAGAAAAAAAAAAAGCCGCCCACCCTTGGCGTCTAGCTTGTCACGATGCGCCGACGCGCGTTCATCACCTACGCGTACTTTGCCCAGTGAATGGGGAAGGGGGGGGGGGTGATGCTTGTGCGCTGATCCTTCAGCGGGAAGAATTGCGCGCCTTCGACCTTGACAGGTACGATTGCGTTTAGTTGGAAGGCGCGCAAAGCTCACTTCGCTCGCTAGACAGGCGCCGTTTGCGAAAAGAGTGCGTTTTTCAAACACAGCGAAATAACAACTGGGGCATTTGTTAGTTCGCACTCATATCTGTACTTGTGAATACGTTTCGTGCGTTATTTTTGTTTTGTTTAAACAGCGTGTTAAGTGTCGAGTGGTAAATGTTAGTTCTCTTTCGTCCTGTGTATGTTGTTTTCCTGCGTCATTCGTGCTTGAGCAGCACTCTGCACGCTTCGATCTGATTGCATTTCTCAGCGTTACATTTCAAGTTGTTGCTATCCATTGCTTCGCCCTTGCGGTGAAACTGTGAATTTTCTAAATTTCGGACAACCGTGTCGTCACCACCGAGGGGTTGTCAGATTAGGCGCTGATGGAAACTCGTTGAGACCACGGTGACGACGTATCTTCAGAGGTCGACTCGTCACGCACTTCCGTTTTTCGCCGCGCCGCGAATTCGCAGGCTAGTAGCTTTCGCGATTAGTCCATTAGTTCTGGCAACGCGACAGCGCGTTGAATGCAATACAATGAATGCTATTGCAAAAAATTGTAATATCTTAAGAAGTAAGGCTGGCAGCTAACTCTTTTGGATGTGATATCGCGGAACTCCTACAAGACGCTGGTGTGAGCAAATATGGCTGCTCCAGGGTGAAGTGCTCTTTTCACACCCTCCCTTCGCATTGAAACCGCACTGATACTCGCCTAGATAGCAAGCACGCCAGCAATGGCCACCACCCTCAAAATCCAAGCTCATTATTGATACTCGAGCGATCCCCCCTCCCTTCTCTCCTCGCATTGTTTCAGGCTTGTTCAAGACGGGTAGTTTACTTAGAGAATTCTACAGCAGTTTTAACACACAAGAGATGTTATCTTATGCACTTTCCAGGCGATAGGGATGGGCCGACTCATTTGTTCTCTGCTTCAGCAGTGCTGATGCGCTTTTACCCGCTTGTGAAAGTGGTGATGCGCGGGGGCATGTTATCAATTTGGACTTGTTAAGGAACATGTCACCGACGGCAAAAACCCGCCGAGAGTGTCCGTATAATTGCTATTGCAATAATAATGCAGTTTTATACTGTAAAGTAAGTGTTCTGGGTTAGCTCTGCCTTCCGTACCCCTTTTGTTTATTTGCGTGTTTATTTTCTGGATTTTGGTACCCAACCTGCATATAATGATATCCTCTTTATAACAAATTTTTCTGAGATTTTATCAATTTTGTTATATTCAGGTTTAACTGTATAACGGGGAATAAAGTTGTACTCAGGCTTTGCCTAAAGTATCGTCTGTGAATAATTTGCATCTTGTGTTTCCACATTGGATCCACAATGTCCATGGAGTCAAACAGAAATAGCGACACTTACTTGGATTAAAAGTAATTAATGTAATAGCAAAGTAATAAAAGAAATTATTTCTTTGCAAGTACCTGCTGAATGTAGGAGCTGTGCTTTAATCGGTTTATTAGCAACAGACTTCGACTAAGGCTCAGAACAAACCAAGTCAAGGTACTTAATCATAAACGCTGCACTTGTATGGCTTGTCCTCCTAGCCTCATTCTGCACATTGAGCATTACTATTCAGTCCACTATCGACATTCAAGTGCCAAGGAAATCTCATTGTTATTACCGATAATTGTTATAAGCGGGTTGAAAAAAAACAACTGAAGAGTAGGCGTGTGCAAATATACGAATGAATATCACAGTATTCGAATGCGCTTCGATTCAAATTTATATTACTGGAAATTTGGAAGTATTCGAAATGAATGAATATTTGTACAGTAGAACCTAGATGATATAAATATAAATACGACTTGTACGAATTCCAGGGGGATAAAATTCTTCTTTTACAGTGAAGGCTATTATGACATCACAACAAAGACCGTTTTTGACGCTGTAGTTGTCTGCCGCCGCCAGTGTATGTAACCGCTTTCGTGTGAAATAGGAAAAAAAAACTGAGAAAAGAAGTTTAAGACGGAATGGGGTTTGACTCTAGTTCCTTGACAGACCAGCGTTTTACTCAGAGCAATGCCTCTGCTCCAAACTAAATTGCAAAAAGACCCTATATAGATGCTATGTCGGGGAGCAACTCCATTAACTGTGTATTATAGTGTAGTAGAAGAGTAAAATAACAGCCAATTGTCACACAATACAAATTGCATAACGAGTGTCTTATTAAATGCTTCCAACCCATTACTGTGGAACTTCTATTATAAGTCTCCCGGTTTCGTGATGACCAGCATTTTACGATGAATTGGTTTGGTCCCGGCAAAATCTTCAAAGAAATGATGTATTAAAAATCTTGGTTATATGACACAATTTTACGCTGATCTCGCATCTCATGGCGACATTCAGATTTCGTCCAAAAGAAAAAATCACTTTTACCCGAATCAAACGTCAACCAAATATTCACGAGTGCAAAAAGATGAACTTGCGTTCCCCTAGGTTGACGGTTAGAAAAGTAGGGAGTGAGACAGATGTCTTCTTAAAATGGAAAATTTATTCTCCTGGAAGTTCATGCACTTTTACACACACCGCGATTGTGTGTGTATGTATCCGGGGTCGTTACCTATTCAAACTCTATCCACACAAAGTACCTTGCGCAAGCCGGCCGAAAAGCTGATATTTTTACATTTTTAGTCCATGGAAACATTTTCTGGTCGACATACAGCTGATCTCCTGCCTTTGTCGCACTCGCATTCACAGGATTGTGGACACATAAGGGCGTGGCGTAGCTGTTTTCAGCATGCAAGATTACTTTCACTTGTCGTTGACGTTCATGCTAACAACGGGACATTACTAGTTGCACTTGACAAGGTTAGAAATTACAACACGCATAGCTCAGTCGCGCTTTGTGCACACGCGTGGTTTGTCGCCATCTTGTGATAGCGATGACACTGTGTCTGACTTTTTTTATGGGAGGCTATTGGCAACGTGGTTTCAGTTCCAATTTCATGCATTGGCAATTCTCGGACTCTATTTAACGGTAGAAAGATGTGTATTGGATTCCATTCTTCTTAAAATAGAAAATAAAGATTAGCTTGCATCTCTTTCAACGAAGTAACGCTGCCATTAGCTTCCACTGGCAAGGATAATTTAAGCTACCTTCCTAGCAGAGGCACAAGGTCGTGCCGTGGGCTTATTTCGGTTGTGTGTACCCATTTGTTTTTGGGCAAGGCTGGTGTCACTGGCTGTATTCTCAGTTTTGTGATTATGCGATACCCTGATTACACGACGGTTTTGCGTGGTCCCCTGAAAGTTGTATAGTCAGGGTCCCACTGTTGAAAGGGCTCACCCAGAATTCTTTATTGTCATCAGCCACTGCATCAAGAAAGTGCATGTAATGTCTTGCAAATGTATAGTGGGTACCTTGCTTCTCTGCAAAATCATTGATAACGGCATAGTGGGCGTTTCCCGAATTGGCGAAAATTGTGATCTATGGTATAGTAGGCTCCTTGCTAGCGTACCTGTATTAGTGGTCCCTAGGGTGTCCGCAACAATTTCTAGAAATGCCGCTCTTCCAGCGTATGCGGTGACTGTGCTGTGCTTCTTGCGCGGGCCTGGTGTTTTTTGTATCCCGGCGAAACCCCATAGCCTGAAATGTAATAGAGGATGGCTTTTGCGAATCGCTTCTCACCCCGCGATGTTTAATACAATCCTATGCTATGGTGTAGCTTTAAATAGGGGCCGCCTGCACTGCCATTTTAGACACGGCTATTATGAATGGCCGCGGGAGCCCAAGCGTGGATATTCGCACTGCACTGCCAAGTTTGCCAGTGTTGGCAACCGTGGGATCGGCCATCAGTGGCATGTAGTATCCTCTGAGATAGTGCGTGCGAATCTTGGAGGCCTTTGTATGTTGATGAGAGATGACGTGGGCATTGCCCTTACCCCCCTCATTCATTGTTTTGATGCGTGCTGCTGTGCTCGTGACAGCGATGTACTGCGCCTGTCACATCTATGCAAGCTATGTCGTTGCAATCACACATCCTGTAAGAGGGTATTGAAGACTGGAAGAAGAAGAGGATGGTTTTGGTGAAAGAGTTACCGTATTTACACAATAGTAAGTCGACTCGAATCTAGGTCGACCCCCGAGAATGGTAGGGCATAAGAAAAAAAAAAGAGAGAGAGGAGCGTGAGCACATCTTATAAAAAAACATTTTGGTGCATTGTGAAGCCACTGATGTGCAAAGGTGGCTTCACGGCAGTACTTGAAGGCTGTGCAAGAATACTAGCTTTGCGGGAATACGCGGAGATCATTTTCAGAAAGACTTAACAAACAAAACTTATTTTCGATTCTAGGTCGACCCCCCAACATTGGATTGTCAAATTATAAAAAAAATGGGTCGACCTACTGTCGTGTAAATATGGTAGGCCTCAAAACATCTGCATGCACTATTATTGGGGACGTGCACATTTGCAAACTACAATTTGTACTGGAGACTCGAATTTTAAGAAAACCTCGGGAAAAACAGCCCCGTAACGCCTACGATGAGAAAATAACAAAGGATAGTGGTTTCAAAAATTTTTTTCTGGCCTTCGTCTGTCTATGCATAGTGCTCCGTCGGTTGCTTTCGATGTGGTGCTTTGGTGTCATGCAGAGAAGCAGACTTATAAGAAGGGGCTTTAGCGTTCGTTGGTCGTTGCGCATCTAGTTCTACGCATGTGCTGTATATTTACGAGTACAAGTATGATTGTTCGGGTATAGAAACATTACTGACAATCATTAAGAGCTGTTCTTGATGTTGCTGTGGCCCTAAAAACAATAAATGAATATACATGCCAGCTTCCATTTGGCGCATGCTAAGTTTTTATTTTTTTTGTGTGTGGATACAATAAGAATATTTTTTGTTACTTGCGAGGTTCGTATCACTGAACCTTTACTGTACAGTAATCCGCATGCAATCTCTTGCAAAGCTCATTGCGGCGTGATGGGAAACGAAGAGGCAGACGCTGAAGCTAAAAATGCCTTAAGCAGTGCCCCTGAAATACGCATTGCGTTTTCACGAGCTGACACGAACGCCCTGCTTCGCTGCGTGATGCGCAGCTACACACTTCAGCACTGGACCAAACCGGAACGGCGACACCAGCGACTTCACAAATGGGACCCGGAAATGAGGTTCCGCATGCCCCCTAAATTGAAACGGCAACTCACAAGTATGATCCACCGCATTCGTCTTGGTGTGGCGTACACAAGACGTTACGCACATATCATCGGTCGCAGTGACACCGGTCCTAATTGTGAACACTGTGATGTGCCAGAAACACTTGAGCACATATTTTGTGTCTGCCCAGCATACGCACGTGAACGACAAACTCTGATTTCTTCTATTGAACTATATCGCAGTAGGTCATTAACTGATGAGACCGTGTTGGGCCCTTGGCCAGACACCAACAGTGCAACTGCGGTCATAAGAGCAGTTATAACCTTTTTGGAAACAACTGGACTATATGCGCGGCTATAAAATGTGTCTCAGCTAGAAAGAACACTACATACTCACCTCTCTATCTCACCATCGTCATCCATTAATCTTTCTTTTCCCCTTTCCCTTCCTCCAGTGTAGAGTAGCAGGCTAGAGCAAGCTATCGCTCAGGCCGACCTCTCTGCCTTTCTGTAAATAAACTTATCTCTCTCTCTCTCTCTCTTGCAAAGGGGGTTTCACTGCAGGGGAGAGATGTTATACCGTAAAAACACCTCTCCAGGGGAAATCTGCACTGCAGCAAAGCCCTACTTTAAGGTTAAATGAACATGATACTTTAACATTGATTCATCATTATTAAATGCGAAGCATTTTTTAGTGAACTTTGGTGATTTAGTGAACTTTGGCATAGTGGGACGTAGACGTCCATCTACCAGTTTTGCAACGTCCGCAAGACGAAATCTAAATCATGCCATTCATATCATGATTTTCATGTTACGACAAGTCACTTATGCTCCTCATACAGTTAAGTATGGCATCGATACCATTATGTGTGTTCGTAGACGTCCGTACGTCCGTTCATTCATGTACATACATAATGGTATCGATGCCATACATGACTGTATGAGGAGCATAAGGGACTTGTCGTAACATGGAAATCATATGAATGGCATGATTTACATTTCGTCTCGCGGTGGTTTTGTTCACATCACATTTTGCAAAACTGGTATTGTATGACATGACTGCATGGCCAACATAAGTGACAGGCCCTAGCATGGAAATCATGACATGCATGTCATGTAAGCCATGACTGCAGGCCACCCTCATGGTGCGCTCACGGTCGTTTCTCTAGCGTCACATATACCAAATTTAGTATTACAGGACGGGAATGGATGACGAAGGTAAATGGCTGGTGCAAACATGATAATCATGTAAAAGAACTTGTTCTTAAGTTGGTTGGTTGAACATTTCAAAAAATTAATTTGAGCGCAAACACACGACACATTTACGTACACACACACCCAGGCACAGACCAAGGTGCAAACATGAGCGTTGTGTGTGTTTGATGCCTAGTTGTGTGTGTGCGTGAATGTGTCGTGTGTTTGCCCTCAAATTATTTTTTTGAAATGCAATCATGAGATGCGTGTCATGGGAAACATGATTACCGTATATACTCGCATAATCCTTGCACTTTTTTAAGCGGAAAACCGATGCAAAGTTTGGGCGTGCGAGAATTATGTGGGGAGAACTTTTCACGAAAACGTACTGAGTGAAAAAGAAAACAAATTGGCCGCAAATCGGGATTCTCACACCAGCAACTAAGAGCAAGCATTGAGAAGTACTAATTATAACTTACTTCAACAGTAAAAGCACAGGTTCAACACAAGGCAGGATTCATTTGAGACACAAAAAGTGCAAGCAAATAGTCGAAAATTGGAATATCATACCCAAAGCTTGCGGGCGTTACGGCATAGCGGTAGCGTTCATCAGTCAACAGGAGCCCTCAAACGGTAAGCGTAGGACATCAGTATTGGGCTGATGGCTATTTAACAGAATCGTCGGCAGTTTCCTTCTGAAGAAATAAAGTTTACCATCAATCTCAGTCTTAGGCACACGGCAGGCCCAACGCGTCTTGGTGGCTTTCAGCCGCCGTCACCAGTAGCGGAAACAAAACTCGTTGACTCCGAAGGGCCTACCGGCGGCCCTGTTGCCGTTGTTTATTGCATGACCAATCACTTTCAACTTGAAAGCAGCCGTGTAGTTTCAGTATGGCCCCATAACGTGACAAGATTACTGACACAACATACAAAACACGCCACAACGCGCACTTGCTACTTGGCTTGGTTTGGATTGGATAGAATCTCCGTGCAATAATAGTACATTGATGCTTGAGAGATGGCGCCAGATGGTGTGCGCTATCATCATCAATGGCTGGAACGAGCAGACAAAATTATTCTGGCAATTTTTAAGGGTGCGATAATTACTTGAGGAAAAAGGAAATTGTATTTTTGTTGGGCGATGTGGGGGGGGCGAGAATTATGCGAGTGCGAGGATTACGTGAGTAATTACGGTACATGATACGCTGATAGCATGCTCGTGGCCGTTTTGCTAGCTACACATATACCAAGTTTGGTATCACGTGACGTGAATAGACGACGAAGGTAAATGACACACCCAAACATGATAATCATGATAGGCGTGTCAGTCATGTAACACATGACTACATGCTACTCTCATAGCGTGCTCACAGCCGTTTCACTAGCTTCACATGATACTCAATTTGGTATCACTAGCTTCAAATATACCAAATTTTTTATTATGGGACAGGAATGAATGACGAAGGTACATGACTGGGGCAAACATGATAATCATGAGATGCGTGTCATGTAAAACATACTACATGGTACACTCATAGCGTGCTCGCGGCCGTTTCGCTTGCTTCACATCTACCAAATTTGGTATCAAGCGACATGAATAGACGATAAAGGTAAAAGACACGTCTAAACATGATAATCTTGATATGCGTGTCATGTGAAACATGATTACATGCTACGCTCATAGCGTGCTCGCGGCCGTTCCGCTAACTCCACATATACCAAATTTGGTATCACGTGACATGAAAAGACGACGAAGGTAAATGATACATCCAAACATAATAATCATGATATGCGTGTCATGTAAAACATGACTGCGTGCTACGCTCATAGCGTGCTTGCAGCCGTTTCACTAGCTCCATATATCACGTCACGTGATACTAAATCTGGTATCACGTGATGTGAAAATGACAAGTCCAAACATGATAATCATGGCATAGAAATCATGTACGGCATAATTTATGTCTGCCTCGTAACGTTGTGCTCATTTTAAAGTGACATATCAACCTTTCTCATTTGTGCTTTGTATATCATCGATTCCTACAGTACGTGGGATCTGCCAATTTTTCAAGTTGAAAAGCTTGTTATACCAGCTTATATGCACTAAAAATTGTACATTTTAAAGTGCAATGTATTTTCCAGTTATCAATTGAATTCTACGGAAGTCAAGTCGTGCTGCTATTCAAATTTGCTTCAACTTCCTTTGAACTAAAAAGAATGACATCTGCACATGCCTTGCTTCAATTGAAAAAAAAAAAAAAATGCTGTACAAGTTTGTTGGGTCAATGTAAATAGGCTTGTTTTTTTTTTTTCATAACATGTGATATATATAGTACTCTAATTCGATTCAGAATTATTCAACCAAATCATTACTCGCCTTGAATTTGCTTTTAACTAAAAATTTACTATTCGTACAATACTAAAAGATCAAAGCATTTTATTGGCATGCATGTAAGGAAGTGCAATAGTGTACTCATTTGCAGAGAACGCTTAGTCTGTAACCTTTGAATGCTTCATGTGAAGCTGGCGCAAATCTCTCACTAGAGCATATAAGTGCTCCAAGTAGCTGAGCATGAGGTCTTTTGCCATAAGTCCTGTAGGGACTTTATCCTTCGTTGGGCCTCCAACGATGGCAATACCCGAATAGGCTGCTCTACCGGCAGCAGTTATGGAAAAAGACGATGACAGCATGGCTCAAGCAACTAGCAATAGAGCGAGTAAGTTTTGCAAGCCAATGTTGGTGTAACCGGGTGGGCTGTCAAAACCAGAGTGGTAGCGCCAATAGGGGAGTTCAGAAGGAAAGTTCCTCCTCCTCTTGCTTTCCTGTAAGCTGCACCGTCGACTAGTTTTCCAAGGGGTGGGCAGTGTGTGAGGCACATTGCAGCCACCATGATCGCAGCGCATGACGTCAGTGCGGTCAGCAGAGAGAGCCATTTTTGGCGCACACTGTAGCCGGATTCTATCGCTATTTGCAACTCCATAAAACGCTCTGTGTGCTGGAAACACTGGTGGAAAAATCAAAGAGGCTATGCTTACCCGGGTCAATGCAGCACTTTTGCTTGGCGCTGTGCTGAAGTTCCTTGATTGTGGCGTGGGATTGTGTTGCTTCGTTGAAGGTGAAAGGTAGCTGCCCGCCGACCGCCTAATTCTTATTGTCACAAAGGAATTTGCTCGCCAAACAGCGGAAATAGTGGTGCTGTGCGCACGAACATAGAGCCTCTTCGACACACCACATCACATTTACTTCAAGATAACGAACCTCTCTAGCGAGCCCGAGGTTAAAGAAGGCAACTGCTCATGTGCAACGGGCCTCTCCGAAAAGTGCCAGCACTTTTGCACTGCGTTTCTACACTGCTACAGGCAAGGCCTTAACAGTTTTCAAGGTTACTTTGCTGTGACTTCTTCTGCTGGTTGCATGTATCCCATTGAGTTTTGTTGCCCCGTCAAAAGCTGAATATGCTTGCCGTTCACTTGATTACAGTACGGAGACAGGCCCAGGCCAGTGTGTCTTGAGATGAGACAAATTGTAGTTTCGATTGTATTAGCAGTGCTTCTTCCTTTTTGTTTCTTATTAGATTCCTAATGATTAAAGCCTTGTGCTTCCATACACTCACTTGTTCATGTTGGCAGTAGTTGATATTCAAAGCAGATATATGCAAGTATACTACTCGCGCTACGGATACACGGACATGATATATACGCAGAAACATACACACACTCTACACACGTGCAACCTTCATGCGTGCATTTGTGGGCATATATATATACACATGTGAAATAAAAAAAAAAATCTTCGAGATGAACAATTACAGCACCTTAATTTGAGAATGAGTAGCACTACGACTTGTATACAAAACAAGCATATGTAAAAAAATGCAGTCACATACGTAATACAACAAATATCCTAAAGTGCTTGCTTATATAAACAAAACTATACTGCATGCTTTGAGAAGCTTGAATATTGATAACAATCCAAATAAGCGAAATAATGCTGTACTCACCAAGGAAAATTTTGTTGTTGGGAGGGAATCGATTAGAGCAAACTACCGTAGTGCCCCGTCACCTTCTTCTCAATGCGTAAGTTTTTGATTTGCGCTGTTCTCCATCGCGCGTCGTCTGCATCTTTTGGGATGTGATCGAATGATACCTTGCCATCTTTCCGCCGCGATGTCACACATCATAGCACACTGTTATGGTCTTGGGGCATCGCTTTCTTCTTTTTGGGCTCGCGCGTGTGGCATGACGAAAATGAAAGAACTATACGCGGCTGCTTCTTAACGTGTGCAATGTCGTACTAACACATCTCCTTTCAAGGTTGACCCTGTTAACACCATTTCTAGGTGCGGCCTATTGGTGGCGAGCGCTCAGTTGGCGTCGTGAATATCCGATACCACCACACTGGAGCATCGCAATAAATGGTTTGCTTTACCATAGAAAGCACACAAAATTGGACCATTTCGTCAGTGTTTGTTGTATCCGACATGTTGTTTTAAATGGTATTGTTATACAGTGGACTTGACTGTAATTAATTTGCATGCTAAAGAATGACACAAGCTTGTTTAAGTGGTTTCAAGGGACGCCATCTGGCATCGGGTATCTTTGCTTGAAAAGGGGAGGGGAGGAGAGCGGCAGACAGTGGCTGTTGTTAAGAGGTGTGGTGGTTCCTTTAGCTTTTTATTATCCATTGTTCATGTCTGACTGATCTCATTGACAATGTTGGCTGAGAGTTGTTCTACTGACAAAGCTTGAAGATTCTGAAAAGAGATAGCACAGCCCCGCCGCGGTGGTCTAGTGGCTAAGGTACTCGGCTGCAGACCCGCAGGTCGCGGGATCGAATCCCGGCTGCAGTGGCTGCAATTCCGAAGGAGGCGAAAATGCTGTAGACTCGTGTGCTCAGATTTGGGTGCACGTTAAAGAACCCCAGGTGGTCTAAATTTCCGGAACCTTTCACTGCGGCGTCTCTCATAATCATATAGTTGGTGGTTTTGGGACATTAAACCCCATATATCGAAAAGAGATAGCACAAGAGAACACATCTCTGCAAAATTGCAGCCCTGGACTGTTTGGGCTACTTCGTATTCAGCAAGAAGCTGGCCTACGTTCCCAGGCATTCACTTTAGAAAATACCTTGGTATTTATATTTTGCATGACTTTCATAATAACTGTTGGCGGGTGAAAACATTTTCAGCAGTCGGGTAAGATTACGCACCGTGCCTGGCACTGCATCAGACCTACCTCTGCTCTCATAGATGCTGTTCAACCTTGCTCTGGTCGCCATAAATGTTTTTATCATTGAAAGTGACAACTTGAGAATGTTGCATGCCTCTTTATTCCCCAGGGTCTTATAAAAGAAAGTTAGATATTTTGTAGTGATGAGAATATAATCACGAGCAAGCGTGGCCCTCCTCATTTTAAGAGATTTGAAATCTGGGCCGATGCCTGAGCAAGATTTTACGGTTTGCTATTTAGGACCTCAATTTTTCATCCTGCTAGTCTGAGTTGATACAGATACAGTTGCCAGCTGACAATTCAGTGTGGTAAGATATGCATTAACAAAATGTTATTTCCTGTACATTGTTTACACTTGTACATGATGCCTTTGATGAACATGAGTGATAGAAGTGCAACATTTTTTTTTTTTTGCAAATATGTGCAGGATTGTGCTGGGGTCATTCTATACTGTGCAGAGAAGGCAACACAAATGGCTCTAGATGCCATTCAGTGCTTAGGTGAGTTTTTTTGTCTTATTTTGAGTGGAGCATTTCTGATGAGTGCTTAACATTAATTCCTTGATTGCTGATGTTTGTCCCCTGGCAGTAAGACGTACACGTCTTAGTACCGCAATAACAGCTTGTGTTTAGCCAATGCCTCTTAGAGGAGACTATGCCTGTGATGGGAGCCGCAAAAGCGCTGACCAACCCTTTCCGTTTTCCTCCTTTCCACCCGATCGACCCGGTACAGTTGCCGGAGCCTCTCGCAGCGGCTTTTTGCATCCTGAAGGGGCGTTGCTCGTAACTCGAGCAAATGATGCGACGCGTATCGGCGGTAAGAATGACAGCATTATTGAAACCAATGGAGGAATTGATCAAACTAGAGCGCAATGAAACTCATCTCGAACGCGCTAGCAATGAGATGTCGTAAACGAGTTCAAAATGATGCTGTGGAAATAAACAGACTTTGAGGGAAATAAACGCATGAAAAAAAAAGTTACAACTCCTGTTCTTGGCGGGCTTTTCTTGCCTTGAGGTCATGCGTTCATAGGAAAAGTGACGTCGTTTCGAGCTGTCTGTTCATCTTGCCAAGAGATCCAGTTTTGCTGCGTGCCCAAATGCCCACAGATACCTTCGGAGAGCTATTTGCATGAGCAGTGACTTGAGGCGATTTCGGGAGATGACAGGGTGTCAACACGTATCACTGTATTGTGCACTAAGGAGTAACTGACAGAAACGCTGCCGCAAAGCTGCTTTAAAGAAAACCCCTGTCGTGAAAAGCTCTTAAACTGTAGCCGAGCTTTCTACCACGAAATGACTGGCATTTGTTGAACTGGTGCTCCTCCAACGCACTTCCCGAACGTGCCACCAACAGCCCGCACGAAGCAGCCAGCTGCATCGTTCCATTGACACAATGTTGCCAACATCGTCGCTCTTGCTGGCTCTGGCGGTACAGTCACTAGCACCACCACACAGTGCCTGCTCAAAACGTGTGGCAGCGTTTCTCTAATGGCAAAGCTAGGGACGTTCCAAGCATAGTGTTTTTCTAGGAGGCGTTCGTTTAGCTTGTTGGTGATTTGATCTTGGTGATGTTATAGTTGTGTTTTAAAAACGGTCTAAGTTTTTTGCTGAATTGCAAACCATGAGTTCACGCTTTAATCATATTTATATTCTTTATTTTCTGAATCCTCACATTATTTTATAATCACATTGTATGAATGGAAAATGCAGCAATAAAAAGCTGTGCCATTATGATGCTGTCAAACTTGCTGAAAAGAATATATATGCTCGCCTGCCCAGCTGCACATATTTACACAATCTCCAGGTTAAAAGAAAAAAAAAAAACAAATTTCAGATGCATTTTTGATTTGCAGTCATTTAAGCTGGCAATGGTATGGAACTGACATTTGGCATCAGAAGGCATGGATAACACTATGGTTCTTGACATACTATACAGAGGCCTGTTCGGGATCTGATAATGTTGCCTTATGCATGTTGGAGCACCGAATACTTGGCCACACGTGAAAGTTTCATGAGCGGCATTTGTCTTATAAGCAGCTGTTTATAGTTCTCTTTTTTTTTCTGTAAGTTCTAAATTTAAGAGCAGGCATTATCATACTTACTCACATTATGGATGCACATACATAAAGGTTGCACCCCTGAATTTGATTGCCAAAATTTTTTTTTTATCCCTGCTAAATGATCGCACCTGGAACTTAGTGGCAACTGCAGTGACGATGCAATATATATGCTGTTTTACCGGGTGGTCATTGTGCCCTATCCTTTGACCTTGCCTGGTTTTAAAGTTTCAGCACGACTGAAAGTTATTAGACTGTCAATAAATGCCTCTGTGACAGGTTGTGTGAACATGGTGGCAACGCTATATTAGTACTCAGTATCCGTCATGTGGGTGGAAAGCTAGAATGTTACCATATATTGACAGGTTGTCGCACAACCTGAAGGTGGGAAGCAAACATGGTTTACCAGTTGTCATTTCCACTTTGTAAAAGCTGGCTAGTCGGTGTGCACATGTTTGCTAAGTATGAAAAAAAAATTTTGAAAAGCATGAATGCAAAAAAGAAGCACACAAAATGCTACATGAGCTGCACCGCTGCAATCATTTACATGTATGCCATCTCACTGTCGTGTTGTAAAATGTACGTAAGCCCAAATTGCAGATGTAATGACTGGGCCTGGCAGCACAAAAGGCCTTCGAAGCAGGAAGGTAATGAGCCTTTAGCTGTTCAGCTTGCATGTGTAAACTGCAGTTTTGTGAGATGAAAATTCTTGGAGTGTAGATATGTTGCAACAAGCTGAACTGGAAACTTATCACACTACTAGAAGGGCAAGGAGGGTATGAGCTACAAACATGTCTGTTTAACTGTGTATATAACTTTTTTTTTGTATGACAATATGTTCTGTAGCCACTGCATGGTTTGGTGAGCATTTAGTGTTGGCTTCCTGAGGCATCAACTCTAAAATAACTGAATTCATGGCACTGCTCACTCTGTGTGCCATCTTCTGTCCTTTTTAATGAGTTTTTACCTGTCATGCACTTACTTAACACTCTACTTTAATTAATGAACGCTGGCATTCGTGGTGTCATCATTTTTCTCTTGTGTCTATGTTCTAATGCCCTGTCTTTTAACATGTGCACTGACACTGTGCTATATGCATGACAATAATTTTCTTGTGATTCCAGGGTGTAGTGTAGGTACCGCAGCAAGCACAGAGTGCTGCCATGTGCTGCAATGAGCTATGAATCTACTCAATGGCTCAAAACCATGTGCTCTGGTTGGTACTGTATATGTAGTTGATGTACCACCAAGATTGGGACAGCCTGAGGCTTTTCTAGAAAGTGAACAGCGTAATGTTGAAAAAAAAGAAAAAAAGAAATTGCCCAAAGCCATAATGAGTGGTCATGTAGCTTTTTGGCAGGGCCCTGCCCCTTTGTGCAGTTTTTGACGTGCTCATGGAGATGAAAGGAGAGAGAAAGTCACTTCATGTGCTCAGTTACTACGTGTAACTTCTATGCATCGAGAATTTTATCTGGTTTAATTGTCAGATAAATGTCCGATTCTTTAGAAATAAATTTTAGGACCATTTTAAGCTGAATAAACTGGACGGACAACTTGCATAGTGCGTTTACATAGTCAGATTTCAATTTAAGATAATTCATTCACTAGCAAATAACACCCAATTATTTTTTTGTGTGTGTTTTACACACACATACAGGTGTTGTAAGCATTAAAAAGTAGGTGGAATCTCGTATAGAGTTATTGCATGATTAAATATTGTACAATCACATATGGAATCCATACACTTGCATTTATGTTCATCCTATGTGACAACGAATTTAGTTAATTGTTTAAGCTTGTAGGTGAAATGTTCTCATTCAGCGAGAGGTGTATTCAAATAGAAATGGGGCATGTGTTAAAATACATTTAAACATTGTACCAAAGCTACTCTCTCCAGCATTTAAGCATTGTTCCTCTCCAACGTTTAGTGGGTCATCATTTCTAATTCCTTTCTGAAAGAACACTGCCCATGCTGGGAGTTCGTGCTCAGGCTCAGCTGTCGCCCTTGCGAATCATCACTGAGTGGAGTTGAATGCCTTTACAGCATATTTAGTTTTAGATCCCTTTTACACAGTAACGTCTTACTCAGTGGCCCAAGAATGGTGTCACTAAAATATGAAAAAATTTTGCTGATGAGGCATTTCATCTTCCAGTGATCGTACCCAATTAGAGAAAACAATAATCAGCCTTATGGCAGTGTCTGCACATCATGATACCTACTAGTGTGTTGCACTTTTGGGTTCAAATCCTAATGCGCGGAAGATTTAGTTTTTTCTTTCATGGACCTAAATTTCTCTTCCTGCCTGGTATAGCATGCGCTTCATAAACTGACTAGTCGTATATTGCATCACCTCACCTGGCTTGGTGTTGCATTTTGTGTTTTCTCTTTGGTGACATTTTTATAGGTGGTAATGGCTACATCAATGACTACCCGACGGGTCGGCTACTTCGTGATGCCAAGCTGTTCGAGATTGGCGCAGGAACTAGTGAAATTCGTCGACTTATCATTGGCCGGACTATCAACCAGGAGTACAAGTGAGGTCTGATACCATGTTTTGTTGTTCATGATCACTTTTTCATTCATGGTATATGCTGTTCTGAAGCTGGTGAGAGTGCTGCTGTGGTTTTCTGTAGTCAATATGGATGCAATGAATGGGCTGTAAGCAACCATACTTTTATGTAGCATTTGCTTTGTTGCTTCCAAACACAATTTTTGAAAATATACAGGCTTTTTACGCCCACTTTTTTTACAAGTCAGTGTATGATGTCACCGATTTGTTTGGTTATAAAAGTTTTGATCGCTTTGTTCTCATTAACACACGTTGTGTGGCAGGTGAGCTCTCTTTTACCAGAAATATTGCAGATGAGAAATATGATTTCGCATTTAGACTGATGCCTTAGAGTGATCGTCTTCCGCACCAATGAGTATTGCATACCAGGCACTGAAGTGGTGGATGCAAATATCAAGTTATTCTTCTCTTGGAAGTGCTTGCATATTTTGCTTTTGTGACTAATGGCTGGTGTTTTGTAACAGTTGATATTATGTACACGCCACCCAAGTGGTACCTGATACTAGTGAAATTTTCATTTATGCCTGTGCACAAAAATTTCAGTGTTCACTTTATTCCTAAATGCATTATGAGGCAAAGTCACATTTTCCTTACAAGTTTTTTGTACTTGTATTTATGAGAGTATAGATATTTTGTGAGTCAGTCGTTGTAGCAGATCAGCAATTTTGAGCCATCGTCCTCCATATGTGATATTTTTACGGTTTCATAAGTAGGGTGCTGTTCTCAGTGCAATCTCGGTGTCGTTTCTATCTGAATCACCATAGTTTTTTTTTTTTCAATTCTGGACAAGTTGTGATAGCGAAGTAAAGTAACTCAGATAAGCAACTCTTTAAGCACCTTAAAGCATATTTACACTAGAAGTGTATGAAAATATACGAGGTTCAGTTATCACTGCAATGTCACATTGATCATGGCTTTAATTGATTGTTTGTTGCAGCTTAGCATGCTGTTGAGAGTAGTTGGTTCACTGACTACATTTGCCATAAGCCTTTAGCATTTTTTTCTTTGTGAAATCAGCAATATGCTAACTGCAGTCACATAGCATGTTCTTAACTACTGCACGTGTGTTTCTGGTTGTGTGTATTGGTCTGATTGTTTGTGTCCATGTTTTAAGTTGTTCCGATGGAGGCGGAAATGTTGTAGGCCCGTGTACTCAGATTTGGGTGCACGTTAAAGAACCCCAGGTGGTCAAAATTTCCGGAGCCCTCCACTACGGCGTCTCTCATGATCATATGGTGGTTTTGGGACGTTAAACCCCACAAATCAATCAAATGTTTTAAGTTGTATTCGCTTGTGCTGTCTTTCTAATTTTGTGACAATGTGGGTATCTTTTCTGTCTGAGGGGTTCAGAGAGGTACCTGATGTATAGATATGTTCTGAGATAACTTGCTGTTTCATTGTAGTAGAATGATATCTTGCTGGCATGGAAAATGAAGATAAACTGCATTTATGTATTGCTTTGTCTTGCTGCATGGTAGACTTCTCACAGAAGCAAAACACTACAGTTGTCTGTAATTTGTCACTTTCGATTTGTGAACAAGCTTATCAAACAAAGCTTTTGTGGCTTCGTTATTTAAAACCTTTATTGTTCTAAATGAAAAACGTCTCGCCACACTCCTGTGACACTCATTAGTTGTTGCTAGGTGTTCTTCTTGTTTGCCGTCATGGGTTCTGTATTTGTCATTATTTTGAAAATTTTTTTATTTTGTCCATTTATGTGCAAGCTCAATGGCATTAGCTTAATGTGCCTTTGCACTGTGTTCAGTAATCTCAATTAGCTTTATTCAGTCTCCACTTGAGTCTATCCTAAAAGCAGTACTGTGGTCATTCATATGTGACTATAGTATTTTGCAGCTCTTCTGTGTTCTAACCCTATCATTTTATCTCATAGATGTGAGCAGTGTTTTGTACTGCACCTTGAGAATGCTTCTTATTCTAGTGAAAAATAAAATGTAGTTAATGCGATTGCATTTATTCACAATGAGAACAGCATGTGGATACATGGTGACCAGGAACGTCTGTCTCACTTCAGGAAAGAAAAAATGGAACATGTTGGTTTGTAAGAGATTTATTTCAATAATTTACTGTACAGTGACAAATAAACCTGCGTACAGCTGAACATTCCATTGCTGTGTGTAATTAAGCTACTACATGACACTTCTACGCCTTATAAATAGTTTGTTTCTTAGAAGTCAATCCATATCATTTCTTATGTCAAGCCATAGCAGCATCGGTATCACACTTTTTTTTCCTCAAAAATGCAATATGTATGTGTGCCTTGGTATGCACCGAGGGATCTTGTTCAACTTCAACTGGTTCTTTTGATGGATAGTTTGTCAGTGTATACTTTACTATATCAGTGCACATTTGAGAAGGCCATTCAAATGAATATTTGCCAACAGAAGGATTGGATGACAGGGAAACAATCGTATGACATTTGCAGCAAAGAGAAAAATTGCAAACAGAAGAAAATGCAGTTAAAAAAAAGTAAACCTGCCATATCGTGCCTTACTGCAGAAGCACTTCGCTATGTGTGGTGTCCAGAAAAAAATGTCTCACTCAAAAGAAAATATAGAGAATCGGTATATTGTAAGAAATGAAAGGGCATCCTTGTGAACTACCCTACTATCGAACACCCAGCGCAACGCAAAAGCATTGAACTCTTATATGGCATTCCTTCCAAAGCAAGAAAACATTAGCATCCACAATCACCAACAAGCACAATTGTCTTGGAGCGAGATACAATGATGGTCAGTGTAGCTGATGGGTGGTTATGACCTTTTGAATTTTTTAGCTCATCCGTCTTGAACCGATTTGGTTCTCAATCTTATCTTAGTATTCAGTTATAGTAGCATGTTGTATGCAACATACCACAACAAACACTGAACCTCTACAATCTCAGAAGCACTATTTTGGCTGCATGGACCATTTAATTTGCTGGGCTGAAGCTTGTTTGCAAACCATTTTTCTTCTTTGAAAGCAACAGAGAGATTCAGGGTTTGTGGGGAAATGAGCTGTATATTCACTATTTTGACAATCATAACTAAGTGGCTAACCTCTTGTATTTGCCGTGAGTTTACATGCCAATATTTTCACAGCTGTCTTTATTACCTTTAAACAAAATCATAAAAATTTGGTATTTTAATAACACTGCACTTATGTGCTGGCTTTACATTACTGATGTTTGATGGCATCTTGGATATCCAGAAACACTAATTCATTGTATTCATTAGCTCTCTTGCCAAGTTTTAATTTGAAGTTGTCTTGAGGATCACAGATCACAATTGTTTCTTTTGGTACCTTCAATCGTGAAACTGCAATCGTTTGGCACAAATGGCTTTGACTACGTCACCTGAATGAAAGGACCTGCACAAAATTGTTGCAAATTGCCTCTCTCCAGCTGGAGGACACTGTGTAAGCATTTGTTTCTTGGTGCCTCTGGACCTCGTGTGCATCACAACATTGGGCTTTCAACAGTGACCTCGCCAGCTTCTTTGTGCAATCTTGAAGGTTAAAGGCACTCCTGTAACGGGGTTTTGTAGACGAACTCAAGTTTGTAAAGACTCACACATTTTGCTGGACAAAAAAAGAAAGTAAAAAAGCACATTCACATTGACCTTCTCTAACCTTGTGTGGCTCTGTGAACGTGAGTTCGTGTACAGGAGCATACATCAAAGGTAGTTGCTCTAGAGCAGCTTTGGTGTCATGACAGTGGACATGATAGTCTTGAAGCTGTTGGACTGCTGGATGCGTCCCTTGGGTGCGCCGAACGCGTTAATCGCATTGCCATAGTCCGGCTGCACAGCATACAACTGATTCTGGACTGGCCGGTGCTCCTGGAGATCGCTTTTGCGGATGTCGCGCCATTCCTCGCCATGGATCATCTGGTAGGTGGGTGACATGGTGATGTCGGCTGCGCTACTCAGCTTGGTGCCAGGCTTGACCATGCCTGTACCGCTGCCAGCACTGCCCACGCTCCGCGGTGAGTGCTGCTGCTGTTGAGGGCTGGCGGTTCCAGATCTAGTGGTGTTTGTGGCCCAGGAAGGACAGGTCGATAAAAATACTTCACAATTGGTTAGTTGTTCGGGATGCCCAGCGGCGCTGCAGGCATGGCAGGCAAGCGTGCTGGACCCATCTCGTGTTTACGAATGCATGCTTTACCAGAATTTCTAAGTCATAGCATGTGGGACCTGAAACTGCACTGTTCATGTAAAACTGTCAGTGCACCGGTGTTTTGTTGAGGTTACCCCAATTTTCTAGAGCTTCAGTGCACCATAATTGCTACTGGAAGGCCCAGCCAGAGTGAATGACCATCACTCCGTGGCTTAAGTTCAGCAGAAGCTGTGCACATTACAGCTTTATTTTGATGAAACAAAAAACACAAAGATGTCAAATGTTGTGTTGAATGCAAGCTTACTCTCGGGGAAAGTATATAACATTCTTGGTGAGCAGCTCCTTGATTGCCTGCTTGGACTGGTGCTCAATGACACAAATACCTGTAAACGTGAGACGGGTCCATACTAGACAGCAAGCACTGCTTCTATCCATTCACACTACATGAAATTTAGGCTCACGACTAAATTGTTGGTTGCCAAGAGTTTTAGATGTTTAAAAGTTGTCTTTCCTGTGGCAGATATGATTCCATTTTGTGTCGAGTTTCGAACTATGATGACTTCTTGCAACTAGCACTAGCCCAGGAACGAGTTATTTTAAAATAAGATCACTTTGTAATCAGCTGATTGTGTTATGTAAGAATGTATGAAGAATGTGGCACTGCTTGAAGGTTTTTTTTTCAGGTACGACATTTCCTAAATGTTTTGGCATGTCTGTTTTTTTATAGAGGTGTAGCTTTGCCTCGTGATTTCAGTGCTTGAAAATTAATACTGATTTAAAAATGCTCCAGTACATGCTAGAATTATTTGCTTGGCAACCATCAATTAGCCATATACGATGTCTAGGCAGTTTAGCATGCCGATGCACTCTGTGATGACTTATCCAAGACGGCTTTCGAATTGTTGTAGGCATCCTAGCAATAGTGTATGCTTGTATTATATTCCCGGAACAATATCTTTTCAGAGTGGATGAACTTTTTATTCAATACTGTTGCAGGCGACCTAAGGACACCACAGTTCTGTAATTGGCACCTGCTGCTTTTTATTTTTGAGTCTGGTTATCACAGTGTGGAAGTTTTCACAGAGTGCAGCTCATACAAATGCAGTGCAGGAAATTCGTCACACAGCATGTACTTCACTACAGTAGTAGCAACTGTAGCTGAACACCACCAAACTGCAGAACCATGCATAATGTTCAGAACATAGCAGTGCGTGCTCTGAGTAGTGTGCATTGAATGGCTTCGGCAAAAGATCTCTTGCCAATCGGCCAGATTCCTGGCACTATTGTTTTGTGCATTAGTGTGATCATGGATGCATCGTCATGGTGATACCAAATATCTTTTTGGCTTACAGGCATAATCTGTTTTATTGCCCCCATTATGGTTGAGCACTGAAACGTTGTCTGCAAAGCATAGCAGCTCTAGCCTTGAGTAACACATCTTGTTTGTGATAAGGTGGAAGGCAGTTCAAGTCCTTAATCGAGTACACAGAGCTTTGCCTACGTTTTTGCGTTTGAGTGGTGTGTTGTGGAGCAAGAGACACTGTCCTTACTTGGTTAAAACACTTCATCAGGTGAATTTATGTCAAAACTGCATTCAACATCTATGTGCTTTGAAAATGTTTAAGAATCCTAGCTAAAAGTATGGTATGGGCTCATGAGTATACATCTTTGGGTGCCCGGAAGATGCTGTGCTTTTCACATTATTTATTTACTTGTTTATTTATTGAACAATACAGGCAATCCCATTTGATATCATTGCAGGAGGAACAAATGTTAAAGCGTTACAAAAATTGAATAATACACCGAAAACTAGTTAGAACAAGACTGCCTCGAGACTGCTGCAATAACTGCACAATAGCATCCGGAGAGAGCCACTAGTTTTTTTGTCAGTGGACCTTGGCATATCACATAAAAACTATGCAAACCTGCCGCTGGTCACATGTTACTCTTTTTCCTTTTTGCTCAGTGTTTAGCAACTTGAGCACATTGAATTACCTACTTAGTGCATATGCATCTGTGGTTGCTAGTGAATAATTTAGAAAGTCTTTCATACAGCCATTAATATTGGCATTGTCGTAATCTCAATGGTACTTGTTCTGTCATTCTGATCAACTCAATTGAAGAATGGTAGGAACAGTGTGGATATGGATATTTTTAAAGCTATTCCAAGCTACCATTATAACAAATCGAATAGCCAAATAGCCTTTATCATATTCATGCACTGTGTGCATTTCAAAGTCATATGATGTCAAAGTTTACCTATCACAGGGGCCCTGCAGCACTTTAAGCAGGGGTGGCAAACGCTGCGTATCTGTAGTCAATGCTCCTGAGAACACGTACGCCAAACATTGCAGTGCAGCCCATGGCCAGGAATTTACAATCAATTCTCAATGTCGCCTATAAATCGTTCCTTCTTCTCTGGACAAATGATGCTACAAACCTAAGTGCATGAGTATTGGCTGATTTGAGCATTGTGAGCGTCATAGTTGCCGTAACTTCCACAGAATGCCGCTACGTGCGTGCTCGCGAAAGTAAGCCACACAGTTAAAGAAGAAAAGAGTGCTAAGGCCTAAAGGACACATGCTGAGGAAGGGTCGCATCTTTTTGCTGCCTTGTCATTCCCCTCCCTGCATATAGCTTTCAACGTGCTTGCTAGTACGAAAGGAGAAAGAAAGTGCTTGAAGCTTACGACAAAGTCCTGTTACTTCGCCCATGCTTGATAGATTCTAAAAATATTTCAGTCTATTCATGAGGCTATAATAGCTTTTAAGGAAGCTATTTGATGATTACTTGGGAAAGTGTTGGAGGACCCCTTTGAGAACTCGCACATCTGATAGAACATACCTGCCGTGTTGCATAAAACAATAGCCCTGACGTACAGGACAACTGTGAGGGTGATGATGCACGGGTGCTGTGTTTCATGGTACCCACCTCAGGAGCTGTTTGCTTTAGCACCATTTGTCCAATATGAATGCTAATGGTCTGCAGTCAAACTTCTGCCCTCAAAGGGACCGGCAACTGACTTTTTTCGATCCACTTTTTTTCTGCGCGACAGAAAGCTTACTCTACGTAGTGATCGTAGCTGCAGTAGTTAATCCCAAGAGCTCGTAGTCATTTTATAAGCAGTATTTTTCGATCTGAAAGGCTCTAACACGGTAGTGCCTTTTCATCCGGCAATGCTGAGTATTGATAGCGATGCCGGTAGCCTTTTTGGTGGACGAGTACTGCTGACTGGGTAAGTTGGTGCATGATAAAATGATATTGCTTTAGCGCAGCTCAGTTGGAGCGTGAAGGAAAGAAGGGGAAACTATACTATACTATACAGTCAAGAAGGAGAAAGAACAGTGTGAGCGCTAACTTCCAACTTTTGTTTTTTGCATTCCCTTACAACGCATTATATCAAAAAGAGCTCAATTTTCTGGAGTGCGTGCTGTGAAGCATTAGTATAAATTGATAATTTGTAATCAGATCACAATTACGTTTCCTTGATAGTGTGCTGTGCCACACGTGTGTGGTTTTGTCATGTGTGTGGCCTTATGTGGAATGAGCTATATGACGTGTTGTAAGGGTACGCAATAAACAAAAGTTGGAAGTTAGCGCTCACACTGTCGTCTGTTTTTTTCCTTCTTGACTGTATAATATCTTTACTTCGCGCTCAAACTGAGCTGTGCTAAAGCCATATCAGTTCATCTTTCTGGTAGCCTATGCATGCTGTCGTTCTTATTTCGCAGGATTTCCTGGAACTATGCTTAACCAAGTTTATTCTGCGCTTTACAACTATTTTTGAAAATAACAAGCCGTTACGATGAGACGGTGTGGCTTTATAGAGCGTCCCTGCATTTGTACCGCGTCGCCAAGCCAAGTAATCGAAAACGAAACTGCGCATAAGTAACGAAAAGGCAGCGCCTCTTTAATGTGTACTACTAATGGAAGCTTATATGTATGCTTTTATAAAATATTATCTTTTGCTATAAATAATCAAACAAAATTTATAACTAATCAATAAATTTTTGACTGTGTACATTAACCCATGGTCATGTGACAGGGCATTCCTGATAGTTTGTTTTTGCCACCAGAGACACCACCGGCCATTTTTCACGATTTTCAATGAAGAAATAAAAATGGAAATCCACTTTCCATGATAAAAACAGGGTTGGTTTGAGTCACTATAAGGGACAATCTTTCCATCCATGCAATCATCTCATTTCATGTTCTGGGCAGTTATCGGTCCCTTTAAGTAGTTAGTCACTTAGCACCAGAACTTCGCCTACCTCCCCCTAAGAAAAAGTGTATTTTCAATGGCTCTTCGACACACTTAACTCACTGCAAGCAGCAGTCTGAAGTTTGCAGTATCCATGCAGATTACGTAGTGTCCATTTTGATTCACCACACTAAAGAAAAAATCGAGTATTAGGAGAGTTTTTCTGCCGCACATCAATAATTGTCATCTCTTTCGCACACTTTTCTCGCGTTATCACCACTATTCCTGTAGTTCGCGGTCACAAACGGCACGCGCTTATCAATGTGACATCACATTCTTGACAGGAAAGTGGCCAGCGCCGGGTCCAGATTGTGTAGCTTGTCAATTGTTACTTATGTACTTGGTGCTCCTTTGATTGAATGGAAGCTCCCGTGGTGTTCTCATAGGGCAGTGTGATATTTCGACATGGGTAGCGGTACATTGTGTGATTACTTTGTGGGTTTTCTACTGTAAACACTTCAGGCACCTATCATTGATTGCTACACGATGCAGAATGAGTCATTCGACAGCTGAAAGACTTGAAGAGGGCTTTGGGCAAGCTACCAGTGAGGCTGGGCAATAAAGTTTTCTGTGTACACTTAGCTTAAGACAGTGTGTCTTTTCTCCCTTCTGTTTAATGAACAGGCAAATGTGACGCTTATTGGTGTCGCTGGACATGCTGGGGCTTGGGAAAAGGTGTGCGTATTAAGTGCAAGCATTATGAATGACTGCAGGTAAGACTGCACTGAGATGTGTACATCATTGTGCTTGCAGTTAATATCGCTTCCTTCAGAAGACTGGCAAAGCTATTTTGCCTGTTGGTCAGAAATGAACAGACCTAAGAGAATGCAGCAGCTCGTGTACACGAAATGCATGAAGGCATAAAAGTGAACTTCCAAAGACAGATTTCTTAGGGACTGCTTAGAGGAGAAAGTATTTACAGCGGTAGCTTATGTGCTGATAACTGAATAATTGTGCTCTTTACACTAACTCTTAATATTGTGCCTGAGCTGGAATATATGTGCGGCAACTTTCATTTATTCATTTTACTTTTTAATATATGGCATTTATACAGTGCAAGCATACGTAATACTTACACGCATGAAAACGCTTGAGTGATGTTACTTCACTGACGTGTGTAGTGCTAAATATACCATAAACTTCACTGAAGAAAGGACAGTGTCTACAAAGGTTGAGCCCTTTTTCTCTTTTGTTTGACTTCTTCACCCTTTTCACGTTCTCCCTCCTTAAAACCGCAATCTTCACAGGAAGCATTAGTAAACTTGATCATACATAATGAAGAATCGGGAGCTCGGTTGTTTCTACGTGAGGTAACCGTCTTTTTACTCAAGGTGGAGGTGTTGTGTGTTGTCCACCATCATTGCTCTTGATAACGAATCATCTACACTGATGAGGGACATCTTTATTGCACAGGAGGTGAGGATTCAGTGATTGCTGTACGTATATTTAAATGGACACCAAAGTGAGGCGTTAAATCAAATAAAACAGATAAAGTATTCTTTGAGAACTTGATTTTCATTAACTTTATATTATTGGTTCATTAACGGAAGAGAAAATGAACGTAAAAGTATCATCTTTGAATGTCCCGCCACAACTACAGCAAGTGTGACATCAAAAATTTCAGTCTTTTCCAGGTAATCTTGGTCACATCAGTTCAAAGAAACTTTCTGAAACTTTCGTAAAGACATTGAATTCAGTGTATATCATTTTTAGGGACGAATAATTACGTTAATGTTTGCAGGCACTGTCAAAATTCATGACGATCTGGGGAGTGAGCTTCAAGTCGGCGTTTCCATCACCTGTATTTTCGTTTTTGCGCGCTTCCTCGCCTGCTCAATGTCTTCTCGCAATAAAAGGGTATTGCTGGTGTTGTGAAAATATAACTTACTGATACGAGAAAATAGTTTTTTCACGCTTTTAGTGTCCCGTTAAAATGTTTCCAACTGCGTGTGGCACATCTCTGCCCTCGCTGATATTCTCAAGCCATTTCTTGACCCCTCAATGAACCTGTCCCGTTGTGGCTTGCGACCCAAAGTTAGGGGAATGCTGGCCAGTTCAATGTATCTGAAGTCATTTGTAACCCCCCCCCAAAAAAAGGCCATAGTAGTCTAGCTCGAATAGAATTAGCATAAACGCTCAATTGAATTGCATTTGCCAAATTCTAGAGTCAGGTACATTTGCATGTTTAAGATAGCTGATTTTGCCATAGATATACAAGTTTATGTTGCTAGTTTCGAATTGAACACTTGAACATCCCCTCAAACATCAAGATCCTGAAATTAATAGTACTCAGGTAAATGTAACGTTCTAGACAGAGACGAAAATTTTTCATTTTCTAACATGCCCGTTGTTTACATCTTCAGAGAAAAAATAACATACGCTTTGAGTGGAAACCAGTGAGTACATCTCTCCTACGCATGTGATGGGCTGGAGGTCTGAGGTTTTGAGGTCAGAACTTAATTTTTTTCTTAAGTTTGAATCAACTTAAGTGGTCAAACACTGGCACGACTTATTTGACTAAATACAAAACCGTGCGATGTATATCTCTGGACAAGTTTCCGGACCTTGACATTGGAAGGAACAAAATCACATAGCAGAACTTAGAGCGTTCCACCATATGTTAAGCTAGCTTATTATTAATTCGACAGAAGCTCAAGTGCACCTGTACTTCATGGGAGTCTCTCATCAAAAGCAGCGTAAACAGCGTTGAAAGGATGAAAAGGCAGGCTATTCAAAAGGACTTGTTTTTGGGCTAGTTGGTGCATACTTGGTGCAAGAGACTGAGGCGCAAAAAGCATATCGTGAAGCAGGAAGAGCAGGAGAGAAGACAGAACAGCGCCAACTACCAACTGTGTAAACCGTCTAGGAAATGCACGGGAAAGAAGACAAAGCCGCGCATGCGTGCACAGCCAACAAACATCGCACCGCGTCATGATCAAGGCACTAAGTTATCCAAAAAAGGCATTTCTGTTGCGTACAACACAATAGATGTATCACTGATACCATCGGGCCCTTTCTTTTTGATAAAATAGGCTTCCAAGAGCTCTCTAGCCATTTGTTTTTTACTTCTACCAAGAATCACCGTTTTTTCAAACAATGACACACATCTGCAGGCTTTACAGTGCACTGGAAGATGCGCATGATCACTTTTGCCTAAACTATTGGCATGCTCCCTCAGTCTGTCATTAATGCAACGCCACGTTTGACCGATATAGAACTTGCCACAGCCTAGGGGATTCCCATATACCACGCCTTGTGTGCAAAGCCGGCCTTGGAACTTCAAAGAATTTCCAAGGCCGGCTATCCTCAGTCCGTAGTTAGTTCCGTGGTGGAATCCCTTCTGCAGAGGGTGAAAGGCAGAGTGTCTAGTGCAAATGCGCGCCCCAAGGAGAGAGAGCTGGTTAAGCCTGAGGTGGTTCCGTATATACACCGTGTAAGCCATTACCTCAAGAAGGTAGCTTCCCGTTACGGCGTTCCGGTCGTCTTTTCAGCTCCCATTAAACTTGCTCAATTGTGCCCGCGTATCACATGCGATGAGCAAAGGGGCTGCCAGAACCAGCACACAAGACTATTTAGGTGCTGCGCACAACGCGTGGTATATGGGAGACTCCCCTAGGCTGTGGCAAGTTCTATATCGGTCAAACGGGGCGTTGCATTAATGGCATGCATTAATGACAGACTGAGGGAGCATGCCAATAGTTTAGGCAAAAGTGATCATGCGCATCTTTCAGCGTACTGTAAAGCCTGCGGATGTGTGCCATTGTTTGAAAAAACGGTGATTCTTGGTAGGAGCAAAAAAACAAACAGCTAGAGAGCTCTTGGAAGCCTATTTTATCAAAGAGAAAGGGCCCGATTATATCAGTGATACATCTATTGTGTTGTACGCAAGAGAAATGCATTTCTTGGATAACTTGGTGCCTTGATCATGATGCGGTGCAATGTTTGTTGGCTGTGCACGCATGCGCGGTTTTGTCTTCTTTCCTGTGTATTTCCTAGATGGTCATTAAACATTTGGTAGTTGGTGCTGTTCTGTCTTCTCTCCTGCTCTTCCTGCTTCATGATATGTTTTTTGCGCCGCAGTCTTCTGCACCAAGCAGGCTATTCAATCTGTGTACAACAACTTTTCGACATACGACTCTCCGGTTAACTAGCAAGGCCTAAAACTATTTTGTCAATTTAATTGCGCTGAAAGAAATATCAATGGTATTTATCTTCTGGTTTGTCGACAATAAACTTAAAAAAACCTACTCACCAAAATTGTGCTTTAACCCCTATTTTGTTGAAGTAAATGTAATTAAATATCCGTCTTTTCTTTGCATCATTTATCCTGGACCTGCTGCTTGGCTTGTATTTAGCTTGTATTTGTCCTTATGTTTTTTTCACTATCTTATTCTGCATAATTTTATCCACCCTGCGTCAATATGGTCGCGTAGTAGTGTTTTCTGATAGAAAGATGAATTTCTGTTTGTTTTAATGTGGGCTTTTGATTCACTTATTTGGTGATGATAAATGCTTTTTTTTATGCGTGCCGTGCAAGCTTGAAGCTGTACAAACAATACTCAAGATGCACAGGCAAATAGACGTACAGAAAGAGACGAAATACAGTTCTCTACAATGTGATAATCACGGCTGTTAAAATTAAGCACGTCACAAGCAAAGCCAACTGAAACGTGAAACGTTGAAACTGAAAGGATTGCTTCAGCTATGCCACAATGCTTGAATACTCTAAACTTGTATTGATTGACTCTGGCACTGCATACACCAGTGGCGTATCCATTTTACCGGAAAAGAGCTGAGGTAGTAGACAGATGGACATTTATGAAAACTTGACTGTCTGATAAAATATGTAAGTGAATGACTCAAGATGATCTAAAAAAAATGAAGATTTTGATCGGCAAAAAAACTTTGCATTTTGAAAAAATTTTAGATGTGTAAAAAAAGAAAAGTCTGCATGACAGCTCCGACTTGTGCAGTGTATTGAATTACATCCAGTTTTACCCAGAAAGCTAAATTCAAATGTCGAAGAGTGCAATTGTTACCTCCCTATCCAGATGCTCACAATGAGTTGCAACCCTGGCGAGCTTGTCAGGCAGGTGTAAAATGAGCTGTACCATGGTTTAATGAAAATGTTCGTTTTGTCCTCGCTTGGACATGTTCTCTCTTTTTTTTATTTCGTTTCAGTTGGCCACAACCGCTTGTGCGCACATCTATACATGTGCTACAATACGAATGCCTGTTTCTACTCACTTGTACATCAAGCACATCAAATGCAGCACAACAGAAGCCATGCGTAGTGCAGTGTTTGTACATATATAGCATGAATTTACTGCGTTGCAAGAACAGTCAGAGGGACACTCCGAAATATTATTAACATTTACCGAATTTGCTACACTCGTGCCTTCGCAATTCATTGCCTCCACCCTGACTGATTAATGTGAAAATCAAATGTATGATACAGTTTGTCTGGTCTGGTGACTGATCTGACTTTCAATTTTAGTCGGTGCGTTTGTGTGTGCAGTCAACGTCTGGGGTTTAGGGACCACGACACACAAGAACACACTTAATATTCCTACTGCTTCAAAGGACAGCTTTGAATTTAGATTTCTGGTGTGTTCTAGAACGCGCTTGCAGTATGTACTGGACCAAAAACAGCCACAATCTACTAAGAAATTTGAAGTTATCTCAGACATAGTGGTCTCTAAATTTTTGATGGTGATGATAAATTGCATTAATTTTGACATTGGACATATCACTAGTGAAACTGGTTGGTTAGTCATTAAAAGCTCTGGTGAACACAAAGCACTGATTGTGAATCGGCGCCAGCTTTCCTCGATTTAAACTTTGACAGCGAAGGCATTACCGCAAGTATAGTTTCGACGCGCCAAGATGTTTGGCTCCGAGCAAGTTGAATGCATAGTTTTTTGCATAACCTGTTTGCAACGTTAACAGTGCAAGCTATGACAGATCGTCCAACAATCACGTGTGTCCGGTTATGAAGTTCCAAGGGCTGGATTCACGAAACATCACATTAGTATCTACTAGCCACTGATTGGCCCTTGCCATTTACCCGACCCTGTGCATGGCTGCAACAGAAGAATCGACTATCATGCATGCTACGCATATTCATCCTTCCTGCATAGTCTGACGAGTGGATTATTGTGTTAGATTTCACTTACAAGATCGACCAATTTTCGCGGGGATACCAAGTTATATGAATCTCTCCTCCCGCTACATCAACGGCCATAGCTGCTCTTGGAAGGAGAGGCCGGTCATATGGATAGCGTACAATTTGAAGGTACAAACAAACTAATATAATTACTTTATTGTGGCTAAACTTCGAAGTGACTCCCATCTGAGGCCACGGTTTTATAACAACAATTTTGAATAGCTGACGTGCGAACACCATTCGGTGTGACGTTGGTGTAAAGGCACCTTCATTGAAATAATTAAAATTGCGCATAGATTTCAGTGCGTCATGGTCATGCTTGTGTGGCTAGCACAGATTTGACTTTTCAGGTGTCATGTGTGACAAAGGAAACGCACAATATTCTCGGCAGTTCTTGTGAATTTGGGCGAAATATCTGAGCCGAATCGAGAAAGCCTTCTGTTATAAGAAACTTCCGAGTGACCATTTGGTCTTCGGCAATGATGTGTTCGTTGTAAATCGGTTAGATTACTCCCTTCCGCCCCCAGTTTCCGATGAAAAAAAAAAAAAGAACGTTGGGACCAACCATTAGTATACGAAGTGTCCTTCAAATACAGGTGGCGTAAGGATGTTTCTGCTGTGAAATACTTACGGCTGGAGGTTGCCCTGACCGACCTTGAGGCCCGTCTGTGCGGCCAGCGTGTCGGCCACGTTCTGGGTTGAGTAGAGATGAATGGGCGAGTTGTACAAGTTGTGCACGACTTTGGGCCCATCCGCGCCTGGAGTGACGCGCCCGCCGCTGCCACCGCTGGTGGCCACAGAGGCCGGCAGGCCGAAACACGGCGAGTTACTGCCGGACGCCGCCTGGTTCACCGTCTCCTGCACCTTCTGCGTGTGCGCAAGCAGTAAGGTGTGTCAGTATAACGGTGAGCAAACACTGGATCAAAGGTGCCGGCAGTGGAAGTGCGTCTCATCTCTCATGACAAAGCAAATGGCTCCGTTGGTGTTAAAACGCTTTTAGTAAAGCTGCAACTCACAAACTCGCACAATATCTGCTTTATAATACGTCAGCTTTCGTAGTAGCGCGCCGCTGTAGCTGTATACCTGCCTTCCCGGTAGTCGGAGCCACAGCAGTTTAAAGGGACACTAAAGACAACTATTATCGAAGTTGATTGTTTAAATAGTGGTTCAGAAACCTCGTAGTGTTACTTTTGTGCCAAGGAAGTGCTTATTTTTAAAATAAAATCACGTTTTAGTAGTCCGCATCGGGTTAACGCACATCAAATTACCCGCCTCAAGCAGAACATCTCGCGTCACTGTAGCCGTGCACAACGTTGCCCGAGTTTACTGCGAGGTCGCCGACACTAGTAGCAGCAGATCAAAAGTAGCGGGATCCAAGGCGCCAACAACTGCCATTGAACAATTTCTTGTCGTGGCCTCTGAGATGGCAAACTTGCTTAGTTCAGTTGGGCCGCACTAGATGAGACGACCTGTCCTGTTTAACCATGCAGGCGAAAATTGAACTTTCGAACCACTCGTGCCATTCCCCATAGTAACATCCGGTGTTTTTTTTTTCATTAATCAAACAAACGAACAAGCAGCATTTTACTACGTCTCTCAATGCACAGAAGTTTATTCAGTCTACCTAGTTCGATTACTAGTGGTGATTTATAGGCGGTACCTTTCACGTCATCGGGATCATTTTGCGAATATCCTACGCTGACTTCTCGGTAAGTAGGGCACAGCCGTTGATAATATTGCCGTTTTAGACGTCGTCATACGTAACAATTTGTCAGAGTAAAAGCTCAATGTATGACACGATCTAAAACGACAATATCATCAACAACAGTGGCCTACTTACCGAGAAATTAAGGTAAATGCACAAGAACACAAGAGCCGTAATAGGACATTTTCAAAACGATCTTGATGACATCAGATGGACCACCTACAATTAATCACTAGTAATAGATCTAACAGCGCTAATCAAAGAGTTTACCGGGCATCAAGAGACGCAATAAAATGCTGCCTGTTCGTTTCTGTTTGATTCATAAAAAAAGAACCGCCGGGCGTTACTATGGGGAATGACGCGAGTGATTCAACAGTTCAATTTCCGCGTAGTTACACTGTATGTGTGGTGCCGTCTATAGCGGGGCGCAGTCAAATAAAAAAACGTCTGCAATCTCGAAGCCAATGGTGGGAAATTGATCAATGGCCGTTGTTGCTGCTGTAGCTCCCACTGCTTTCGGTCTGCTGCTACTAGCGCAGTAATGCCAGGCAAAGTTGTGCATGGCAACAGAGACATGAGTCGGTCCGATCGGTCCGCTTCTTGAGGCGGGTAATTTGAAGTGCGCTAGCCCAATGCAGAGCACTAAAACGTAATTTTATTTCAAAATAGGTCCTCCCTTGGCACAAAAGTAACGCTACGAGGTTTCTGGACCGCTATTTCAACAATCAAGGTCGACTTGATTGTTGCCTTTCGTGTCCCTTTAAATACATAGTTGCAAGATCTAGTCCGGCATTGAACTAGTAATTACACAGTAATAGGACATCTAAATGGGACCAGGGAAAATATTTAAGCTATATCGATAAAAGTAGTACAAGCATTGACGAATTGGGATACATTTTCTCGTTGAGAAAGCTCACGGAAAGCTCCTATGAATGTTGATTTTAGTTAAAAAAAAGAAAAAGAGGAACACATGCGAGGGACAGACAGGCTCTTGCCCAACTTTACCAACAACCAGCTCCTATGAAGTTTGACTCGGAGCTGTCATTGAACGATGCACACAAGGCTTATGTTTGATTTGTTATAAAACAAGATGGTTTTGAAACGGAGAAAGCGAATGAGTTTCATATACGACGGAATAAATGTCTATACCACGCAGTGTTTCATCACACTAACGAGGTCTGCGAACAAGGGGATTAGCTTGCGCTTTGACAGAATTTAAATAACTAGTGTCGCATAAACAATACCATCCCAGATTTGCGTGGGGACAAAAAAAAAGTTCTTTGGAAAGTGTAGCAACAAGATTACATTCGGCCGCTGGATCAAGAAAAAGTGATGTTGCGAATTTCGCCAGACTAATGGCGCGGCAGACGTTCCTTCGCTGTATCAAACAATTAGGTCTCGAACAACATTCTTCTGTGAATCGAACCTCGGTGGAATGCTTCGACGGCTTGTTAGACAACGACAACGGAATGCACATATTTTGCACAGTGCAATGTTACGGGCATATCATGCACCACAATACCTTGGCGATTGCTTCAGGATTGTTCAGGCTGTCGACGGGCATCTTCATGGTGGTGAAGTAAGGCTCTTTCACGTGCCGCAGGTACGATCCGATGGTCACATCACGCCGCGGCTTCGCGGACGGTGTGATCAGGGGAGTTGTCCTGTATGTCTGCGTTAGTGCGACAAACAAAAGAAAAAGGAGGCGGAAATGACGACAACAACCAGAGACGCAGAACTCTATGGTGTAGCCAGGCCATGCAGGTTCGAATTAACTTAAGTGTGCTGTATATACAAATAAAATGCTGAAAAATAGGGTTTGCACCCCCCCCCCCAACCACACCCCTGCCAGCCCCTTAGCCAGGAAAAATTCTGTAGCCCCCCCCCCCCCCTTCCCCCGACCGAAATTCGGATGGTGGGGGCTGTTCTGTACCCGACAACACATAATGAAAATAGGTGTTTTCCAATGCCTTCAACATGTGCCTGCCCTCCCTCCCCCCCCTCCCCGACAGAAATTCCCGAATACGCGGCTGCCCCTATAGCTAAGCTATACTGGCGGAACTGTTAATAAAGAGTCGTTATGGAAGAACTGTAAAGGAACTGATATATATTACTGAAAGCGCGTGGCGTTAACAAAGGTAGAGCAAGGACTTTGCCTTGTTAAAAAGCCATAACAGTAGACTAACGGAGCGAGGACACAAAGACAAGAAAAACAAAACAAAACTGAATCTTGCCTTTGTGGTGCCTTTGTAGACCCTCTTTTCTTAACTCATTTATAACACTTCCTTTCCCCTCACCAAGTATATTATAGCAAACTGGAGACTTGCTTGGTCAATCTCTATGTATTTCCTTTCTCTTTTTTTCTCTTGCACTCACTTTGTGCAAGTACGCATGCAGTTGCGAATGGGTGTTTAAATTACAATCTTGACTGCTACCAGCAGTTGTTACTAGAAAAGGTGCCAAAAAACAAAGACTAGGGGGTGATAGCAGATAAAACATCTGGTCTTGCCGTCGGTGTCTAACTCCGCAATCACGAGTGAGGAGTTGCGCCGTATAGTTGCGATACAAATAACTAGCGAAGCTAACATCACACGCGCAAGATTATGGTCAACCCAACAACTGCATTTTTTAAATTGTCATAAAGTGTCGGTTCACCTTCAGAATAGTGAAGGAGACTTGAAATCAAGCACATCTTGTCATAGACGTGCGCAGGGTTCCCCATTGGGGGGGGGGGGGGGGTTCGTGGCAGCGCTCTCTGTTCCTATTATGTCAATGCAAGGGGCTGAATTTGCGCCCCCCCCCCCCATTGCGCACGCCTAGGCATGTTGTCATGTAACTATATGCAGCACCACGTCTGATACTTGGTCAGGTACCAACTCGGGAAGCTACACGCACCTTTTTATTTTCACTCTTGTCTCAACAAAATGCCTATAACGCTAGGACGGTGACTGCAGCAACAGCCAAATATTTGTTCTGTATAGGCACATGTCTTGTTTATTTTTTCCTTGTACCCTTTTTAAAATGTCGGCAATGCTGTGAACATGCTGCCTCTCTCGCTGTTTCTGACATAAATTCATAAAATTCAATGAGCGATAGAGATATATTTTTAACTTTATTTTATTATTTATTACAGTTGTGATATCTTAGTTTAAATAACGTCATTATTATTATTAATTGATTTGCATACATAGAAAAACAGGGGCACAGAGGAAAGAGGGAGACAGCAAGCTGGCAACTGCCACCTACAGGGGCACAACGCCTGCTCACTCTTTCGGGAGGAGGGAAGAAACAGAGATTTCACGCACTCTATGGATGAATAAGGAGATGATCGGCTTTGACACGTGTCCACAACGTATTACGTTGGAGTTCAATTTCATTGACTTCTGTTTCTTCTGTTCTCTTTCGACAGTGTAAATAGGTGTGCTGTGCGAACATTAGGCAACTGCTTTTTTTTTCGAAAGTTTAGCCAACAGTATAAACAGTGAAATATATAAATAGAGGTTTGTTTAGGTGGCGTACATCGCAAGTACTGTGTGGTGGAGCCCTTGGAGCCAGGGAAAATAGTACGGTGGTCTCGTGTTATGAAGGCCTGCTGTTCGCAGGTTGCGCATTAGGTAACTATGAGGTGTTTTTCTCTCGTTTTGCAAACAAGCCATTTTTTGACAGTTGAATTTAACCTAAATGACGCGAATGCGCAAATTGGCATTGGCAAAGGTCATTATGACATGATAATGCGGGCCTTCCCGCTAATCCCCGAGTTCTGTATTAGATTCACTATTGAAAAAGAAAAAAAGCATAATTGATTTTCAAAAGCTCGGTAAACCTGACAAATTTCCATCTTTATAAAATATTCTGCAGGCCCATGGAAGGCAAGCGGGATGAGCTTTCAGTCAATGAACCGGGTGCGCCACCAAAAATACACGGCATAAAATATCTGCTGACATAACGGTGGAAGGCCCTTGAAAACGTAGCCTACTTTAGCTTTGCCCAATGTGTCCGGCATGAATCCCAACGGGCACCGTCTACTGTATCCCTAGTCGTCTAATTCATGACATTTCTGGTTGCTATCCTGGCTCTGAACGCGTTGCTTGCGTAATGCCTGTGGTCTTTCCTTCTCTCTTGCACCAGAACAGGCGCCAGACATTGTCTCGCTTCGCGTCTCGCCTGAGGCAGCGCTGCCCGCTCGCTGTCTCGACCTGCCGCGTGCACTTTAAATATTTCCGCTTGTTCATCATTTTGTCCGGACCTTCAGAATCGCTTGCGTCCAGTCGCATTTTTCTTTTATCGTCTGGCACGCATCCTGGTAAACAGCGCTCGCTGCCAAGCAGGCGGTGGAGTCGTGTTGGTTAGGTTTTGTTTCGAGCCGGTGCTCGGGAGGTTTTCGAGAGACCGCAGTGGCCCTCCTCTCTGAGCGCATGCGCTTGCTCGCGTCCCGAGCATGCCGACACCGGAAAGTATAGCGCGTACGCTCTCTGAATCGAGGACCATGGTCTTCAGTGCTCAGCAGCCGTCGCAAGAAACAGGGCCAGGTCAGGTCTTTCTGCTGGCGTCTCTCCAGTCCTTGAAGCAGCTGCAGCTATCTCGTCGGCGCTTGTTCGCTCGCTTTCTGTGCCGACGGGCTCCCTCACTAACTTTAGCACTGGCGCACTCTGTTTGTGTGTCGTTGCCGGTTGAGGTCGTCTCAGGGCGCCCGCCCTGATGCTTCCTTGGTCTGAGCGGCGCCCCGCAACTCGCCGTCAGCTAAACAAAAGCGCTGATAAATTCCTACCCTTTGCAGCAGCTGTCATGAAAGCCGCACTCTTTTGCTCGGTTGGTTAGTCGCTCCCAATGGGAGGAATATGTTGATCCTGGCAGAGGGCGACGGGTTCAGTGTTTCTGGCTCAGGAAGTCTTCTTTTTTTTCTGTACCCGCTTTAGTACCTTTCCTCAGCCGAGTACATTTCGTTTCGAAACCCCGCATGGTATTGTGGACGCTGAGAACACGTGTCTTTTGCACTGAGGTGTCGCAACTTCCTGTCCTCGCGTCTATAGTTTTGTGCAGCAGGCGTGCTGCTTTCTTTGATGGGAGTGCTTTGTTTTAGCTGATTTGGCTTTCTGCGGCGTTCTCCGTGGATTAATTTGAAGGGAAGACGTGTGATGTAAGGAGTGGCCAGAGCTATCCCCACTTCATCCGCCTTCCGATTATTCGCGAATCGGAGAGGGGAGGGAAGGGCACGTGTTCTTTAAGCCAAATTCAAAGCGTCATTGTCAGATTCTTCCCTTGGCTTGTTGATTGGCGTCAATTTTGTCGATTACAGCTGACTATTCATGTGGTTGGGTTCTCTCTTTTCACGCGGCACACCGGAAGCAGCGACTGCTAAAGAAAGCATAAATACAATGAAAGTGCATATGGCGCATTCGGCGCATCTGGTCAAGAGGTGGAAAATGTGGCCTTCCGGGACTGCGCACAAGCAAACGTCACCGGGAGTGGGTATCTGCCACAGAAATTGGGCACTCCCAACTGTAGTTACCACCGATGCAGTAAAATGATGAATAAGCGATGCTAGCATACGCCACCTCAAAGGGTTTCCACACTTGCTCTCCAAGTTGTACCTTTATCTTCAATTTCTCTTCTGGCTTTGTCAGCTGATATAGTTAGGGATAATACCCGCCACAGCACGTGTTACTACCGATAAAATACTTCAGGTGTTTTTTATGTCGTTTAAGCTAACGTCACTTAACGCAAAGCCTCTATTTCAAATTTTTTAAATGTGATAGTGAAATCAAACGCTAGAACAGAAGACACTTTGATAGATTCCAACTCATGGTGAGCTCGGAGGCTGCTCGTTTCAGCTTATTTGTTTAACATTCTGTACGGAGTGCTTGTGTGGTAATCTTTTTTAAGATTCTGGACAGTATAGGGATCCCCTGACCACATACAGTGGTTTAACGAAGAGTTTTTATTTGGGTAGGCGCAAGTATCCGCCACTAGTAGATTAAACAGTCTCGAGGCATTCTCACGGAGACTTTGGCAGATCGGGGTATATCTCAGCCCTGCACTCTTGCACAGTATCCGCCCCAGAATTCTGACGTCAAACACTTTTGTGCTTTGATAAGACTTTGCCCGCTTAGAGCACATGCTCTAGCGGTGCATCCACGTCAAGGAGTGCACGACGAAGACGTTGGGATGCTCTTCTACGCAGTCCGAATTTGGAAGCTCAAATATGGACATTTCATCGGGTTCGCGACGTGGCGGTGAGGCTATAGACCTGTCTTTCCCGACGTGGTAGTGACCCGCTACGTACTAGTTCACGCCCTGAAGAACTTAGTATGGTTAGGTTAGGTTAGGCTAAGTTAGGTTTTCCTATCCATTCCATTACCCGCCATGGTAGCCTAGTGGCTAAACACTCTGCTGCTGACCCGCAGGTCGCGGGATCAAATTCCGGCTGCGGCGGACGCATTTTTGATGGAGGTGAAAATGCTTGGGGCCCATATGCTTATATTTAGATCCACATTAATGAGATGAGCCCCAGTAGGTCGAAATTTCCGGAGCCCCCCTCTAAGGCGTCTCTCATAATTAAATCGTGGTTTTGGTATACGTTAACCCTGAGATATTATTATTGCATTCATTTCATTCCGCACAGCAATGTAAGCCAGATAAAGAGTGGATTGTCATGATGCTGGAGCGTGCTCTCTCTCTCACACACACACACACACACATATATATATATATATATATATATATATATATATATATATATATATATATATATATATATATATATATATATATATATATATATATATATATATATATATATATATATATATATATATATATATATATGTACGGTGCCTTAGCTTGTATACGAAGGACTATTGGTCAGCTGCCAGCTCGTAATAAGTGCACGTGCTACGTGACGCAGGCTCATAAAGAGTGTGCTACACTCGCCGCCATGACTACTGGTGGCGCCGAGTGACACTCCCACGTTAAATTCACATATATAACTAATGAAGGGGGTGGGGTAGATAGCCGCCGTGGTAGCTGAGTGGTAGAGCATCGAACGCATTATTCGAAGGTCGCAGGTTCGGTTCCTGCACAAGGCATGTTATCTTTTCACCCACTTTTCTTTCTTGACATTTGCATTACAAACCGGTCTAATTGCTTCTCTTATACTTTCCTGGGCTTTATTGTCTGTTAGATCTTATTATTGTTGTGTCAAACATAGAAAAACGAGCCTTTAAGTATACACTTCTTTCCTTGTATATACATTTGATGTAACGGTGGCATACGGCCGCGTCAATTTCTGCTTTATGTTTATCAACTATTGAAATGTCTGCCTTTACGGCCATCCTTTGGAATACACACGCACTAAAGAAGCGATGCTCTTGCATAACTTGCCAACCCATTTTCCGATTTTCTATCAACGAGAAAACTTTTGACCTTGTCTCAAATCTGTGTCCTCTCTACTTTTTCTCGTAATGTCTTTGTATACTGTGCACTACGGACTTGTTCCTACTCGCCCAGTCGTCGTTTGAAATCGTAGCAGGGGTGCAGGCAGAAATGTTTTTCGGGTGGAAGTGCACTTTGCTAATCTGAAGTGGGAACCAGGCAGGCAGGTGTGGTACAGTATCATTTTGTGCTCTGTATGCCATGGAAAAAGGACATTCATAAATATACAAACAAACAAACAAACAAACAAGCAAATAAATAAATAAATAAATAAATAAATAAATAAATGGCACGGGCGTGGGCTTGGTGTGCCACCTCCTGGCTACGTCACTGAGTCGTAGCACTGCCTCCTGTGGTTCAACCTAATGTGAAGTCTCGCCGTAGGCTACGCTAAACAGCAAGTACATTATCATAATTGCGCTGCAGATCTGTGCCGCGCATAGTCATGCACGTCTCGGAGTAGCGGTGCTCAAGCAGAATCTCTTGTAGGGGTCAGGTAGCGATTGGGGCCATCAAGACGACGGTGCGATCGAAGCCACTTCACGTGATGTAGAAAGCGGGAGTGTAAACGCTTTTTTTTCGTATTCGAACTGCGCTGCATTACACAAGCGCGTGACTGCGCAGTGAAGCCACCTATACATTTTTTGGAATCCGTATCCTCATACCCGAGAAAAATACCACGAGACAAAGCGTTTATTTCGCGGGTTAAATTTTTACTTCGGTCTTCATAGCGTCAACCAACTTCCATGTCATCTATAGCGATTTGGAGGTGTCTGTCTGAGCTGCTCGTTTCTAGCACCCTGTGAGCGTGCAGATGAACATGCGTGTAAGGGCCAGAACTGTTAGCGCTCGTCCCTTCCTCGTTTGTCATCTAAAGTGCTATACTTTGTTGTGTTCGAAGTGGCAACTCGAAGACAACCTTTTGTCAACATTGCCAACAAAAAGCTGCCCGCTGTAGTGACGGGGACGCGCCATAAGAGCGACTTCGTATCACAATACCGCTTACTAAACCCATTGCGGTAACTCAATTGGCTTGTACTGATGTGCACGAAGCTTCGACGGCTACATTCTAACAAAAGATGATTGCAAAAACATTCGTGTGACGTGCGTTTTTTAGTCACATAATTAGATTGAGTTTTACGCGTCGGGACGACGAGGCTGCCGGCGAGACCGGCCGATCTTCGGTGCAGTACAGCGTCAACATTTTGTAGACGCAATAAGCCGGTGGAGCCGGGCGTAGGCAGACATTTTAAATGCGAATGTATTTTTTCGTCGGGCTATGTCAGGCATCCGTCGTTGTCCGCGGCGGTGTCCGCGCGCCGGCATGTGTCATCTTACCGCTCTCCCTCTCCCATGCAAGATCTGCAGACGCGCGCGTTTATCCTCGCCGCTAGAAACTTGAGCATGTGGTGCAAGAGAGTGTAGGGGAGAGTTGGTGCAGTTCTTCGCCGGTCCTTCTCTCGCCGTTCAGTCTCTCTCCTCCATGCGCCACACGTTCCCGTCCGCTCGCGCCTCACTCTCGACTGTTCGCTGGCTGGGTGCCCCTTCAGGAACATTCGGAAATGTGCTTGAGACGTCGCTGTGAAACGCCAACGCCAAGGAGAGAACGCTGTTTGTTTTGTTCACATCATCATCATTTATTTATTTATTTGTTTACCCTTAAAGGCCCCTGTTGGGGTAAACGAGGCAAACCACCCGAAGTACAATTTAATAAAACTAATCGTGAAATTGCTGCCTAGATTCCAAGCAGATGGAAAACTTAACATGCTATATATAGGGGCATGGATGTCGGCTCCCCTATAGGGCTTCTCAAGCTATAGGACTTCTCAAGCCTTTTGTGGGGCTTCTCAAGCCGTTTGGATAAAACGGAAGGAACGTGCGCGGTTCTTGCGAACGGCGGGGCTTCTCTAGAAAACAGCTGGAGCGCGTCTCTTTGCTAGGCACTGTTGGTCTTGGCAGCCTGGGCAGCGGCCGCATTTTTTGCTGCTGGGTTTACGACGTGTCCCCGCTTTGTTTCTTTCCTTCCAATTCCTCTAGCGAAACGTCAGTGAACTCCGCGTAGAAAATAAAAATGTTGCGTTTAACGGCCAGCTAATTTCGGAATCTTCTGCATACCATTCACTTTGCTTCCGATCATTTGTGAGCTGGGAGCTTCAGCGAAGAAGCCGTGGCTATTGGAAGCTGGCTGCGAAATCTCGTTTAGATTTCACCGCTTGGCGCGCTGCTCCGACGCACTCGTTTCATGTAATAATGTCCAACTTTCACCTCAGGTTTTTAATTTCAACATGTATAATGATCTCTTGTCGAGTTCTCATCAGTAAAGCCGGCTTCGTGGTTAAACTTGGCGGATTATGGACAAAATTATGGACATAACCTGTAGAAATGCGAGACAACCAGCGTACGAACGCTAACCGTATATATGAGCATGTTGAAGTTTCGCGAATAGTTTTTTAAAAGCTGTATTTCGTTCAGAGCGCATAAGTGGGGAGCTGATGGAACTGAACTACATGTAGCTAAAACTATAAAAGAAAAAATGAAGTTGCAGTGACGCCTCGCATGTTTACACATTCCTTAATGTAATGCTACTTAAAACATGAAATTGTGAACATTTAATCATACATCCATATCTTGTGCGTAGAAAGGAACTTGAAAAAAAAAACATTTACGCATGCATCCGTATAACAGCGTCATTGCCGGCTTACCTGGTTGGTAATCTTAGCCTGTTCCTTGAGCGCGTCTATCTTGTTTTCGACTAATGGCTCGGGCACCAGGAAGCCCTGGCGCAGCTCGTATTGGTACTGGCCATCCTGGTGTGGGCCTGACGCCGGCACCGTGACGTTTTGCGTCGTAATGGTGATGCCGGGGCTCTGGGGCGACACATAGGCCGGCGGTCCCGCGGGCCGGTACGTGGCGCCGGCCAGAGGGTGGCCGCCGGACACCATGCCGGCAGGCTTGGGCGTCGTCGGGGTTGAGGCCGGCGAGTGAGGCCCAGGACTCCTGCGTGCACGTGCGGGGTGAAATTAACAAAAATAAAGGAGGTGCGACACAACATAGACACGTTAAACCGGCTTCGCCAACACTTTCGCGTTGAACATTCTGTTGAGTGCAATGTATACCCGGAAAAACACTGATCCACTGACGATGAGAATAGGTGGGTGATGGGCCTCGTTGTATGTATTTATAACTCGTCACAAATCGGCGGAATCGGCGGTATCAAAACTTCACGTCATCGCACGCGTCCATATATTACGGCATGAAAACTTCACGTCAACACACGCGTCTATATATTTATTGTGAAAAGGAACGGTGAACATCTTTACATTTGCAGCTGCTGTCTTGGGCTAATATGGCCTTTCTTTGGTACATGAAGGGCCCTGCGCTAGTCTGGTCAAGTCTGCGCTCATTCGTCAGGGTCATGTTCAGTGTGACGTGACGCCATGAAAGATGACGAGTCTTCGTTTTCTTTCGTGCTGCAGTCTAGCAATATTTTCATCAAGCATCTTAAGGTAAACATACTTTCTGGGACTGGTGAGCTTAATATTACTATCTTCACTTTAACTGAACGGCCCAGTCCGACCTTTGGTCCCGGTAATGAAGCACGTACGTGCCTTCATTACCGGGAACACAAATTGGTAACTGGAATGAAATGTTGTTAGTACAAGTGTCATAGACGCATGAATAGGGCACTTCATATAGTGCGAAGTAGTAATAATGCATTCAGTATGAAGTAATGTAAATGTGCACGCTCGATGGGTGATAGAATACAGGGACGTGCTCTCAGCTGGTGTTCAGTATATCGAGAATACACTATATGTTCTTCGCACGCGCTTTCCATTGACCAACGCAGGAGTCGAACAATCTTGAATAGCTCTTGCATAAGAAATGAGATGCGAATGTTGGCCCGCATTCACAAATCCATTCGTGGGCAAGATTGCTTTGTTAAGAACCACTAAAATTACAATGTAAGAGTTCCATAGAAGTTTGGCCGACCACTCAAGAAAAAAAATCAGTAGTTCTTCCAAAGGAACAACCTATAGTGTATTTAGAGACATGACTACAACCAATGAGTAGTTATACTCATTGGTTAGTTCTCCCCTGCCACCAATAAACACAATGTAATACAGCCTGACTCTGTTAGTTGAATAAAAGCGTCGCGAACGAGCTCTCTGTATTGTATTCACTCACTCCTATTATGCGTGCTCTCGATTTACGGGCAGCCCGAGCGAACACCATGGTTCTCACCTGTTCACGACCAGGTTCAGGTTGTTGCCGCTGTTTCGGATAAGTTCGGTCGCCTCGTTGTGGGTCATGCGGGACGTGTCACGGTCACCGATCTTGAGCACCATGTCACCGCGGTGCAGCTCGCCCTCGGAAGGACTTCCCAGAAACACCTGCGCGGGTCACGAAGCACAGTTGACGAGCGAGACACGTGGTAATTAGAGAAGAGTGCGTGACCTGAGGGCGCCACGTCACACTACGAGCTAATTTAGGTTGCCATTGATTGATTGATATGTGGGGTTTAACGTCCCAAAACCACCATATGATTATGTGAGACGCCGTAGTGGAGGGCTCCGGAAATTTTGACCACCTGGGGTTCTTTAACGTGCACCCAAATCTGAGCACATGGGCCTACAACATTTCCGCCTCCATCGGAAATGCAGCCGCCGCAGCCGGGATTTGAGTGCGACCTGCGGGTCAGCAGCCGAGTACCTTAGCCACTAGACCACCACGGTGGGGCAATTTAGGTTGCCATTTTGGCTGGAGCTCGTACATGGCAAAATGAAGCACGGTAAAATGAAGGTGTGACGCCAAACAGCACGGATAAAAGAAAATGGATGGCGTGTGCGCTTTAGAGAAAGTGCGAGAAAGTGCTGTTGTTTCGCGGTATACTTTACATTTCCTACAAACGCGGTGAAGCGCTTGTTTCTCTTTTAGCCATCCCAGGTTTTTTGCTTTCTTTAATTACTATGTTCTTCTGGCTAACCAATAGTGGCTAGCAACGCCTGCATAGTGATTTCTGCAGCCATCATGGCTTGCGTCGTTTATTCTAATACTGTAGAAACATAGACGCCCTTTATCGACGTCGTCGTTATCTAATCTTATGAAAAATATGGGCCAACCCCGAAGGCCGTGCAGTCTGAATCAGCGTCCCAAAGTGCAGACTCTCTGGAAGGATGAATGCGAGACACTGACACGCGAAACATGCGCCATATGCTTCGAACACACACTTTGGCACGACAGACACATGCGTGGTGGTCGTGGTTCAGTGGTTAGAACATTGGGATGGTCAATTGAAAGACTGAAGGTTGATCCCGTCGCGTATTTCTTCCTGTCATATTGGTGATCTTCAGTAGAGGTCTATTGTGCGTACGTGATTGCATCATAGCGTAGTCTGCCTGATTTAGCAAGTTCCTGAGAGATACGAGCCGCAGAAACGGCACTGGTAAATGAGAGTAAGCAGGACGCATAGGCGCTGAGCTGTTGAGACGTCCGTAGCTAGTCTGACGCTGGGCAATTCTTGAAAATGCGTCATATAATAAACTAGGCAATTGTCGTGATATTCACGTCCCGTTAATCGCTACCCTGACAAGTGTGGTACGGTACGTGAATGCAATTACCGCACCTGAACAAGTGCAACAATAAAGCAGTTCATTGCGTTTGCTACAGCGTGTGCAGTGGATCGAGTTTAGCGCTCAGTTACAGGTGGAGTAGAATTATCAAGGAACAGTGAGGAGCAACGAGGACAATTCTGATAATTTCAGAAACATGGTGCATATCCTACGACTGATTACGACATTTATAAGTAGGCGACTTTGAAAGTTATAATGTTTTGTTTAATGTTGAAAGCACAAGTATAGTATACACAACAGTGAGCATGAAGCCAGAGACGCAGCTATATGAGGGAAAGGCACTCCAAAGATGATTGCCTGGGGTGAAGGTAACTTGAACATCTCCCCTCTAGCCTTGTTTACTCCGCATTTAGTATTCGAATGTGTTTCCGCAAGCCCGGCAATCAGCTCCTCCACACCTGTGTTAGACTGATAACCGCACGATTAGCGGAAAACGCATCAGCTGTCTCACGTCCTGCTATCCGCCAGCGTCAACTCCGTGTGTTTCGGGGCAACTGTTTTTAGGTGCAGAATGAAAGAATAGTGATAATTGTTTTGAAATTCAGCCTTCCAAGACTACGATATTATTATGAGAGACGCCGCATCGGAGGACTCCGAAAGAATTTGACCATCTATCGTTCTTCGACGTGCACCGAAATCTATAGATTTTGGTGCACATTTTGTGAACAATTTCGTGAACTTAATAGTTCATGGGCCCCAATGATTTTTGCCGCCGTCAAAAATGCTGTCACCGTGGCCGAGATTCGATCTACCTGCGGGTTAGCAGTCGAACTGTCGGCAAAAGCTAGATGCCAGTAGCGGGTAGACTGAACGAAGAGGGTTAAGAAAAGTTGTTGTCGAAGATGCATAACCTTATTATTTCGGATGTTTCTCAAATTCAGCGTGATGAAAGCGACGGTGTTATATTAAGACTGGTGTAATCGCGTATATGTTATAAAACTCAAAATAAAACAAGGAAAAATTAGTTGTGGAAAAGAACATATCTATAAAAAGTGAACCCGTCCAAAAAATGCCGTTCGTTTAACATCGGGTTTGCTGCATAGCTACTCTGTATACATACTGACGAGACAGGCAAGCTGGCAAGAATGAAAACAGCAACAAAAACAAAAAGAAAGGGGAAGGATGTTAGGGTGGAACCTTCACTCATTTTTAGCGATGCTTCCAAACCGCTTACGTTCTTCGGCATATGCGTCTCGACGGCCGTGTTCACCTTGTTTATGTTTTCTTGTCCCTGGTCGAGGCCGCGGTTTAGACACGGGCTGTCAAAAATCTCAAGGCGCGACGACGTCGCGCTATTTCGAGCTTGCTGAGTCTTGTAGGAATAGTGTGGCGAACGCGGTGTCTCCCTGCGTCATCCTTCGATGCATCAACGGCGCACTCCTCGTTCGATAACTTCACCGGGTAAGCGCTAACAAATACGTAAAGTGTCCCCCCGTCTGAACTTTGCAGACGTTGCAGCAAATGTGTAGCAAATGCAGCAAACGTGTAGCGGTGTTTTGGGGTAGCACTTCGCTGGAGGGTGTTACGTGGGGAAAAAGTTAATCAGGCGTACAAAAATGAGTATCGCTTCTTGGCGTAGCACCTTCTTGCCGCATTCTTCTTAACGTAGCACGGCGCTCGTCGATTGGTCTAAACTATTTACGACGATGGGCTACACCTTTTCCTCACTATGAGAGAGAAGGGTGGCGAGGCCATGCGAAAATTTGAAACCAGCTGAAAGCGATGTTTTAAGCCCTGTAACTTCCTTAGAATAGCACGTATTCGAAATTTTTTTTTGCGGCAGCATGTTGACAAAGCGAAAGTGCACACATTTCTTTTTATAACAATTTTTGAACCTCGGGGTTGTTTACTGGCCCTTTAAGTTGACTGCATAGTATCTATATGTGCATATGTGCCCCGGTACAGCTTAGATGCACACCGTTACGTAGATGTCGTGTGCTTCTACGAAAACTACTGAGCCGAAATGCAGTTCTGCCGTATCTATAGCACCATGATATACAACCTTTAGAACAGTATCCCTCCCCTGGTGCGGTCTAGCAAAACGTTCAATGGCATGGCCAGAAATTTTTTTTTCACAGAGGAGGGGAGGGGCGCGTTCGACTCCCCCTCATATGTGTTCCTGCAAGAGTCTACGTGTGTGCGTGTACATGCACACGTACAAAACATGAAAATTTGTGGGAAATGGGTTTGAAACCCCTTCTGAGTGCTCTAATGTACGCGTTGTGGAGTAAAGCTACGTGAAACTCTAATGTACCTCGGGAACACGTCAGACGTTAAAAGTGTCGAAGAGTGCTGTCAAAACCATGATTTAATAAGATATGCTGTTATGCACTGAAGAACTGATAGGCATCAATTTGCGTGATATTGAGTGCGTACTGCATAAAAATTAAAAGAAAACGTCGCCCTCGACCATCAGATATCCAAGCTACAGTGCCCCAATTCTTGAAAATGTCAGTGCGGTGCCCCCCCCCCCCCCCCTTCTTCTCACGCTTATTGAAAATTACTGTTCGCAAACAATGGATATTGAAGTGATGGTGCCAGCCAGGACACATCTGAAGCTATTGTGTGTTCTATAGTTTCTCATTGGCCAGCTTCTGCATGCAAGACTGATTAGAAAGAACTGGGGTGCTATGCAGGATACCCCGAGCTTCTCGGGCAGACGATTTCGCTCCGAGCAATATCTATACGGCGGCCATGGCATGAAAACAGCGTGGAGCACGTGATAGCAGCGTTGATAAAAATGACTATGAGAACGCGCGAGGCGTTGGAAATGCATGTAAGACATTTGCAGCGGCTATGAAAGAAACACCGCGTGCGAACACGTCAGCACCGCCACTGCAGTCAACATTTTAACAGTGCAGCGACGTCAGCGTGATTGTCGCGCTATATTTTTGTCAACATTACTAGATTTTCGTCAACTCAATACGCGCCTCCTACAGGTGTGTCCATGGGCGTTTGTTCTTTTTCCGGCAGGTTCTTTCGTTCTACCAGCAGCATGGAAATATCCACTCTCAAAGGCAGCAACGGGGCACACTCAGCGCTCTCGTTCTGCTCGTTTCACTTTTATCAAATATTGCAGATAAATATGAGGACAGGTGGTCACAAGGGGCGCTTGCATGCATCATGGCGGCAACGCGGCTGTGATTGGATACGTCATGAGCGTGGTGAAATTGAAGGCGATACATCGTTACCGCGTGATGTTATTAATTTTACTTCAGCGTGCGTGTGTGCATAGCCTTCGCGATAAAGCTGATATATGGATCGTGCCGCTCGACGTGAGTACTGCTCCTCGGCAAGAGAGTGGTAGGTGTACCTGATCTTTGCCGGGGGCGCCTGTCGATCAAACTGATTGACGCGTGAACTCGGATACAAACTTCTTGATTCTGAGAAGGCCTAGTTCAACTTGTGACTGTGATGGTGCTGGTGTGACTGTCAAGCGTTTGATGCGGTGAACGCTAAGCGGCAGCTTCTTTGCATATAAATTATTTTGTTGAGCTTACACTATTTGTGCAAGGCTGCAGCCGTAGAGGAGCTTGTGATAACCTAGCTTCTTGCAGTTTTTGAAGTTGGTCGTCTATACTCATGTACTAGACTGCATGGCTTTGAAGTGAAGTCCGCATCAGCTCTGTATTAATTTTGATTGTAATTGTAATATTATATTAAGGCTTAACGACCATTACACTGAGCTGTTCTGTCTTCATTGATGAGGTTTTTAAAGGGTACTTATTTCGGGCGCAATTAGCAAGGTTGTGATCAAACTGGAGCTAATAAACGCAATCCTGATTTGCACGATAGTAATTGTCATCATATTAGTAAGGGATAATTGGCATGGTTTTACTTAACGTGTTCATGATGAATGTCGCGTTGATTAGCATGGCTTAGCTTATTAACTAGCATGCTTTAGTTACCATGGTCCTACAGCTTTACATAGCTTCATAAGCATAGTCCTCTGTGGCATACTTACCTGTCCCGTACCATGACTTGGCGTAATTAGCATGGGCATATAGCATGTTCTGGCCTAACTTACCAAATATACTACCCAGCCAAATAGCTAATAAGCCGGGTGCGCATGCTTGAGTGCTATCAGAAGATGAAGATGACAAAGAGGGCGTGCACTGGCCGAGCAGCACGCTATATTGTGCAGGACGACCATGGTGAGTAACGCGTGGCCTCGGGTTGAGGTGCGGTCGTGATGTTGTATACAACATTGGCCGAGTGTCTTATAAGACACTCAGCCAAAACTAATTGAGAGGCCACCGAGCTGGTTATTCTAAAATAGACTTAGTGCAGACAGCAAAAGCTTGAACATAAATGAAACATCCCGTGCTTTTAAGAAATTATCATCACGAGAAGTTCCTGACACCTTTATTACATGGGTGCACTTCTGCACTCAGTGGAACGACAAACAAATGAAGGAAAAATGCCTCTGGTTTGAAAACACCGCCCAACTTTGCTGACCATCCTTGACGCGGTGAAAAGCAGCGCGCTGAGAGATGAATTTGACTTCTTCGCACTGCTGGCTCAATCAGCAGGCGGTGTCACCAGAGCTCTGAAACATCTTGAGTTTCACGAAAATCGGCCAATCCTGCATAGCACCCCTGTTTTGTTTCCGTTTATGGTAACTATACAGATCATTGGATGGCTGTCCGCGCATGCGTGCGGGCGCAAAAAATGCGTGTGACGTGTTAGGCAGACCATACACCTGTCGTGGCAGCGGTCTGATGTCAACAGCAACCGCGGCGGGCTCCTTCCGTTGGAGGGACGCGGCGGTTTCGTCCTCTCCCTCGTACACTGTGGCGTATACACAACACCCTGGAAGCCTTGCCCTCTAACGGGGCCTCCACGAGAATGGAAGATCGCGCGTTGCATCAGCGAAACCGAGATGCCTTGGCACTGCCCTTGTTTCCAGTGCTGGTGGAGGTCCGAGTATTCGCTGGGCCAGGGGTTTTCGGTGAAAGGGGGTTGGGGCGAGGGAGGTGTCTCGAGTTACGCGGGATTCTATTTGGGTCGGGTGGACCGGCATTGAAACGAAAGCAGGGCCAAGCGCGCGCGCGAGCATGGTCCCACCTCAAAATAGCCACGCTAGTCGCGAGCGCGCGGAGCGCCACCAAGACGTGTGTGCAACGCCTGTGCGCCGGCTATCCCCGCGTGGATTCGCACCCCGCGCGAGAAGGCGAATACGGCTATATGCGGCGATTGTTCTTGTATTCGCAGCTACTCGAGAGCCCTTAATTTTTTTAGCACACGCCTCGTAGTCCAAGCGAGGGTGCCTCTTATGTAAGACGTGCATTCCCTACAGCCTCAAGGCTCCCAAGGATCCAGGAGGTGTCTCATGCCGGCGATAGATCTTTGGCATTTTCTTCCGTAATCTTCATTACCGACATCTACCTACACTGCACGGCACTTTGAAAGTAGACAATAAAAACAGGAAAGTGGGGAATGTATAATCTGTATGACACTATTGCATTGATGTTTTTTTTTCTGCCCCAGAAAAAGACATGCAACTAGTCATTTTCCAGGTCAATCTCCCAAAGCTTCGTTTTCACCCCTTGTTTCTAAATCACAGAAATCTTGCACCAGGAAGAGACAAGAAGTAAAGTGCCGGAGGAGGTTCATCGAACGAAAATTGGGGCCAAGTTCAAAATAGAAATAATATCAAGACGGAAAGCTCGCAAAGAAGGTTGTTTTGCACGCAATGAGGCTTTTTGTTTTTTCAGCTGAGGGAAAATGAACAGATACAACTATATAGACAACGAGGAGGTTTCTTTCCTGCGAATCAAAGAAACGAAATGAAAAGCTGCGCAACCTAACGCTTCTGCGCACGCGCCGTCCGGCGTTTTACGTTCCACGCTGCCGCTTCTTAAGAGGCATCTTTAAAGGTTCAACATCAACATGGTTATTTATACAGAAAACGATCTCGTTCAATCTGTTCTGCCGTGTGAATTGATCTCTTTGCAGTGTGGCAACCATCGCTCCTGAGTTACTGTATACTGACTCAGATGTGGCCCTCTTCACGAGCATTATTGGGCGTGTCGGTGCGTTCTTGAACGTGACATTCTTATCCGTCGCTAGTCGGTGCCAAGACACGCTGGCCTCGGGCAAAGTCAAGGAAGCGGCCAGGCTAAGGCACAACCGAGAGCGGCGAAAGAAAATAGGACAATCTGGACGTCGCCTTTTCCGAAAGCTGGAAAGCACCCAAGGCTCGCTTTTGCTGCCTTCCGGTGGCGAGGTCCTCGCGATCCCCGCTCTTCAACTCCGAGCGAGATCTTGTTACACTTGACAGACGTGGCAGCGAAGTGGTCACGAGACAATTTAGGCGGCCTAAGGGAGCAACGAGGCTATACCACAGGCTTCGAATCTCGACAGCCCGAATTATGTGAATGTTTGGTTTCCGGCTGGCAATCCCTTTAAAAGGCCCAGGAAGTGCTGTCGGATGAAGTTGAACGAAAGAGTACCAAACGTCAAAAACAAAACAAAAAAAAAAAACAAAAAAAACAAAGCAGCGAAAAAGTCGGAGAATATTTATAAACTGAATATATAAACATCTACGTTACGTCACAGAGCCCACTTTGTCAATATTACTGTAAGCCTTTAAGTAGGCATTTCTATACGAACATTTTAGTCCGGGCTGTAGCTATTTGAAGCACAAAATCATTTAAAGGAAATCTCGAAATAGTTTTTTGATAAAGTCGCCTTAAAGGCAGTGACTTACTATCCGATATGTTCCTGCATGGTTTCCAAGAACTGCTAAAAGAAGAAAGAAGACAGTACAGCGGGAAAAATGCTGTGAAAGAGATGAATAAGCTGACGTGTTATACAGCGTAAATGTAGCGCAAAAAAGACACGGACAAGAAAGTGCACATCGCAAGCGCTTACTCACGGAGAGGCGAACGAGTACCAACTTGCTCGCCTCTCCGTTTCGCTTCAGTTTAAGTTGTCGTAGTAACGGTTTTTGTTTTAAGGAACTGTCATGAGATACGCGTTTTTTATCATAACTCGGTGGTTCTGTAATAGGGTATCACGCCACTGATTTAAGTAAAAGGGCATTGTCAATGGCGTTTGCCTTGGCCACGTTTATTTATTGTATTTAAACCACGTGCTCAACTTGCCGAGGAATGGGTTTGATTTCTGAAGTATAACCAGGACCTTTTTTGCACTTTAATATAATTGTGAGCGAAAACTGTTGATATTGTTCGAGTTTCCCACAAAAATAACAAGCGACAAGCACTAAACTTCTGGGCCCATGTTCACAAAATAAATAAATAAATAAATAAATAAATAAATAAATAAATAAATAAACAAACAGCGTCTTACGCTAGAATTTTTCGTAAGAGAAAATTTTCAGCCGATCATGATGCGTGACATATCATTATCGCAGCGAGTTGGCCAATGGCAAATAATGATCGAGAGAGTGAAAGCTTCGTGAATATGGCCCTTGGCTACCAATACTGCAATTTCGCGTAGAGGGTAGTGTCATCTTGAAAACAAAAACGAGAAAAAAGTGACTTGCTCTGGTGCTAGTATGTCTTCGAGCGTTGCCAACAACCCGTTTGTGAATCAAGACCCTCGTATGTTACCCAACTTCTTGTTAGTAATAATAATAATGTGTAGGGTTTTACGTCCCAAAACTACGATATTGTTAGGAGAAACGACGTAGTTGAGAGATCCGGAAATTTGGACCATCTGGCGTTCTTTAACATGCATTGACATCCCGCAGTACTCGGACCTCTACCGTTTTGCCTTCACCCAAATGGGATCGCGTCGGCACGGATCTTACTCGCCACCTTTGGGTCAGCAGCCAATTACCCAAGCCACTGATCCACCGAGACGGACCCCAGATTCTTGTTATAACGTGAAACTTCAAGAAACTGATTGTGTGAGAAGTTTCTTCGACAGTTCATTATTCGCAAATCCATAACATTAAATGAGAGTGAATTCCAAACTAGAGGTCGTGCTGTAGCTGGCGGTAAATTTAGCGGCGGAAGCTCAGCGATGCGGATGACGACCTGCGAATAAGAAAACCGGAACAGCTAACTTTAGGCAGCACGGGGAGGGACATATATCTGCGAGGGCATCAAGAGAAGCGCTTATTTCGGGTCACCCTGCCGTTATTTCAGCACTTACGCTGAAAGCTCGCGTATTCGCTATTACTACTGCACGCCAAAGTAGAGTAGTGTAAGTTTTGTATCTGTAGTACCACTTAGAGCGCTGCGCACGTTAGATGACCAAGATGTTAGACCACTCCATAATTAGCTCACTTTTAGGAGTGTAAGGTTTTTTATTGACGCGGGTAATAAAGAGAATAATAATTCTCTCACACAAGAGTGAAAAGCTTCGCTGTCTATGTAAGCGTTCGTTACCAGCTCGATTCTGTCGAGAGAAGCAGCGGACCATGTGGTCCTGGACTGAGGACTCCGCCCACGCCTACGGCCCGTCGAACGTCTTCGCGGTTTCTATTTATTTTAATAAATGATCTTGCTTGCTTAAAATTCTCCCAGTACATTCAACAAAAGCTGAATTTGCTAATTAACTAACAAAAGCCCATAGCGTAACACACACATAGTCAGTGAGTACACGATTCGCGGTTCGGAAGTCCATTGGGACTTCTGTCTACTCACTTCAGCATTATACTATCAGCCTTACGTACTTTCCCGTTCGCACTCACATCTACTCACAGGTATTTCAAATCAGTGCCGTTCATACACCATTTAGATATTTATTGATCAGAGGCGCGAAGTACGTAGGGCGGTGCCTTGACCCTTCATACCCCAATCATTCAAGGGAACGTCTTGATGAATCTATGCTGTGTTGTCAGCTCTTCGAAGAAAAAAAGTGTCCTTACTGATTTGCAAGCACTCAGAACTCGCATTCGAAGATACAATCTCAAACTGCGCTGCGAAGAGCACTGATTACGACATTGGTGTTAAGGAGCATTGACACTATGGTCGAATAAAGAGACTCATGGGTCGATTCTTTGAGACTCAGATCTACCCGGTAGTCTGAGTCTGAGTGAGTCCCGAAGAGTACTACTTTGGTGAGTGTGAGTCCGAGTGAGTCCTGTTGAAGAAAATTTTCGTGAGTGTAAGTTCGAGTGTATCCGACTCAAGAAAATTTTGGCGAGCCTGAGCCCGAGTGAGTTCAAAGGAGAAAATATATTTCATGAGTGAGTCTGAGTGAGCTCCACAAGTTTTTCCGACCTATGGTTGGCACACGAATGGACCTGGGGCAAGTACAATGTATAGTTATATTATCTAGGTGTAGTACGATGATCCGCAGCTTTTAAACTTCGCGATAACACGACGAGCTCTTGCCACGGTCAGCCCCTGTGGATCAGTGATTTTGGTGCTCAGCTGCTGGCCTGAAGATCGTGGCTTTAATCCCGGTGGTGGCGGTCACGCTTCAATACAGGCTAAATGCTCGTGTGAGATGTGCAAGGTCAGCGCACGTTAAAAAACAACACCAAATTGTCGACATTTCCGAATCCCTCCACTATGCGGTGTCCCTGGTAGTCATATTGCGGTTTTGAGACGTAAAACAACACATATTAATATTAGCGCTTGCCCCATGGTATATGAAGCTGAGAGTACCAGTTGAGCATGCAATAACTAAGTAATTAGTGGGTATAACCCAATATTGCTTAGTGTCATCTAAATACCCACCAACGAATAACAATACGCAAGTGTCATGATACCTGATACACCGTGGGCGCTCTATTTCGTCTTTGCTTACTGGCTCGCTTGAGTGTATCAGTTGTATTACGAGTGACACTGTTCGAAAAGCTGGCTCTTGACCGTTTACTGATTTTTCTGCCATTTTAGAGGTGCAGATACGCGCAGTACTGTGACACTAATAGACTCTTCTGTAAATCATTCTTCCTTCGTCAGCTCAGTCCTTGTCTTGCTTGTAAACATAAAGGTATACTGCCACACCATGTACGCTCTCCACGAACTTATTGTCAAAGCACACTGCAGAACTTCACCGCGGACGTCCGTTTGAAAGGCTTTCACTTTTACCTCAAGACGCCCTGCTAATAACCATGATGCTGTCGGGCGGCCTCAAAACATTGCTGACACCCACGAGATGAATCGGCTGCACAGAAGGTGACAAATTAAAGAACTCTATGAAAGAAGGATACGAAATATTGTGTAGCACTAGGACAACATTATTTATTTAGCCGTAATCCACAAAGGTTAAGAAAAAAAAAAAAAGAAATGACAGAAGCTTATCCACCCTCAACTAGAATTGCCGAGCTCAATCAGATGAATGATTTGTTATTGGTGCAAGATATGTCGTTTGAGTACTTCTTTCACCGCGAATATTTGATACAGCAATTTCACCAAGAAGCGCACAAAACGTATGCTATTCTTAATGCAATGAACGAGAAATACTGGTGAATTATTGATGCGATTCCGAACGCAGAATGAAAAAACCAACATTAATCACTAGACGTCTGGCTTACACGTATATTACGGCACATGCAACTATCAACGCAACAGTCGTTCACGGTGTTGGGGGGGGGGTGAAAGTAAAACAAGCTTATCTTTCACAGGGGAGATTTCACTCGACTACATACACTGTTTCACACCCGAATATGGCTCAAGTGCGCTTTGAAATTCTTGATGTTCACAGATCGCCATGAATTACGCAACAATGTTTCAGCGGATAGTTAGTGGGTTATTTCTGGACCACTTGTATTTTTCCCTCGCTGAATTGCACCCTTGAGGGGACATAGGTTCGGAGATTTTTTGTGTGCGTTTCAAAATGCGTTGGAGCTATCAAGAGAAAGGCACCGGACTTTATTTCGTGGGACAAAGGCTGTCTAGATGAGACCATTAGAGGAAAACCTTTCAATGTGTGACAAAGTCGTAGCTTTTCGCAAGGGCAGAAGCATGCATCCAGTATAGTAATCACGGATACGGCTGCCCGGTCTCTCGCCATCAAGCATGCATGGTTATGACCAGGGCACCTTACTGCTAGTTCGTCGCACTGTATTTAACAGAACAAGTAGGCCCGTCCCTACACAGGAGAGTCCAGTAACCGCTGTCGAATAGATATAGAATTCTTGGAGCAGTGCTTTTACGACGTCCACAGACGTGGTAATAGGCTTTGCGGTTTTTGTAATCTAGTCAGCTACTCAGTGGTTGGTTGCAAGCCACCGAAGGCGAGGATCATGTTTTTCACAAGAACACCTAATTTATGTTTTGTGACTTGCAAAAAGTGATGAGATTGCAAGGGTAGGAATCGAGGAAGTGATGCGCAACACCGACCATACTATTTGCACGATTCTTAATCACAAATGGTATGTTACAACACGCAATTTGATTCCTCGGATTGATTGGCCCAAAGGCAATATCCCATTGCTTATAGTCCTATTGCTCATATGGTACTTAGGAGTGTGCAAATATAGTTTTCCTTGGCGAATATAAATCGAATGATGCCAGATGCGAGTGAAATCAGTTATCGATAATATTTATAACAGATATAGAGTAATTAACAGTTGTTTTTGCAACTAATACGAAGCGATACTTGCAGCCTAGTGCCAATATGGTTATCAAGCTTTTATTATTGCATTGGCCATTAATCACAAAATGTTCAATACCAAAACATGCATTTAAAGTTACGAACACACCTTGTTTGCGTGCACAAGACTTTCGGAGGGTGACGCTGCAGGGAGCAACATTGCGCGTTCTGCATGTGATTCACAATGTCGTTCGTAATCATCGTTCATAAGTAGAGCATTGATACACTTTTGTCAGACTTAAACGAAAAGCTGGCCCGCCATTGATATTCTTCCTTCCTGTACTGAAGCTTTTCGACACGGCGTTCACACATTAGGTTGTTTAAGTATTGCGATTTATCAATACGGCACTCAGTACATTAGGTGTCTCTTTGTGAAGATGGTCATCGCGTTTAATCCAGGAGGCTCTCACTGCTTGGTGTCATAGAGCCGTTGCGGCGCAATGAGCTGACAGGCTTTTGACAAAACGTTGACTCTGTCGACGGGATGGCCATAACCCACTTGGCTCCCTTCAAGAGAGCAGATCTGTGCGACGTGGTGTACTCGTATTGTTTCGCTGCTGGCTATCTTCTTCTTTACTCACAGTCTCACCTCTTATTACTGTGTTCACTATCAGTTACTTCAAGCTCTCCTTTCCGCACAATGGCGGGCTTTGTGCTAAGCGCTGGCTCCCTTGACATTAGCATTTGCCATGCCTGCTCCCTCGACCACATTGCTTCCGAGGCGTGTCGCCCTTCCGTCTCGTAACGAACACGGTACGCGGCACGACAGCGGGTGGAATCGCGGCCGAAACCACGTCCCCTCGAGCAGCTAGTCCCGGGATCAATGGGTTGCCGTTGTCCTCTCTATAGCTGAGACACCCGGGAGGGTATTTTGGTTGCTTTGGAGACTACTTCTGGCTTCTTCTGTTGCGTTTATCTGCTGAGGCTTCTTCGTTCAAGGATGCTCGTGTGCTTATGTAGTCGTAGTCGGGCTTATTCTAGCCGCCACGGCATGACATCTTGACGTGTGGGGAAATAAAAAAAAATGGCTTGTGCACGGCTTACACGTATCCAACTCCTCCGGCAACATGCTCACTTTTGTCATAACGCAAACTGAGTAGCGGTAAATGAGGTTCTTTTTAGCAGATGCGTTCCACGGAATTCGTCATTAATAAAGCTAATTTCCTATAGTGACATGCAGAGCAAGTTCCACGCTTAAAGCACGTTCGATTCAATGGCGTAATCGCTTAGGCCGGCTCAATCTTCTTGCTTGGCTGGTTCCAGCGGCTGATTAATTTAGTGGCGCGCAGTCACAATGCTTCGTGTGGTGCGAACATCGTATGGGATATGTGGCCTTCTATAGCTCACGAACTATGTAGAGATGAAGTTATAGCTTGAGACCATGGTGCCGCAACACGATGGGTACGGAGTAATTAAAGAAAAAAAAAAAACGCCCGTGTACTCTGCAAGCTGTGCGTGTTAGAGAAAAGGCCAGGTGGTCAGTATTACCTGTGAGCCTTCCACTACGAGGGCCCTAGGAATGACGAAGGCGGTGCTCTTTAGCTCCGACTCGACAGATAAACTCGAACTGGTCCACCGCACTGGTAAAAAAACTGAGGCCGCAGTACTCCTGGACTAAAGGGACCGCTCACAGCAGATTAAGGAGAGAAGCTTCCCAAGCGCTGTCCTATACAAAAAATAGTAAATGTACAATCGAATGTGTAGCAATGTGAATCACTTTGTTAGCAATACGCCGGATGATGAAGCGCTGCTGCTCGAGCCAGCTTAACTGGCCACGATTGAGCTGACTCGTTGCAGCGATGAGATCAATACGTGCAATAAAAAATGCATACAAACGTCTGACGTTATTCTTTAAAACAAGACATTTATATGCCGATGAGTTATCACACAAGACCTGACTAACTTAGCTCAGAACCCTTGAACGCGTCAGTTTTGAAACAAGGCTTAGTAAATCTGTTTGTATATAGGGGAGCATGAAAAAGACGGTATCCCGCCTTTGTCCTCGGTTCTTGAATTTGCATTCCTTTTTTTTTTGTCCCCATTGCGCGGCGTACGACAAATCTGACTATATATATGCCACTTTCTTATGCTTTTCTGCTATTTATTGTTATCTGATTTACACATTTGTAATGTTTGTGTACATTAGTAGAGTCGGCAGGAACCCCGCCGCGGTGGTCCAGTGGCTAAGGTACTCGGCTGCTGACCCACAGGTCACGGGTTCGAATCCCGGCTGCGGCGGCTGCATTTCCGATGGAGGCGGAAATGTTGTAGGCCGGTGTGCTCAGATTTGGGTGCACGTTAAAGAACCCCAGGTGGTCGAAAGTTCCGGAGCCCTCCACTACGGCGTCTCTCATAATCAAATGGTGGTTTTGGGACGCTAAACCCCACATATCAATCAATCAATCAGAGTCTGCAGAAACTTTCGGGTATGAGTGAGATGCATATTGCTAGGAGGAACCTAAGAGGAGAAGGTTCAATCTCACTGCTAGTATCTGAAGAGATTCGAACGAATAGTGGTTATCGCGGAAAGTAATCATTTCGTATGTCATTTATAAAGTTACCACCACCAAGTTACTGGTAGACAGAGGGCCACACTCATGAATGATTACAGAAAAAAAAAGCGTTTATGCGTGACAGCAATGACAGTGCCGTTGAAGCATCCCACCGTTTTTCCAGAAAAATATATGTAAAGCGGCGCACTTGACGTGGACTTTTACTTAATGAAGGTGTCGAAACAAGTATTATACACTCGTTACTATGACTGATCGTTCCAGGTGCCTCGCGAAACGGACTTCTTGTATTTCCGGTGTCCACTGAGCGTCCGCATGCGCTTCTTGCTTATCAGTTATATTTGGCGGGTGTTGCCGATATGTGTTGCATGATTCAAGAAGTATGCATCTCCACCCTTTGCCCAATATCATATGTTATAATTATACTTAAAGATAAGCGTGAACAGCTGGCTGTAGGTTGTATACGGAGCCTTCCACTTTTATGTTACTATGCGAACACTGATAAGAGAAGAGATAAGGCCATGCAACGTCTGTTTACGCAGGTCAGAACCACTGATAAAGGAAAAAAAAGCCGCTTGGATATGGTATGTTAAGCTCACAGAATATGTATAGCTGTAACTAATTATAGTGCAACGTCTGCACACAGTGTCAAGATTTCGTGTAACTGAACAGTTCAACATTACAGTTGCCACTTTTGAACCGAATAGTGGAATGCAACTTCTTGTAGCTTCATGATTCTGTGGCCATTTAGGTTGCGTGAAATGTTTTGTCCCCTTTACGGCCGTGGTAGCACAGTGGTCGCGCGTTTGGTGGGAGCGTGCGCCTATATAACTCACGTTATATAACCCCGGGTGGTTTTAGTTAATCCTGTGCCACCCTCTCCCATCTCTGTGGCGTGTCTCACAAGGGCATTTTGGTTTCGGTGCGTAAAAAATACGCCATAATTTGTTTTCCGTAAGCTATACTACATTTTCGGGTAAGGAGATGAGCACATTTGTTGAACATAGCTTTCGAAGAGGATGCATACTTGGGAAACCAGTGCGAATACGGAGGATGCATTCATGTAGAAAATTATCAATTGTGGAAAGTAAATGTCAAGTTTTTTTCCCACTACATGCGTGTATTCTCAGTATAAGAGAATGCAGTGCGATCTCCTATACGCAGGCGGAGGCATTTTTTAAGTGAAGACGTATTTACTAAGCATGGCGTATCAGTAACATCAATACTGATAGTCGTTACACAGCCACAATAAAATAAGCACAAGTATGACGTATGGTAATAGTACGGCATGGTATGCGTATGGCAATAGGCAAATAATCTTTCCTTTCGATAAATAACCACCACGTTTGACGCTACACATTCCAACACCAGGGATATTATCTGTGTTTTCCAGCTTCCAGTATAGTAGGATGTATATCTAGTATTCTTTTTTTGTTGCAGGAATCTGTTAATAACTGCCTACAATGAACGTTTGATGCGGGGAAACTGTTAAGTGAGCTTTTTTGCATGAACACAGTAAATGCACAACAGAAAAGCACGAAAACGAGCCAGCCGCCTCGGAATCCCCAGCACATTCAACTTGATGTTTTTAAGCCACATGCCATTTCATATGCGACTTGAATGATGCTTTACCACATATTTTGTGAATATTGTTTTCGGGAGCCACATCAACTAATATAAATCACCGGCTGAAAATATGATAGCAAATGTTAAAATGGGGAGTACGCAGAGCACATTTTTGAAATTATAGAGGCAAGGAAAATCAAGCGACTCTCGTACAAGTATTTCGGCAAATCTCATGCATATATGCAACAGCGGTAACCGAAGCGACAGCACCTCTCAATTTAACTTTTTGGTTTCTTTTAGTACCTTTAGGCATGTCAGACTAACGCTTTGTTATCTTGAGAGCTTCTGGTCGCTGCAGTGCCCGCTGAGTTATGTGTTTGCGTCGGGGCATCGTTTGGTTTCTTCACTCTGATTGCTTGTCCTGCACATTTTGGCTCTCAGAGCCGTCAAAAGTCGCCTCTTGTCTTTCCTTTGGGTCCGTTTTTTTCTTCATTAGTTAGTAAGCTAATTGAAAGTTAATCTATCAAAATAATATGCCAACTTCTGTAACAGCGTTTATCCAAATTTGTACGAGAAGTAATAGCCAGCGGCTTCTCCTCAGTGCCACATTTGGACATTTTATTTGCGTTTCACAGATTGAGCGAACCGTAAGGCACACTTTGACGCATATAACTCAACACGTTCGCACTCATTCGTCCCACAGTTGGCCTTTGACGTCGATATGAAGAAATAATTACCTTGCTTTGCTATCTTTTTTCTCAAATTGCTTCATCTTTGCGACCCCTGTGGTACTGAAGATTACACAGCATGTCCTTGTTTTCGAGAATGGAATAGAACTCTTGTCTTGAAGTACCAGAATCGCCAATCGTTACATTGCTGCATAGTTATGCCCTCGCTAGATAGCGGTGTTAAGGAGTTTGCAGTCATTACCATAGTGTCCTTGGAATTCGTACCAGCTGTCAGAAAAGAAAAAGCATAAATATGCATTCTCACCACCATCGTTGCAAATAACATGTTCTTTTGTCTGTGCGATGAGTTTGCGCTCGTATAAAACAACTTCGACAGAATTTAGGTCAAGAAGAACAGGGGACTTCGTAAGAATAAAAGACAGCATACAGTCGCGTCTCGAAACATTATGCTGGCTATGAAGCAGAAAAAAAAAAAACTCAGACGTATCAGTTTATGCAAAGGCGGATGAACTAAATGTTGTTGCGAGGAATTTTTTTTGTAATTAATACTGACCATGATTTAATTTATAGTGTTTGCTTGGAGGTAAAGTGAACAAAAAAGTAAGAACAGATTTTGGAATTTTACCTGACGAAACCACGATTCAGGTACTGGAAGACTAAATTAAATTTAACCACTTGGGGTTCTTTAGCGGGCATCCAAATTTAAGCATGCGGAAGCTTTCTTGCACTGATTCCCCTTGAGGGAATCGAACCCGCACCTTCGTGCTTAGCAGCGCAGTGCCATAGCCGATATATATGAAACCACTGCGGGTGTATAGAGTCACCGCATCCACTACCATTTACGACTCTTACTAACATGCAGCGGTCAATAGAAAGGCTTCCTGTTCCTGACAAGCGCTGTTAGTTTTCCTTCTCCGGACTCTCTGTCAACGACTTCATCGTGACCTTCACGTACACTCGTCTCGAGAGAACCGGAGAACTATATTTTCCTCCCTTTTATTATCATCTTGCTCGAGAAGTCGTCTCGGCATTGGGACGCTCCGAAGGTGACACGGCGGCCGTGTAGTTACGAAACAAGACTTATGGCGCGCAGGAAGAGTCGCGCGACTCGACTCACCCTCTGGATGGTGAGAGGGGCGTTGAGGTCGAAGCCACCCTGAAGTCGGAATCCCCACGGCGTGGCGCTAAAGTCTCGCCGTAGGCTGACGGTCAGGACGCCTCCCTTCTGGTAACTCATGGTTTCAGCTGCTTATCGAGGGGGGGACTTCGGCTTTTTTACCACACTTGTCGCGACGGTTTCGCTTTCACACGGGCCGATGATGACACGGGGTCTGGTTGTTTGGCTGAGGTCGTTCGGTCGTCTCGTCACCACCTCTTCGCTACTTCGCGTCTCGCGGCGTCGGAGTCGAACTCGGGAGCCAGCTACGTAGGGCCAGCGAAAACCCCCTTCTGGTACGCCGGGGCCGCGCTCTAGCGAGGAGTTCTCGCCCTCGCCACCGAGACCCTTTCCTTAGCTGCCACTGTCCACGCACCCTCAGCTTCAGTTCCTCCCCCCCCCCCCGAACCCCGCCCCCCTTCGGCAACGGAGAGCGCGCCCTCCGTGGAACGCTTTCGGTGTGTATTTTGCCCTCTCCTCTCGACGACTTCACCTTCTTGCTCTCTGCCCGCCATGTTGCTGCGCTAGGGGCGCGTGCCCTGCTCCCGCTAAAGGTCGGAACACACACTCACTTCTGAGTGTCGCTGCTCTAGATGTCGGCCTCTCTCTCCACCACCTGAATGAGTGCGCGGAAAGCGAGCATTCTCGCGTCACCCAAAGTACCAGATGTCAGAACCACCGGTCGGCGGTCACGCAGGATGCCCTTACAACCACCTTCAAACTAGTGACCGCACCTGTCCTGTTTAATTGAAATCTGCCCCGTCCTGTAAATTCAGCCTTTACTGAGTGAAGCGTGTGTTCTTTCTGCGAATGTCACCATGGCATAGAAATAGACATAATTACGGTGCCGATGAAACAAGAAACATTGGAGGAAATAGGACAACACGCTGTATATTTTCGCTTCCTGTTTTTGTTTTCTTTCTTTCGGTGCTGTACATATATCATAATATTTCATAGCAAGTACCATAGTTCTGCTCTCAGGTAACTCACTACGATAAACTTTTTACATATATGTGTAAATAGTTCTTTTATACTATTGTACGTGCAGTTAGCTGTGCGTAAGAGCGTTAGTAATTGCATATTGAATAAATGAATTGCAATAAATTGACGAATTCTCTGTTTTTTCTATGATTTAGGTGATAGATAAGTACATGCCAACCTATCGACACTGTTTATAGCTGAGCGATCACCTTTATCGCCTGATCTTTATCATTGTGTGCAGAAAGAAAACCAGGGACACCTGCAGCACTGCAATGCTGTCAGGCCAAAATAGATGGTGATGACGAGGAGGCCACACCGAAAAGCCGCCGAAAAGCAGAAATCGTCTCAATCACCGATTTAACATCCATCTAAAGCAGTAGTTCTCATGTGGGGATCCAACGAAGATATTTTTGGGGGTCCGCAAAAGCCATCCTTGAACAGAAAAAAACGCATTTTTTTAAAGGCATCTTGTGCCCAATAATAACGACCCTATCTGAATTTTTTGCATGTTTCGCCGCATAACAAGTTCGCATTGCGGCGGAGCTGACTTATCTTTTTTCTTCTTCATGAGATGGTTGCTAAAGGCACCCTAAAGTCAACTATTAAGTAGGAGTTGATTGTTGAAATGACAATCCAGAAACCTCGTAGTGTTACTTTTGTGCCAAGAAAGGGCCTATTTTGAAATAAAATCACGTTTTAGTGCTCCGCATTGGGTTAGAACACTTCAAATTACCCGCCTCAAGAAGCGGACCGACCGGACCGACTCACGTCACTGTTGCCATGCAAAACGTCGCCCGGCATTACTGCGCTAGTAGCAGCAGACTGAAAGCAGCGGTAGCCACAGCAGCAACAACGGCCATCGATAAATTTCCTACCATTGGCTTCGAGATTGCAGACGTTTTTTTATTCGACTGCGCCCCGCTAGATGGCACCACACATACAGTGTCACTACGCGGAATTTCAATTTAACTACGCAAAAATTGAATTGTTGAACCACTCGCGCCCTTCCCCGTAGTAACGCCCAGTGGTTATTTTTTATGAATCAAACAGAAACGAACAGGCAGTATTTTATTGCGTCTCTTGATGCACGGAATGTTCTTTATTTAGTGCAGCTAGATCAATTACTAGTGATTAATTTAAGGCGATCCGTCTGAAGTATTCAGGATCATTTTGAAAATGTCCTACTGTGGCGCTTGTGTTCTTGTGCATTTATCTTAATTTATCGGTAAGAAGGGCACTGTTGTTGATAATATAGTCGTTTTAGATGTTGTCATACATTGAGGTTTCACTCTGACGTAAATTGTCTTTTGATTTTAGTGTCCTTTTAAGCTTTTGTTGCGGTTTTCTACTGAATATGCTTTTTCCAAGCTAGCATATTCAAAAAGTAAGCATAGATAGAAACAGGCGAAATTAAGCTGCAGGCCGCAATACTTACTGACAAGCTTCTGAGATCTAATTTGTGCGTGACAATTTAGTTTGATCATTATTTGCCACGAAAAAACAAAGGGCACCTATTTCACGCTGCATGTTGATTTACTTATGTGCACTATGATTCCACTGCTTGTTAGAAGTTAGCACATTTCGTTTTTGCAATCCAGCGGATAGGACACCAATATTTGCTCGACGATTTCCACAATGTAAAAAACAAAAAAACAAAGGCATTTGTGCCTTTGCAGTTTTGATATTTGGTTGTATGCGAGATTGCTTGATAGCGCTTTTCCACAAAAATGAACATTTTGTTGTGATCTCTTATATGAACCTTCTCAATTTATTTCGTAGAAAGTATAAGGCGTGCCAGGCTAGACCAGCTGTATTATTTCTTTCATCTTCACTATCTTTTCAGCCTTCAACGACGCGGAGTATCGCTTCACTGTCGATGTTGGTCGCGAGTAATCACGAAGACTTACGCTGAAAATTACCACCAGTGTTGCGTGTGATGTCTGCTGACAGCGAAGAGAACACCGAGCATTAATCCTGCTCTTGTCAAAGGTGTGGAAAGGGAAAGGCTCTTGGCAGCTAAGGCTATTCAGTAGGTCATGCCCAACGAGGTTCATAGCGTATAGTTGCGAGGAAGCGGTGATTAATAACTTAACGGTGAGGTGAGACATTCAGGTGGCATGAGCACCCGTTATAGCAATGGCTCAGGGAACACGAGTGCCTCCCGTTTCATGTTTGGAAGAATAAATATTCGCAACCTGAGGCTTCTTTATGATATAGTCCATTTCCCATTCCCTCGCAAAACCACCTCTGCTGTTGCTCTAATTTCAGGCTCCTCATAAAAAAAGAAAGAATAGAAATGTGAAAAGTACAGAAAAAGATTGATTGATTGATGTGGGGTTTAACGTCCCAAAACCACCGTATGATCATGAGAGACGCCGTAGTGAAAGGTTCAGGAAATTTCGACCACCTGGTTTTTTTTAACGTGCACCCAAATTTGAGCATATGGGCCTACAGCAAGTACAGAAAAAAATGACAAAGGTAGTTCAGAATTTACGCTCATGTAATATTTCTTTGTTTATTTATTTATTACTTTCCAGGTTTATTTTTAAAATGTATATATAGGATGAGCATATACAATGCTCAAGCTCTCTCTAGAGTCCTTGTCAATACTTTGAATCCATAACTGGGGTTATGGACAGTTGAGGGTTTTTCTTTACAGCACTAGGCATAAACTACCCTCGTGTGTCATGATATCAATCAAACTCCTTCGAGTGATATCAACTTCCTTTGAATGATACAAGAATCCATAGTTTATTTTGTTTAGAATGGGTACCTTCAGATTGTTTTAAATTATATATCGAGCCCGAACAGACGTACACTCGAAATTTTGGTGTTGAACGCTGTTACGTTGCAAGCATCGCATAAATTAGAGGGCCGTATATACTGACACCATCGGCAGCGTTAGAACTGCAAGGCAGGCTGCTCCCCACGTTCGCGCGTTCACTGGCCACCGCGCTGAAACGGACAACAGGGATTCGATGTAGTTTTCAAAATATTTGATGATAAAAAAGAGGGAAAAAAGCCTGTGCAGCGGGCACTCGCGCCACTGTACGCGTAAGCTCGTATTTGTGTGCCAACACGTGCTTCGTCGCTGAATGAAGTCCGGTGAAGGGCCACACAGGATTGGCCAGTAATGCCAGCGCTTCGTGTTCGACAATGCGCGTCTCTCTAGAGTGCGTATGTATGCGTCCGACGGAACTGTCAGCAAGGATACTGATCAGATTTTGCTTCTCCATTCCGAGTTAGCGCCGCACGCGCTTACATGCGCCCGTCGGCACGCGCGACAGATTTGCCCCGTGTCGCAACGTGACAGCTGGCAGCACGAGAGAAGCCGTCGCGTCATTTGTTTTTGTTTATTATCATCACTCCTCATTCCCCGCTGCGGTTTGTCTCGGTGGTGCCAGAAAAGAATCCGGGTTACGAAAGTCCCTAGGCTCGGGCGTGGATTATATATACTTTCCCAGTGCCCCACAACTGGAGCACCGGATCTGACCCCATATCAGAAGACACTGTCCTCCGGCAGCTATCATCATCATCATCATCATCATCATCATCATCATCATCATCATCATCATCATCATCATCAGCAGCAGCAGCAGCAGTGGCATTGCTCCCTTTCTCTTTCACTGTTTCTTCGCAGTGAGGGAATACAGTATCGTCGGGCAGCAATATAATTCTACCAGGCAAGGCTGATCTGTGCCTCTGAGAGTGAAGTACTACGGAAGCTACGTACAAAGACAACGCTAAATATCCTCGCCTATGTCTTTTTTAATGCGTAAGAAGCATTCGGTGAGTACTTAAGCGAAATGACCTTGATTCATGACAGAATATAATTGAATGACTGTTTTATGAGGGGGCAATCTATGACATTGGTTCGTCTGAACATTGCAAATATAGATAATGAGAAACAATGGGTAGTTATTCCAAGGTGGAACATTAAAAAAAACTGCCCATCTAAATACATAAGGCTCCGCGACAAATACATAGTGAAAGAAAAGGAAATATATGGAAGAAAAATAGCGTATATGAATTTGATAATTGAACAATCATTACATTTCCTGGAAAGTTAAATGTTTTGAAATGGAAATGCTAAACAATTTCGGGGTAGGCACTTAAAACTAATAAAAGTATTTTTGAAACCGCACAAGAAAGAAAAGGGCTTTACAAGAAAGAGGTATTTCATGAATAACGACTAGAAACCGCTACTTGATAAGTGTGACAGGAACCCTGAACCTTATGACCATGTAAGTTATCGAACCCTTGACCATTGAAGTATGCAAAGACTCACACACCGAATCTTCTACCTTCGTTATATAGATGGTCTTAAACCCCTTAATCTCCAAGGTGTGGCGGGTATGAAACCATCTACCTCGTAATAGTGCCAAATTGGTATGTGTCGAATAATTCACGATGATTATGAGCACTGAGAAGGAGTTATGCGGGCCGGATTACGATCGATTGGGGATTGAAGCGGATGAAAAGACACTAAAGGAAGGTTGGTTGATAAGATCCGATAGTGGTTGCAAAAAATTTGATAAGACTGATAACGTTCGGATGCGTCTGATGGATGACATTATATTAAGCTCAAATTCAATTTTTTCTGATCAGGTTCGGGTGCATTTAGATTGCTCGATCACATTTAAAAAGGGGGATCTAAACATTATCGGTTTGGGTGCCCACTCAAGAATGCATGCAATAGGAACAGAAGCTGGGTGACGTACACGGTTACACAAACTAAGTGCGAGTCTACATGACCCCCAGTTTAGCGCTGTGGCAACAGCAAGCACTAAAGGTACTGCTCTTGACTTCAACATGATGATGCCTTCTTTATTCTCTGCCACCATCTTTTATGTGGTTGTGTCTTTAAGACAATTAGCAGTTGTGTCACCAGTGAGGTTGATTATTATTGTTAATATTTCAAAAAAGTTGTAACTCAGTTGCATTCCTTACAGAGTAGCAGTCGTTGCACTTTTTAACAGTAGACTCTCGCAACAGATATCGCTGCAACCATCGTGCACGACTTTATCCACTCGCGCCGCTGCGTGAAGCTAAGCTTACGGCCTGTGGTCGTCGTTCAGCGCGTTATATCCGCGCTCAGGCTCACGCAGCCCCACAGCAACCGGGCCTGCCTCCAAAACACGGTGGCCCAGCGGATTCTTGGTGTTTTGCTTCAGCGGCACTGAGACGGCCGCTTCATCCCTCTCCATCCTAAGGCCTCCTATACCTTTCCCTCCCCATTTTACCCTCTTTCAAGAACATCCGGCCGGTGAGGGGGCGATGCCTGGCAGCAGTGCCTGACGCCCAGAATAGCCACCGGCCGTACGCGGATCTCCGTGGCCGAGACGCTGGTGCCGCTGGGTGCGAGATAGCAAACAATCTCCCGTCGTGGTACACCGCGTCGAAGCCAACGCGGCGGGGGGTTGTCCGTTACACCGGCGCGGAAGAGGTTAGGCGCCAGCACGCCGTGGTCTGAAGATCCTTCCTTTGAGAGGCGGATCAGTATAGAAGACCAAGGAGCGGCATAACATGCGGGTCAAGGGCGAATCTTCCCACGCAGTTGACAGAAAGCAGTTGCAAAGGCCACTGTGACTGTGTTAATAGTCGTGCTGCTGAACTTGGCATTATTACTTGCACGTAATGACTTTAAGAAGAGCTGGAGAGGCTGTTCTCCGCCTCTTCCCCCTTCATTTCTTCTTCTTTTCTTTTCACCCAATAACGCTGTATGTTTTTACAGAAAATCACTTAAAATACAGCAGTGCTCCAAATAATTGGCGGCTAACCTGCACCAGCGCGCTTGTGAAGGAAACGATCTCCCGAACGTTAACGATGGAAACACGTCAGAAGTCTGTAGGCGTCTGTAGCACGTTGTGGACCGCGAAAACACTGGAATACTCGTTGAGTAATAACACCCGACACAGAAATAAATGTTAAAAATAATAAAGAACGAGAAACGATAACCCACACTAGGCGGCGCTCGGGATGACACAGAATGGTCTCGTTTAGAGTTGCATGATCCATTACATGAGTTTCGTTACGTGACCACTTGAACTTCGTTCACACCACGGTAAACTGTGCCTAGTACTTATCCGTAGCCTGACCTGTCTGGTTCGCGTCGCAAGCACTCTCACTATTCGTGGTGTTCAGGGCGGAGGAAGTCGTGCTTTGGAGGCTTCGGTCAGGAGTGGCCCTTACACCGGCTCTTATATCATCAACTGGTCACATTTACCAGCTGGTGATACGTGTTCATAATGTACCACTTCAGTGGTTCAATACCACTATATATGGGCATGTCCATACCACCTTATATGGACATGCCCAGGGTCACAGTCGGAACGCTCCCGCCATCATGCAAGCCAGCCTTCGCTACAGCGACGCAACCAGTTACAACTGCTGAATACATCACAACACATTCCACAAGACGCTACTTCACTTTATACACAAGACCGGCCTAACGGCGCGCATTTGTTACACTTACCCGCACAAAATATTATGCCCTAATTGCAAGTCCTTGTACCAATAAGAAAATTGCCCTGCCACGGTGGTCTAGTGGCTAAGGTACTCGACTGCTGACCCGCAGGTTGCGGGTTCGAATCCCGGCTGCGGCGGCTGCATTTCCGATGGAGGCGGAAATGGTGTAGGCCCGTGTACTCAGATTAGGGTGCACGTTAAAGAACCCCAGGTGGTCGAAATTTCCGGAGCCCTCCACTACACCGTCTCTCATAATCATAGTGTCTCTCTAATCATGGTGGTTTTGGGACGTTAAACCCCACAAACCAATCAATCAATAAGAAAATTCAGTACACCAGCAAGTTCCGATAAAAAAATAATTATCCATTTAGCCGCGTCGACTTCATCATCAGAGGGCTCGATCATTATCTACAGTAACATGATGTTACTGTAGCGACCTCTCGATGCATGCTTTCGTGCACCAATTTGCCTGCCCCGCCCCCAACAAGTTGCAGATTTCGGCGGGGGCACAGATCTCAAAGAATCGGGTGCCGGCAAGTGTATACTGAAAGAAAGTGTTCGGGCCCTCACGCGTATTTATATGCACCATTTTCCATCGTGTCTTCTCGATTGTGTGTTGTGTGCTTGTCGATCATGACCCTTTCAGATACGTAAATCTGTTGAGGTCGCTCGAAGTTTCACGTGCCACGTTTCGTTGTTGCCTGTCGCTTTTGTATTTTATCGTTTCGTGCATGGTAATTGTTGTTGCCTGTAGCAACATACGTGTTACGTGGATAAGTACGGGGGTGCAGGTCCAACTGCCATCACGCGTGACGGGGAAGCATTGCGCAATGCAAAGGGTTGAAAAATAAATAAAAATAATAAAAAAATACTCAGCCAGGCACACCCACGTCAAGCTTTGCTTGCTCTCAGTTTTACGAGAAGGATAGGGCTTCTGTTTTTGTCTTTTGTTTTCACTTTTTTTAATTTTGTACGTCGTATACAGGGGACGCGCATTCTGAAGTAGTAGAGTTCTCAAAATCATGTCTACCCGTGCTAGCAGTTTGTTCAATAATTTGTGTGCGGCGATTTGTCTGAATAAATCAGCACAACGTAATATGACAGCATGTGCTCAAACATAACGTGATATCTCGGCGAACCTTAATTTATTTTCAGCAAATAGCGGAATTCTTGAAGCCTAGCACATATTGCCATAACACATGTTAGTGGCCACCTGTAAACATGAGCGAATCGACCCAGGAAAATTTTCGCTGCCGTCCTATAAACCTCGAAATAACTGCCATCTTTGCGTGAGCATCATTGTGGAATGTATACTCACTTGACGGGATAAAATTTCAACAAAGCGCTTACGTAATTGTTATGCGAAAGCAGAAGGATATGAGCACTGGTGGGCTTGCCCATCTGTTCACGAATATTATCTAGATGATTGCGAGAATGGTGCTATGGTATATCTAGGGTTTATCACTAGCAATATTTATGGAGCACCATCGTTCAGGTGTAGCATATAGCGTGTTTAAAACCGTTCAAGACACATAACCTGCCAACTTTGATATAGGAGGGTTTTCGACCCCTCTAATAATAAACCCACGTAAGCTTGTTTGCTCCGTGCGTGCAGTACAACTATTAAAAGGAAAACAAGCGGGAGAGTATTGTAATGTGCTATATAGGACGAGAATTCAGCGAGAGGGAAAAATAAGCGCTCGAATAGATGCGCACGTGCCAAAACCATAGCTCGCCGAGGCTCGTCACTGCAGCCTGCAGGTCGCGACAGTGGATTGCGACAGTTGACTGCAACCTTTCGTGACAGTCAGCAGCAAGAGACGCTTCTTTCTTTAAATATCCGCTGGTCTCAGTTTCAGCGTTCGTTCGCTCTGGCTGCCTCGAAGCTGGAGCCTCGTCTTTCGCTGCTGTCCTTCGTTGGTTCGCAAGGCCCACTGCAGTTCGTGCTCATATCTCCACTAAAAGTTCCATGAAGGGGCTTGTCGACTTTAGACTCAAGGGTGCGAAAAAAGTGCTGCGCGCAACACACACACACACACACACACACACACACACACACACACACACACACACACACACACACACACACACACACACACACACACACACACACACACACACACACACATATATATATATATATATATATATATATATATATATATATATATATATATATATATATATATATATATATATATATATATATATATATATATATATATATATATATATATATATATATATATATATATATATAAGACGGGGTTCCCGTCAAAACGTCGGCACAATAAACAGTTGTTATGTGAAAGCGCATCTACTTTCATATATATATATATATATATATATATATATATATATATATATATATATATATATATATATATATATATATATATATTCGCGCCGCCATCGCTACTGGTGGTGCTAAATGGCACTCCCACGTTAAATTCACATATAAACCAATAAAGTGGCTGGGGAGATGGCTGCCATGGTGGCTCAATGGTAGAGCATCGAGCGCGTTATTCGTAGGTCGCAGGTTTGGTTCCTGTCCACGGAAAGTTATCTTTTCGCACACTTATTTTTCTTCACATTTACATTACAATTCGGTCTAATAACTTCCCCTATAATTTCCTGGCATTATTGTCTGTTAAATATCATTAATATTGTGTCAAACACGGAAAAACGACCTCCTATATATACAATTCTTTCTCTAATATATATATATATATATATATATATATATATATATATATATATATATATATATATATTTATATATACATATATATATATATATATATATATATATATATATATATATATATATATATATATATATATATATATATATATATATATATATATATATATATATATATATATATATATATATAGGCGTGAAGTCGTACTCACAAGAGACAGCGACCTTGCTGTGGGCTGGCTGTTCTTCTACCTCGTATTTCTTCTCTACATGCGTCATTACAATATATATAATCAGTTACACTGGAAGTAACACAAGCAAGTCGTAGGGGGAATGATTTAATCCTTTCTTAATTGAATAAGTAAAATGAAATGATCAAAGATTCTTGGGGGTTGGAAGAACAGAAGAAACCATGTCGCGTGCGCTGCTGTGACCCTTGATCTACTATGGCACTGTCTTGCCCTCCATTTTATTGGCTGCGTACTAGAGCTAGAACTAATGATGGCAGTGCTAGCCAGCGCTAAGAACTCGAGGTCATAGTGATAGATGTGATGCCTAGAGGTAGTGTGGACATCAACTATAGTACGCGTGCACACAGAAGCAGCGAAATCGCAATCCACCTTTATCATATAATGCCGCTGCGCATGCGCCCTTCCCCTAGCGGTAAAGCCACGAAACGGTTCCTGATCTCGGAAGCTTTCGTTCTTGCAATACCAATTGTGCTGTCACCTACCAAAAGCATAACAAAACTACGAAGGGCGGCACAGGAAAACGTAAAAGGCGGTAGCATTCCTGTATGATTTTGCAAACATTTATGGGAGGTGCACTACCGTTTCCTCGCATCCAAAAGCCATAGTTTCACCGTGAGCACGAATAAATGAATGCGATAAGAGAAAATTGGGGTGTCGTTCGAAGAAAAGATAGCAGCTAACTCCTTTAGCAAACATTACTGCTGCATCAAGGGAAGTGAGTTTCTTGTAAGCTTATGGCTTGAACGCAAACTTAGCCATGTAAGTACGACATGCACGAAGCAAAATGACGCATCGCAATCTTACTCGTCGTTTACCAGACGTTACTCTCTTCGTCTTTCTTCTCAGTGTATTTCATTGTGCCCGATGCAACATACGCTTTAATTGTAAGGATGACGTGCAGACGTAGCCGGTTGAATTAGAGCACTGCGGATGTGGCAAGGTGGTAGACGGCAAGCATGAGAGGAAAAAGTGGCGCAGAATCACCGAAGAAAAAAGCAAAAAGTTGACTCGTAGCTTTATTCGAAGTTTCCAGGCGGGGAGAGAGATTTGACACACGTGGGGCAGCACCACCGCCTCCGTGACCTGCTCGCTACAGCACAGGAATAACAGCGACCACGCTAGGCAGAAAAGAAAGTGCTCGCCGGAATTGTGTCACCGTTCTATTTAACGTGGGGGAGGTTCAGCGGCTCGCTTGGTGTAAAGGAGGGCCGCGCTTTTGCAGAGTCGCTAAAAGCTATAGCACTTAAATTCTTGGTCGGTGCCGAGTTAAGTGGGTGCTCTCTGACTTGCTCTAATGACCTGGTAGGAGCTCAACTTTGCTCGTGGTCCTGGTTTGTTTTGTGCTTAAGATCTTCTCTGCTTTCTCTCTCTGTTTGATGTACGTTCTAGCTTGATTAAATGATTTAAAGATGAATTGAAATATACGCTGAAACCGCGCGCAGGCTGGTTGTGCAAGCTATGAAAATACGCGAGAAAATTGTGCACAACCAATATAGCAGGTTGCGGTGAAAAGTTGGTCGCTTAAGATCAAGTGCGGCCGTTTCAGGACACGTGTGTGTGTGTGTGTGTGTGTGTGTGTGTGTGTGTGTGTGTGTGTGTGTGTGTGTGTGTGTGTGTGTGTGTAATTGAAGAATTGACTGGGGATGTTCGGAACGCGTCATAAGCTGCAAGCTGCAATAGCGACTAGACAAAAGTCCACAGGAAGATACCCAGAGGCAGAATATTTTAGGCACGCTTCATAAAAGGCCCGTACTGGAGGCAACACCTCGATAAAGAAGCCTGCAAAAATGGAGGGTGGCTTTGCCGCACAGCTATGATTTCTATCCATACTTACATGCAACTAATCTATTCTAAGATAGAACATACAGTAGCTTTATAAGTGCTGCCAGCGTTGCGCACCTCTTCGAGGCACTGCAAGAGAACAGTTTTCTGACACGTCCAATAGGGAAGCGATTTGAAAAATTCTAAACTGAGACGTCCAACTTTCGCTTTGAAGTTTGCAGCTGGTGAGAGGCCCTGCTTGTATTTTCCTGCATCTACGTATACGGCTAGCCTATAAGGAGGCCTGAAAAATTGTAGAAATATGACGGACGCATAGAGTTTGCTACCTCGATGCCTCGACTGAATTTCGTGCTGCCGTAAAAACACGTACTCCACCAGATGTAAGCACGGTCAATTGATGGCACTCTATGACAATTCGGCAACTTATTGGTATGCTAGTGACAGTTACTGCTAGTTGTAAAGACTTGGTGAAATGAGGGGTACCGACAGCGTTGGAGGACAATGACTGTACTAAAACAATGCCTCTGCAATTAATATGGCACCATGATACCTGCTCGCTTTCATATTTTGTTGTTTTTTAGGTTGCATGCCTATTTTTTAAATGAATGTGTAAGCATCTATTTGCTGTAATAATGAAATTAATGCCCGTTATTCCATCCACTTAAGCCTCTGTGACTTTGTGTTAGTCACGGTAAATGGGTGAATGTACAAAATAATGTAGCTTATTTCAGCGGTGCGGGGTTTCTAGCCTAGAGACCCCTTGATCACTAGGCGAGTGTGTCACCCGCTGCGGTATACAGGCGCCTTCAGAATATTGATATATCTGGGTCATATAGACCTGTTGTACCGGCGGTAACAAACAGGAGAACTCATTTTTATGAAGGCTTCATTGAAATATGTCGTCATGGTGGAATAAAAACCAATATATACTATAGGACAACATGTCAAACCAGCATAGAGGATTGAACACAAAAAAAAAAAAAACTCGGGTTTCGCATAACTTCAGTGAACAGCCCGCGTTTCTGTGATCGCGGGACGGACCTTTCGTTGAGCCGTTGCCGTTTCAGGTGTCCACGAACGCCAGAACCAAGGAAAGACACTGCGCCTTTCACCCCCGACAACAACGTTCAAGGGAAAGCCATGCATAACCACATTGTTTCCGACCGTAGAATTCTATGCCTACGCACAATTTAGACAACTACCAAATGAGATCCTGCGTCAATTTTTCGCTCTTTTATGAGTTTGTGTGCAAACTCTATAACATCCTGTACAAGATGTGGCAACAAATTCACAGCCACGTCAGTCCGCTACCACGGGTAGGCCTGCTCACCACCATCATTAAGTTTGACATTCAAGAAGCCATATAAATAAGGCCTAAGGGTATCCAACTGTGGCGAAAAAAAGGTAAAGCGTGGGCTTGTCTCGGAGGTGGTGCAATACCTTGCCGACCTGAGGCGGAGGTAAACCAGGCTTCGTGTAGTGTACTACCGGGGCTCTCCCACGGCTTGTTACTGGCCACCTTATTCAATGCAGGGTTAGAATGCGCAGTGTAAGTGCACTGTGTGCGTCTTTGACAGTGGAGTGACTTGATAATGACACTTAATTAGGTGTCGCATACTTTAGCACCACACTTATATTGGCGTGATACTGGGAAAGAACATCCGCTCGAGGAAACAAAATGACGAAATATAAAACACGTTAGAGGAAAAGACAACACTGGGGGGGGGGGGGGGGTTGTTTCTTCACTTGGGAGTTGTAGTAAAGTGCCCAGCACTTAAAAGAGCTGCTTATTGGGCTTGTACTATTTTGGTTGGAAGCAACGACCTAAACACCGATACGAGAATGTAGTCTTCGTAAGGTTTGCGTCAAAGAATAACACCAGTGAATAGCTGCAGCACAGGACACCGACGCACGTTGCTATGATTGAGTCCATGCATACGTGGAGATATCGAAACGCATTAGCCGTCTTGCGTTTCTTGGCTGCGATGGTGTACGCAAAGGTAATGCATATATGCTCGCTTGAGCATGTTCGGAGACTCTATAAGCTTAACACCGCCAATTCCTGAGCGTATGAAACTGAGAAAAGTAATTTTTAACCAAATCATCAGGTGTTGTTCACCAGGTGGGTTTTCACTGTTGTGGTTTGCTCGACGAATACCTCAGAAAAAAAATAGTACACGTTCAAAATAAATATATTCGCAAATATAAACGTATTGGTGAAGTGATATTTAAAATTGGTTAAAATACACTTAACCAGACAGGTTAACGGAACATTTATGTTTCAGGTTGTTGATAATTTACTGATTCACGTTTACGTAAAGTCAGTCGGCGCTTACACTGCTTACAATGATATTTCGAACGCTGCTTACAGTGATATTTCGAGTGGTCTCCACTACACCACTGCGCCTGCGTACTGGCGCAATTCTACACATTGCCATCAAATTACAGTATCCTGTGCGCATGCCTGTGGGATAAATCTGGATATTGTATTCAGTATTTACATTTTTGCGGGACTTCAGTATTTATGGGACATCCTCGCTTTAATGCCTTTGCTTCCGTCATGGTGGTTAAAATGCCAACTTCTGAGCTGCTCCTGGAGGTATATTTGAACCTTAGACAGCGTGCACATTGCCCCTCCTTTTTTTCTATTGAGAGACTATGAAACTTGAATTTGCCAACAGGGATGGGGTTGCAACGTGATGCATAGCATCTTGAGACGCGCGTTTGTGTTTATGTTTGTAAATTATAGGATCAAAATAGAGAGTTATGCTTTAGTATATAGCTGCATATTTCGATTTAATTTTATCGGTTCACGTTGTCTCTCCTTAAATTTGGCAAAAAATTAAATTTCTATCTTGCTTATTCAAATTTTCTTATTGCCATAGCGACGCACCCTATACATAGACTCAACAAAAAAGCAGTATTGACGTCCAGAATTAAAAATAGAAGCATATGATGCTTCCGCTTTCGTTGTTTGTGCAAAAGCGAAGAGAGGGAGCGCTGGCTCGTTGTACCATTCTTGAGTGAATGACGCACTGTGCTAGGACAACTGCCAAGTTTCTCATGATTCGCCTCGACTATACATTGGCGTGTTGTCTGTCTTCAGAGACTCCGGATATCTGTTCCTCTATTTTTTTTGCAGTACTCGGAGATTCCATTATTATTTCATGTTTACTTGTAAATTAAGATGCATATATCACTATCTTATTATTGCTTTTGTTAGGGTTTATTGCGTTGTCGTCTCGTGGCCGCTCTAACTCGCTGCTGTATGAATTCTGACGAGCGCACCGTTGTGGTTTCTTCGACGCTCCGTTTGTGAGTTCTGTTTCTGCCTACCGGCAGATATTTGTGGTGTTGATATCAACCATGGTTGATTTTCTCTTCTTTAAGATAGAGGTGGATTGTAGGTGTTGATTTGATTGATTGATATGTGGGGTTTAACGTCCCAAAACCACCATTTGATTATGAGAGACGCCGTAGTGGAGGGCTCCGGAAATTTCTACCACCTCGGGTTCTTTAACAAGCATCCAAATTTGAGCACACGGGCCTGCAACATTTCCGCCTCAATCGGAAATACAGCCGTTGCAGCCGGGATTTGATCCCGCAACCTGTGGGTCAGCAGCCGAGTACCTTAGCCACTAGGTCACCACGGCGGGGCCGGATTGATGGTGTGTGGCAGAGAAGCAGTTTTCATGTTTTCCTCATGCTGAAAACTGCAACACGTGATTAGTGTCCCTTAGCGGGCGATGGTGGTTTCTGTAGCCAACGTATAGCGGCGTTCGCTCCCGGTTTATTACTCCTTCGCCCCGATCCCTGAAAGGTTTACTGCAGACACGGAGCCCGCCCTTGGCTTGGCAGCTGGCTGCCCACTCCAGATCTCCATTTTCTTGATAGCGTCTGTTTTTTGCAGATGTCGCATACTTATAATTATTGAGAAGTAGCACTGTAAAGGAACGAATCATTGACGGATGCTGTCGTAGTCTTGCTAGCTCAATATCTTAGTGTTTGTACGTTGAAGAAATGAAATAAAACACCCGATACTTTTTTTTCTTTGTCGTCAACGTTTGAGCGAACTGATATAGGGGCCACTAGTGAATAAAATCTTCCGCCAAAGAATACGCGTTGCAGTCATCTTATATTCCCATTCCAGCATGCACAGGGTGCGCACAATAGTGATCCCAATGTAAGGTTTTATAGAAAATGAACATAACATTTTTGTTTTAGTTCGTGTGTTTTTAGATTGCTCTACGAAATATACTACATTGGATAGCCTTGTCTCGCTGTAAGGACGACATTTTACAACCACGCATGAGCCTATGTTGTTCACCGTTTCGGTCGCAAACACCGTCTGCCACTGGCCCACCACCTTCGCTAATAGTATGTCCATTATGCGCCATGGAGGTCTAGTGGTTATAGTGCTCGGCTGCTGACTCTAAGGCAGCGGGATCGAATCACAGCGGCGAGGGTGTGTTTACGGTGGATGCGAAAAGACTTGAGGCCCTTGTACTTCAATTTAGGTGAACATTGAACAACACCAGGTAGTCAACATTTCTGGAGCCATGTCCCTCATAATCCTATATTGTGGTTTTGGGATGTTTCACTCCAACGAATATTATTGCATTTGTAGTGGGGAGTTCGCAAGGCACTGACTAGTGGGACTATCTCTCTCTGAGTGCGAAGCGCGAGTGGGTGCACGAGCTGTAGACGCTGGACTGCTCGAGCATTTGTGTCTGTACCGGCTGCCTGCCTACTACCTGGCGTCGCTATTAAACTCGCTCGCAAATTAGGGGAGGTGCTGGGTATGACTAGCAGCCATTTACGACCCTTCACTTGATAGTTGCGACGGTATAACAGTCCATCTCGTATGGCGAAATGCGTTGCTTGGCGAAGAGAAGGCGGGTAACCGGAAGTTCATGCGCCAGAAAGCATATTCAAGAGTGAAACAATCCAAGGGTCCTTCCGCTGTTCGGCTATCATGTCTGTAACGCTGACGGCAGACAGGGGAAGGTCAAGGGCGGATATTTCCGTATCATCAGATTTCACGGGTGACCGTGAAAGCACATGTGCGTCAGAGTGCTTTCGCCCAGATCGGTAGACGACGCGTATGTCGAATTCCTGGAGGCGTAGTGACCAACGTCCGAGGTGACCAGAAGGATCTTTCAGTGAAGCCAACCAACAGAGTGCGTGATGGTCAGTTACCACATCAAAAGTTTGGCCGTACAAATAGGGGCGAAACTCCCTTGCACATTATTAGTATGCCCATTTTCACGATTGCATGCAATGTACTTTTACGAAACGTCATACTGTAAGAACTTGTTTGTGCATATGGAACCAGGGTCCGCAGTTAAAAGAAAAAAAAAACCATTTCACTATAATTATTCGTAAATCCCGATTCCAGTATATCCTACAGTTGGACTTATTAGTTAAGAAGGCGGCTAGGCAGTGGCGAAAGTCACTCTCCAAGAAATATTAGCAACAGCTTCCTCGCATGACAAATAATTATTTCATAGAATTCTCAGTTTATGGAAAAATTCTGAAGTTCGCAAACTGCGTCACCGTAGAGATAGCCATCACCTTCTTCCGGGTCTAGCATTTTTATAAAGGAGGCAGCATTGATTTTATGGGTTAGCCTAAATCATCGCCTTGCTCTAAAATATTAGAAATGAATAATCTTAACATATTTACTTTCGAGCCAAAAGCCGCGTGCACATCAGCACGGGAACTTGTCGAGCAGCTATAGCGAGCATTTATGCACAGGGCTACTCTCGTATAGTTTACGAAGTAGAGCATACAAGGTGTTTCAAGAAAAATGCACAAGCTATAGTACACAAGACGTTTCAAGAAAAGTGTTGGAAAATATTTGAAGATAAGAAAATTGCAAAGTTTGGTCACTGATTTTATAGGCCCTAATGATATTTTCTTGTGTGTTTCAGGCATATGAAGATGGCTAAATACGTAGGTTACAATATTAGCTTTTTATTTTAATTTATTATTTAACTAGAGAGTATGAACGGTCTAATCAAATATGAGAACTGCAGTTTTTTCTGCGAAAAGCACAGTTACGCTTTTAGATTTCCGAAAAAATGTTGCCCGGCCGCTCGTAACTTTGACGGAGTGATCAATTTTGACCGTATTGACCAGCCAATCCAAAAAAGAAGTGCTCAACAGAGAGTAAGCAGCACAGCCTATAGAAGATGACCAGAATGACGTCACTGCTTTGGGCAGCTATTGCAGTTGTGTTTTTGCGCATTCGCTAACCTGCGTGTTCTATGGGTACTATAACCCCCAGCGAAGCCCGCGCACAGGCGAAGCGAAGTAGGCTGCAATGATGATTGATTTTATACGACATTTGCTAAATCTGGATCTTTCGGAAGAGTGTGGCAGTTGTCCACTTCCGCATTTTGGTTTTGGAGCCGGCGATATCAGTTGGATTTATTATAACCCCGTGTGATTTTTAATCTTGAGATGTCTTCTACTACAGAGAGTAATGTCGGGGTTATGAGCAGAGTTACCTTAATTTTAAGACCTTTGCACGAAACGTTTCTCAAAACTCTACTCTACATTTCGCCGGTATGGGTCGCGGTGGCAATGTGCAAACAACGAGTAACAACAACAAAAAAGCAAGGCCCGTGTAACGCCGCTTGAGTTCTTTGAAATTTGTCGCTTCCTTTAATGGCGCCCATACAATAGCGCAATTTCTGCTGATGTGTCAACAGAAAACGCGCCGTTATTTTTACGTCTCCGCTAACGCACTCGGTCACTACGGAGATCCTGGAGGCAACGCTTTGGGATGCAATCCACACGGATGTAGTTTAGAACAAAGAGAAGAGGAAACAGGAAATTTTTCTTGGCGAATCGCCTCGGCATGCTGACTGGAGTAAACCTCCGCAAGAGCGCGCCAAATTCTAATCGCGCACGAGAAAGAGATAGAGAGAAAGAGAAGCAAGGGACCAAGAAAGCGAAAAGACTTCTTGCGCGCGTCCACGTACCTCACTCACGTCTTTGGTTTTCTTCTTGGGCGCCGCGGTGTAGCGCCTGTAGTCCCGTGCGTCCTTGAGGCAGTCGGGCTTCTCCATCTCCTCTCGGTCGTTGTACGAAATTCGCGGCAAATAAAGGAGATTGCGTGCCGGCAGTGAGACCGTTGAGCGAAGTACCGGAAATATTGTCTCCCGTCCACGTACGGCGGAGAAACGCTGCTCTTCTTAAGCACGTTGTAGTTCGGCTCGAAAGGAATGATGTCCAGAAGCTTCCAGACGCGACTGAGGCCCACAAGCAACTTCCCTCTTCTCCTTCTTTTTCTCTTGTCAGTCTCTTTTTCCTCTTCCTTTTCTCTCACCTAACCTTTCGTGAACTGCCCCTTTTGAAAGAGTGAGTTCTTAAAAAAAATGAAGGCTCTTCGAAGGCGCTCTTCAATAGAGGCGTGTGCCGGCTTTGGCGCGTCCGCGAGGCTCTTTGGCTGTGTGCGGCCACCAACGTCAATATTTCCCCACACCGTGCGACAAACGGCGATGAAAAAGAAACGCGTAAAAAATAACAAAAGGAAGAGATGAGTCGGTCCTGCCTGGTCCTTATTTTAAAAGCGACCCTGGGCTGTCCGTGAGGAATTCGCGGGCTGACGTACAGAAGCCAGATTTTCAGCCCTCATGGCGGCCTGTTGAGCGAGCGAACTTTCCGGACTCCTCCTCGACAAACCCCTGCCTCTGCCCCCACGTCGTGGCACTTCTCCCAGTGACGCCTGGTTTGACGTTTTCTGCTGCTGCAGCTTAATTTTCAAAAGCTCTTGTTTTGAGTTCTTCCGGTTCATCATTTAGCTGTTTTGCCCTGCCCTCTGTACTCACTTATATTTCACCTTTATATTATACACCACGATCATCCTTGGAAAGCGACCAGCAGCGCGCGTATTCTATTTTCTTGGAGACAGAGCCTCGTACGCCGACGTGACTGGCGTCATAGACAAGGATACGGAAACGACGCACTTAGCAAAATATTTCTTCACATTGGGATGAATTCGTTCATTTGTGAGGGAGACAGGATTGATACACAGCGCTACAAAACAGCGCTCAAAGAGATGGCATAAAAGACAAAATAGTCCTAAAAATTAGAGTCGATGGCACACAGAATGAAGAGTGCAGGATGAACGCCTCCGATGTCAGAGCTGCGTTTCAACAGTAAGCCCCACAAGAAGTACGGGTCAGTCGCTTTTTGAATGTTTCGATCGTGAGATTATTGAACGGACGTGAACAACTGAAAGATTCTTGCTTAAGTCAAAGGCAATCACGTTGAGACATATTCATCCGCACTATCAAACGCGATCATGGAAAACTAATTGAGAGAAGGAAGTTTCAATATATGTGTGCTAAAAGTCATTTTTAAAAGGCTGTTATACTAATTCCATCAGCCCTTCGAGTATACTATTTGCTGACGTGAGCACGAAACAGTGGGTGGGTGAGTGCATCTACAAATATTCGAATGTGCGCACACCTAAAAAAGAAAAGAAAAACAAGCTTACGGGTGCAAATAAATGATGTCGAGAAAAGTGCAAGACGGCAGAAATGTTGGAGAGACGTCAAGATGGCCGCATAATCTGAACCTGGCGCAGAAGACAATAATATACAGAAACAAACAAAAAACAACATTTTGGTGGAAAGAAGTGCGAGGAAGACGGTATTTAAACATAAAACTGGGGAGGGCACACAAAAAAAGGGAGCATTGGGCTAAGCATAAATAAGAACCCGTCCCGTTTTAAAATTAGAAAGCGGCTCAGAGGTGTCCTTCCAGCTAAAGCACGCTGTCCGCTCTAGTCGAGGGACCCGTTTATTGAGAGAGCATACTTAAAGCTGCCTGCGTTGACGTCTATACTGGCCTCACCGTCTCGAGAGAACACTTTAGTGTATTCTATTAGGTTCATGCGCTGCCTTTTTTTCTTTCTGCAGATTTTTAAGTTTCTTCGTGTCTTGCTTTGAGCCTTTGATCCTGGCGGGCCTCCTTTCTCTATGGTTGTTCGATGTGGGTGGCAACTAAGTATGCCAATGTGGAGAGACAGGGAACCCCTGTTAAGCATGACAACTTTACGTGCGTTATTCAACGTGATTGCATTTCGGTGGCGTGAGCCGGCGACATGTGCACTTTGGTTCAGTGTGTTTACCGTCTGGCACAACCATGGTAACGCAAATTTGCCATTGCAAAAGACTCTTTGCAACAGTGGGCACACGAGTAGCCGACTGTTACAAAACTCAAGTATACGCTTAATGTTTTTTTGTCTTTTCCATGCCCGAGGAATGTACCAGTTGTCACACTGTGCGAGGTCGTTCATTCCCTCAACTACCAGCGGTTGTATTTTGGGCCGTTGTTGTGTTGTATATCGCGTGGGCCGTTGCGATGAGCTCCTTATTAAAAAGTGCTTCTTTATTGTTAAATTTTTTTTCAGGTCCAGATAAATATACAAAATTAGGGCTTCGAATGTGTGAACACGTTCGATGACGTACCTGGTGAAGACAAAAATGGTTTGCGAAAGTTGACTTCCCCGCAGTAAGAGTGCTCATCGGAAAAAGCTCGCATTTTTAACGCGTCTGCTATGCAGGCGCGTTAAAGCTGTCAGTGTAAGTGTCAACAAGGTGGTGGTGGTAACAATTTTATTGATAACTCAGGCATATTCGTGGCCTGGGCCTAGGCCGCACCCTATGAAGACCGGAGACCCTGCCTCCTCGCCACCTCACGGGCTGACTGGATGGCCCACAGTCAATCCTGGAGGTCGGGGCTGCGCATCATGTGAACTAATTTTATAATGATGACAGTTAGCACAGTAGTGAATAAATTGGTAACGCTTGTAAATAAAGCGGTAACCCATCAATCTAGTTGTAACTAAACCGGCAAGCATCCGGGTGCAAGGACAGTGTGGCTCAGCCAATCGTAGAGAGCGTCTATATGGCGATCAACGACAGCCGAATTCTGCGAGAATGTCCGTGTTTCTATGCCATGCACGTCGTCGCAAGGTCTTGGCCCAGTTCTTTAGAGCAATGATTCAGAAGTGAAAGTACTCAATTTTTGTTTTCGGAAGGCCGCTGTACTTCGGAGGGAATAATGTCTAAGCTTTTACGTCCAAAAACCACGATGTGATTATGAGGGGCCCCGTAGTGCGTTTGAATTTCATGCATCTGCGGCTATGAACAGCCAAATTGCTTCCCAGGTCCCCAATCAAAGATGTATTCTTATAACCAGGGATGCAATTTGGCTGTTAATTGCCATAGTAGCATGAAATGCAAATCCTGTAAGCCGAGGTTTGATCACTGAACTATTTTAGGCAGGGGAAAAAGTAGATATGAGCGGGAGATTTTAAAAGAATTTCAGATAGTAAATCGTAAAGGTAAATCTGTCAGTGATACATCGTTGTCTCTGTCGTCAAAAGAGTTCACCTACCTGGCAGGAAAATAAGTTTTAAGGGAGACGTGCCATGGGAAGTGAGGGAAAGCGCATGAGATGTCTTGTGCGACTTTGCATTTTCAAATAAAACAGAGTTGAAAGTCCGGTTTTCGTCCAAATATGCCGCCTGTTTCTTGTGTACGTGTTTCTGTGTATTCAATGGCACTCGATCATTGAAATTCATGACGCACCAACTGAACCAACAGCTAGTGCTTCTACAGGCATTGACCCCGCAGGAAAAATGGTGATAGCCCTGGAGCCATGACGAGCAAGCGCATTGAACATTGCATCACTATATGAATTCCAGAACTAGATGTATTAATGATCAATTAGGTCATATTCATAAACGAGCAATGTACATCCTAAAAAAGGAGATATTGCTTCAGAACTTGTTCATTACCTGGACACGAATCTTTGGTGGATAACTTGGTGGCACACGTCATTAATGACCTGAAACCGCATGCTTCGGAATATTGCGTAAGCTTTACAAGCTCTGGGTGGCTCACAAAAAAGAATCGCAAGAAGATTACACACATTTTTAACCATTATAAGCTGGGTAGAAGAACTTACCTAATCCCGTGCCCGAAGCTTACAAGAGAAGACACAGCTGTCCTCTGGAAGCGTCAGAACGGCGTACTTCCTCACGATACCCTCTTGGACGCCATGTATGCCGAAAACTACCGAATCGACCGCAAATTCTTCTCTGCAACAACTTATCTCTGCCATATGGTATGGGAGTGTGGACGCAACCAAGCAATGTCACCTATCACTAGACCGAACGTTGAAGGGTGGGATGTCCAGCTGACAAGCTCAGGCCTTGAAGACCGGAGACATCTGGTGAACAAGGCCAAGCTGTCACCTGAAGCCTACGACACCCAAGACAAGGTACGCCACCTAGTTAGAACAACTTTTCTGTCAGACATCTCGTTCGAATAAAGCTGATTCCTCCTCCGCCTTCTGTGCAAGGCCCAAATTCACGCAGTTCTAGCTGCAATTTTATTTACGGTGCTTGCCGTGGGGAAAAAGGAGCAGCCATTGGCTTGTCTTTTTACCGGCTTGTTTTCTTTTGTGCTCGTGGGAGTGGGTAGGGTTGGGGAGCATCTAACAATGAAGGTTTTACCTCGTGCAATGTCGCGCTGCGCACACGTGTACTTGCTGCTGCAACAGCCATCTGCCTCCTTCACAAAAGGTAAAACGTTTACACTTATTAGTGGAAAGTTATACGTGAAATTAGCTAGAAAAGGAAACGGAACATAAAAAAACATCACCAGTGATGTGTTACAAACAAGTCGTTCGTTCTTTGTCCCTCTCTTCGCACTGTCACTGCATTGTGCACATACGAGCATTTCAAGTATGAAGATAATACAGCGTCTTAATTTAGACTGTTGTGCGTCAAGTCCAGCATATAAAACCAGTCATCAGATTTATTTACTGATTACTCACATACTAGTAAAAACTTGTAAAACTGCCATCTCCATCACTTCTCGCAAAGCCATAGTTATAATGCGTGTAGTACCAATCTTTTATATATTAGCATGACACACACACACACACACACACACACACACACACACACACACACACACACACACACACACACACACACACACACACACACACACACACACACACACACACACACACACACACACACACACACACACACACACACACACACACACACACACGCACACACACACACACACACACTAAAAGCTTCCCATTTTGTAGAGCATGTATAAAATGTACAAAGCTGTCATACACTGCATAGCGTGCAAAACAGTGATATTGAAACACTCTACCACGAGAAAACAATGTCTACGACAAGCCAAATTTTTGCATCCCGTTTGGTGCAAAATAATTTGTGCAGCTGGTGTCCGAGGTCACCGTAACGGATGCTTCGTGACGTGCGCCAATCTTCCAAAATGATTCTTTGTAGCTGATTGTAGAAAATGTCATTGAGGCGTCCAGCTCGGTGGATCAGTGGTTAGGGTGCTCGGCTGCTGGCAAAAGGTCGCGGGCTAAATCCAGGCCACAGCGTTTGCATTTTGATGCAGGCGAAATGGTAGAGGCCCGTGTAGTGTGCGATGTCGGTCCGCGTTAAAGAACATCAGATGGTCCCTATTTCCGGAGCCCTCCACCATGGCGTCCCTCATAATCATTTCATTGTTTTGGGACAATAAATCCCCCATATTATTAAAACATCATTAAAGTAGTTTGAACGAGCTTTTTAGCGTCTGGATCATCTATCGCGACATTTTTTTTTTGCACATATATTTATACGGCATGTATCACGCAACTTCAACGAAGCTATAAACAATGAGGTAGCAAATCACATGCGAAAGACTGTACAGGGGCTACCATCCAAGTGCGACTCGCAAAAGAATGGAAGAATGCCCACAGGGACAAGCGTTTGAGTGTAGCGGTGATTGTAAAATATTATGGGGAATTGTGTAAGTGGAATTCCAGGATTTTCGTTGATGCTGATTTCAAATTTCACAATTCTGTTATTGCAACACCAAGTTACAGTAAGTGACCTATCTTTCACAAGGAGCTCATGCAGTTAATGATTGGAAGGGTCATCGTAAATGTCGTCATCATCAGGTGTGAAGAAAAGCATGGTTTTGCTGCAAGGTCGAGGCGATGGATGCAGTGGCAGCAAATTAGATGTTATAGAAAATAATTATAGCACCTAACTCTTTCGAATCCGAAAGTGGTTTCAAGGAAATACAGCCGTTCCAGAGACCGAAACAATATTTGGGCTGTCATTCTTTTCAACTAAAAGTAACCGTTAAGAGAGCAACAAGTTTACGAGCCGTCTCCTTACGTCTGCTAAGACAACGCACTCGCGAGCGCGCTCTTATGAGCAAAGTTCGCAGTTTCTGCTCGAGCGGCGCAACCATCTCCCTCACACCAACGCTCTTTCGCTCGAGTAGAGGAGGAAAGAGCGTTTCCTCTTTGTTTAAGGAGCCATCTACTTCAGGCATTGCACACGGGGCAATGTTATCACATGCACCTTGCGTAAAACAGATAGATAGATAGATATGTGGGGTTTAACGTCTCAAAACCACCATTTGATTATGAGAGACGCTGTAGTGGAGGGCTCCGGAAATTTCGACCACCTGGGGTTCTTTAACGTGCACCCAAATCTGAGTACACGGGCCTACAGCATTTCCGCCTCCACCGGAAATGCAGCCGCCGCAGCCGGGATTCGAACCCGCGACATGCGGGTCAGCAGCCGAGTACCTTAGCCACTAGACCACCGCGGCGGGGCGTGAAAGAGATGGCCGGCTCATTTTATCTCTGCTTTAACCGCATTCCTGTCCAGTGTTTGCGTGTTGTTTCTCGCGCTTAGAACGTACGATGTGCGCGATGATGTTATTACTTCCATGTTATCAGGTCCTTTAACCGTGTAATCGAGGCAAGACGACTGTGTCTTGTACAAGGAGAATGTGCAACGCGATCTGGCTGGTCGTGATTACTCGCCTCTTCCACCTGGTGTTTTCCTTCCGCGTTACTCTTGCATGACTACATCTATGGAACGACAGACTGATTCTAAAGGCTGTTTCCCATGCCACGATTGCAGCGAAAAAAATCGTTGCGCTCGCTCCAACCGCCCTGTTCACAACCGCCGCTAATGGCGGTTGCGTTTCACATGGACCGCGAACGGTCCGCGATTTTCGCTCTGCGACTGGAGCGGCGAGAAACATTCCTTGCCGCCGTTCAATGTGGCAGACACTGTAGAATTTTTCAAATATAATGTAACAATCTGTGCGTTAGGATATTAAGTTTTCATGAACGGTAACGAAGAGCACGTGTGTTTCGTCATTTGAGAACACTTCCCAATCTAAATTATTTTAAAATGCACTGCATCGGTCATCATTAAAGCAAACACGTCAACGCTATTTCGATTGCTCGGCCAACCCGGCTTTATTTAGACAGGTCCTGACCGAGAATCGCTCTCGCCGCTGCAGCTAGAGCGAACATTTTCAACATGTTGGAAGCTCGCCTTGGACCGCTGCGGCGGGAGCGAAGTGGCCTTTTTTTCGCTGCGAGCGAATTAGCGGACTGAAAATCACTACTTTTTGTGCCATGTGAAACGGCCTTAACGTTGAGGAATCGGAGATACCTTGCATGTGTCATATACCTACGTGGCGTGCACGCAGCCCACGTGTCCACGCGTAAGCCCAGGTAAGCCCTCATGAACGTTAAGGACTATAGATGCCGCATCAGAAGTTTCATGGCGTCTTGTGCGATATTCCCTGCTGGCTGTGCGCCTACTAATACATCGCAAAGAGGGGAAATTTCGAAAATAGATTTAACGAGGAGCAAAATGCCGTAAGCAAGTGCCGCGTGTCGTTAAGCACCCCTGCGGAACATGTTGAGCCCACAGCGTCTGCGTCTTAAAAATTCTATGAAGCCTAAGCCAGCGGCTTGGCGAGCTCGAAAATCTGACAAAATATTGTATGATCTAGATGAAACATTGATGAAAAGATTGAATCACGCCGACTAAGGTGGAGGACATTTACTGAAAATTTTGCGACTCCCACGCGAGAGCCTTTTTCAGAATGATTTCGGTGATTAGAGATTGTGAATAAGGCTTCCACATGTGGCAGCCGAAACGTCATTAAATGTTTTTCATAATGGTCGGTGTTCCTCCACGTTGTCATCATAGGCTCACCTTGAGTCACTTCTATTCAGAACATGGTGCGCACCTTGAGTCGTAACGACGAAAATGCTAATCTGATCTACTCCCGCAACTTATGTCATATAATTAACTGGCTATATACTGGTTCCCTTCCTATTTCATCCTTCATTGTTAGCAAAGCTGCCGAGCGTAAGCCGAAGTGCCGGTTCTTGTCTTATATTTTTTTACTTTGTTTGGTGTTGAATATTTTCGCGTGATTGTTCGCGCTGCCGAGATTTCTTCAAACCCTTGTCTCGAAAGATGTGACATGGGTTCAGCGTGAGGTGCAGCTAAGAAATGCGTAATTTCACGATTATTTTTCTTGCTTTCTTGGCGGATAGCAGCAACAAGGAACAGAGAGAGGAACGGTAATGAATGGAAGGGGAATGGTCACGGTGTATTCGAATTCTGTGGCTCTAGCCGGCAAATCATGGGGAAGCCGTTTGAGTGAACTGCAGAGAGGGTGCAGGAGGATGAATTAGACATGGCGTAGAGGATGATCATATAATGATTGATGCCGCAGATTTTATTGTTCATGTGCAACCTTCCCAGCACATCCACCTTCGAGCATAGCTTAGGCTACTAGCCAGGAGACTGTATTAAAACATTCATGATTTACGAATCTGTTATAGGCAGGCGAGTACTTGTGTCAGCTGGCGCAATGTGTCATTTAGCATTTGCCGCAGCATCACAGCGGTGAACGAGAGTGATTGAGTCGTATACCTCGGCATCCACGTAGATCATCGTCATGATCCCGTGACACCTTAGTCATGTCAGATGGACCAGCTGGACTGGCTTAACTGGAACCACGAAGCTGCGGTTTACATTTCGAGTTTGCTGGTTACGTGAGCGTTACCTCCACTTGTCTTCTTACACTGCCACCTCTTTGTGCGCCAAACTATTGTTGCTCCCATTTAGCACTATTGTCAGCTCGGTTTTTCAAGTCAGGGCAATTTTCAGGGTAAAGAAACAATAAAAAGAAGCCACTACGCTAATATGCCTCTACTGCATGAACAGTAAATGAAGTAAAGTTAAGAATTCAGTAGTTAGATAAGCATTCGTGATGAAAAGCTATGTGTTGCTATATACAAAAATATGTGATAGTCCATGTATTTTGGGAAGAAATAGAAATGTGTACGTGCAGACCAGGCCCGTAGCCAGAAATATTTTGGGGGGGGGGGGGGGAAGAGCACCTGTTGAAGGCCTCTGAAAACCTGTGTTTCATTATTTCTCTCGGTAGAACAGCCCTTTCCATCCAAATTTTGGTGCAAGGGGGGGGGGGTAAGGGCATCCTCCCCCCGGTTACTGGCCTGGTGTAGGCACGTTATTGCAATGTCAACTCCTGCAAGTGAACTCTGCACTACAATGTTAATTTTTGTCTTGTTTGAGTGTGATATATATATTCTTTTTCTTTAGTTGCACACCTTTTTATTTTGGGCAGCCACCTCTTTTTTCGTTTTTCGTTGCGACATTTATAAAAATGGTGTAGCCAAGATTACAATTTCCATTGCAATTTGCAAGCCAGTTGAAATAGAACAGAGCTGAAAAAAGTCAATAAGACTTCATTAATATTTGAAAACATGAGCATGTTAGCACTTCATTAAAATCTTAACAGCAAAAGAAAAGCCTATTCCAGTGGTTCGCTTTGCCCACTTTAAAAGTAAGATTGTATCGCTTCACATTTCGACTCATTAGGTAATTTGCTATTTAGGACTATGTCAGACTTCATTTTCACAGCGGGGGTCGCGAATGTGTGTTATTACGTGTCCTAAATAAAGTGAACGAGCTTCGTTGTTTTTTTTTCTTGACAGCGCAGAGAACACAAGTTAACGGTTCAACGGTTGCGCGATGGCCAACTCTCGCAACGCTCGACGTCGAGGGGCGCCACTTCCCGCTCCGTTTCTCGGCGCTCAGTTCCAGAGCGGTGACGAGTGTTCTATTTCGAACGCGTCAGCCTGGCAGCCGGGACCAGCGCTCGCCGGGCGCCGCTGTCAGGCCCTGGCCCCCGTTCCTCCTCCCCGCGGCTACGTCCTTGCCACGAACTGTGCCCTTCACGCGCGGTACGCGCCGAGTCAACAGCTGTCGACGAGAGCGTGGCATGGTAAACGGCTCGTGACGCAATATTCCTCGCGGCAGACTTCTGCACGTTCGCCCTTTTCTCCGCGACAGTTACGTCACGTGACTCTAGAGACGCTATCATTAGCTTCAACTGCAGATGCTGGACACATTTACAGCTGACTCGAAACGTCAAGTAAGAGATACTAAAAGAAATAAAATAATGCGATAGATTTTCATCTAAAAACTCGTTACGCAATTTTGCTGCAATGCTAGCTATATTAGAACAACAACTGAGGGCGCAACTGCTCAAGAATGGCAAGCTTGAACTTTTTGATATTAGTCAGCCATTGTGGCAATTATACATATTCCCGTCGGTCTTCGTTAACACCGCCGATATTGTCAGGCAAAAGCAAACACCCACGTGCAAAATCATTGTAGCGTTTTAGATTTCACGATTTGGAGAAAAATTCTGCACCGATATACCCAGCGTTCTAGCGTCACTATGGCTTCGCAGACGATAAAGGTTAAGCGCGGAGGCGCAAACAAAAACGACAGTAAACGTGAAACACAAACGCTGTGCTTTTGCGAATGTTGTATTTTTGGTTTCCAACAAGTTCGGGAAGGTATGGGCTGCTATGCAGAGTAAAAAAAAGAACTAATGGGAAATTATAAAAAAAGGCTTGACACGTGTTTTGCAAAGCACACCAATAAGTTTACTGTATGGTGTACAGACGTAATACCTTTATCAATTTTCTTATATACGCTGTCACTTTTATACTTCTTTGCGGGGAAAACATGTCGTTATGAAAATTGATATGTGGGGTTTAACGTCCCAAATCCACCATATGATTATGAGAGACGCCGTAGTTGAGGGCTCCGGAAATTTCGACCACCTGGGGTTCTTTAACGTGCACCCAAATCTGAGCACACGGGCCTACAATATTTCCGCCTCCATCGGAAATGCAGCCGCCGCAGCCGGGATTCGAACCCGTGCCCTGCGGGTCAGCAGCCGAGTACCTTAGCCACTAGACCACCACGGCGGGGCGTCGTTATGAAAATAATATAGTAATTAAGTACAAAGCGCCATTAGCCAAAGGGTCCCACATAATGTTTCATTGCATTGTCGTCATCGTAAATTGACTTGAAAATTGAATAACATAGGATCGTCAAAGTGCTTATTGCATTCGATTCCTCTCATATCAATGCCGGAACTGTGGGTGTATGCCAAGTTTTGATTATCCTACGTAAAAATAAAAAATGAAATAGCCTGCTTAAGCAATTATGGTTGGTGTAGTCCTGCGCCTTCAGACAGGTGGCGCTGCAAATGCTGCACATGCGCACTCAAGTATTGTACCTGTGTTTTTTCTCCCTCCCCTCTGCAAGCTCTCTATAAGCGAAATTGATGCTTGCGTTGTCCGTTTTCTTTCACTTGTATGCACGTCAGTGCTCTGCAGCCCCAAATATTTTTTGGTCTGATCAAACAATACCGACCATCTATTTTTTCAGCACTTCTAAATTATTGTATCACCAAAGATATGAAGATAGTTTGTGCTATTTGGGTATCTGGGCCGTTTTTGTTTAAATGTTCTTGCAAAACGCGATCTTTTAACTTCTGGTTTTCTTGCAGTAAATTGAAGTCGATGCTTACTACCAAAGCAGACGGCGTCAAATTCATGACGCCATAATGTGTTAATGCGAGAGCTTCGTGGCGGCGCCTGCAGCCATTTCTCGTTTCTTTATCCTTACTGCCTCTTCTAATGAGGATGATGATGTGGTAACGTTTTGAGGCGCATAGCCCAAATGTGACCAACAGTCTCATGCTGATGCGTTGTGATAAGAAGTCCATCATGAAGGAATCATGAAAGGTAGAGAGGTCGTATGTGTAAACAGACATGGCATCATTTGCTGTGTGAATGCGTTAAATACGTTTTAATTAATTGTATGATGCTCATCCGTTGTGGCGTGTCATCTTTCTATTTACGTGGTAGTTTTCGGTATCCCAATGAAAGAGTGGTTTGTCCTGAAACATTTTTTTTGCTTCCTTTATTTAGCACTTCATAAAACGCTGTGAAACTGAACCAATATGCATAAGCTGAAAACGGGAAAGCGGGAAACGGAAAGGACTCGCAGTAGGACTCGAAGTAGGACTCGCAGTAGGACTCGCAGTAGGACTCGCAGTAGAAAAAGACATCGTTATTCGTTAATCTTTGCTAAGTGTAGATGGCGTAGTCCTCATCGGGTCGAAGTGCGTTTAACAGGTCAAGGACGGTTCTGCTTACAACAAGGAATGAGAGGTAAACGCCGCATGTATTTGTACATTCATAATTACATTTTGGTTTTACTCACTTTGCTAAGTGAATTCCATACTGCCGATGTCTGTGACTTCATGCATACGGAAATTACTTTTTATGTTAATCTCTATAAGCGAAGCCACCCTGATGCAGTGGTAGCTTTTAGAAACATTTTTTTAGCTGTACTGCGTGCATCCAAAAATGCTTGCGATACGCAAATAAAGAAATTTTTTGTAAGATATGCTGCACGTTGCCAACGCCATTTTCCACACGTTATTTTTAGCGCAGACTTTCAGTTGAACTGTGACTATTGAAAGCAATGAAGTACTCAAATCGTATATAGGTTTTATCGTGCAATCTGCGAGGTCAAGGTAATTATTGATGAGAAATATTCACTTATTTATTCTCGTTTATTTATAGTACCTTACAGAGTCCTCAAGGGGCTTTGTGTAAGGGTGGTGGTGCAGATAATAGATTTGATTGATATGTGGGGTTTAACGTCCCAAAACCACCATATGATTATGAAAGACGCCGTAGTGGAGGGCTCCGGAAATTTCAACCACCTGGGGTTCTTTAACGTGCCCCCAAATCTGAGCACACGGGCCTACAACATTTCCGCCTCCATCGGATATGCAGCCGCCGCAGCCGGGATTTGATCGCGCGACCTACGGGTCAGCAGCCGAGTACCGCCACTAGACCACTTCCGCGGGGCAGTGCATACATATATGCGGGGCAGTATATATATATATATATATATATATATATATATATATATATATATATATATATATATATATATATATATATATATATATATATATATATATATATATATATATATATATATATATAGATAGATAGATAGATAGATAGATAGATAGATACTAGGAAAGTAACCTAGAATATGCGAAGGGGGCCCCGCCGCGGTGGTCTAGTGGCTAAGGTACTCGGCTGCTGACCCGCAGGGCGCGGGTTCGAATTTCGGCTGCGGCGGCTGCATTTCCGATGGAGGCGGAAATGTTGTAGGCCCGTGTGCTCAGATTTGGGTGCACGTTAAAGAACCCCAGGTGGTCTAAATTTCCGGAGCCCTCCACTACGGCGTCTCTCATAATCATATAGTGGTTTTGGGACGTTAAACCCCACATATCAATCAATATGCGAAGGGGTGAAGGGGAAATAGAAAAAAAAATTCTGACGGTAACTACAAACTAGCAATCGTCCAAAAAAAGAACACTGACAAAAGAGTTCACTGTAAATAAATTTACAGAATGCAAAACAAACAGGAGAGAGGAGGATAAAACAAAACATCGGCAACAGTCCCATAGGCACAGATGATTATTAAGATGCGATGTAGCAGTTTTCGGTGCATAAGTACTTTTTAGAGTAAGACTAAACTTTGTGTGGTCTTGCTCTGACGCAAGATCATCTGACAAGTCATTCCACTTACGAATAGTTCGTGGAAGAGCCGACTGATTGGAAGCGTTATTATTTGCCGTACATGCGTGATTAGCTGAAGCTTTTATGTAGTCTGTTCGAAGTTCGATGTACGAGATTAAGGTGAACAGATGGCATCATGCTGGTGTGGATGAGTTTGTGGAATAATAAAAGTGAAATGTCGCGGCGATTTTTCAGTGGCTAGAGTGCAAGACTATGTTTAATCTGTGTTACGCAAGACGGGTGGCTGTGATTACGAGCTATGAATTGACTAGCTCCGTTTCGCATACATTCTAACTTATCTATGAGGTATGGTTGATATGGTGACCAAATGAAGGATGCGAGCTTATGTTGAGGATGGATTAGAGCAAAATAAGCCAGTTTACATACATCGGAGGGAAGACTGTATAGGTTTCAGCGCAGAAAACCAAATGATCTTGATGTCTTGGCAACGGTAGAAGTGATATGTGTGGACCACATGTCATTTCTCTCTAGACGCCCTAATCAAAAGTGCACCTGTGATCGGTCTATACCTACTCACATAAAATTAGCTTGGTCACTGCGTATATGCGCTAAAACACTATAGCTTTCTTTAATCGACTCCCTAAAACGATAGCGTTGCGGCAAGGCGTCTTCCGTTGTTTCCAAGCGTGTCGCCGATTTTTCCCTTTACCTGAACAGATTCTAAACTGTACAGACTATTTCACCACGCAGCATACGTGCATTCACGTTTGCAGCACTTACACCGACGGGAACAGGAGCAGCCTAGAACCACACAAAATCTTCAGTGATCGGTTCACCAGTGATGAAGGAATGAACTCCGGAGTTGGCCAGAGCAAAGTACATCATAATCCATTTCTCAGAACGCGTGAACTGCGACGAGAACTGCCAGCTCATGCAACCCGAGTTTACTTACGCTCTACTGTGCACCGTCCATGCGCATCTGTTGGTTGTCTGTTTCGGGCATTCTGATGCGAGTCGCTGAAATTTCTTTACTGTCATCACTTCCTTCACGTTCATTCACGTTTGTGGTATTTTATTATAACGACAGAAACCACCAGCCTTCCGTATGGGTGCAATAATAAACGTGACACGTCTCGCACGCAGAGTAAGATACTGGGCGAGGGCGACCTTACCGGCACCTGAAGAGAAGCGGAGGAAATGTATACCCACGAATCTTCCCGCCAGGTGAGAAATGAGCACTAGTGTTTAAGCGGAACTTTACCAGCCGGCATGTATCGTCGCTAAAGTTCTCGTTTCTCGCATTCAGGGTCTCTGCCCGAACATTGCTGAGCTCCTTGCTTCCCAGCGATGTGAAATCGCCCCCTTGAAATGCGCTGCTTACACGCATTGCTTGGTAGCTCGTGTCCTGGGTCGATCGGCGCACATTCATGAGACTCGATGGTCGCGCTGAAACACCGTACGGTATAACGCTTGAACGTTATTTCCCGAAAAGCGACGCTGATCCCAGTGCGCACTTGATAACTGACGAAAATGAGAATGCCACTTGTCACAGGCAGGCAGGTTCATCGAAGTAACGTGCCAGTGGTGGGCGTGGAAGAGGACTTTAGGATTTCAATATTTCTGGCCTTTTCTGGACTATTTAATAGACCACTTCATTGAGTGCTTTAAAAGGCATCGGCACACCTTGAAGATAAATTCTTCTCTTCTGCCACAGAATATTTTCGAAGCTGCCCCTTTTACCACTGCCGAGAAGTTTACTGACGTGTACTTGAACATTATCCCAACTTCAGCATTGCAAGAGAAGTTGGCAGTATAGGCTGCGAAATGGAAGCGAGAAACGTTGAGCATGTCTGTGATGCAAGCGGTTGCCAGTCGCCCAGAGGTATTCCTCCCAAACGTGCACCATCTTCTAAAAATTCCGGCAACTCTGCCGGTAAGCACAGCTGAAGCAGAACGCTTTTTTTTCATCGCTGAGGCGCCTTAAATTGTACCTGAGAACTACAGCAAAAAATGACTGATTGTTTGGTATCACTTCTGAACATCCACCATGAAATAAATGTCCACCCGGAAGACATTTTCTCTGTTATTTAATGGGAACGCAGATGGCTTCAGGCGAATCTGTCAGTTATATAAACCGTAAGCGCAAGCTCAATCGTAGATGAAAGTTATCTGAAGTGATTCTTGGATTAAGATGTTCTGAACAAAAGCAAAAACATAGTTGTTAATGATCGATTGATAGGGTTTAACATCCGAAAATCACAATATGACTACGAGAGACACCGTAGTGGGGTGCTCCGGAAAGTTTACCGCTTTGGTTCATTACTATGCACCTAAATCAAAGCGCATGGGCCTCAAGTAATTTTGCCTAGGTCAAAAATACGACAGGAATTCGATGCCACTACCAGCGGGTCAGCAATAGAACACCATAACCACTGGACCACCCTGGCGGGTAGTAAAAAAGATGGCTTTGGTAAAATCAGTATGCGCTACTTTCCGTCCAGCTGTAAGGAAGCAAGTTCAACAGTATGAGACATATTGCTGAAACTCACGTTGGCCGCATGGAAGAGTGGTTCCGTTCTCTCCCGTTGCCTACTCCTTGCTTTTCAGTGGCACCTTTCACTTGCAGACGTGGTTAGCGGATACGAAAGGTGTGAACGGCAATGCAACAACCCAAATTTGCCTGTGGAAATTTTTCGCAAATTTTGGGTAACATATGAGGCATATAATGTGACATGTAACGCGCAGGATAATCTTTGTTGCAATTGAAAAAGATAATCAACAATATTCCGCTATTTCTGTTTTGCGGCGTGAGAGATTGCTTGCACAGAGTTTCTTTCATTTCTTTTGAAAAAATATGGTTACAATTTACATTGCTCGTAATTTTACACGATAACACGCCCACCCATGTTGCTCCATTCTGTGCATGTTTGGCGTGCGTCATGTCTCCATTTGTAGAAATTGTTCAGTGTGCCTTTCTAGTCATCTCAATGTAAAAAAAAAACGAACAGATGAAGCGAATCAATATATATAATTTGTCATATACTTTTTCAGCTTCATGCTCCTCATTTTTGCGCTGTTTGCCACAGTGCTCAACAATAAAGCCTGTGCTTGCTATGTATACAGCGGCCAACACTGCATTTCTTATTACGCTGCTTTAGGGTTATGACCACCACCTTTTTATTCATGTGCCTAAGGTACATGATGAGTATTTCAGTAGGCTTTTCTAAGGCTGTGTTTATCCTGCACGTTTGCCTGTGTTGCACCTTCGTCACTAGAATACACTTTGGAGTGCCTTAGACGTTAACGCACAATAAAAATGTGTATAAATATATTCTACACTCGCATACAAGTCGAGTTAGATGTGTAATCCGAATATTCTGTCGTGTGCGTGCGCGTGTGTGCGTGTGTGCGTGTGTGTTTAGATGTTAGCAGAACGTGCGAAGGTTCAATAGAAATGTTATTCTCTGGCTTGAGTACATATTAGCAGACGTACGAAGAGTCACACTGTATAGTATGCTTGAACGTGGCTTATCAGACCTTGGAACTGTGTCCGGCTATTTCCATTGAAAAAAAAAACAACCTCCACCTATATAAAATTATCGTAGTGATTGACTCCGGCAAGATATGTTTCAGCGGGTACAAGTATGACCACCACTTGAGCCTTAATCCCGTCACCGAGCCAACTTAAAACACTCGCGGCCGAGATTCCTGTCCAAAATCTCACTGAATGCTAGGGCTTGAGAAACACAGCGACAATTTTTTTCGTATGCAGACATTATTCATTCTAAAAGTTCCCAGCAATGGTATTTTGATAATAGCAGCGCTAGGTTTGTAAATAATGTAAGCCCGAAGTGACCAAAAAAAATAAGTTGAGTAAGTGCTCAACGTTTGGTCGTGTTAACTGGAACAAGTACGCGCATAAACACACTCAAAACAACGGACATAACTTGCAATAGTATAATCTGTGACGGTGTTACTAGTTTTATACACGCAGTGTCAAAAACTGTCCCCCAAGTACCCGACGTAGCAAAGCAAACATAGTAAAAACAGCAACAAAGCTTGAAATATTCACGCTGCATATACGATAGGCACTCGTCAGCTGTCACTTGTCACTCTTTTTTCTCACTCCCAATAAATGAATCGCGTGGGAAAAAATCGCTTTGAACAGAAAACACCTTCCATTCATTTCTAGAATGGTTCGTGCCCGGAGTGTCTCGCAGCATGCAGTCATGTTGCGGAATTCGCGACGAATCAGAGAGCCTACGAAGCAGCAGGTGCCGCTCACACTTTTAAACAAGCGCGGCGTGAGCCGAAACATGGCGGACGCTCGCGGTAAGGCGGGATCGACTCTTCCAAAAAATGACTGTACTCTGAACGGGGGCGCGGGCATCGAGGTGTTCTATAGTATTGCCAAATAGAAGCTGGTGGCGGCGCTGCGAAAAACGCCGCCATCAGCGCCCTCGCCACCGCGCCGGCTATAATTGGGTAGTGCACAGAGAGCTGTCCGCAAGCGAACGTGGATATATCCTCCTCTTTCGCTCGTATTGAGGCACGGTGTCCTGAAAATCAAGGACCTGGCAAGCTTCATTCTTCAATCCACGCTCTCTTCATAAAAGTAGGAAGCTCATCAAAACAAAATTTGGGCAGAATTCAAAATATATGTTTAATTTATTTCGGCGTGCTGCACCTGGCAGTTCAAGCAAGCATTCCATGACATCGAGTTCGAGGCAAGCACTAAACTAAGTGCATACACGAAGAATCTAGGTGATCAGTAGTACGAAGCTCGCTTTATCTGGCACGAATGGTCCTGGTGATTTTCGCTTTGAAGTTGCACTCTTGTTTGCAGTTGCTTGTGGTCGCTCTCTGTGCAATAAAGTGTTTTATTGGGCATGTTGGAATGCTCTTTTGACAATTGTCGTTCGTGTGTATATAATGCGAATGGGGATACATGCCTGTCCACTTTTTCAGAGTACAAAAAAAGGCAAACCCGAACCTCCGAGATAGCTCCAATAATGACGGTGACCAACGGCAAAAAAAAAAAAAAACTGTTTGTAGTCGCCATCATTTCGTCATTTACTTGTATGACGCACGTGTTCACTTTTCCTAGTTAAAGCTGACACTTAGAGCTTTCAAAGCCCTAGTGTGCGTAATGCTGTGTGGTGGCAATAACTTCAGTTTGTCGGTGGTCGCAGCGTGTGGGATGTTTATCGCGGCCGGGCGTCACCTGCTTACTGTTGCACCTCGCGCACCACAAACAGAGGGTCTGTTAAGCTTCATAATCAAAGTTACCATGGTTCTCTGTGAAGACTACTGAAAACAATAACAGGAGACCTGCATTATCACACGTACTCAAGCGAAAGGCTGTGGAGGACGCGAGTATTCGCATACCCAACTCGTTCGCAACGGCCTATATTTAGCACTCTCTCTATCCTGCTATGCAAAAGCTGCGGAAATCAGTAAAACTGAAGTCATGTACGTCCGTGGCAATTCTCAACGCAACAGTAGCACAGAATGGGGTCTTTTTTTTTTTAAGAACGTGGAGCTTGCCCTTGTTTTCGCCGTCGTTCAGGCGAGTGAACCACGAAGCACTTCACGGCGGTTTGGTGACGCGTCCGATTAGCGGAGATGTTAAGTGCGCTGAGTGTTAAGTGCGCAAATACATCTAATAGTTAGCTCAATCGTTGTTTCCTACACTGTAGTTGCACCTGGTGGCGCAGCAAACTCTGCAAGGGAGTTGGGTTTTGCACTACTCAAAACTGCGTCGATAGGCGGCGCTGCGTGTCCACAAAACACCAGAGTCTGACGTCTATTGCGGTCGTCGCTCACACGTCCCGACGTATTTTGCAAATGGGTGTTTGCTTGTAAGGGTCAGCCTACACAACATATCGTGCTAAGTGTAACGTATTGCTTAGGGCTGTGTATCTCGCTTTTGTGGCGTAGTGGGCGAGCAGTGGGAAGGATGCACAATTTCGGTACCAGGAGAATCATGTTCGCTACAGATGCCCAATTTCCAAGTGCGAATGCGACCACACTAAAACAAGAGCCAGGTCTTTCCAAGGGTACCTTTATGACGTTTCTATTTTTCTAATTAAAAAGACCTACTCAAGATAAAGTTATAGGCCTGTCTTCGCTCATATTTGCCGTTGTGTAATCACTCATAACCATCCCGTTTGGTCCGAATCTACGTGTTACACTGTAAATGTCGTTGAAAGACGATCTGGAGAGAGTGAACTAAATGTTTATTTGATGTTCTGCGCAAGAAAATCGGTGAATGGTATTCTGCAGGCGACGCGTTAGAATGCCTCGAGCGTGTGGCGGAGGCGAACGAACGCATCTAGGCACGTTTGACACAAGTGACATCTGGCAGTTATCTTCGAAAACGAAGGCATGCAGCCCGCGGAGAAAGATGCGCGCCAGTCTCGGAGGTGATAAGGTGTAGAACGCAAAACGACAGGCAGGTGCCACCACCGTGGCGTCGTAGCAAAGTGTTGGAAACACCTTTTTGAGCATCGCGTGGCACTGTCAGCGCAGAGCGATTAAACGCTACATTCCTTCGAGTTACTTGTGTGTGCCTCTTCTAGTATAAAGGCAGAGATAGAAAACATCGAAGCGTTGTTGTGGCACCTCAGATATGCGCTATATTTGCTTTTTAATTGACAATCGCACAACTATGAACGCTGAACTTCGAACAAAATTGGTGGGCACTGCGGATGGGGTTGGCCATTTGGTGCCATTTGAGGTATCGTTCGGGCAGACAAACAGACAAATGTACACACTGACAGACAGACCAAAATTTTTTCGTCGAAGGTCCCCAAGAAAAACTATCGTCTTTGAAAATCACGCACGACGATAATCGCCCTTACCGAAGTGAGACGCCACAAAGGCAATATACAATTTGTCGCTCTATGTGTATGCAGCCCACCGAGCTTACTCGCAACGTTCGGTTCAGAAATGTGTCAGACAACTGCAGTCTCTGTAAGTTGATAAGTCTGAAAATACACTTCAGAAGCTCCTGCGACCCACTTCTGCTGCTTATAGTGTTCTAGTGATCGACTGCTGACCCGCAGGTGGCGGGATTGAATCCTGGCTCTGGCGGCCGCTTTCTCAATGCAGGGAGACATGCTGAGGCCCATGTACTTGAATATATGTGCATGTTAAATAATCCGTAGTGGCCAAAATTTCTGGAGCGCTAAGCTACGACGTCTTTCATAATAGTATCGTGTGTGGAATATTAAACTCCATCTAATATTATCGGAGGTACTGCAGGCCTATACCGCTACGGACAAAAGATGTTGCCGTGCACATTTGAAATACGTTGTCCTGGAGAGGATCACTGTGCCCAGTGCGAATGTGGCTGCTCTTTTACGGCGAAAACTGTTATGAAATAAAAACAAGGGCTGTTTTCGATGCCGTTGTTTCCCGCCGGCGGTAGTGTCCGCAACAACTATAGATCTACATAAGAATAAAAACAAAGAAACTGAGAAGGAAATGTCCGGAATGGAACGGGGTTCGAACCTGGGTCCTCACCAGCTCCTAATGGTCTATAGGGCAATCCCACGTCTATCCGGTGGCGTAGCCAGCCCAGCACATCCACAGAATGACAGACAGCTGGACAGATTGACGGACGCTTCGCCCCACTCATCATGATTCCGTGGATATGCTGTGATTTTTTAAACACTGACGAGCCAGCTATTGTGGAACACTTGTATGGCACCCATACCAGCATCAATTCTCATAATTTTTGTGCAGTGGGGAAGCGCCAACAATACCATTATTCTCCATTCTTCAGAAAACACGGTACCCATACACACTTAATGCATTATGTGCATTCTCTTCACGCTGTGGTTGACGACGAGGAAGAATTCTGCCTAAGACATTTGTAATGGGTCGAAGCTTTCAACGACCATCTCATTACGTAATTCGCATTGTAGGACGCCTGGTTGTTACCTGTTCTAAAACGTTTTATTATACATGTTAACGTGATTATTCACTGGACATAAAGAGTACATAAAATAGGTTTGCAATTGAGTCTCAAGCGCAGGCGTAGCTTAGTACTAGAGTACTGGGCTGCCACGCAAAAGGCCTGGGTTCCATTCTCACTCGTTCCTCAATGCTCTTTATTTATTGCGATTTATTTCTACTTCGTGTCACATTGGTTACGAATACCGGCGGTGGCGGCAGACAACTACGGCACCAGAAGTGGCTTTTGTTGTGATTTCATAACAGATTTCAGTGTGCAAGACCCTGTACAGGCTTCTGTCGGACAGGAACCATGTTATAAAATACGTAATATATATCGTCCTAGAAGCGTAAAATAACAATCGGGTGCCACACAATGCGAGTCCTGCAACCAGGCATTGCGTAAAGGGTGGGTGGTTGAATGCATCCAACGAGTTACGATGACCTCAGCGAAATTCCTTCATCGTCTTCAGCCACCGCATCAACAAACTGCACACAATCTCTTGGAAATGCGTAGCGGGTATCTCGCTTCTCTGCAAATTTACGAATAATCGCGTAGTGAGTGCTCCAAATTTGACAAAATTGTAATTTAGTAGTGGGTACCTTGCAAGCGTCCTTGTATTAGTAGCGCCAAGTGAGCTCCCAATGGGTTCTAGAAATGCTGCTTTTCCAGCTTTCGGTTTTACTGTGCTGAACTTTACGCGCAGGCCTGACATAGTTAGTAACGATGTTCGCATTCATAGAAATCGTGCGATTTGGCTATTTCGTTCGTATGCACTTGAGATGCAGTAACGGAACACCATATCATCACTTAAGCTACTGTGAAGAAGCACTTTTGAAAACTGCTTAGAAATTTCTTTACGATGCCCCAGTGAACGAGGTATTAACGCTGTGCAAATGGTTATGCAAACTTCACCTTGTACAGCTTAGAGCTTTAGCATATACGCTGTGAGGCGTGGCTAACAAAAACGGCAAGTTCGCGTGCAACACTCGCGTTCCTTGAATAAACCTAGTTTCTTTGCGAGGACAGCAAGACGTTAATGCATAAATATTAGTGACAGAGCTGAGAGCAGTATTAGGGGAGGTAGGAAGGTTAACATGACCAATGACTGGAGAGAACACGGTATACAGAGATCATCTTTGAACTGCCACTCCGAGTGCGCGCTTTATCTCCCAACCTGGACAGGGTTACGAGTTCTGAAGTTACGTTGCCAAGATTTGTGCGCTTGCAGAGGTGCTTCATAGCAGCGCAAGCATAATGAAAACGCGAATACCAAGTATTTCTGTTGGTAATATAAAACGTCGCTCGCTTTCTGGCACTGTCCGAGAAAAGAAGTATGCGCACACCCTTTTGCTTGATGCTTCTATCTCAACTCAGGACCCCGTCATAAGCGAGAAGTACTTGTCAAAGCGACCAAGTGTTTATGCGTCATACTATTATTTAGATTCTATTAGAAGGTATCGAAATAAACTTAATATACACAGCGTCTCTAGAAAAATAACTTTCTCAGAGGAAAGCTGCTGCGTCGCTGTCATATATTTGCCCAGCCGAATGACAACCAAGAGAAAAGACACATGCAACCTTGAGAACACTAACACATCAGCTTAGACTAAAGCAGTACAAAGATTTCAGCAATGGTAGACACCACGGCCACACAAGAGTTTGCTTGCACAGGGGGTTCAATGGAACTCTGCTAGCCTCTTGTGCCTCTCTCAGACACGCTTATGGGTTTTATTTTCCTTCACACCGCCTTTGCACGTGTTATCGCGAAATCTCACATCCGCCTATAGAGGTGCCTGGTACTAATAACTTTCATGCCAGAAGTTCTTCCATTACACTCATACGGTCAAGTACTGGTTTATTTAGGTTCGGTCCAGTTACATGAATAATTTCTGAAGGTAAATCATGTGCTGCTCGAAGACCCAAGAAGCGCTGCTGGTCGCAGTGTCGGCCACTAATTGCCACACCATCGCCACTTCACTTGGAATGTGTTTCGTTCCAACTCACACTTGCCTCCAGGATGTCGTAGGCCTCTGGCGGAGCCTTGGATGCCACTACTCCCGCTGCAGGTGGTGATTCACGGCCAGCGCTACGACGCGCACTTGGGTTCTGGTTGGTTGTTCTCTCCTTCTGCCTGGCTATCATGAAAAGGGTGCCGTTGATGCTTTGCACCACGAAGGTGCGCTTGTTTTTCACCGGTGTTGCCGGTTTCAGTCCGGGCGTCACGGCTATCGGCCCCAGCGACTTGAGAAAACGACGAAGAGGGTCAACAGCATCGCTAGCAGCAGTCGTGTCATTTCCGTAGAGCCCAGACATGTTCGTTCGAGACGCAATGTAGTGTCTCAGACCTTGGGCGTGGCGCTTCAACATGGCATAATTGTGCAAGGAATACGCAGTCATGCTGAGGCTCGATACGATGACAATTCCAAGCGCCGCGACGATCGCATACAGGCCGCCGCGGTTGACTCGCACCACTGAAAGATTGACCCTGGCTTGAAGGTCCCGCTCCATGATATGGCCTGCCGATCCCCAACTACCACATCACGGCTGCGTCCTGAGTGACAGCTTCGGCCATCTTCAGCACGATACTGGAATCGGGAGTTGGGCGTCCAATCTTGGGCCTGAGAAATCTGGTCATGACGCGTGCAGTCTCGTGCTGGTGACGAAGACGAGCCGCAATCTTGGCACGTACCCACAAGGGGGTAATGGACAAAGAAGGGTCAGGAAGCCGTAGGAAAAAAAAAACAGCAGCATCACTACTTCCTGTGGAATTTAAACGAAGCGCTCAAAAAAGGGAGACAAAGGGAAGCAATATATACTTTATGAACTTGATTTAAACCAATGATGAATTGATTCATTAGGTTGTTCTCAGGACCAAACCATAATAAAGAATGATATGGTTACACAGAGTCAACTTTCACGTTTTTAAGTGTAGACAGACTTTTTCAACTTCTTTATTAACTCACTTCAAAGTCGTTCATCAGAACTCTGGTATATTGTGAGGACTCCGCAGTATGATGAGGATTTCTTTTCTTTCTTTTTAACGAATTGACAGTACCCACCCCCGGTTAATGGGGCACAAACGAGGTGCCATCGAAGAAGTGACAACGCTCAGAAGACTTACTTTTAGCCATTTTTTACTCCTCTAACGGGCTCTGCTTCTTTGCTACCGTCAAAATATTTGTCGCGTATTTACAGTAAAAACTTTTATTAGTTGTTTAAACTTTCATTGCGCACAGCTTGACCAATGATATTCATAACAACTACGTGCCGTGACAATAATATTAGGTGTAAACAAGTGCAGGTTTGCAGGTATATAGGTCAAGAAAATCAGTGTGATCACACGTTTATGGGGTCGTTCTCATAGGAAAACCTAGCATCGACACAGTTTCCAAATTAATTTACAGCAAGTGTTCGACGCACGAATGAAAGGAAAAGGACGTATCAGTGGAAAAAAGAGAAGAAAGCTTAGTGAGTCAGGCGTTCAGAAATGCGCCTCAACTTGAATACTCGACTCGACTCGGTCAAGTAGGCATGAAGGAAAGCCTGTCATGAACACGTCCCACAGCGCTTGCTCATTTCGTTTCCTGTTGCCGCTACATGAGAGCCATTACTACGATGTCGAGCGTTCAAGTGATGCTTTTCTGAACGCAATGAATAAAAGTTGAAACTCCATCGCACTAAAGAAGTATAGAGAAAACCAACCGAAGGCAGCCACTCAAGCCCCTTGTGAACGACGGTAATAAAAGCAAGAGACGCGAAAAAGAAATGCTACAGATGGAGATATATGAGTGAGAAGAAGTGAGGGTCAGAAAAAAAAAACGATAATGTAACAACACTGGTGTGGTTAAGTAAAGCTCAAGGAAGGAGCATGGAAATAAAACGGGAAAAAAACTAGTACATATCGCAACTAATGAAGGAGAAGAAATAAACGGAAACTGTTTGCTACAAAATGCGAGCTTGGTTTCTCCGAGACTCCTAACGAGACCAAGAAGACCTAGTGATTTTTCAAAAGCTAGTGCGATGAAAGGCCGTCCCGGTGGGATAATGAAAGGGAATGCGGCTACGCACATGCACTGTTGTTTGTTTCTGTTTATTCTTTATCTTCAAATACTCACTTTCTGCGAGCTCGGGATGTCTCTATTTCGGTCGCATTACCTTCTATGTTGTTTTTTTTCTTAATCATGTTCGGAATCTTTTCGTGAAAGTTCAATTGTTTCGCCGTTTTGTATTCTTATTGGTCGCTCGACATTTTGAAAAAAGAGAAAGAGAGAGAGGGTAGTTTGTGCTGTTTACGTTGCGCTGGCTTCGCAGGAAGTGATTAGGCTTGAAATTTATACTATTTATTGGTTGAAGACACGCATTTCGTTTGGAACGTGAAAGCTATGGAGGCCTGTGTTATTGTTTCTTGTTTCCTTTGCAACGCCATGAGCAGTGTTCCACTTACATTATCAACAGGGCTCGAGCAAAGAATAGCTATTACGCTATACCATTGGGGTAAAAAATTTTCGGTCATCGTAATGCTGCGCAGATAGCTAACGAAAGTGTAAAGCTCGTGACCAATAGCTTTTACGAATAAAAAATTTCTACATATTTGGGACCTCAGGATGTGGCAGTCGTCAGTGATTACTGATAAAAAAAAATATTGAACCGGAGTGGATAGCATCGATGCGCTGTACATGACCAGAGCTATTACTCAGTCCTTGAGCTGCTTCTGTGTCAGCATAAAAGGGCCTGAAATAAATTAATGCTTCAGAAGTTTTTATCCCTGGAAATGTTTGTAGCACGCAGAATGGGCTATGAGATAACACATATCCTTGTCTATTCTTCGGCAAATAGTGTGTGTTTCGCGAGTACTTCCAGAAGAGCAGAGTCGAATCTTTTGCAAATATGTGGCCTTTATTTACCAATTTACATGCAAAGACGTCTGGCCTTGACACAGAGACGTCCTCAAAAGTGAGCCAAGAGCAACCAAAGATGTCTTCTCCGCAGAAAGATTAGCGATGCAAAGAAGGTGGGTGTTAAAATGGCTCTCAGCAAATTTTTGGAGCTGTTGCTACATATGACAAGCATCAAATAATCTGTAGTATTTCGCAGGTACAATCTATGAACACTTCTCTAAAATCCGGTAACATTGATGGTGATACCTTATTGTGCTGATAGTGTCGCAGTGGGTGATCTGACGACGTTGCTTCACCATGAAAACCCTGGGCGATTCATAAATACAATGTTGTGAAGTAATATCGCAGGTAAAGCTTGTAAGCGACGCATAGACTTGTAATTCTCAGTGCAACAATGATAATGACAAGGACAATGACAAAGATGACAAGAAAAACTAATGGCAGCAACAATAGATTATTCAAAGAAGTCGTTCAATCACGGGGTAGTTCAGCTAGGGACAGTTGTTCTTGGCAAACATTTTCGCAAGTACGGAAAGCACAGCAAACTATGTGAAGCTGTAAATGTTAGTCATAAAACAGACTGCATAACAAAATAAGCACAAAAATCAACGTGAATGAATAAAAAAAACCTCGAAATTGCGGAGCGTGGTAGCTATACAGTGGTTAATATTTGATGTAGCACGTGTGTCATTTTTCTACGTCGTCAAGTTTAGTGCTACTTGCATGTATTCGTTTTAAACGGTGTTTTATTTTTTCCACACAAAAAACCTAAAATATGGCAGGGTAAGTAAACATGATCTCATATTTACCACACAATTTTAGGAATTGGTAGTTTTTGGTACACGGTAAACTGCATGGTGAGGTATGTTTGACTACAAATTTGTGAGATCATTAAAATATTTTGAGATCATTAACGCACTATTTCAGTTGGCAGGTCTTCTTTCGAGTAATATTGTCGGCAAGAAATTTCGAATCGACGTGTCACGTTGAGATCTACCGGGCCAGTAGTTTCCTCTTGACTGACAAAGGAGCACCGGTGGTATTTTTTGCGGTGGTCTACCAATATCACCCCTGACGTGCCACATATTTATTTATTAGTTATTGCGCCACTCAGCTAAATAACGTCTAATAACAAACAGACAAAGCGAATCAATATATATAATTTGTCATATAATTTTTCAGCTTTATGTTCCTCATTCGTGCGCTTTACGTCACAGTGCAGAACAATAAAGCTTGGGCTCGCTATGAACACAGGTGCCCACACTGCATTTCTTAATACGCTACTTTAGGGTTAAGACCACCATCTTTTTATTCATGTGCCTAAGGTACATGATGAGTATTTTAGAAGGCTTTTCTTAGGTTTTGTTTATCCTGCACGTTTGCCTGTGTTGCACCTTCGTCCCTAGACAACACTTCGGAGTGCCTTAGACGTTAGGGCATAATAACAATATCCATATATATATTGTACACTCGCATACAATTCGAGTTAGATGTGTAATCCGAATATTCTGTCGTGCGCGTGCGTTTGGGGCGTGTGTGTTTAGATGTTAGCAGAACGTGCGAAGGTTCAATAGAAATGTTATTCTCTGGCTTGAGTACATATTAGCAGACGTACGAAGAGTCACACTGTATAGTATACTTAAACGTGGCTTATAAGACCTTGGAACTGTGTCCGGCTATTTCCACTGAAAAAAAAAAAAACCTCCACCTGTTGAAAATTATCGTAGTGATTGACTCCGGCAAGATATGTTTCAGCGGGTACAAGTATGACCACCGCTTGAGCCTTAATCCCGTCACCGAGCTAACTTAAAACACTCGTGGCCGAAATTCCTGTCCAAAATCTCACTGAATGCTAGGGCTTGAGAAACACAGCAACACTTTTTTTCGTATGCAGACATTATTCATTCTAAATGTTCCCAGCAATGATATTGTGATAATAGCAGCGCTTGGTTTGTAAGTCATGTCAGCACGATGTGAGCAAACAAAAAATAAGTTGAGTAAGTGCTCAACGTTTGGTCGTGTTAACTGGAACAAGTACGCGCATAAACACAGTCAAAACAACGTACATAACTTGTAATAGTATAATCTGTGACTGTGTTACTAGTTTTATACACGCCGTGTCAAAAATTGTCTCCCAAGTACCCGACGTAGCAAAGGAAACGTTCTAGAAAACAGCAACAAAGTTTGAAATAATAGCGCTGCATATACGATAGGCACTCGTCAGCTGTCACTTGTCACTCTTTTTCTCACTCCCAATAAAAGAATCACCTGGGAAAAGATCGTTTTGAACAGAAAACACGTTCCTTTCATTTCTAGAATGGTTCGTGCCCTGACTGTCTCGCAGCAGGCAGTCATCTTGCGGGATTCACGACGAATCAGACAGCCTACAAGGCAGCAGGCGTCACTTACACGTTTAAACAAGCGCGGCGTGAGCCGAAACATGGCGGACGGTCGTGGTAAGGCGGGATTGACTCTTTTAAAAAATGACTGCACTCTGAACGGGGGCGTGCGCATCGAGGTGTTCTATAATTTTGCCAGATAGACACTGGTGGCGGCACTGCGAAAAACGCCGCCATCAGCGCCCCCACTGCCACGCCGGCCATAATTGGGTAACGCACAGAGAGCCGTCTGCAAGTGAACGTGCATAGGCCCGCCTCTTTCGCTGGTATTGAGACGCGGTTTCCTGAAAATCAAGGACCTGGCAAGCTTCATCCTTCAATCCACGCTCTCTTCTTAAAAGTAAGAAGCTCATCAAAACGAAATGCGGGCAGAATGCAAAATATGTTTAATTTATTTCGAAGTGCTGCACCTGGCAATTTAAGTGCAGGGAACCATTCCATGACATCAAGTTCGAGGCAAGCACTAAACTAAGTGCATACACGAAGAATCTAGGCGATCAGTAGTACGAAGCTCGCTTTATCCGGCACGAATGGTTCTGGTGATTTTCGCTTTGAAGTTGCACTCTTGTTTGCAGTTGCTTGCAGTCGCTTGCTGTGCATTAAAGTGTTTTATTAGGCATGTTGGAATGCTTTCTTGACAGTTGTCGTTCGTGTGTATATATTGCCAATGGGGATACATACGTGTCCACTTTCTCAGGGAAACCCGATGCCTCCGAGATAGCTCCAATAATGCCGGTGACCAATGGCAAAAAAAAAAAAAAAACTGTTTGTGGTCGCGATCATTTCGTGATTTACCTGTACGACGTACGTTTTCGCATTTCCTTGTTAAAGCTGACACTTAGAGCCTTCAGAGCCCTAGTGTGCGTAATGCTGTGTGGTGGCAATAACTTTATTTTGTCGGTGGTCGCAGCGTGTGGGTTGTTTATCGCGGCTGGGCGTCACCTGCTTACTGTTGCACTTCGCGCACCACAAACAGAGGGTCTGTTAAGCTTCATAATCAAAGTTACCATGGTTCTCCACGAAGACTGCTGAAAACAATAACAGGAGACCAACATTATCACACTTACTCAAGCGAAAGGCTGCGGAGGACGCGAGTATTCGCATACCCAACACGTTCGCAACAGCCTATATTAAGCGCTCTCTCCATTCTGCTTTGCAAAAGCTGCGGAAACTCAAACCTTCATGCCATCAAGGACTCATTGGACACTTTTACTTGAGTGTTTACGATCCGCTCGGATCTGACGTGCGTATGCTACACAAAGACGCACAGATTGAACTGTAGTGCATGTGCGCAGAGCGATTGTGAGATCGAGCTGCCGAACGTATACAGAACTCATCTCTCGCTCTGCTTATGACGTCAACTGACCGGAGGGTAAAAGTGTGTCTACTTGGCTTTGCATCATTTTGCAGCCACGCTGACCATGTCTCGTCAAAAAAAAAAAGAAAAACGTGAAATCAATGCTCTTCTCGGCGCTCTCTAGGGACACTACATCTGCACACGGCTAAGCGTATAAGCGACGATCAGCTTAAATCATGTATTTCCACGCTTTTCACAAAATCCAAAGCAGCGTACTGTTTCTTTTTTCGTTTTGTTTTCTTTCCGGAAAGGATGCCAGACCTCGTGCCAACTTTTCAAAAAGAAGCCTTCACGATCGAGCCGTCTGATAAAATTTTGATGTATCCGTTGGAATATAGGTGTGCTGGAGTATATGAGATTTGCTTGCGCTGCATTACACCTTTGGCCAATAGGTGCCCAGTAAAAGAGTGAGGGATTGTGGGATGCACCTTCAGCTACCGGATTCCGGTTCTAGAAGAGTAGACGATGGCAAACCGCTTCGCCGCAAGCCTCAGATTGTTCGGGAGTCGCGTGCACGGTCGGCCTGTTTATCTTCGTCCTGATAAACCATGGTCGGTTGTTCAGCCGTTGGCTACTCCAACTCGAGCGTGCAAAGCAAACGCAGGTATCCATTCTCATGTATTGAAGACAGAAAAGCGAGGTGGGCCGGGACTGTGAAAAGAGCCACAGCGACAGGTAGCCTCTGAGTACGGAACTTTGAAGCCAGAGTGTGCAAAAACCATTTTATCACAGGTAATTGTGTATTCCACAAAAAGGCTTACGCATGAATTTGCTGCGAATATAATATTGAGAAATAAATTGTCGCGCTGGCGCGCCTAGCAAAGATATTATGGGAACGAGCGGGTGAAATCTACCTGCCACACAAGATTAGTGCCGGCCATTGCACCCATATGTATGACAGAAAACTCGAAAGCTTCACTCAAGAGTAAGTGTACACGAAGCGCTGGACGAGTTCACTTGAGATCATCTCGGTCAAACTGTGCGCCACGACGGCACCCAAAAAAAGAAGTGCGTTAAAAAAGCCTCTGGGTTTCGATTATTCGGCGCCGTCTATGTCTGACTGCATTGTGTATGTGCCGTCTATGTCTGACTGCATTGTGCGTCTATGTCTGACTGCATTGTGTCAAGCTGCACGGCACAGCGAGCGTGCAGCTTGACCAAGATCAGCGTTCAAGTAAGCATCTGGCTTCAACTAAGAAATGCATCTTATAGCGCACTAAAAGCTAGAATAAATATTTCAACGCGCTCAATAAGTGTTGCGCTTCATGCTGATCGACGGACGATGTCGGCCGAAGCAGCGATCCAGAAATGAACTCTTAGCACACTGCTACAGCCATCCCCATCCCCTGAGATCTTTAAAATGGTGACTTTTTATCTGCAGTAAGGTATCATACAATAAAAACTGTTTTGTGTATCGACTGATCTGCTGGCCAAACTGACAGTACCGCCGAGCAGCCTTAAAGCATTGCAGATCGTTTTAGTGCGGCAAAAAAGTTTCCTGACCGTTCATGGCTTTCGTAACTTGTCATCGTCACAGTCACGGTTGGCGAAAAAAAAACTACTTCTAAAGCACTGACATTGCACGGCGAGGTGCTTTTTTCAACGGAGCAGTACAAAACTGCGCGCGTGCCACTACTGACCCGTGCGGTGCGCCGAACTGGAAGCCATCATATCCCACAGTTCTCTGTGATTGCCCATTTTACTGGTCACCTATTTGGAAAACCCTTACACAGACGGCCAACAGTTAACAAATAAAGCGATGGACAGTCGCACGCCACTTTTATCGTCACCACCTCAACAGCTCTTCGAGAAAAAGGGATTCGACAGGTCAGCGAGTATTCTTACGTAATTAAGGAAGCTAGGACTTACTGCGCCGGTGTGGAATACTTAAGATGCTGAACAGTACATTTGCACCGCGCTGGATGACTTACGTGCTATGCATGACTAGCAAGATTGGGTCTATATTTTGTTCTACATCACTCTGAATGTGTCTCTTTCCCCCTATTGCGTTGTGCTTTGAGTGAACATGCAATGAATGACGACCTACCTTGGCATCTTTCCGACTGAGACGCCAAGCTTAGCTTAAGAGAATGCCTTAGATTCCAGGTCAAAGTGGCCGTGTTTCAGTTGGGCAAAGCACAGAGACACCTTTGTGCCTAGATTGAGGCACACAATGCTCAGGTGCTGAATACAAATCCTTATTCCTCGCCCCTTGTGTAGGACAGCAAACTGGACGTAGTCTAGTTAACCTTTCCTTTTTTCCTTCTCTATCTTTGTCACTTAGTCACGCCGCTCTCCGGGTGCATAATCGTATTGTTTCTTTAAGTGTAATTGGGAACTTGAATATTTTATTTGAATGACGTACTTTTGACACATTTTAGGTTTCTTATGCTTTGCTGGAAGACCACAGTGGTGAGAAGCAACGGGTGGTAAAACAAAGAATCATTTAGCAGCAAACAACATCGCCCTCTTATTGGCCAATCTTACAGTGTAGCTTATATCTTTTCTATAGTAATCTCGAGTTGACGTATTATTATTTAACTTCTTAATTTAATGTGATCAATTAATGTACTTTTGGTCGAAGTAAATGGTGCTTTATTAAATTGGCGTTGTTCTGAAGTGTTTCCTAAGCTTGAAGGCAACATCGATGGGCAACGTCGCTCATTTAGTCAAGCCCCACCACGGTGGGCTAGTGGCTAAGGTACTCGGCTGCTGAACCGCAGGTCGCGGGATCGAATCTCGGTGGCGGCAGCGGCTGCATTTTAGATGAAGGCGAAAATGCTGTAGGCCTGTGTGCTCAGATTTGGGTGCACGTTAAAGAATCCTAGGTGAACAAAATTTCCGGCGCCCTTCACTACGGTGCGTCTCATGATCATATGGTGGTTTTGGGACGTTATACCTCACGTATCAATCATCATCATAACTTTGTCAAGCTCGGGGCTGGGCAAAAATACTTTGAAATTGTATAGTGATACGATACAAGATACTCAGACAAAAAAGTGTTGGAGATACAGATACAAGATACTGCCGCAAAAATTCTATCCGATACGACACTTGCCAACTGTATGTTAAGATACTTTGATCCATTCGCAAATTTGTTGTTATAGACCCTAACAATCTAGTAGCGAACGCATGTGCAGTTAAACGACGGCTTGAAATTTTTTTTAATGTGCCTGATTTCATTTTATTGAAATGTTTGTTGGTATATCAAAAGCGTTTGTCCCAAAGTAAAATATTTTACTTCCAAGAAACTTATTTTTTTTCTTTCCCTGTGTTTGGTTCCACGCTATTACGTTTCTGATCAGGGAGTACGAACCAGCCCAATCTGCCACCCTTTTAAGGACAGCTCTGTAGACGCTTCGCTGACAGTGGTTCTTGCTTGTCAGTTCTGGTCTTATTGGGAGTCGCTGATGAGCTGGCCGACCAGTTTGATGATTGCCATCTAATCACACGCGCTTCAACAAGAAGCCTTCACATGATTGTGCGAATGCCGGTGTGCAGTTTCAGCTTGTCCATAAAAGACCGTTTTAGAATGCCGAATCACTGGTGTAAAGCAGTAAAAAGGATGGAAGCGACTTTTTTATGGAAGATTGTGTATAAAGGCCGGCCTGCATAGAGTGTCTAACGATGTTATCATGTCTTCTTATCTGCTGGCGTAAACCTTTTGTCACCTTTATTCTCACTATCATGCAATCAATTTTATCGAGCGAGAGAACGTGTGCGCCACAGAAACGCCTCAGACCTACAATATCGTCAATATCGTCCCGTGGTGGTAACTATGAAGAAAGCGGCAGTCACTCTGGCAGAAATGAAACTAACTACTGAGCTAACATGTGTACAGAAAGCTATGTAATTCAAAGTACAACTGAAGTGCGCTGTACTCTAATAGTGGTATTAAGTGTCGTCGGCCTTCGGTAATCTCATTATTGGCAGAACGCGTCTCATATTCATACAGCAGTTACCGCGCCTATAGCAGTGTTATCGCTGGTGCAAACATAAGCTCATAAATTAGCAAGAGTACTTGTACTGCACGTAATTTGAAAAACAATTGTTGAGTTTTTACGTAAAGGAACGACGATATTATGAGGACCGCAGAAGTGGAGATATCCGGGAAATTTGACCGTGTGTTGTTTTTCAATGTGCAATCAAGCCGCATGTTCCTCTACATTTCACCTCCAGCGGCATGTGGCTGTCCCAGTAGGATTTGCGTGTTTTCTTATAACAGCACAGTCTGCGACAATCTCCAAGTTCGCGGAACATTGCGGGCGGCTTGTGCCTAGCGGTCACAAGTTTTTTGTGCTCTATACTTGATCACAAGACAAGAAAGAAAGTGTGCATGGCAGCATAGTTACACACGTTGTCGCAAAACAATGCCGCTCAAAACCGCCTATACTTACTATTACCTGGAAAAAATTAAATACAAATAGAGCGGACTAAGAAAGGAAAAAAAATTCTGCAGATCCCATGTACCTGGGAATCGATGGTATGTGAAGTATGCGGAGAGAAGGTGACCATGTTGCAATTTTATATATAAGCAACTCGTCATAAATAGACGTTAAATACATGTACAAACCTTGCACGCACAGAAATATGTTGAAGAGTTGCAAATATTTATATAACCAGTTGTTTGCAGTTGCGCAACGATGCCAACTGGAATATGTGCCACAACACCAGAAAATGATACGTATATAGCGCTGATGCTCGAGAGGATGCTGGCCCTGGACAATGCTAAACAAATGAACTTCAGCGCATGGCAACTAACCACGATTGACGTTAACCCGAAGTCATGGCTGTATAAAGGAGCACATATGTAATGTTCATAAAACTGGGTAGGCAGCACTGCAACCACTATTGACGTTTCGCGAAGATTAACGTCTATTTGAAAAGTTGTTTCGAGACCTGGTGTAGCTCTTTGGTAAAATGTTTCATTGCCACGCGGAATGCTTGGGTTCGATTCCAGCTGGGACCCTGATATTTATTCTTTGTAATCGTCGGGTTGACACTACCGATGTCGGGTATTTCTTAAGGCTCGCGCGTTAAAATTGCCCATGTGTGTTCTCGTCGCTCCTGAGTAGATACTAACTCTCAGTCACCTGTGGCAAATACCCGCATACCAGCGATATCTACCCGCCCGTGGGTGTGTGCCACTGTCTGACGGGAAGTGTTTGACGACTTACGGGATTGTGACATTATTCATGTCTTGACGAGCATGTCATTTTGGTCAAACAATCTTACCCTCCAATGCTAAGTTTGGTTCACGCCGAGGGGGTGACCACGAGAGCACCCAAACGTAAACGGCTATAAATAGATAGATACGCTCAAGGTCGCCGAAGTTAGCTGAGAAATGCTTCGCATTTAAAACTTACAACTAAAATAGAAAAGCCGTTTTGTGTTAAGCCTTTGTGGTGAATACGTAAGTTGGTATGTATGATACAGGTGGCACTCCTAATAGCTATGGTGATTCTTTGTGATGAAGTATCGGTAAGGTACCTGGTAAAGCAAGACAATGAAAAACTCAATGCCCGTGAAAAATTACTTTAAATGGCGTGTAGAAAGTTCATTGGAAACGGACCATTTGACATAACAATCTTTCTCGAATAATCTTGGTAAGATCTTTCCTATGGCTCCTAATTTTTGCCATTAGTATTATAAACTGAATTTGGTCATTTTACGAAGCAGTGAGCAGTATGTTTGTTGCTGTGTAACGCACGCCTTCATAATGACGTCGCGTATTTATTTCCCAAATCGCCTTGCCAGAAGAGTAAACTCAAAGGAATATAAATGTATAAGTATAGAACAAATGAAGCAGATAAATAGAGGTAAGGATAAAGCAGAGATATTAATTTGACTGCACTCTAAAAAAGGCATATTGTATTCACAAAAACTCTTACAGAAAAGCTGTTGAGGGCACTAGGTGATATACGGGATGCAAGAGAAGGACAAATGAGAAAGCATTTGTGCTAACAATCATATAATAACTTCATTAGCTCTTTAAATAGAAACAGCAGAGAGAAAGTGGTATGGTCCACATCGTCTGATAGGTAAGTGCTTGTTTTATTAGATGCAGCATCAGTGCTATAGCGCTGATATAATAGTTTGACGCTGGAAAGTGGCACCAAAATTTGTGCAGTCATCACCGCACGCACTAAGGTACGTGACGCTTGCAAGTGGCTGAGGCCACGTTTCATGACTCTGATACAACTAAAAAGGGAAGAAATCTCGGAAACAAAAGGCACGTGTGCAAGCATACGAATGTAATTTCTGTCGAATCTACGCGAGCCCTGCAGCACCGAAAGAGACACGCACGACTTATCGCCCGCCCTGACTGTCGGAGTCGGACGGAAAGATTAAATGTCACTGCCCTTAATTTCATTCAGGCGGCTTAGTGGCACCAGCACCAGGATGAGTAGCGGAGTTAGGTAAGCGATTGATATTTCGCAAGGTATAGCGTTGCGACCACAGTATCTTGTATATTAGGATACACGATACTTTATCAAATGTAATGGAAATGCAAATACAGATACTCGTCTCGCGAGACGTCCTGCGATACAGATACAAGATACTGAAAGAGCATCTAAGATAGTATCTCAGTTACACGTATCTTTGATACTGCCCAGCTCTGTCACTCAAGATTGTCCGCAGCGTTTTAGGATTCTTTCGCACCCATGACGAACAGGGGTTATCGACCGCAGCGACTCATCCGAACCTGATTTTTGATGCTGGCAAGCGGAATTTGCCCGGCATCACCGAAATATCTCGCGATTAAGGTCATGCGGCAAGACGACGAAAATGAGAGTGCAGCTAACTCTACCCTCGATCTTCTATTTTTCCTTGTTTTGTGTTATTTTCCGTCGTTATCGCGAAGACGTCTGCGGCATCAAGAAGATTTTACCCTTACCGGGCCCATTCCGCGATGACGCGACCGAAAGAAGGGTCTGATTCCGAGACTTCGGCCATGGTCCAGCCATGCAAGCGACCAGGACAGACGCCTGATCCATCCCACACGCCATCGAAATGACCAGACCAACAGCAGGCGAACGTAACTGTGGCGACACCTATGAAACTACAACAGATGACGACGCATCCACAATAGTGAGACTCGACGAGAAGGTAGACAAGTGGTCGGACATGGAGGACGATAACTTCAAGATGGTAAGCCAGCGCAAAAGCAGAACTGTGGGTATTCCGGTGATTATATCACCTGTAGAAAGCGAAAAAGACTTAAGACAGGTGAATCCTATTGCTTTACATTCCGCGGTGACACCAGTCATTGACGCTGAGCCAGTTCGGAGTAATTTCATTGCTCAAGGTTCGCTACTGTTTGACGGGGCCATGGACTGAGGATCAAGTAAACGCGCTTTTCAAATGAGGCAAGCTGTGTGGTGTAGAAGTTAGTGCTCGTCTTCCTAATGTCTACCGGCGAAACACCTGCTTGATCAGAGGTGTCCTGAAGTGGTACACAGAGGCGGATCTTCTCGGATACATGAAACTCCAAGGCGTGATTCATGTCAGGAGGATTGTTAGAAGAGAAGTTTCTTTTAAGAATGAGTGGAAAGTTAGACCGACGGACGCGGTGATATTTGCGTTTACTTCAAACACCGAGCGACCTCTGACTATTAACCTTGGCTTCACTTGACATGAAACCGCTGAATATACGGGGCAACCACCGAGGTGCTGTAAATGCCAACGTTTTGGTCACGTGGCGAAATTCTGCAAAGGAGAGCTGCGATGTAAACGCTGTGGAGGTCCACACGACTTCAAAACTTGCAAGGCGGACTTTAAATGCCCAAACTAAAATAGTGACCATCCCGCCAGTTATAGTGAGGGCCCATTCTGAGTGAGTGCACTGCATAGACGAAAAGCCTTTCTTACGGGGCCTAAACCAACTGAACCAACTACTGCCCGGCCAGTTGCTGAATCACCTGAGGATTTTCCTCCATTGGTGAAAGAAAGATTATCATCTAGTACAAAGAATGTACGTGAGGTGCAATCAGAAGAAGGCTTCCTGAAAACACCGGGCTATGATAGTCAAGCAAACCAAAGAGCCATGCCAACTGAGTCTACTCAGAACATTTCGACACAAGCTAGCTATGCCAGAGTACTGAGACAAGAATTTGAACAGAAGACAAAGGGACATGAGGAAAATATCGACGACACTGCGAAGATTGTTTGAGTTCTGTTTGCCGCTCTACGTTCACACCTAGCGACAATGCCACCTGGTACTACGAAGACCATGCTGCAGGCCGTGCTGGCTCTAGAATCGGTGCTGCTTGGTTGTTTCGGGCACAACCAGCAGTAGGCTGCCGAAGACCAAGCCTCAGTGCACGTTGAATCGCCGAAAAGTGCCTTTCATAATGCAGTGGAATTGTGCTGGTATTGTTTCTCGCATGAATGAACTACACCTGTTTTTGAGAGAATATCAAATTTTGATCTTGGCTCTGTCGGGGGCCGGATTACCGAAACAAAGATTAATAACTGGATACGTCACTCACAAGAACCCCACCATAACGACTTTTCCAAATGGAAGCGCCGCTGTTTATATACGAAGAGAGATACCACACGTAGCACTCAATGTGGTGGACTTGTGCACAAATGTTATAGAAGTTTGTGCGATCAGGGCACAGATAGGACACCGCAAAGCCAGCATTGCATCAGTAGATGCGTCTCCTCACAAGAAAGTTTCGATAAAAAAGTTTTTGGAACACCTGTGTCATTGCTGCCCAGCTCTACGCATCATTTGTGGTGATTTCAATGCGCATCACACGTCATGGGGGGACAAGAGTTGGGATGCACGTGGACGTTGTCTGGGAAAGGAGATTGATAAGCTAGACTTATGCATTGCGAATGATGGCAATGTAACATTATTTAGGGCCCCAGCTTCTACTAGTATTATTTACTTGACGTTGCATTCAAGTGACGTTCAACTCACTTGTTGCACAGCTCCGGACAGAATAGGCAGTGATCATTTCCCTATATTGATCAATGTTGCTGGCTACCATTTGACGGTAGCTAAATCCTGCAAAGTAACTAATCGGGATCGCTACCGAGAGCATCTATACCACTAATCGGGGGATATGTTTCAGGATATGCAGGCGAGCAAAGCGGCTGCAACCACTATGCTTAAGCTACCTGCACATTTTCCAGCCCCGGACTTGAAGCTCCGTAATTTGTGTGCGACCAGAAAAAGGGCAGAGAAAAGGCTTATGCAAAGAGGTGGTGAACCTGCTAGCAAATCTCAGTTCAACAAACTTAATGCAGCAATACGGCGATACAGCAACAAATTTCGGAAAAAACAATGGGCAACGTTTTGTGAGAATTTAAGTGAATTTACTCCACTGTCAAAGATATGGCGAGTGGTAAATAAGGTCGGAATCACGCCCGAGTCTTTGAGGCTGTTTATTGCCCTCGCGTTATTCAAAGATACATCGATGCCATCTCTAGCCGAAGAGTTTGCTGACGTGTATGTAATTGGAAGCGAAAGTGAACCACCTTACCAACTTCGGCCTCATTCTACATCTGGTATCGACGCACCTTTCACGCTGTGGGAACTTACGTCAGCCATAAGTTGTCTCCGTCGACGCTTTGCTCCTGGACCTAACGGAATTACAAACCAAGTGATCTCAAATCTGCCTGCAGAAGTGAAGAGAAGGCTTCTGATTCATTTCAACTATTTTTGGGAGTAGGGAAACATTCCTCAAGCGTGGAAAATGGCCTGGGTCGTGCCAGTGCTGAAGCCAGGTAAAAACAGAACAGAACTGGCACCATACAGACCAGTATCACTAACTTCGTGTGTAGCAAAGCTGATGGAGAAGCTGGCCTGTGTTCAGCTGACATGGTGGCTGGAAAATCACAAGGCCCTTACAGCATGTATGACTGGGTTTCGGCAACGGTTGAGTGCACAAGACAACATCTTGGACTTGGTGAGTCACATAGAACACCAACGAGCATACGGCTTTTCAACTCTGGCATTATTCCTGGACGTTTGAAAAGCATACGAAAACGTGTTCCAAGGTGCGATAATTAGTGATCTTGCATCTATAAGAATAACGGGGCACCTTTTACAATTTTTTCAGGTGTTTGTTAGTGATCTCTCGATACAGGTGAAGTTAGGGACAGTGCTCAGTAGCTCAAGGAAAGTAACCAGAGGAGTGCCACATGGCAGTGTCCTGTCTCCAATGTTGCTCAATGTGGCCATGGCTGGTTTACCTAATGCTCCCAAGACTGTGAGCAAGGCAGTACAAATACCAATTTATACCGACGACGTATGCATCTGGTTGTCTGGATATCAGCATAAGCCATTGGAAATGATCGGCTAAAGAGCTCTACTCTCCGCACATGCCTATCTTGATTCTATTGGACTAACAATATCAGCTGAAAAGTCAATTCATCCTATTCCCAGGTATGCGAAGACGAGAAACAAGGATGAAAATATTACTTCCTGATGCATCAATTAAACAAGTTAAATACTTGAGATTCCTTGCAGTCACACTAGACACCAGGGTGAATTGGCGACGGGCAGTAGAAAAGACAATGTCAGCGCTGTCACCTCGTGTAAACATTCTTCGAAGGATGGCAGGAACAAGCTGGAAGAGGCACCCAACTTCAATGATAAAGTTACACGAGGCAACAATTGTCAATCGTGTACTTTTCCAATTGCCTTTGATCTCTCCGAGTGAGTCACTGCACGAACGGCTGGAAAAACGTCATCGTAAAGGCCTCAGGGTTGCTTTAGGAGTGCCAAAGTTTGCATCGAGCATAAAGGTGCTTCATGAAGCTCGCCTTCCGCCGATGCGTCTTCTCGCCTCTCAACGGCTGCTGACACAGCTTTGCCGACTTGGCAAATCGAGCCCAGGACGAGCATTACTCAGTCGCCTTCGGCGACGCACGAAATCGCGAGCTTTCGTGGCCCTCAGCAACCTTCGCCATCTTATCATCAATTTTCCCAAACAAAGACAACTTCGACTAGACCCACCTTGGTGACGTGAGAATTTCGACTGTCAGGTGAAGATTCCATGGATGCACAGCAAGCGTTCCACACCCACAGCAGAAGTACGTTCTTTGGTACTTAAATATATATGAAAAGTACGCCGATCATATGAAAGTGTTCACCGATGGATCAGTCGACATAACGCGTGGAGCAAGCGCTGCAGCGTTTGTGATCCCGTCTCTAAAGGCGTCCTGGGCAGTGCGACTCGAGTGCGTTGTTTCTTTGACAGCATATGAAAGCGTGGCAATTCAGGCAGCCCTGAAGAAACTGAAGCTTTGTAGGCAGCAACAAGTCGTGCTGTTTTCGGACAGTAAGCCCACTTTGCAGCGGCTAAAACATGGATTGCTTTTCGATCGATGCACTCAAAGATCACTGCGAATCCTTAAAGACTTGCATGGCATTGGTATAAACATTAAGTTTCAATGGATTCCATCACGTGTGGTTATAGCGGGTAATGAGGCGTCTGACAGACTTGCCCGGAGTGCTCTGGAGCTTACACCTACGAAGAAGGCTCCCAAAGACAATCAGCGTATCTTACGAGAGGCGGTCCATAAGCATTTTCACTCGTTATGGCTGACGCCTCCCCAGCCATGTGTGACACAAGGGCTATCAAGAAAACAGGCCTGCTTGCTCTATCGCATCCGAACGGGATCAGCGCGTACACCAGCATGGCTCCACAAGATCAGACTCTCCGCGACGCCCTGGTGCTCGAAGTCCAAAGAAAACGGTGATATAGAACACTATTTGCTTAAATGTCGTGAGCTTAAGAAGGAACGGAAAGGTTTATTTGAGGAACTGCAACATTTAGGCTCGCCTTGTGACAGCGTGACTGATATTGTGTTTCCGCGTGGTTCCTCGATCTTCAGGAAACAGGTGTCGCGACTTCTCTTGAAAATTTTGATTGCTACAGACCTCGCATGTGCCTGGTGATAAGTGACAATTATGTTTGGGGTATAGTGCAGCGAGATAGAGTACCGGCACGATACTGCAAGTGGAATAGCACAAAGGCCGCCGTCTTATGCAGGATTACGTCGCGCTATGCACGATTTTTATTTTAAAAGCCTGCTCGGGCTTAGTTAAAAACAATCGACATTAGCTACAACTAGCAAATAGAAAAACGGGTGGGGCAATTGCCTGCAAATTATGCAAGGCTAGATCCGCCGGCTACCTACAACATCCTCAACCTCAACCTCAAGGCCATGCTTTCACGTCTGCTCGTTACGCTACTCCTGAGCGCCTGATTGGTTCAAAGTCATTGCAACTGCAGTCACGTGACTAAGACATCGACCAGGAAAGAACTGACAAAAAATAATCACTTTTCGACCAAAATGAAGAGACCCGTCTATACTTGTGATTGGTCGCTTAGAGCACATGTGTGCTTCACATCATCTAAAATAGGTGGTGTGGAATCATCCATGAGCCCTCATTCGTCGGGTATTCAGCCCTCACCTCATTATCTTAAACACTGGTCTTTTGAAGGTTTCAGGAGTTTGCTTTAGTGTCATTTCATATCTTGTGCAATCACAATCCACTATTTGAAGACTGTGCTAGTCAGTGCTAACTTTACTAGCAAACACCTGAAAAATTGGTCAGCAATAAATTTTTCGACAATGCAGCCGAGGTACTAAGGAACACAGTTTTTACTTCAGGGATAAAATAGTAATTGAGCTTCGCACTTCAATATTTATAATGACGTTTCCCACTCACGTGAACAATAAGTTACATTTTTGGTTCACAAGGTGTGATAGTAGACCATAGAAGCGATAATAAAATAATGGTGGTGATGTTGCTGCTACAGGTGGTTTCAGCTTCGCAGCCTTGGCCGGCAATTGCCCCGTCTAATTGTGCTTTTCCAGTTGTATGTTAACCATGTGTCCCTTAAGGGGCCCCTATATGTCCATATAAATTAAAAAAAATGAGCGCATTAGTTTTTCCTGGGTTCGCTCGTTTTTTTTTCGGCTCACTTCATGATGCCGGAATTATTACTGATATGTCATAATTAAGGTACGAATCGTTGGTTAGTCTATACACGAGGAATATCTATTGTGAGTTCTCTAACACCCTGCTTTTTAATATGGTCGTCCACTTTCCTTGTGTCGCATGACTATCGTATGCGGCCAACTGATCTTGTCCATCTCCGACTGTGCAGACGGAGATAACAGCTTGTAGCCGACAAGCACAAAATTCTGATAGTCTCAACACTTAATTATGACATTGTCCACGCGCTTTATGAAGAAATAACGGGCGAGGAGATTATATCACCTGTAGAGAAAGGCAATGAAGATGGGAGGATACCCTTTCCTCGTTCTTGAACTCCAACGGGTGAGGGGGCCCTTTAAAGGGGCCTAGAAACACATTTCAGAGTAACCATGGAACGTATTCACTAAAAGAGCCTATTGCCTTATGGATTCAAAGCCGCAAAAGTTTTTCAAAATCCGTCAGTACGAGCTGAGTTATAGTGACTTGTCACAGGCTTCAACCGCCTTCTCCCTTATCTCGTCCCTGCGAAAGCGCAGGAAGCTAAGCAGGAAGGGCTGGCATGGGCAAAGAAAATACGTCACGTCTGCTTTGTGGCCTTGAGAACCTTTTCTTTTTTTTCAAAATCGCGGCTTTTTTCAAAATGATTGCGCGTGCACGCTTGGACAAGTCGCCGCCTCCCCCGGCGATCCTTGTATTGACGGAGCGTGCCATGTTCAAATCAGCCAATGGCTGATGGTTGGCCTTCTACGAGTGATTTTTTAGTTTCCTCCATCATTTGTCGAGACAAGAGAGAGAAATTTTCAGGTGACTTTGATAATTTATTGTGAATTTTAGGCCGCATGCTGCGCTATGATATTTGACTAACGTGTTCTCGGGAGCCCCTACTACCGTTGGTCAGCGTTTTCTGACCCTGCCAAAACGTGTTTCAGGGCCCATTTAAGCAATCCTCTGAGGTAAGTTAAAGAGGTCATGAAGCACTTTTCCGAGCGATCATCGAAGGACCTCAGTATCGGAGTTTGTCACCCCACGAATAAATTGCCACAAAAATTTGTTGAATTCAGCAAGAATGATTAGAGTTACAGACATTTGTTGCACAATTGAAGCACTGTCTCTTCTCTCATCTGAATGAGCGTGCTAGAAGCTACAAATGGAGAAATGGCACAAGGAAAAGAAGTCACGTCAGCGCGCGTGATGACCTGGACGCACATGTAAAGACGCTATTGCTCTCTTCTAATCTTATTCCTGAATATGTAACTTTTGTGTCATATTAGCATACTTTAGAGCAGGGCGTACGTGGTGGTGTTCTGAGACAAGAAGTGGATCTGTTCCAAACGCCGATCTTGATTGATGTCACATATTGGCCAATAGCATACTATATATCTGCTGTGTGGCGCCAAACAGCCGGCGTCGGCTTCTGCGAAAAGAGTGAGGACCTGCTTTTGCATGAAGAAAGCACCTGAAAAAATGGCAACTTCCCGCTCCACTTCTGAACTGTCCTCGTGGCGCATGACCACAAGATTTGGTTGCCATGATTATAGCGGAGTCTCCTTTCTGCAGAATGGCTCTGCTGCGGTGGTCTAGTGGCTAAGAAATTCGACTGCAGACCTGTAGGTCGCGGGATCGAAAACTGGCGGCGGCGGCTGCATTTCAGATAGAGCCAAAAATGCTGTAGGCCCATGTGTTAAGATTTGGGTGCACGTTAAAGAACCCCGGGTGGCCGCAATTTCCGGAGCCCTCCACTACGGCGTCTCTCATATTCATATGGTGGTTTTCGGATGTTAAACCCCACATATAAATCAATCAATATCTGCAGAATGTGTTTTTTCATAAAGCCCAAGGGGTGTTCCACAGCCCTTCTAAAAGGAATGGCCAACACTTCCTTGTCAATCATCCTCGGCACCTTCTGGACACCACACAGTATTTTTTCAATTCTGTCCGTGAGCTTAGTTCTTTCTCTGAAAACGAGCTTGCAACACTATAAGTAGTGGTGATATACAGGGTGTTTCAAGAAATGTGTCCAATATTCTTTGAAAATTACAAAATGGAGGTATCTTCGTGCAACTTGCGGCGTTGCCTTCCTGTGGCAGAAAGCATATTCCGATGGGTGCAAACAATAATTACGGCAGTTATCACAGAAATTATGACAATTAACTTTTTAACCAGTGGTAAAAGCTGGTAGAGTCTATTGGGAGAATTCAAGCCCGTCCTACAAATAGTATATAGCCGCTTTGAAATTTTGGAAAAGCGGCTTGCAGGGCCTTCTTCTGTGACGTCACATCAGGTCAGTATTGTAAAAATCTTTCCTCTGACAGAGATTGATTATCTAATTTCCTACTGTGCTTTTTGCGATCGACCAGCCTTTCTGAACGGTTGTAGCCAGAATGTTCTTCCTGTGTGCATTTTTGTTTTCTCCGGAGTGCACGTGCATTTTTTGTCTCTCTCTCTACACCCTCTTTTTTGCCCCTATTTCCCCACACTCAGTGATGGGTAGCGAACAGGATGCCAATATCTGGTTAATCTCCCGGCTTTACTATTTCTCTCTATCTCTCTTTAGAAAAGCGGCCACAGGTAATAACCACGTAGCGATGCAATTGGGCAACTTTAGCTGGCGAAACAAAAACCGACGCACCAAAGAGCGCATCTATCATTCATTTCGGCAACACCCTCAATGATGACACTGTTTCCCTTGAATTGGGGGAGAAGAATAAGCGAGCGTCGATAAGCGCCCACGAAGCGAAGTGTCTAAATTGATCGTTGATAACGGCGAGGGAAACAGTGTCATCTCTGAAGGCGTTGTCGAAGTGAATGTTAGATGCGCTGTTTGGTGGGTCGGTTTCGGTTTCTCCAGCTAACTTAGGTTCATTGCATTGCTCCGCGGTGATTACCAGTGGCTGCTTTTTCAAAATATCAAAGTGGCTATGGACTATTTGTAGGAAGGGCTAGAATTCACCCATTTGACCTGACCGGCTATTACCACTGGTTAAAAAGAAATTGTGTTAATTTCCATAAACACTGCTGTGATTAATCTTTGTACGCATCTGAAGATGCCCACAGAAAAGGCAACACTGCAGGTACACACAGATACCTCATTTTTGTGATTTTAAAAGAATATTGGACACATTTCCTGAAACACCATGTGTATCACCCCTTTATTCACATTCTGTTCACAATGAAAAAGTAGCATTCTCTACATTAAAGGGCCCCTAAACAACCTGTGGAGATACAACGAGCAAGTGCGTTATTCTTTCTTGGCGTTTCTTGTCTTGGTGGCACAATTCGTTACGCCAGCTGCTGGCTCACATGACTGGAGGATGAAATAAGCTTTTGACTGGCCAATATACGAGATATATCTGTTGTGATTTGTCGCCTACCCTGCTTTGCAATGCAGTCGCATTCCCGGTGATCGTTTCACGCGAATATCGTGTGCAATAAACTGATTTCATATCGTTTTCTACGTTTGCAACTGCGCAAGTGGAGATAGCAGCGTATGTAACCGGAAAGTGCAAAATACTGACTGACTCAAAGCATAGTGCTGACACTCGCGTGCTTTCTGAAGAATTACATGGCGAGGAGTAGATATCACTTGTAGGAAGGGTAGTGAAGGCGAAAACAAAATACTGTCACTTTTGAACTTGGTGTGGTATATGGGGTTTTTTAAACATCTGTGAAGAAGCACAGGCCGATTCCTTTTTGATCCTGTAGAGCAGAGTTGACCACATGTAGCGTGCTAAAGAAATACAAAGCACACGAAAAACAAAGTTATCCTCCAACCAGATATGCAACCACGAAATTACGTATAAACTATACCTACTTGTCTCACCTTACGTCTAATGGGGGAGCCTCAAGCAAATAAAAGTACGTCTTCTTCAGTTGCAATGTTTTCTTACCATTGCAAAAGCATTTATTTGTGCGCTCCGTTGCAAGCTGAAGATATAGGTCACGTTATGTTCTTGTCAGTAGAGACTCCCAAACGAAAGAGCTTGTCGCTGGAACACTTTTGGAAATTTGTAGCTCACGCCTAATTACCGCGATGACAGACGCACAAGAAGGAGAGTAGTTCAGTGCACATTAAAAGGTAGTTAGATTTTCAGGGTTAGAGAACATAACAGTACAAGTGACTTTGCATTAGAGGAGGAACGGGGGCTGAGAGTAGTGTGCGAAATGCTGATCTCAAAGCTTTCTCACAGAATACAGTTATGGTCGCTGACAATTATTTGTGGGCCGAGCACTTTAGGGGCACAGACTGACATCTCATGTCCTCGCTTGGAGTTACCATGTCCTCCGAGATAGTGGGCATCCGGCTGTCCCAATCGCAAGGAGAGAGTATGTTTCCAGAGGTGGGCGCCACCCGCTCTGTCCTCCGCACCACTGCCCTCTCACCGAGAAGCGAAAAGGCTGCCGCGCTGTTGGCGCAGCTTGCATATGGCGAGAAAAAAAAAAAAAGGTTTTGCGTTTTATTTATTATAACCTAGCGTGCATTAGAAAATGTTGGGTCAGGGTGTACGAGAGGCAAATTTGATGCTGCAGCGTATATACATTCTCAAATGTTTTTTTTTTTGCTGTAGACTTGCATCACCCATATTAGAGCACCTAAAATAGCGAAGCCTCTGCAAGAGATTGGTATGCGCGAGAAACTTGTTATGTTTCGAAGTTTGTGAGCTGTACAGTATGGGGGGGGGGGGGAAACACTCGCGAAGAATAAAGAAAGATGATGGCCCGATTCGAAAGCTAAGTTAGAAGAGTGCCGTATCGAGAGTACAGTAATTGAAAACGATACTTATATTTCCAATGTGGTACCAAAACAAAATCAAAATCCTGTATACGAAAAAGAAGACGGTGACAACGCAGGTACTTTCACTGTGAAAGACGTGGGGAATAAATGTAGGTGCGCTGATCGAAACCTTCTACAATATTCCGGAAAAGTTCCTTATTCCTTTACTTCATATATAACCGGGGCACTCGGTTATGTAGAGCCTAACTGTGTTTCGGTTGACCACCCCATAAATATCTATACGCAATAAAATAGTAAAAGGACGTGTCACAATAGGAGGGCAATATAATTTAACGACAATAATTTGCACAGTTTTTGCCCATACACGTCTACAGAAGGGAGGAATGAGAGAATGCCTCTATATTTCTCATATCGAGGTATCTAACACCGATACAAAATGGACTGTAATGAAAAAAAAAAGCAATACGGCCACAGGCGAATGCATACCTACTTTCTATGATCCATATAAAAAATTCTGCCATTAACACGCTTTACTTCGTAAATTGGATCAAAATGCAATAACAGAAAAAACAGTTGCCTTCTGCGCAACCAGAAGATTTTTTTTCCGGGTCAAAGGCTCGCAGTCGACCCTATCGCATCTAAGCTTTCCCTGAGTGCGCAAGTTAAACTAAATAAATCTTTCTCTGTAGCAAGTGGCGCCACCAGGTTATTGTTTTTTAGTTTCTCTGTAAGGACTTTCTAGTGCACACTGGCAGCTGGCACATTTGAAGTGGCATTTCTTTGTGAAGGTGAAATACTTCAATGTTTCATGCTCACCTCCATCCGTCCATCCGTCCCTCCGCCTGTGCCCAGTCATGATACAGACTCACAGTTTTGTTACTGATTTCATTTCGGAAATTTTAGGGTTGTGGTAAATTTTGTTCGTTGTTATGACAATGCTGAAAGCCAAGCTTAATAATATTAGCAATAACGACGAAGATTTAATTGATAGTATACACAGTGCTTACATTTCCCGACAAATAGTACTTGCGGTTTGCGCGGAAACCAGCTGTGACGACCGTCTTTCATAGGAAAAGGGCAAGTGCTCCGGCAAGTTATTCCACGGCCAGCAGTTCAAAGAAGCACCCCGAAAATATGAATTCCCCCGACACCAAACTGTATACCGAACGCTACACACGCACAAAAAAAGACATGTCAGTCGAGTGGCAACAGGCTTTCGCTGAACACATTTTGGAATTTACAAAGTGTTTTTCAATTTTTATGTGCGGATGACCTAATGGACCCGGTTTCTCGCATGCCCATGTATCCCGTGTGGCGTGATCAAGTTCACCGTAAAGCGCTGAATACAGGCCATAACAAGGCTAGCAATGTTCAAAACCGGGTTAAAATGAACGAACGAGGTCTCAAGTAATATAGTTAACAGAAATTTTAAAAAATGCCGATAATTAACTTAAGATTGTTGAAAACATTGAGGAAACATGCGGTTGACTCCAGCGGCAGTCAAGAGGACGGGAGCAGAGTAGCGCAAGGGTCTACCACCTTGCCTGGTTAGCAACAATGGTTACACCGTGAAGCCGCGCATAGCCGCGCTATGTTTTTGCAGGCAACTTCCTTAAACCTGTCGCCGATCGAAGAAGTGTGTCACCGATCGCCAGTTGACGTGTCTGACGTATCAACGACCGGTGAAGAAAAAAGAAACACCCATTTTTGGGACTGTGCAACGGGAGTCCAAAAGTATTTTTTAGTCTTTTCGGTAACACAAAGCGCAAATGCGTAGCGTAGTGCCGAATAACATGCAGGCTGCCGCACGGTCAAGTGGCACCAGCTATGGAAGATGAGCAACAACTCACAAACACAAAACACAGGTCCTCCGAGATTTAAGGAGCGCTCCACTAAGCCTACATCATTGACTATTTCAGTATGTTTCTTATTGGGACCAAATTCACGCCAAATCTTTGCCGTTGAACCTTAAGAACTTAGATCTAAAGCAAATACAAGCCCCAGTACGCAGCTAATGAGCTACAGAGCACACGACGGTCACCTGATGGATTCGATGTGGACAGCCACCGCTTTAGGCGGTGCGGCTTGTGCACCAGCTTCTCCGCTGTGCATGGTTGTCAGCGGCGTTGGAAACCAAATGCGCTACTCTGCTACCGAAGGGTAGCCTATACATTGACTCTAGTCACCGCCACCTCACCAAGCGAGCGAATGACCCTCCCCGTGCGCTTCACCGGCGCTGCATCGCTACGTCTGATGAGGTGAACAACCTGACGGGATTCGCTGCCGAGGACGCGTATCTCAACTGCCGTAACGGGCAGGAAGTTCACAAAGCTCAGCAAAATTAGTGCACACGTCGCAAACCGAGTTTGCGAATCTCCCCAACAAGATTCTACTCGTGCCGGGGAAAACACACATGCGTACCTGAAGCATTGGCGCCACTGAGGCTCCCGTAAACGGGGCACGGGGAACGAACTCTACGAACAGGAATCGCTGGGTGCACGTGCTACTCACTTCTTCAGGTTTCCCAGTAGTGAAGCTGCCATGTGTTTTTTATTCCCATTTTCACGTGGAAGGCCGCATCAAAGACAGAAAGTGCCTGGAGAATGTCCCTAGATCGTATTCAACTTCAGAATGTCTATTTATAACAGACAAGAGAAGCAGCCCAAATATTAGTCACAGAATGTATTGTAAAACCCGATGGCACAGATTTTAATATGCGACCATTACTGTTTATTTAGCAGGCCACGATTTCTTTTTTAAAACTCGCAATTATACATCATGGCATATACACGCGATTAACTGGTATACGTCAACGATGTTTCGTCTTGTTTCGTTCGCTGTAGGAATTTGCCTAAACTTTTTCTCATAAACCATTCTGGAGCACGAACAGCTTTGTTAATACGGTCTCTACTTCTATGTTTGGGTTGTGAGAACGCCTGGTTGAAGGTGGAGGGAATGAAACCGGTACAGGTTAAGCATCGTGCCAGCATGACCACGTTTGTGCAAGTGGCTTTCTGGGTGTCTAGTCAAGTCAGTTCATACCATTGCTTTTTCGGAAAGATTTACACCCACTAGATTTTAAAAGTTAGCTCTTTTTAGTGTGTGATTGTTATTTTTATTTTCCTTAGTGGAGCACGCATTCAGGCGCTTCGGTGTAGTACATAATTGAATACTTTCATTGGCGTGGGACTTTGCCACAATGCATGGTTGCAAATGACAAAGGTAGATTTACAGGAGAAAACAATGTGAAAGGTGCGAGTCAGCCATGACAGAGAGAGGACATATTATCCATCAAAAGCTATACAAATTAGAGTTATATAGATTGTTCGACATCATAATGAAAAAAAAATATGAAGCAGTTTTCAACGAGCAACCATATGAACTGAACTTCGGAATTATGCACGGAGCAGCGCCGTTGACACGGTGCAGTGGCGTGCAAGATTGCAAGTGCTATCGGGTGAAGCATTTGAGTGCGATAATAGGTAGACACATGGAGAATAAAGATTAGAAGAGAAAATCAAGTTTAAAAGCAAAGTTGGAAAACGAAGTGACGCTAGAATAACATGTGCACCTGCGTGACACACTCGTAGGGTTACATGTCATTTTGCGGCACATGTTCCACACACTGGCACTACTAAAGGTAATCGAGCATATAAATTCAACATCTTGAAAAGTAAAAAAAAAAGAAAGAAAAGTACTTTGTAGCTCTATTATGTTTCAATATGCCACCAGCGAGAATTGTGCATTGTGTAGCATGGGAACGGAAAGTCAAGTGAGTGGTGACGAAGTGTTACTTGATTAAGGTGGACTGAGCATCCATCCACTCTTGTTGGCGCAACCACTCAAGCCACCACGATAAACCTTACACGAAGTCTTAATAAGATGGTTCTTAGGCAACGAGGTAAACTGCTTCCATGAACATGGAGCAAATTATCTCGCTGCTGGAACTCACTGATAAGGTTCTTCTCCGAGAAGGTGACAGGGGATTAGGTTAAACATGACTGGTGTTCTCGCGGTGGTCTTGTGGTCACTTTGCTCGACGATTTGAACCCGCCGGTCACTGGTTCAAATTCTGCCCATGGCGGACGCATTGTCGGTGGAGGCGAAGAAGTTTGAATCTTTGGTACTTAAATTTAGGTGTGCGTTAAAGAACCCCGGATGGCCGAACTTTCGGGAGCCCTCCACAACGGCGTCTCTCCTGATCATACCGTGGTTCTGTGACGTTAAACCTCTACGATTGTTATAATTATTATTGACAAATTTGATCCGTATGGTTTTCCTCACTGTTTTTTTCCTTTTTGGCCTTTTGATGTTTAGTATGAATTGGTGGTGTGGAGCTATTTATTGGAGCAAGCCACTTGTTGACTTTGCTTATGAGTTTCAAGGAAAAGCCTTTTTTATTAGCAGACTAAGAGTACCGTACGCTACAACAGACATTTAATTTTTGATGTAAACAGCAGATATCATGTAAGTAACAAACGAATCACCTTGTACCACTCTTCACGTGCTTTGAGAACGTAAAAGTATTTTTTTTGCACTTTAACTATGTGCAGTATAATTTTGCAAAAATATTTTATAACTACTTCAACTCCTGATACGGAAGTTTTCACACCAGTTTAGTGATTGGAATTTATCATTAGTTTGTGTTTGCGTTGATTGACGCACAAGTTATTGTTCTCAATTCCTCATGCATGTGTTCCTTAATGTTCTTGCAGACATGTCTTCATTTCGCACACAGCATATTACTCATATGACATCTATAAATATATGTTCCATCTTTAGGAAGTTTGAAGGTTGCTGGTTCAGTGCTTGTTATGACGAGGACTTCCCTCTTCGACGCCTTTGATTTTCTTCACGGTATATTTTAGAAATGAAATACCAACCGACTTCGTAAACGTTCAGCTTTTCTCTCATTGTTTAGTAGAAACTTGTTTCGCTAAATAAGCTGTACATCTACTGCGCATGTGTGGGCCACTGAGCAACTCCGCGCGGTTGAATTTGTTTCCAGCTGTGACAACATTGATTGATTGATATGTGGGGTTTAACGTCCCAAAACCACTATATGATTATGACAGACGCCGTAGTGGAGGGCTCCGGAAATTTAGACCACCTGGGGTTCTTTAATGTGCACCCAAATCTGAGCACACGGGCCTACAACATTTCCGCCTCCATCGGAAATGCAGCCGCCGCAGCCGGGATACGAACCCGCGCCCTGCGGGTCAGCAGCCGAGTACCTTAGCCACTAGACCACCGCGGCGGGGCGCTGTGACAACATTGCCTTCAGATTTCTTTACCTGTTGTTCTGACTTCGGCCTTCTCAGTTTAGTAGTAGCTGAAACCAGTGGCGCACGATTAAGTACGGTAATATGCACGCACGCACATATATTGTAACCTACGTTTTCAAATTCACACTTATATCTCCCGCAGGAGCGCTCACCAGCACAAATATTATACGCAGCGCCATCTGTGAAAATAGACAAGAAAGCAGCGGGAGCTGGCCGCAACGAGAAGATGGTACAGTGGCTCCATCTTTGAAAAGAAGCATAGACGACTGCCCGGCGTGGGTCTTCTGCCAAAAGCCAGCCGGTCTGACCGTTTTACCCGACGACCTTTGCGGGCGGCTGCTCGTACTTCGCTGGGGTGTGACCTGGATTTGCCGCAGCCGCCGGGGCCGGAACCGGGCCAGGCCCAGCGTTGACTTGCGCCGGCGGTCCGACGGGGCAAGGAAAAAAAATCAAAACAAGAACGACTGGGTGTGGGGGAGGAGAACGCGGGGCGAAGCGAGTGTCCCGCAGGCTGCGTGCTCGATTTAGAAAGCAGGTGCCCCGACCCGGAGACAAGACGGCGCAAAAACGTCTCTGAAGAAACAGCGGCAGCCGCACATGCGACTTGGCATTGGCCGATATTTCCTGCGGGGACTGCCAGCTACAGTTTGGGGGCTTTCCTTTCATACCCCACGCAATCACCCTTTCATTCCGTCTCACACTGTTTTCGGGGTGGCCTGGTTTCTTCAGCAGAGGAAATATCGAGAGCTGCCCTGCTGCTGCAGTCGCTTTCCCTTCTTTATGCACACAAATTTTTCATTTCGCGGTCGCAGACTATACACCATTTTGCCATTGTAGCTGCGCACTTTGCTGTTAGCGTTTGAAAGGAGGTGAGCAAAACACGGAAGTAAGACGGTGTTGGTTTCGAAGGTGAGGATGGTGCCACTTCGTTGCCTGCGCGGGTGGTGGTTTCTTGTCGCTTCATGTACCAGACCGCGACACCACCCGCAAAGTCGCGTCTCCTGCCTGGCAGAACGCCAACGTTAGCCCAGGTCTACAGGCCACCAAAAGTCGGCCTTTAAGAAATGGTTGCCTGTGCTCTAGAACGGGCGTGAATGCGGATTTATGAGCTTTGCAGAGCGATGTAGCACCACGCAATTACCACAAGCTCGTCGAACGCAACCCGAGAGGGAGAATAGCCTGATGCGACCCTGCTATGACCTAACGTACCTGAATAAGATTGAGTGGGGAAATTAAGAAGTGCAGGAAAGTTCACGCTGGGGAGTCTGGTAAACACACTTTAGAAGAATTCTACAACGCATTTTTTATTTTAATAAAACTCGTATCGCTTACAGAAGTCGTTGGTATCCCTTTCAGCTCTGAATTTTTAACCGGCAGATGTCTTTGTTTCTCGTTGATTTGGAGTTACTACAACCTGAAGAACACGAAATAATTTTTTTCTGAGCATCCCATCAGTCTACAAGAAAAATGGCTCCATGTCCTAAATATAGGACTCCAAGGCTTAGTGGTTCTAAAGTGAAATATGCTGAATTTAAATACACCTGTTCATTTAACCCTGTAAGTGAAGTTATCATTTTGAAACTAACATATAGCAATGAGGTATTAGTTAGAGCGCCTAAACTGTCCAAGAGCAAGTCTTTGCATTTCACTTGAATGGCCACCGTCTGCTTGTTAAACACCTTGAAAGATCCAACATTATATAAAAATTGCCAAATCCTGCTTTGCAGCTTCAGAATTAATTCCGCCCATGTTTGCAAGGGCAAGCTGATTGAATTACACTTCATCGTCGTCTCCTTCTAGCTTCATCACGCATCATTATTATATTTTATAAAATGAATTCAAATTCATTACGCACTATCTCGCTATTAGACAGCCCTTAGATATTATCTAGGTGATGTGTACAGGTTTCTCGACTAGAATAATAAGAAATCGGGAGCTTTTACAAGAGCTACACATCTGTATTAGCTTGAATGCATTCTGACGTCTAATAACCACTGAGCCCTGGTGCCCTATATTCAGGACTTGAAGATTATCCACGGTTGCGGGCGATACCTTAGTGTTAGGAAAGACCTACTTTGTAAATAGCAAGTGAAACATCTTAGAAACTACATGAAACAATACGAAAGCTACTGATCTACTAGATAACCAGTAAGATGTCATTCATTTTTTTTTTCGTCATGGTGAGCGTCATCGTTATCGCAATACGCCACTTTGTTCTCTACTTTGCAGAGTTCCAAAGAAGACGACGACAAAAAAATTACTACTTATGTTTGTGCAAGTGTATTGAGGATAGTTCGGGCACCTTTTTCAATTTTTGACTTCATTGTGGTCGATTTGGCAGCAAAAGTTCTTTATGTACATTTTATAGGACGCCAGGGCCGAAAGTGGTACAGCCTACCGGAATTCATTGCTTTACTGAACATTTGAGTTTTCTTGATTTACTCTTTAGGTTGAACGTGCCAGCCCTCAAATCTTTGCCCCCACTTTCAGAGTGCGAACAGCTTCATCATTCTCGCAAATTAGCGAGTTCAAGATTTAAAGCATTTGCAAGACACCAAAGATAGTGTTTTTGTCCCAGCTTCATCCACGTGTTGTGGTTCACCGACGTCAGTTTCGGAAAATGTCTCATTTGGCTGTGATTGGGTGTGGCCTTTACGAATGCATACTCTCATCTCAGAAGAATGACCGACAGTACAGCATGCAAATTACATGGCAGTTAGAAAATGATTGAGCCCGTTAAAAGCCACTGTCGATCCTACCAGACTCAGCAACGTGTTTTAGGAGCCAAACTCAATCCCCTTGATGCAAGAACGCTACCAGAAAACAAGATCGTCGGACGCTGGCCCACGCTTTCATACGTGGACAAGGTCAGGGAAGCACTACTGAGCTACCTAGAGGTGACCGGACTTCACGAGCGTCTGCCAACTACCGACGTAAGTTCGTGTGGTGTGTGTTTTTACGAAATATTAATTTTTATTTTGGTTTCTTGTGCTAGTTCTTCTCCATCTTATCTATCATTTCTCATTTCTCTTTCTTCCACCCCCCCCCCCCCCCCTCCCGCGTTGGGTAGCCTACTGAACTAAGCTTGGTTAACCTCCCCGCCTTTCTGCTTTGTTTCGCTCTCCCTCTCACACACGTCTGGCCACCAATTACACGACGATTGCTATAGCACGAACTGAGGACCAGGACAAAGAGGCACACGAGGACGAGCGCTAACGTCCTAGTTCTGAGTTTGTGCTATAGAAATATTTATAACACAACAACTAACTCAAGCTACTACCCTTTTAACCAATTAGCCCTTTAAGATTGGGGAAGTGGAGAAGTTAGACTTCAGCAAGCGCAGTGCTCCTTCTCACACATTATGAACAATGATGTATCATTGTGTCATAATGTGACATTGACGGCAAATGTGTGGAATATGGTAGAAACTCAATTTATCGAAGCGATGGCAATGCTGGAAGTCTTTCGTTCGTTCAATTTCAAATAAGTTCAAGTTGGAAGTTCGTAGAGTGGAGGGGGCCTTTTCGCTCCTTATAAATCTTAAATTATTACGTAGCCATGCGCGATAGCTAGTGCTGTCTTTTATTTGGCGCTAATCTACGCCTGCGAGTGCGAAAGGTCCACGAAAATGACCCGAAATAGACGACTTTATGTCCGGGCGATGCAGGTAGGTTGACAATCATGTAAAGCTGTGACAAGTTGCCGAAATGCAATGATGGGAAAAACAAAAGCAGTGGTTGTGGCAGCAGGCTCATCAAGAAAGTTGCTGAGAGATAATCAGGGCCATCTGTCGCCCAGACGATGAAGTAACAAAAGCAACCTCTTTTGTGTACCTGCGGGAGTACTTACAGGACTAATAAGCCACCTTAGAGCCACATACGCCGAAGAATATGCAATCAAAACTCGATTCAAACTCGAAGGGCCCGTAAGCTTGTTCGAATTAAAATTAGTTTCATTTAAAATAAGCTAATTGATTCAAATGACTTTGGCAGGACTGCAGCGTGGGTAAGAATAAACCTGAAGTTAGAAGTAATGAGATATGATTGTAGTACCACGAACGCTTTTTTTTTTTTGCTCAGGTGAGTTTGGTTAATTCTAGGAAATCTCCTCACACCAACATGCTGCTTCACTCATTTATCGCACACCACTGCGCCTATTGAAAATGTATTTTCTTTTTTACTTAGAGAATCGGCAGATCAATGCGGTGTAGGACGGATCTGAGAATATTCAGGATACTTTACGAAATGTGTGCAAAAATTCTAGAATACTCAGAGGGTCCTTCCTGCATTTGCTTAAGATGACTCGAAAGGGATAACCATCTTTCTTTTCTTTCTTCATCGTCGATGTATTGATCTGCGAAGCCCCTGAAAAAGCTTTCTGCACCTTGTTTTTGCACAGCCTGCGCGATCATCTCACCTTTGAGCAAGCAACAATGTCATGTGATGACATCATCATGGTATATGGCGTAATGGCGTAATGATACGTCACAGTGACGTCATAATATTATGGTGACATCACTAACTTTGCCTGGATGGGACGTCCTGTGGACGGAATGGGGTGGCTTCACCACGTGACGATGATTTCTTGTGTCACTCTTGTAAAAGCGATGCCGTGGGGCGCTGATGCCTGTGGTCAATGTTCGCTTTTGATGAAGTATCTGAGGCTTTTGCCTTCACAAGCGAAACACAATGTTTGGCCAATCTTTGCACAGTTTTTTTTTCTATAGCTGCAGACATGTTTACATGACTAGAAGCATCAATTACGGCAGTAGTGAAATAAATACAGCTGATTAAATTTTATTTGTGAAGGGAGAGGGCCAGCTATAAAATAGAATGGGATCCCCTCATCATCCGCTTTGAGATTTCAAAAAAAAAAAAACGGGGACTAGGACAGGGATGAAAGTTGACCAATTTCGTCGGTGATACCCAAACACAGAGAAATGCTACTTCCACACTTTTCCCAGATGTACACACTGAAGAAACATCGTTACATCAACCATCAATCACGCATGGCGCACATATGTTAAACTGTCAAAGAACGCGGAAGACCATTGTAGTCATTGTCGGGAACAGTGAGGCCAGTCTGATCGTCTGCTAGTTGCGCTCATCTGAATTACGGTCTTACCAATGGTTTTTGTCAAATGTCATTACTGACACCTTTTTCGAAACCTCAAGGTTAAGGTGTTAACGCAGAAAAAGACTTAAATGCTCTCGTTTGACCTGACCACCTGTGTTCACTAATTGAAGATATATCTTTGATTATTTAATCAGTGTATCTAGTCATCTTAAGGTGTCTGCCGCTACAGAAGACGTAATTATGAAGACTGCGAGTACATATTCCATTTCCTTCAATTCTTAAGATTTTCGGGCACATTTCGTGAAACACCCTGTATGTAGTAGTTCAACGTCTTTGTACATTCACTTTGAGGTATCATAAACTGCTACACTGTGTCTGAATACGGACGACTACCGATCGTCAGCCTTTTCTAGCTATATTACAAAAAATGGGGTGGGTCGCTTTCAGAAAATATCGCCCCAAGCTCGAACAGGGTTAAAACCCATGTTGACTGCGAGAAATGAAGACCGCATAGTAAGTTATAAGTAATTCAGGGAAACATCTTGAACGTTACAAAATATCAAACTGATTCAATTTTGTATAGCTCGCACGGTCTCGTTCGTGTAAGGAGACATGATACATTACTCTGCACACCCACTTTTCGCTCTCTTCTGGGAAATCATCTCTGCATACACAGACGGAGGGCGCAATCTTGCACGCATTCCTTGTAGCCCATATATATATTGCAAGGACAAGGACGCGACAACGTCCCGAATTTCATTCGACGCTTTTTTTGTCGCGCCTGCCTTGGTCGCATTTCCATCGCGGGCTCATCCGCATCGAGATACACTGTCCGCCGCTGTTTCGCAGGGACGAAGGGAGATGTGTGACAGAAAACACATTGCCACGTCTTCTGCACGACAGCGTGTACGGGACGTGGCGTCAGACTGGCAGTCTCCAGTTCCCCGAGCATACACAAAATGCTCCCCCTCCCCTGCCCCTTACGCCCACACGAAGGCGCGCGTGCATCCTTTGGCCTATGCGAAACATGGCAACACGTTTGCCTCTCCATAGAAGCAGAGAGGGAGAGTGTTTGTGGGCGCCACAGAGTGGTGTTGCGTGGGGAAGTATGTTTCGGCGAAGCAGCTGTCACCATAGCCGCAAAATGCACGGCTTCACACGAGCGCCCGTGCGAACCGAAGTCCTCGGTCCCGAAGAGCGGCGAAAGCTTAGCAGGCTCTTCGAATGGCGACGACGAAGACGGCAATAGCAGCGATACCACGCGTCGACGACAACAGGTTTGTGAAACTGCGTTTCGTGCCTATTTAAAGAGCGTAGCGGATCATGTGTGTTCATGATGCTTGCTTGATCTATCTATCTATCTATCTATCTATCTATCTATCTATCTATCTATCTATCTATCTATCTATCTATCTATCTATCTATCTATCTATCTATCTATCTATCTATCTATCTATCTATCTGTCTATCTGTCTATCTGTCTATCTATCTATCTATCTATCTATCTATCTATCTATCTATCTATCTATCTATCTATCTATCTATCTATCTATCTATCTATCTATCTATATATATATATCTTCTCTTTTCCGAGCAGAGTTTTCGTTTAACGATCGCCACTGCTGTCACTGGGCCTTGCCAAATGTCTATGGCGCATTCCCACCCGTGTCTGCCTGCAGACCAGAGCTTTTTATGCCAGCTTACAGAAGTCCGTTAATAGGAATCAAGGCTAGAGCCGGATAGAACGCAGGCAGTCTGTGGAGCCTTCAAGTAGCGTGGCTCTGTGGTTGTGGGCAGCCACAGAGCGAGCCACAGTGCTTTAAACTGCTTCTGAAAGAATTGAAGGAGCTACGCACCAGTGGCGTGAAGAGTGAGGAAACAGCGGAACTGGTGGTGTTCTTCCTCCTTTCCTTTCTCCTTACTTTCAGTTTTTTTCCCACCCCTTGATACGCTATACTATACTATACTTTTTATGCTATGTTTCACCCGTCACCACCCTCCTTTTCCTCACGCTCGCCCTCACAGCACTCCTAACCATCCCTTTTCTTTCCCACGCCTTGCTCTACTATACTACTTATGTCTATGTGATACTTCACCCTCTACCCTCCTTCACGCATTTCCGTTTTTTCTCACTACCTCTAATATACTACTTATGTCTATGTGATACTTCACATGCTGTACTATACATTTTTTGTTATGTTTCACCCGTCACCACCCCCCTTTTCCTCACGCTCGCCCTCACAGCACTCCTAATCATCGGTTTCCTTTCCCACCCCTTGCTCTACTATGCTTCTTATGTCTATGTGATACTTCACTCTCTACCCTCCGCGCGCTTCTCTTTCTCTTCTCACTAGACTATAATATACGTGGCTATGGTAAGTCTATTTCTCCCTGTCTTCCGGTTTTTATCCCTTTCTCTTCCTATTTTCCTTTTCGGTGCTTCTTTCTCTTCATCTTGCTATATTTCTCTTTTTTTATTTTTCTGTCTGTCTTTTTCTCACTCTCGTAGCAAGCAACGCAATTATACGGTTCCAACTATTGCTTAATCTGCTAGCGGGCCTGGGTAGCCGCGTGATTTTCTCGCTCGTATTTGAAACGTTGACACCCAAGTTCGATACACCCCCCCCCCCTCCCCAAGAAATTTGTTTCATGTATTTTTGTCTCTATTTTCACATCTTTTATGTGCAATCCTGTTGTTCCTCCAACGCGTTGTTAGGCGGCGCACCTGTCGAAGTCATGAGCAGTTCTGCCAAGTGGTTCTAGGCAACGCGAGTTTTTGCGAACGTGGGGAACCTCAAGCTCAAACAGCTGCACCGCTAGAAGACCTTGTATACGGTTGACATGTATGAACAATGCCTACTGTGGTTGTGATGTTGGCTATCCGCTTTCATAACAATGTATTAAACATTACAAGCGTACACGTATATCCTTCATCAGGCTATAGTCAAGCGTTGCTAGAATATGCCGACAATCGCCACTTATGGTGTGCCCGTCATCTCACCGTCAATTGCAGTTCGTTGCGGTAAAACTGACATCTCTGGTTTAACGTGAGTACCGCCACTACGTCGGACAGAGAGGTTCCCTTTGCATGCCAGTATACTTGACGTGCCTCGCAAGCCCACTGTATCCGTCGTACTACTCAATTTACACAAATATGTCTTTTCATCTCGTAATGCTTGGCTCAAATGCAAAAAAAAAAAGAGATAATCCAGCATATTCACGGAGTGAATGATGATGAGTGGGCGAAGCATCCGTCAGTTCATGCTTCCGGACGGATGGATGGACAGAGGCACATACGTACGGACGGAAGGACGGACGCATGGACGGACGGACGGAAGCACGAATGGACGGAAGGTAGAAAGAAGCATGGACGCATGTACGGACGGATGGACGTATAGACAGAAGCACGGACGAACAGACACATGGACGGATGCACGGGTGGATTCACGGACAGACAGACGGAAGCATGGATGGACAGACAGACGGATGGACAGACATACACAAGCACGGCTGCATAAACGGATGGAGGCATGGACGGACGGAAGCACGGATGGACTCACAGACGGACGGATTGACGCTTCGCCCCACTCATCATCATTCACTCTTTAGAATGCTGCGAAAAGAACTAACGCCATCTAGTCATATTACTCCGAAGGACATATAAACAACGCTATCTATAGAGCAACTTGTAAACTAGAGGTGGCTACATACTACTACTACAACTACAGAGGAAGGAACGACCCGTGGCCTAAGGAGCTTTGCCCCTAAAAAAACAAGCACTTCTGCTACTCGGTGACTGTTTCGCACGAAATTTATTCCCACAATGCTTAGGATGTCCGGGATTCCTCATTGAGATATTCTTCATCGTACTTCGGTCGCTTGCCCACCTGCTCATTTTTTTAACGCTTTTAGAGATGTGTGAATACCGAATGAAGATATGTGCTTTACGGCACCGAAGGAACAGGTGGGACAAGAGGTGGCAGAAAAAAAAAAAACCTGAAGAAGAAGGGCTACATGAAAGTATCTGAGCTTGTCATTAAACCTGCCGATACTTGAACCATAAAATTTTCTATCAGAGCATTGTAGTTAACGTTGACATCGTTGTTACATTGCTCTTTACGTACTTATTTCCTTCAGAAATACCTACTTTATGTTGTTATACTTCTCAAGCCTACACCAACTTGAGAAAAAGTGTGGCGTGAAAAACTGTACAGGGAAACTGAATGAAGAATTCGAAGAAAGACAGTGATTATCTACACCACGGTTGCTGAAGAACTTTTAATTACTCTGAATTTGGCTCCTTTCACAGCGAAGTGGGCTAGTGCTGCGCACACGTTGAGGAGCTGTAAAAGACGCGCACATGGCTCATGTATGCTCGCATTTTGCACGCAGATTGTTTCACTGATGTGACGATAAATGAAATTGTCCAGACAGGGCAGCTAACCGAATAATTTACTTCTGCTACTTTGCAGTGAAGTAAGGTTGAAATTAATAATCGAAACTGACTTGTGGGGTTTAACGTCCCAAAACCACTATTTGATTATGAGCGACGCAATTAATAATCGAAAGAACAGCTGAGAAAGAAGGAAAGAAAGTGTGATAGCAGTTATGCATTAATTGTAATGTCTTCGAGCTCTGTGCCTTCATGGGTAAAAGTAACTAACATCCTATATTCGACTTGAAGCTATGCCTAAAAAACTAATTTTTACACTAAATAAAAAAAAACGGCGAAGCTTGCATTAAGCCACGCAAAACTTGAAACAGCGAAACTTGATGATTCTGAAGATTATTGTGGTTGCTGCTAGGCTTTAGGTAGGTGATGCAACGTTGTTTCTACGTTGAATCTCAGCGCAGAGAGGTTAGACTTTAACCATTGACAGCAAGTGACAATGGCACGACGGGGATGTCCAAACTCCAGAGACAGAAAGTGATGCTGAAACCAAGCGTTCGCACCTGTCCAAGATCTACGGGCACTTAATCGTTAATTGGCGTAGACCTTCCATCGCTTCGGGATATTCTCGCAGCCGCCATTGCTTATCCCATTCCCTAATATTAGCACTGTTCGTAGACTGTCGCACCACCAAGCGGAATTCAGGAGCGTCCTCTCGATGATGATCAGTAGTACTCTAATCAGTAAACAGACGCTCTCTTGTTCGGTTGTTCTAGCCTCAGTGTTAACGCGTTTGCAAGAAACCAACAGAAACCACAGTGTACGTTTTATGCATCAGTGAATCTGCGAGACCGTCCATGACATGATAAATCTTATTCGTTTTTGCGAGACGGGAAGTTTTCGTAAAATACATTGCATCTCGCGCTTTCTATTATTGCCCGCAGATTATAGATACCAGCTTCGCGATATTTTCAGCAGCCACGTTCGATAGTGAAATGTTATCGTATAATCTTTGGAGTTTAAACTCACTCTGTTTTGCGTGAGTATAGCATTCGTCACTGCTTTTGTAGGGCAAGAATCCCATAACATTCATTGTACGCGGAAAGTAGCCCAGGCTCGCGATGTGCTCTTCCAAACCTTGACCAATGCTGCGCCGCTTCTTTTTTTACGTTCATTGATAGATGGCAGCACACTGCAAGCGATTCGCTTCTTGCCTGGTATCAGAGCGAAATGTTCTCCGCGCCCAGATAAACGTGGTGAGTGATGCCGTGCAGGGGCTGTGCGTGGTGAGTGACGCGTTGTTGGTGTTAACGAAGTCGTTCGGCGGGGAAAATTCCTCAGATTACTTTGAGCAGTGATGTTGAAAGAAACCGTCTTGACATCGAGTGTTTTCCACTAGGCGTAGAATGCACCGAGAGTGACAGCGACGATGAACGATCAGCTGCTCACTCACGAGCACCGAGTTTCACTTCACGTCTCCTCGTGCGTTAATGTTTTTTCACGCTCGTAAGCCACTTTGATTGTATTTATTGTACAATGTTTTATTTTATTTACAACATATTGCAGGCCATGTGGCCCATGCAAAAGGGACAGGATACAACATGAATACATCTACAAAGCACAATTGAATATCATAAACAAGTCAGGTAACAAAAAACAACTCTAAATAAAATATAATGAGGAAATAGTGAAGAAGTAATTTTGTATTTATTCAGTCGAATCCAGATGATCAATAGGTATTAGGTTCCATTCCTCTATGGTGCAGAAAAAAGAATATTTAAAGAGTTTAGATCTGGCAACATAAGGGGAGAGTGTGAGGCGATGAGAAGGACGGGTTTTCCTAGTCTCAAAAAGGGTTATGTAAGGACTGGGATCCATAAAAAAATTATGATTTAACAAAGAATGGAGGAACTTCAGTCGGGATATTTTGCGCCTTATTTGAAGTGTGTGAAAACCGTTAGAACGTATAAGATCCGTTACAGAATCCTCACGGCTGTATTTAGAAAAAAATGAATCGCATGGCTTTTCTCTGTATTCTTTCAAGACACTTAATATTGGTTTTGGTGAAGGGATCCCAAATAATGGAGGCGTATTCTAACTTGGGTCTGATAAAAGTTGTATAGGCTAACGTTTTTTCGTCATGGGATGCATGTTTAAGCTTGTGTCGAAGTAGACAATTTTCTGAAAGCAGAAGAGGCGGTGTTAGAAATATGTGTGCTCCAGTTGAGGTTGTTAGTAATGGTAACTCCAAGATATTTGTACTCCTTAACTTCAATCAGTGGGTCTTGGCTAATGGAGTATGAAAACATCAGGGGTACTGTTTTTTTTTAGTTATACGCAGGAGCACAGACTTACAAAAATTTAGCTTCATGCCCCATTTATTGCTCCACTTATACTGTTTAAGGCTGCACTAAGCTAGAATTGGTCTTCAACACTATTGATTTCGTTGAAAATAACGCATTCGTCTGCGAAAAGACGAATATTTACTGGGGCTTGTATGACATCTATTATGTCGTGGCAATAAATAGGAATAATAGTGGACCAAGTACACTTCCCTGAGGGACCCCTGAGGTTACCGGGAAAGAGTCAGATTGTTGTCCGTCAATGATAACACACTGTTTCCGATGCACTAAATAAGCAGATAACGATGATAGGACGAAGCCAGGAAAACGAAGGAACTGTAATTTGGAGATTAATTTGTCATGAGGAACTACATCAAAAGCCTTTTGAAAATCTAGAAAGATAACGTCCATTTGTCCACCTCTGTCAAGAACAGAAGCGAAAGAATGTATCACCATCATCATCATCAGCCTGACTACGTCCACTGCAGGACAAAGGCCTCTCTCATGTTCTGCCAGTTAACCCGATCCTGTGCTTGCTGCTGCCAAATTATACCCGCAAACTTCTTAATCTCATCTGACCACCTAACCTTCTGTTCCCCCCTAACCCACTTGCCTTCTCTGGGAATCCAGTTAGTTACCCTTAACGACCAGTGGTTATCCTGTCTACGCGCGCTACATGCCCGGCCCATGTCCATTTCTCCTTCTTGATATCAGCTATGATATCCTTAACCCCCGTTTGTTCCCTAATCCACTCTGCTCTCTTCTTGTCTCTTAAGGTTACACCTACCATTTTTCTCTCCATTGCTCGCTGCGTCGTCCTCAATTTAAGCTGAACTCTCTTTGTATGTGTCCAGGTTTCTGCTCCGTAGCTTAGTACCGGCAAGATACACCTGTTATATACCTTCTTCTTGAGGGATAGTGGCAATCTACCTGTCATAATTTGAGAGTGCTTGCCAAATGTGCTCCACCCCATTCTTATCCTTCTAGTTACTTCAATCTCGTGGTTCGGCTCCGCGGTTATTACCTGCCCTAAGTAGACATAGTCTTTTACAACTTGAACTGCACTATTACCTATCTCGAAGCGCTGCTCTTTTCTGAGGTTGTTGTACATTACTTTCGTTTTCTGCATATTCATTTCAAGGCCCACCTTTCTGCTTTCCTTGTCTAACTCCGTAATAATGAGTTGCAATTCGTCCCCTGAGTTACTCAGCAATGCAATGTCATCAGCGAAGCGCAGGTTACTAAGGTACTCTCCATTAACTCTCATCCCTAACTGTTCCCATTCTAGGCTTCTGAAAACCTCCTGTAAGCACGCGGTAAATAGCATTGGGGAGATTGTGTCCCCCTGCCTTACACCCTTCTTGATTGGTATTCTGTTGCTTTCTTTATGAAGCACTATCCCTATCGAAAAAAAAACGAATGGTGGGCATGGTGGAAACCACCACCCACCATTATAGTGGATTAATGTAGTGGGTGAATGGTGGGAAACGCCCACCATGGCGCATGGTGGGTATGGTGGGTGCTGCAGTGCCGGCAACACTTGAGCGCGAAATGACGTCAGAATCACCGTGACGAGCTGCCACAAAAAATAAAAAAGAATTCTATAAAAACGGTATAAAAAACACCCTGCCTGTAAAAAAAAATAACAAGGCGCCACGGAGGATCGAACGGGCAACCTGCGGATTTCTATCCGAAGACGCTAACCACTGCGCCACACCAACATGACGGTGAGCGCGTGTTAAATTTTTAGTTAGCATATAAACTTAAGGTTCAACTTAAGTTATGTTTGTCGCGTACACAACATAGACAAGATCTACACCTGCTACTAAAAATTGCACATTTATTAAACACAAGCAACTGCGGCCTGTAACGATTGCCACTATGTTAATGACACTAGTGCTATTTTTTTTTTTACAATTCACAAATTCAAGGGAAAAAAACCAAGTGGACTGGGGAGCAGCAACAGTTTACCGGCGGGGTCTGCCAAGTTTAATATCCGTTTCGCGCTCGTTCTAAAGAGCGACATCTGCTCACGCTTTATGACGCTTCTAGGCTCATTTCATAAATACGCCCGCCTAATTTATTTGATTGAGTATTGGGATGCTTTTCGCATAATGTAGAGGGCGGTCTCGCCAGTGCGATGCTGTAGCTCTTTCGCTAAAGCAACAACTACATAACGGCTTGGCCAAAACCATAAAGCTGGTCGTGGCCAAAACGAATGCAGTGTGCCGGAAACATTACGCTATCATAATGGTTCACCAAGCACACGAATTGCCACGTCTGAGTTCTCGTACAAAAGCTAGAGAAGTGCCGGCGAGTGCGACCGGCGGCTGTCGGTGAGAGGACACTTAATTACGTTTTCTGGGAGTGCTTTAATCGCGTCGCATCGATGTTTGTTGCTTCTTGAGCGGACACCATACACAATGAAAAATGCTTCATTTAGGTTAATTGATGCCATGTGGCTGCACTGTATTGTCATACTTAATCGTCGTAATCGTGTATTCTGAAACCCAGAAGCACGGATAAGACAATTGTACGGGCTCGGTCAGTAGGCCTAACCTTTGGTGGAAATCATGGTGGTAGAACATGTAGTGTACAGATCCCAGCTTGGTACACTATATAAATTGCCCGCTATTATAAGCCCACCCGAGGAGCTAGAGGGTGTTAAATGGGATATAATAGGGCTCAGTGAGGTTAGGAGGACAGATGAGGCCTATACGGTGCTACAGAATGGGCACGTCCTTTGCTACAGGGGCTTGGCAGACAGAAGAGAACTGGGAGTGGGGTTCCTAATTCACAGAAACATAGCTGGCAACATAGAGGAATACTATAGCATTAATGAAAGGGTGGTAGGTATCGTAATTAAACTGAATAAAAAATACAAGATGAAGGTAGTACAGGCTTACGCGCCTACATCCAGCCATGATGACGCTTCAGTTGAAAGCTTCTATGAAGACGTGGAATCGGCAATGAGTAAGGTAAAAACACAGTATACTATAGTGATGGGCGACTTTAATGCAAAGGTAGGGAAGAAGCAGGCTGGAGACCAGGCAGTAGGAGATTATGGCATCGGTACTAGAAACGCCAGAGGAGAGCTATTAGTAGAATTCGCAGAACGCAATAATTTACGGATTTTGAATACCTTCTACCGAAAACGAGAAAACCGCAAGTGGACATGGAGGAGCCCTAATGGCGAAAATAAGAACGAAATAGACTTTATAATGAGTGCACACCCAGGAATCGTGCAGGATGTGGAAGTGATTGGCAAGGTACGATGCAGTGACCATAGAATGGTACGGTCCCGAATTCGCCTAGACTTGAAGAAGGAACGACAGAAACTGATACGCAAGAAGCCAATCAATGAGCTAGCACTGAGAGGGAAAGTACAGGAATTCAGAGTGTCGCTGCAGAACAGGTACTCGGCTCTTAGTGAGGAAACCAACCTTAGCGTCGATACAATAAATGATAATCTAACGAGTATCATTACGGAGTGTGCAGTGGAAGTTGGAGGCAGGGTAGTTAGACAGAACACTGGCAAGCTTTCCCAGGAAACGAAGAACCTAATTAAGAAGCGTCAAATCATGAAAGTGTCAAGTACAACAGACAAAACAGAACTGGCAGAGCTTTCGAAGTTGATTAATAGACGTAAGGTATGCGATGTAAGAAGGTATAACATGGAGAGAATTGAACACGCTCTGAAAAACGGAGGAAGTGTCAAAGCATTGAAGAGGAAACTTGGGATAGGCAAAAGTCGGATGTATGCACTAAGGGACAAAGAAGGCAAAATAACTACCAATATGGATAGGATAGTTAAAATAGCGGAGGAGTTCTACAGATATCTGTACAGTAGCCGAGACAATCACGACCTTAATACTATAAGAACTAGCAGTAACCCAGATTACACCCCACCAGTAATGATAGAAGAAGTCAGAAAAGCTTTGGAGAGCATGCAAAGGGACAAAGCTGCTGGTGAGGATCAGGTAACATCAGATCTGCTGAAAGATGGAGGACAGATTGTGTTAGAAAAACTAGCCACCCTGTTTACGAGGTGTCTCCTGACGGGAAGAGTACCAGAGTCTTGGAAGAACGCTAACATCATCTTAATACATAAGAAAGGAGATGACAAGGACTTGAAGAATTACAGGCCGATCAGCTTGCTCTCTGTAGTATACAAGCTATTTACAAAAGTAATTGCTAACAGAGTAAAGAAAACATTAGAATTCAATCAACCAAAGGAACAAGCAGGATTTCGAACAGGCTACTCAACAATTGACCACATTCATACTATCAATCAGGTAATAGAGAAATGCTCAGAGTATAACCAGCCCCTATACATAGCCTTCATAGATTACGAGAAGGCGTTTGATTCAGTAGAAATATCAGCCGTCATGCAAACACTGCGGAATCAGGGTGTAGATGAAGTATATATAAATATTCTGGAAGAAATCTACAGGGGATCAACTGCTACCATAGTGCTTCATAAAGAAAGCAACAGAATCCCAATCAAGAAGGGTGTAAGGCAGGGGGACACAATTTCCCCAATGCTATTTACCGCGTGCTTACAGGAGGTTTTCAGAAGCCTAGAATGGGAACAGTTAGGGATAAGAGTCAATGGAGAATACCTTAGTAACCTGCGCTTCGCCGATGACATTGCATTACTGAGTAACTCGGGGGACGAATTACAACTGATGATTACGGAGTTAGACAAGGAGAGCAGAAAGGTGGGTCTTAAAATTAATCTGCAGAAAACGAAAGTAATGTACAACAACCTCGGCAAGGAGCAGCGCTTCGAGATAGGTAATAGTGCACTTGAAGTTGTAAAAGACTACGTCTACTTAGGGCAGGTAATAACCGCAGAGCCGAACCACGAGATTGAAGTAACTAGAAGAATAAGAATGGGGTGGAGCACATTCGGCAAGCACTCTCAAATTATGACAGGTAGATTGCCACTATCCCTCAAGAGGAAGGTATATAACAGCTGTATCTTGCCGGTACTTAGCTACGGAGCAGAAACTTGGAGACTTACAAAGAGGGTTCAGCTTAAATTGAGGACGACGCAGCGAGCAATGGAGAGAAAAATGGTAGGTGTAACCTTAAGAGACAAGAAGAGAGCAGAGTGGATTAGGGAACAAACGGGGGTTAAGGATATCATAGCTGAAATCAAGAAGAAGAAATGGACATGGGCCGGGCATGTAGCGCGTAGACAGGATAACCGCTGGTCATTAAGGGTAACTGACTGGATTCCCAGAGAAGGGAAGCGGGTTAGGGGGAGGCAGAAGGTTAGGTGGGCAGATGAGATTAAGAAGTTTGCGGGTATAAATTGGCAGCAGCAAGCACAGGACCGGGTTAACTGGCGGAACATGGGAGAGGCCTTTGTCCTGCAGTGGACGTAGTCAGGCTGATGATGATGATGATGATAAGCCCACCCATCATCTGCTTACTGCTTCCCAGCATTATCGCGATGGTGTTCAGAGCTTCTTAGCTTGGTACACCATGTGGCCCACCATAACAAGCAGCACCCATCATCTGCTTAGTGCTTCCCAGCATTATCGCAATGGTGGGAAGAGTTTCTCAGCTTGGTACACCATGTAGCCCACCATGATAAGCACCACCCACCATATGCTTAGGGCTTCCCAGCATTATCGCAATGGTGGGCAGAGTGTCCCATTATTGCCCACTATCGAGCCTCTGCTTTCCACCATCATTTCCACTTTACCCATCATCTGTGCACCATACAACCCAGTATGTCCCGGCATAACCACCATATTTTCCACTACGTCCTACCATAGCCATCATAATTTCCACCATGCCCACTAATATTTCCACCATGCCCACTATTATTTCCACTACGCCCACCATGTTTTCCAGTATCCACCATGGCAATTTTTTCAATAGGGATGGTAGCAGTTGCTATCCTGTATATTTCTTCGAAGATGTTTATATATACTTCATCGACGCCCTGATTCCGCAGTGTCTGCATGAGGGCTGATATTTCTACTGAATCAAACGCCTTCTCGTAATCTATGAAGGCTATGTATAGTGGTTGGTTATATTCTGAGCATTTCTCTATTACCTGATTGATATTTTGAATGTGGTCGATTGTTGAGTAGCCTGTTCTAAATCCTGCTTGTTCCTTTGGTTGATTGTATTCTAATGTTTTCTTTACTCTGTTTGCAATTACCTTTTAAATAGCTTGTATACTACAGAGAGCAAGCTAATCGGCCTGTAATTCTTCAAGTCCTTGTCATCTTCTTTCTTATGTATTAAGATGATGTTAGCGTTCTTCCAAGACTCTGGTACTCTTACCGTCAGGAGACACCTCGTAAACAGGGTGGCTAGTTTTTCCAACACAATCGGTCCTCCATCTTTCAGCAGATCTTATGTTACCACCAGCAGCTTTGCCTCTTTGCATGCTCTCCAAAGCTTTTCTGACTCCTTTTATCATTACTGGTGGGGTGTCATCTGGGTTACTGCTAGTTCTTGTAGTATTAAAGTCGTGGTTGTCCCGGCTACTGTACAGATCTCTGTAAAACTCCTCCGCTTTTTAACTATCCTATTCATATTGGTAGTTATGTTGCCTTCTTTGTCCCTTAGTGCATACATCCGATTTTTCCCTATCCCAAGTTTCCTCTTCATTGCTTTGACGCTTTCTCTGTTTTTCAGAGCGTATTCAATTCTCTCCATGTTATACCTTCTTACATCGGACACCTTACGCCTATTAATCAACTTCGAAAGCTCTGCCAGTTCTACTTTGTCTGTTGCACTTGAGACTTTCATGATTGAGTGCTTCTTAATGAGATTCTTCGTTTCCTGGGAAAGCTTGCCAGTGTCCTGTCTAACTACCCTGCCTCCAACTTTCACTGCACACTCCGTAATGATACCCGTCAGATTATCATTAATTGTATCTATGCTAAGGTTGATTTCCTCACTAAGAGCCGAGTACCTGTTCTGAAGCGAGACTCATAATTCCTGTACTTTCCCTCTCAGTGCTAGCTCATTGATTGGCTTCTTGTGTATCAGTTTCTGTCGTTCCTTCCTCAAGTCTAGGCGAATTCGAGACCGTACCATTCTATGGTCACTGCATCGTACCTTGCCAACCACTTCCGCATCCTGCACGCTGCCTGCACGCCGCCACTCATTATAAAGTCTATTTCGTTCTTATTTTAGCCATTAGGGCTTCTCCATGTCCAATTGCAGTTTCCTCGTTTTCGGTAGAAGGTATTCAAAATTCGTAAATTATTGCGTTCTGCGAATTCTACTAGTAGCTCTCCTCTGGCGTTTCCAGTACCGATGCCATAATCTCCTACTGCCTGGTCTCCAGCCTGCTTCTTCCCTACCTTTGCATTAAAGTCTCCCATCAGTATTGTATACTGTGTTTTTACCTTACTCATTGCCGATTCCACGTCTTCATAGAAACTTTCAACTGAAGCGTCATCATGGCTGGATGTAGGCGCGTAAGCCTGTACCACCTTCATCTTGTATCTCTTATTCAGTTTAATTACGATACCTACCACCCTTTCATTATTGCTATAGTATTCCTCTATGTTGCCAGCTTTATTTCTGTGAATTAGGAACCCCACTCCCAGTTCTCTTCTGTCAGCCAAGCCCCGATAGCAAAGGACGTGCCCATTCTGTAGCACCGTATAGGCCTCATCTGTCCTCCTAACCTCACTGAGCCCTATTATATCCCATTTAACACCCTCTAGCTCCTCGAATAGTACAGCTAGACTTCTAACGCTAGATAAGGTTCTAGCGTTAAACGTTGCCAAGTTCAGGTTCCAATGGCGGCCTGTCCGGATCCAGAGATTCTTAGCACCTTCTGCTGAGTTGCAGATCTGACCGCCCCCGTGGTCAGTTGCTTCGCAGCTGCTGGGGACTGAGGGCCGTGAGTTATTTGACGTATGCATGTAGGAGGTAGTGGCCAGATACTGCACCAGGGTGGCCAATCCTTCTCTGGTGAGGGAGTGCGTTCCCGGCGGTGGTTACCAGTGAGGCCGCACCCCAGGCCTCGTAATGCAGTTCCATCACCACGTGGATTTTTTTTATCCGGTTGGGAGCTGCGCGGCACCGGGATTTGAACCACAGACCTTTTGCATGCGAGGCGGGTGCTTTAACCACTACGCCATCGCTGCTGAAAGAATGTATGACCGTGCTTTATTGGGTGATTGTCGAAAGACCCTTCCTAAAGCCATGCTGAAAAAGAGTTAGAATGTCATGCTCATTTAGGAAGTTATTAATGTAATCCGAAACGATATGCTCAATCATTTTGTAAGAATATGATAAAATAGAAATCGGACGGTAATTGAAGTTTGAAGATGGGTCGCCTTTTTTAAAATTGGTACAATGCGTGGAAATTTCCAGCCGGGTGGAAGTATCGCGGATTCTAGAGAGACCTGAAAAATTGCGACGAGCAATTTGCTTAGTGGTTCAGCGTAATGCCGAAGGAAGGAGTTGGGAATGCCATCAGGACCAACGGAAGATTTCGTTTTTAATCGTAGAAGCATGTTAAGCACACCTTGTTGAGAAATATTGATATCCGAAGAAGAAGACCATAAAAGTTGAAAAGAAAGGGTGATTAGGTGGGGATTCTCACTGTGAAAGTGGGCATTTAATATGTTAGCAATGCTTTTAGGGTCAGTTATTGCAGTACCGTCGTGGGTAATGCTCGGTATTGATTTCTTTTGCTCCTTAATAAAGTTCTAAAACTTCTGTGGATCTTCCCTTATAATGTTAGGTAAAGTGTTGCTGAAATAAAACTTCTTTGCTTCTGTAATAGATTCCGACAGAGCTGTATGAACAATGGTTAAATTAACGGTAGCAGATCCTTTTTTACGAAATCGTTTGGCTTTATGTTTTAACTAAATGGTACGCCTGTTCATCCAAGGTGTGTGTTTAGTTGGTTTTACACGTTTGTTTGGTATGAACTGATATATGCAGAATAAGCACATGGCTTTAAACTTGGTCCAAAGCTCAAGGACGTCACTTGCGCGAAATTCACAAAAGCAAGATTCAAGATATTCTATTACACTGATATCATCAGCCCGTGCAAAATCTTTCACAAACACAGGTGCATGCGGGTCAGGCGTATGTTTAACATTCAACGAAAAGTATACAGACACAATATCATGGTCAGATAGGCCGGGCTTGACAGATACATGGTGATTAGAAAAGGAACGTTCAAGAAAGACGAGATCAAGGAGCGAGTCGATACCGGTTCCATGTCTAGTAGGCTCGCGAACTACTTGTACGAGATTGTGTACAAGCATCAAATCAAAAAGAACGTTTGCGTCACGTACAGAACCGGCACCCGATTTAATACGATCCCAGTCAATGCCTGGTAGGTGAAAATCACTAACCACCAGAAGTTTACTTTTATTGAATTGTGAAATGTTGTCACTAATTTTTAACAAGTTCTCAGGGACTGAGTCAGGTGGCCTGTAAACGGCACATAAAACAAAGACATGACCATAAATGATTAGTTTAATGCAGAGGCTTTCAGTGTCCTTCGATTGTATCAACGAAATTACCTGAACAGACGACTTAGCAACCACGGCCACACCACCACCCCTAGAGGTTCTATCTCTTCGAATTATTTTGTAGCCAGGTGGAATTAAGTCCATGTCACTAACTTCATCGTGTAGCCAGGTTTCCGTTAAAACAATAACATGTGGGGAGTGCGACAAAATAACCGATTCTAATTGATTAGTTTTATTCACTATACTGCGTGCGTTAATGTTCAGTAATCTAACAAGCCTTTCCTTGACTTTGTCAAGTACGCCCCGCCACGGTGGTCTAGTGGCTAAAGGTGCTCGGCTGCTGACCCGCAGGTTGCGGGATTGAATCCCGGCTGCGGCGGCTGCATTTCCGATGGGGGCGGAAATGTCGTAGGCCCGTGTGCTCATATTTGAGTGCACGTTGAAGAACCCCAGGTGGTCAAAATTTCCGGAGCCCTCCACTACGGCGTCTTTCATAATCCTATGGTGGTTTTGGGACGTTAAACCCCACAAACCAACCAACTTGTCAAGTAGAATGTAAATTGGCATGAAAACCAGAAGTTATCTCACGTTGGTTTGCTGTTTCATTCCAGATGAATACATAATTATCAATCCGTAGCTTATCGTGCTGAAGTGAAACTTTCTTTCCGAGCGAGTTGTCATGCTTCGCACTTTCCCATAATAGCTTACTTTGATTGTATTTATTGTATGATATCCTTCAACGAGCTCAAATTTAAAGCAGAATTATTCTTTTGCATTGCATGTAGCCCAATTACCGGGAATATTACGGAGCACCGTATGCCGCTAACACGCTCGAGCTCGACCAGCGGAGCGAAACGGTTAGAGCAATGAAACGTGCAGTTACGACTGCCTCTCTGCTAACGTCTACTGTACTTCACCGGTACCATCCGAATGACGTTGATGTTCAACAAATTTTCACATATTGGATGTTGAGAAAAGCATGCGCGTGTATTCGTTTCGGCATCCTTCTTTCGACCGCGCTGATGGAACCTGCAACATCCGAATGCAGCGAATTGCGCACTGTTAGAATCTGATCGTGGCTGTGACGTAAGCTCTACCTAATGCGAAGATAAATTCTTGTGTTCCGTTGAAGATTCACCTGCATGTTCTTTCTTCTCTTCTGCTCCTCCTGTTGCACGAAATGTTTTTGCGCCTCAGTCACCTGCACCAAGTATGTACCAATTAGCTCAAAAACAATCCCTTTTGGAGAGTAACCCACCGCGCGCCCGCCATCGTGGAGGCCATGTTCGTTGTATGTATTCGGGGTTTTCGGTTCAGTGCCATCGCTTCGCGGCTGTTTATTCGGCTAACTGTTGGTTTTGTCACTTTTAGGGAACCAGCGATGAGTTTTGGGTCTACCCAATTTCTGTAGCCCCGCCGCGGTGCTTTAGTGATTATTTATGGCACTCGACTGCTAACCCCAAAGTCACAGTGTCGAATCCTGGCTGAGGCTGCTGCATTTTTGAGGACCGTGTATTCAGATTTAGGTGCACTTTAAAGAACCCCAGGTGGTCGAAATTTCCTTCTCCACTACGGCGTCTCTCAGGGCTCGTTCTCGCAGCCATCAAACGACCCGTCGCGTTATGTTACGTTAAAAAAGAAAACGTAGACAATACGCGATGGGGCTGTGCACGGACAGACGACGGTGTTTGCAAGGCCGACCGCAGCACATTTTTGTACACGATAATCCCTTCCTCCATGACCATGCAAACACCCAGTCGTTCTATCCCCGCGTTCTCTTGTACTCTACGCGTTTTCTTTTGTTCGTCAGGTGCACCGAAGGGCAAGCGGCCCTGGTACAATGAGGAGTGAGGCTCCATCTTGGCGCTGGCGACGGAAACTCAGAGCATTGCTCTACGTTGCCGTCACCCCGTTTTTGAAGAGAAAACGGGACGAAAATCCTCTCCCCTGACAAAAACCGGTGACGTCACGGTGACAGGATGGGTTGTTTGACGGCTGTGAGAACTAGCCCTCATAATCATTTTGCCGTTTTGGGACGTAAAACCCCAGATGAATGAATAAACTTTATTTAAATGTAGGCCCGTGTGCTCAGATTTGGGTCCACGTTAAAGAACCCCAGGTGATCAAAATTTCCACAGCTTTCGACTATGGCGCCTCTCATAATCATATGGTGGTTTTGGGAGGTTAAACCCCACATATCAATCAACCAAACTTTATTTAAAGCCCGGCAGTGTCGTTTGGGTGAGTCGGGGGGAAGAGGGTATTAACCCTTATCCTTTCCCACTATCTATCGATGATGATGGCGGTGCCTCAGGTGACCGCTTGAAGTCCTTGGATCCGGGCGGCATTTTCAGCTGGCCGGATGGCCCAAAGCTGGTCGGCCAACTCGTCCCTGGTGAGTGCCACCTCTCAGTGGCAGCGACGCTGACGCAGGTGATCCGCAGCAGTGACCAAAGCAGCGGCCGTGGCCGGCCCCTGCCCTCGCGCGCTGATTGCAGCAACAATTCGCCTCGGAGTTCGTCCCTGTCTAACATGCGCGAAGAGAGCGGCAGCGGTGACACGAGCTTTTCCGGCAGACTCCCAAAGCATGTGCCACAGTGCGGCCCTTTCCCTTCACGGTTTACACGGGTCCGTCTGGTATAGGCTTGAATAACACATGCGTAGGATCACCGGGCTGGGGCACGTATTTTTTAATATTCTTAGGGTTACGTCCTGTCTTTTGTTCAATTCGTTGTGTGGTGGTGGGTTTTTCATCTGTTTAGCCTGTAATGTTGTGTAAGGTCGTTGAATATGGTCGGGCGATCACCCCAAAACAATTTTGGTTGTTGTGTTAATAATGGCATCGCCCCGCTCTCGGAGGTGTAGGCGGCCATCGAATCGGCCACGGCTCGGTGAGTGAGACCTCGAACCATGGTGTGGGCTGCCTGATTACCTACGAGTGAGACGCTGGTGTGAGCCGGAGTCCACAGGAGAAAGACCGTCGCTTTTTCAGTTTTGAAATGCGAGGACGACGACGTTGAGGCCATCGCTCCTCGAAGCTCGCCGCCGTCCTTTCATGCCATAGCTTGATTGCAGAATCCGGGCCGCCTGCCACGAGAAGTGGCCGAGCGCAAAGCAATGGACGACAGCCTGCGAGTCGCTGATCACGACCGCAGCTTCCGGTGCCTCGACCAGTGCAAAAGCAATCTCCACCACTTCGGCCGCCACTGTGTGTAACGTGCGCGCAACGTGGTACCCGTGAAGCAATTTCCCATGCGATTCACAACTGCGATGATGTGGACACGCCTTCCCTCGCGGCAAACCACAGATTAAAAAAAAACTATTTCTGTGGCACGTGCCCGTGTATGATGACAGTTTGTAGTAGGTCATGCAGTGGCACGTGACCATTAAGATTTTGATAGTTTTCGGCAATCAAATCACAATGAACGATTTGCTAAACAGCTTTGCTGTTATAAAAAGATCGTATTTTGCTTCTTTATTACGATGTTCATGCACATCTTTGTGCGGTAAAAGATAAAGAAAAATGACAACCACTGCAATGCGCAATCGCAGCTGAAAACATGGCTGAAGAGTTTTGTTACAGCGGCACGTGTACAGATTACAGAGTCTTCAGCTGAGTGTTTATAGAGACCTCTTAGGATAAAGCCCTTTATAGCCTGAGATGAGCAATTTCTAAATTGGCAGAATTAGCTGAGTTTCGCAAAAAAATGCACTGAAACCGGGGGCTTGGCTCGGCTGAGAGGCATACCGGCGAACGTTGCTTCAAGTTCCACTCAAAGCCCGGAGATTTGTTGTAATGACCTGTGGTCTCTGATCCGGGCTCTGTTCTCATAACGACCCGCATTTGGTCGGTGATGAACAGGCGGTGGATTAAAAGCTCTGCGCAGTAATGAGCTACGTTATAACCTCAAGTGCTCCTGCTCATCACGAAGTCTGAGTACGCTTTCGTGGGATTACCACCTCCAGCATTTGGTTGCAGTGCTCCTCGCTTTCCGTGCCGCATCATACCCAGCCAGCAAAAGTTTGCTAGCCAGCCACATTGTATTGAAGGAGTGTGCGCTACCCCCAGCTATCTTTTGTAAAGGTCTCGAATCGTTCATAGTAAATGTCATGGCACACTATATTTTATTGCGATAGCAAATATATGGAGACTCTCCGCTGACCTTTGTTGCCGGCGTTGGTGCCGACGTCGTTGTTGGCGTCGCCATCAATCACTGTATATGTATACGTATCTTTATATATGTACGCGCAAGAAAGAAAAATAATCGAAAAAAAGCTCTGGCACACAGAATTGAACGTGAAGCCTCTGAATGATGAATGCGAGTCATTAACCACTGAGCTACAGAGACACTTCCTTCAACGTTCAAACGGCAAGCTATTTATATCTACCACTTACCTCTGCTGACGGGCATCTTTGAAGGAACTCTTCAAACTATCTTTGAAGGAACTGTTACCAGCAAAATGGCGCAATGAGCGCCTGTCGCCACATCGTCACGACGCGGCGGCGTGCGCTTTCATGTCGCACGCGTACTTTGCCCCGTGGAGAGAAGGGGGTCGACGCTCACTCGCGCGCCCTTATCTCGCGGTGGGGACGATGGTACGTCTTGGCTAGCGTTGGGCTTTCACTGCAGCGATTCCGTTGCAGTTACCAGGCGCACAAAGGTCACTGCAATCGTTGCACAGTCTCCGTTTGCAAAAAGGGCATGCTTTTCAGACACATTGAAGTAACAACTGAGACACTTACTCACGTTCACCTGTACCTGTGAGGACGTTTCGTGCGTCATTTGTGCGTGAAAAACGTGGGGCACGTTTTGATCTGCTTGCCATTCTATGCATGACCTTCCAATTTGTTGATATCGCGTTCATTGCGTCGCCTTATCCGCAAAGCTGTGACTTTTTTAAAGACACAGGTAAGGATGAAAGACACTTCGGTTTCAAAGACACTTCGGTAAGAATGAAAGTACAGCATATTTGGGTCAAGTTCAAGTTAAAGGACAGATAAGTAAATTCGAAGGACAAATTCTGTTTCATGAACTTATGCCACGAAGACTGCAGCGCAACCTCGCAGAGCGCACAATTCGCTAGGCGGATGGATCCTGACTTCGTAGCAAGTGACGGGAACTGTGTCGACGCACTAAAAATGCGTTGGTGGCATTCCTCTATAGGGGAATATATGTACATATGAGGTTGTGGGATGTTGCTATGATGACTTCGTGGTGAGTGGAACCTGCGGGCAGCGAGAGACTATATGTGGAAACATTACATGCCAGTTCACATGCTGTGATTAGTGCGTTTCCCATTAGGCCATGGCCGGGGCCAGATCCTTGATGGGTGTCATGATACCAGGTCAGTAAATATTAAGGTGAAAGCCTTTAATGTCTCACACTCACGCCCGCCCGTCCGTCTGTTCATCCGTTTCTCGGTTCAGTCCCTTAAATCGTACCAGCTGTGGCCTCTGCTCTTGACACTACCTAAGCAACCACGTGGCTGCCGGTGCGCGCCAATTGATGCCGCTCGCGTCGGTCGCGCCGTGCGTGCACCGCGGTGCGCAGCGTGGCGCACTCATGAAAAATTGGACGCACGCTTTCGCCGAGCACACATTGAAGTTTACAGTGTCCTTCAATTTTTCAGAACGTTCTTAGTTCTGCTCATTCCTTTCGTTGATTGATTGATATGTGGGGTTTAACGTCCCAAAACCACCATATGAGTGAGAGACGCCGTAGTGGAGGGCTCCAGAAATTTCGACCACCTGGGGTTCTTTAACGTGCACCCAAATCTGAGCACACGGGCCTACAACATTTCCGTCTCCATCAGAAATGCAGCCGCCACAGCCAGGATTCGATCCCGTGACCTTCTGGTCAGCAGACGAGTACCTTAGCCACTAGACCACCGCGGTGGGGCCCATTCCTTCCCTTGTTGGTGCGCATTTGCCGTTACACTCACCTCACGTGAAAGGGCTCTAAACACGCGCAGACGCAAACATTCTCGCATTGCATTGTGGACAATAGGTCGGATCGGAGTGTTAGTGGTGCTTGAAGGCTTGTAGGAGAAAGTGCAGTTGAGGATGAGAAGGCTGCCTCATGGCAGTCGATTACGTTCGCCCTTAGCCGATTTAAGGTTTTCGAGGCGGAACTAGAGACGGAGATAACCATGATGGCGACACAGGTGCTTGTGTATGTCAACGCGATTCTTCCCGTCCAGTCCAACATGCTTAAGAAATCCTAATAAGAGAACGTCGACTCATCAAGAACGGCTGCCGTTGTACGCCTAAAGAAATGGGTGACCCCCCCCCCCCCCGGATGTACGCAGCATAACTGAGCTTTGGACATTTACCTCATGTTGAAACCACCTTTTATGGACGTGCTCTGACCTACAAGGGGCTCGTTGGAGCCACGTGCGCCATACGGTTACTTCGCGCTCGTAATAGGATCACGTGATAGGTGACGCCAACAAGCAGAACAAGTGTTCCACACTCACCCTCATTGCTACTAGCTGCGCGGACTAACAGACCAAGGTTTAAATGCACAGATATACTCAATAAACTGGACGAGGGGCTGCTGTGGCTTAGTTGATAGAGCATCAGACACGTTAGTAGAATGTCGCAGGTTCAGTCCCTGCCAGTGGTAAATTATAGGTTTGCTCCATTTTCTTTCACATTTACATTACAAATAATTACTAGTGATTATTAGCGCCTTCATTGTGAGTATCACTTGATTGCTGGCGGGGCACTTTACTGGAATACATTCTCTTGTGTTTCCCAAGCACGCTCACTACCTCACCGGAACAGGAATTAGCCTCCCTGGGGCTGTATCAGGCCAGCACTCCTGAAATGAACCTCCTTACTACGCCAAGGCCTTGAGGCTCCAGGATTTTCAAATGGAATTAGCTCGCATAGGATAGGCTAAACTGGAGATCAACGCGAGGAGCTTTCGTCCTGCAGTGAAATAAAACAGCCTGAGAATGATGAATGACGCTGATAATGATACTGCTAATGACATACCTTATACTCTTCTTGGTATTACTTTCTGTCAGGTCTCATTATTATTGTGCCTAACAAAGAAAAACGAACCTTCAAATTTTCACTTCTTTCCCTTATGCGGCTACTTCAGCACATGAGGCCGCCTGACTTGCAGCGACAGATATACGATCCGCAACATAAGTCTTTCCTAGAAAAACAACAACAACAACAGGCTCCAGGGAAAACAGCTTCATGTTTTGATGAAACTGTATAACTGTGTGAAAAACTAAATGGAACTCTTTCTGGGCGAGTCGGTACTTAAATTGCTTGGGTACACTTTGTGGCGCAAAACACATTTCGCGAAAAAAAAAAGAAGGAGAGCAGAAGAGAAGAAGAAGCGCCGAAGTAAAGCGGGTTAATACTGAGGTATTCCCTTATGTGCACTATGTGAGGCATAACCTCAAGAAGCGGCTTACCGCTGAGCCTTCCCGTTCATATTATTGGGTTCCCAACAAGTTGGCTCAATTGTATTCGAGTATCATACATACATGACGAGGCGAGGGGCTGCTTGAAGCAGCACACATTTTTTAGGCGCTGTGCACGAGGGATCGTATTTGAGATACCCTTAAACTGTGGCAGGTCCTACACCAGAGAAACGGAACGTTATTAATAAAAGACTGAAGAAGCATTCTAATAGCACTGGTAAGAGAGATTATGCGCTTTTTCCCGTGCATTTCAAGGCCTGCGGATATCATCCATGCTTTGCACAAGCACTCATTCTCGAAAAAAGAAAACGCAGACAGATAGCTAGAGAGTTTTGCAAACATTATTTATCAAAAAGAAAAAAAAATCTGGTTGTGTCAGCGACACATTTATAACTTAGTATTCAACATAAGTTCGCTTTCTTGATAATATGTTGCCTAGACCAAGTTACTGCACGTCATATGTTGACTGCTCACGCATTCGCGAGAATGTCTTTTTTTTTGGTACGTTTCTCAGTAACTGTTAATAAACACTTTATAATTAGCACTTCACCTCGTTTTCTTATGTTTCTCCTATTTTCACGAAATGTATTTTGTGCCACATTCAAGTGTACTTGAGCAATATTGGCTATAAATCTTCGAAAGAAATAAATGAAGCGAGTGTCGGTCGCTGGTTAACTTCTTCTCATTCAATGTTTTTAGTGAAAAAATTTATGCTACGTATATACGACTATCAACGGCAGAACAATAAAAGAACAAATATTACTGACATGTGCTTTTTCAATACTTTCACATGGATCAAAATTCACATGATCGCAAGGGACTACAGAAGATGTTTCTTAGGGCTCAAGTATCTGTCTTAAGAAAACTACCTAGTATCAAAACGTAATGAAGATCTCTTGGGTTTTACGTCCCGAAATTGCGATATGGTTATGGGGAGCGTCGCGGTGAAGGGGTCCTCAAACTTTGACCACCAGTTGTTCTTCAACGTGCACTGACATCGCACAGTACGTGAGCCTCCAGCATTCGCCTCCATCGTAGTGCGATTGCCATAGACAGAATCGAACCCGTGACTTGTGGACCAGCAGGCGAGCACCCTGTACCCGCTACACTACCATGTTCGTGGTATAAAAACATACAATGAAAACACGTGAATTACGAGCCCATTGCGTGGTACAAATGGCTTAGTAATAATTCTTTTGACTGCAGTAATTTAATAATACCCAATAATACCCTCGGCAGTGTGCAGGTAGATGTGGGCCTTCGTCAAGCTGCCTCTTTTGGAGAGCAGCTTTCACCTGCAGCTGTCCTTCATCAAACTATTGAATAATAATAATAATAATAATAATAATAATAATAATAATAATAATAATAATAATAATAATAATAATAATAATAATAATAATAATAATAATAATAATAATAATAATAATAATAATAATAATAATAATAATAATAATAATAATAATAGTAATAATAATAATAATAATAATAATAATAATAATAATAAATATTTATCTCCTTCAAAAGAGGACCTGATGTGCTTCTTTCGATGCTATTTTGATCAATACGCCAAAAAGCGAATATTTTAGAATGAGAAAAGTTAAATGGTTAAAACTCGGCTACTGGCCCGCAGGTCGCGGGTTCGAATCCCGGCTGCGGCGGCTGCATTTCCGATGGAGGCGGAAATGTTGTAGGCCCGTGTGCTCAGATTTGGGTGCACGTTAAAGAACCCCAGGTGGTCGAAATTTCCGGAGCCCTCCACTACGGCGTCTCTCATAATCATATGGTGGTTTTGGGACGTTAAACCCCACATATCAATCAATCAGTTAAATGGTTAAAAAGAAGACCGCCGCTAATGCGCATGAGCAAAAGATAAAAAAGTATTGCGCTTCGTCAGAAGACGTTCCAACATGTTTTTCCAGCTTTCGGTGTCTTCATCGGACGTCAAGGAGCAAAGGAGTTCTTCAACGTCCACTGAAGCTGTGCTACGTGCATGCGCAGTATCAAAAGCAGAGCGTAATTCCTATGTAGTACAGTGTCGCTGCAATGCTGTACAAGTCCACGAGAAGGAGAGTCATCTGTGTGACGAAAACTACGCGCAGAATCTCCTCCGGAAGCGCGTTCGCTACTAATCCCCTGCTGTTTCGTCGCACTGCGTTGAGGCGAATAAAGACAAGTTGTGAGGACGCTTTTCTTTGTTTGACAGAACGTTAATAACAACCATTGACCTGCTGCTGGTTTTCATTAGTGCTTTGACGAGTGGTGTGCTCTTTGTTCCCAGCGGCATGCAGTATCACGCCTCTATATTTCCAGCACTTGCCCTACAATGTCGCCTTCCCCGGAACATTGCTATCGGGTGTCGTCCAAGCGGCGTCTGTCGTCTTTCCAGCGTTCGACAGTCTGCGACAGCTTAATGAAAGGCGCATCACACGACCAGAGAAATGCATTTGGAGGGCACAGCGTTTGTCAGACCGGTGAATCTGGGCGCATAGACCGTATCGACGTCCGACTGTTTCGACATACGTGTCATGCAACAGTGGCGTATGCCCTCGTTGTTCGATAGTATCCTCGAATGGAATACAGTTAATATTGTTACGCGGAAATGATACTGACGGTCGGTCTCGTCAATTATGCAGAACATTGAACGCAAGTTTTGATTTGAGCAATGTCTTGTGTGTGTGTGTGTGTGTGTGTTTGTGTGTGTGTGTGTCTCTGTGTGTGTGTGTGTCTGTCTGTGTGTGCGTGCGTCCGTGCGTGTGTGTGTGTGTCTGTCTGTGTGTGCGTGTGTGTGTGTCAAAAATTGTTACACAACAATAAAACAATGACATTCACGTGGCTTGGTCTTTCTGCAAGCAGGATGTCATGAAAAAACAAACAAAAAAAAACAAAGCTAAAGGGGCCTCGCAAAGTCATAGAAAGCTTCCGCGGAGTGGTGCCGGCCGCTTGGAGAATATTAAAAGTGACATTCTTGTGACTCGCCTTGCTGACGTCTAGGGGAGCAAAATCCACACATACGTGGGTAAAAGCATGACTATTCATACACATAATGATAACTAAATCAAATTAAGGGTAATGGTGAGTTAGTTCAAGAAAACTAGGAAAACTGATAAACGCTCGCAACATTTGGGACGATGAACTATAGTGACACTTGGTTAGCGAAAGTTGAACGTCGATGTAAAGTGCTAGGTAAAAAAAAGCATACGAGTCGTCCTTGGCGAATGCTTAACACTCCAAATATCTTTTCATGTTTCTTTTTTTACGGTTGCCAATAGTGATACAGTTGGAACACATTTTAACAAAATAATGAGCGCGCTTGAAATATTTCATTAAATGAGGACGTTCACAATATCGAGGAAATGCTTTCTCGTTCCTTCGAAACCTCAAATTGTAGCGCATAGTGACAGACGAAAGATACCCAGGCATATTATTTACCGCTACCGCACGTCTGCGAGGGCAGCCCGGGAGGGCAGCCACGGTATGAATTCATTCCATGCCAGGTGGATACAGGTGAGGTAGATGGTGGCATGGAGATATAAAAAGCAGAAACGACATTTTCCTGATTATGACAACGCGTGCTGCATGTACAAGGCGCACAGCAGGGGCGGGTGGTAGCTTTAATTAAAGATCGCGTGGGTGTCTCTTTCGTACTTCATTGATGACCTGAAACGTACGAATCGAAAGTATGAACAGAGTTTCAGAAACCTTGCCGAGATTACTTGAATAAACTTCATTGCTGAGCCCATAACTATTCCCCGCTGAGAACACGGGGAATAATCAGTGCTCTTGTCGGAGACAAAATTAAGCTGCCTGTCGCAATATGCTCTTCGCACGAGCTCGTTTCGATCAGCGCTTTGTATAACTCGCGATTACATGCAGAATCATTTGAACAGCAGAAACGACATTGAGCGCATTATTTCGCCGCATACAGGCAAAATTCATTTTACGACAGTACACTACGTCACAAAAAGCCGCTGCACTGCGAGCCATATTTTGAAACATGGCACGGTGAAAATAGAGAAATGTCGGGCACTTCTTATAAAACTACAGAAAAAGTGATCAGGTTTTTCTTAGCGATGTTCATGCAGAATAAATGAAAGAAGCGAAAAACAAACACCATAATACCGTGCAGAATACCAGAGATGGTAGTGAACGAAACATAGTGGCAGGCGTCAACAAAATTGACTAGCAGCTCACGCAGTACTCTACTGATGCGTGTAACACCAGCAGAAACTCCAGTATAAAAAAATCGATTCGGAAAACATAAGATGCGAGCGTTACGAATGCATCTGCTGTTTACATGAAGGTAGCTAGAAACGACGCTCATACGAGAGTCCCGCCTGAAACCATACCGACTACAGTCAAGCAAAAAGGACCTACAGGTGCTCAAAATCTACATCTTGTTGCTCGTCACTTACTAAAGTACACTCTGCCAAACGTTAGACACCAATAACCATGGAGAGGGCGCGTTGTGCACTCTAAATTATCCTCACATTATTGGAACCGACATGTTCAAAAGGGTTGCAGGGCTTGGTACTTGGACGGGTGTTGAGCTGGGCACTATTGTGTTCTTGTTAATGTAAATGACATAACTCTTAACTCAGTCAAAGAAGAGTTATGCAACTGTCCTCCAAAATTAAATTTACCAGGCTGTTATAATATAAATATCTGTGTATATCTTTGTGCCGAAACCATGATGCGATTGTTGTGAACGAGCGTAAGCAGTGTCTGAAAACGGTTTATTGTCTGGTAAATCACTGTTTACATAGGGCTGCTGCACTTCCAATGGAGGCGAAAATGCTGTAGGCCCGTGTGCTCAGATTTGGGTGCACGTTAAAGAACACCAGGTGGTATAAATTTCTGGAGCCCTCCACTACGGCGTCTCTCAATCATATGGTGGTTTTGGGACGTTGAAACTCACATATCAATCAATAAATCTGTTTATATATGGCAGACAAGCAGTGACATGCGCAGTAGGTGACGGTCCAGGGCACGTGTACATGACGAAGCTTCTAGTTACATCTTCCTTTGTGGATTATACAAGGGGCCATCACTACCTTCTTTCAGGCTGTGGATAACGTTGTGGGGCTCTACGAATGCGGTGACTTCGACGTATTGCGTCTGCTTGTGGCCGCGGCGTATCAGGACCAGGCAGGCGAGTGAGTCTCCGGGTCAGGCTGTGGTTGCAGTTCTGCGAGATGCTCCCTGGTCTACCTCAGTTGTCCACTCGGTGTGGTTAGATTTTAGGACCTTTATTTACCTGCAGGACCGATGACCACTGATGGGAACAAGGCGTGCGGTGTTGTATACCGATACTGGAGAACCACTGAGAAGTGCCGGCTGGTGTTTGGCAGTCCTGTTGTAGAAAGTCCGTTGTTTTTCTCGCATTTCTTGAAGACTGTTGCGAATGGACTCTGGTGGCACGATCTGAGATACCAGGTGCTGAGGATGGACAGGCAGTCGAGTTTTGGTTTGTCGTCCCATAAATCGCTGGACGGGTGACTTCAGGCGTTCATCCCTACGCATATTTTTCCTCTCCAGGTGAGCACTGTAAAAATTAAACGTTGCAAAAGGAGCTTTCTTTAGCAACTTTTTCGCCTCTTCCACTGCCAGTTCCGCCATGCCGTAACCACGGGAGTTATGTGGATGATTTTTAGCTGTGCGAGAAAGAAGCGGAAGCAAGCACTGTTGAAAGGTTGTCCATTATCACTGCACAACTTTGTCGGAATGCCATGTGTCGCGAAAACAAGCATGCACGCATTGTTTACAGCTTCAGATCTAGATTGCTGTAGGTGTTGAATTTCGAAAAAGAATGAGTAGAAGTCAACTAGAATTAAGTATGTCTGTTCAGTGTGCTATCAGATATTAAGGCCTACGACTTGCCACGGTAGGCTTAGTATATCGTGGCTCAGCATTGGTAGACAGGTGTTTCTGCCTTTGTACTTATGGCAAGCTGTACACGACTTAGCTAGGACTGAAATGTCCGTGTTAATTCCCGTCCAAAACATTAGCTGTCTGGCTCTCATCATTTTTTCTTCCCCTTCGTGGGCGGCATGTAGTAAGCGAAGGACTTCCGGTCGCTTGGCTCGAAGAATGACGATTTTATTGATCCTGAGCAGCAGGCCATCCTCGACGTGTGCCAGTAATGGCGCACGTCGAGGGCTGTTAGTCCTTCGTTTCTGGTGGTTCCGTGCTTGCGTAGGTGCGAAGTTCAGTCATGGCAGCATTTGTTGGTTTCGTTGCGAATTTTTCTAGCTGTTGATCTGACATGAGAAGAAAAAAACTAATGCTGACATGAAATTACTCTGTCTCATCCTTGAGACGAGTAGGACTTGGGAATCGAGAAAGTGTGTCGGCTAGGTAGAGCTCCTTTCCTGCAAGGTGTATAAGTCACTTTGATTGGGAACCTCTGTAAAACAAGCCTTATGCGTTGCAAGCTCAGTGGGCACTCACACAGTGGTTTTTAAAATATGTGCTCTAATGGTCTGATCAGACTCGATGATAATTCAGACCGCTCAAAGATATAATCATAAAATTTTGTACAGTCGTGAACAATGGCGACCGTTTCTTTTTCGATTTGCGCGTATCGCTGCTTTGTTTCTGTTAGCGAACGCGATGAATAGGGTATCGGTTGCCGATCCTGGAGAAAAACAGCTCCTACACCAAAATGACTGGCGTCTACTGACGATGCCACAGGTTTTCCTTGGTTAATATACGCAAATACAGGAGCCCGGGTGAGTGTTTCTCGAATTTGGCGAAAGCTGTCTTCTTGCTGGTCTGCCCAGACCCATGAAACGTCTTTTTTCAAAAGATGGCGTAGCAGTGCAGACAAGGTGACATGCTCGAGACAAAGTGCGCCACGAAGTTTATGATGCCGAGAAAAATTTTGAGTTCCTTACGGGTTCGCAGAGGGGGCAATCCCATGATGTCTTCCACTCTGCTGGGGTTCAGGCACATCCCTTCTTTAGTGAGAACGTGGGCTATGTAGTGGACTCCAGGCTGCGGGAAATAGCACTTTTTCTTATTTAGTTTCAGGTTGTGTTGTATGCATCTCTCCAGCAAGGCGAACAAATTGTTGTCGTGCTGCTCTCACGATTCTCACCAAACAAGTATGTCGTCCATTACGGCAGCAACGCCCTCCAGGCTTCAAGTATTTTGTGCGTCACACGCTAAAAAATTTCTGGGCCGGAAGATATGCGGCATGTGCAGAAACATGTATCGACCGTAGGGCGTGCTCATTGTGCATAGGCAGGAGCTCGGCTCGTTTAACTTTATCTGCCAGAATCCCGATGACACGTCTAAAGTGGAAAAGATTGTTCTCCTTGTAGTAGTGGCTAAATATTTTCCAAGGTCAGCATGTGATAACGCTCTCTGAGAATATCCTTGTTGAACTCTGATGGGTATAAGCAAATGCGCAGCTTATCTTTTTTTACTATCACAACCATGTGGCTTGACCAGGGGGTAGGTTCTGTTACCTTAGCATTGACTCCGCCTTGTCTAGTTCCGCTCTGACACATTCTTGAAGGGCAACGGCGATGCGCCTTACAAACTTAATGGTGTCTTGAGCTTCAGGCTTCAACTTCATGGGGTAGGCGATGTCCTTTATTTCTCCCAGACCCTGAAAAACATCTTCAAAGCCTTTGATTAGTACTTCAGGTTCTGAGGCGTTCACCAAGTTTATGTGGCAAATGAGGCCTTAAACCCTCGGCAACCTTGCCGCTTTTGTTACCTTATCGCTTTTGTTGCACTAGCTATGTTGAGCTCAATCCTTTGCAATGCCTTTTCCTTGTGCCCAAAGAGCAACCGTAGCCTAGAGGAGCAAATTTGTATTGGCTGTGTGTCCTTATTCTCTTTAGCGTAGACTCGAGCATGACGCAGCAGTTGGCTCCGGTATCAATCTTACACCTTATGGTGACCCCTGTGACATCTAGGGTGGCAGACTAGGGGTGAAGCTTATCAAGTGCGTTTACTTGCAACATTTGTGGAAATATTCTTGTTCCTCTACCGCCTCGACCTGCTGTATTATGCGTCCTTGGCTTCTCTGTGTTACTTGCGGTTTACGACACACGGGGGTGCAGTGGTTTTGGCCACCACATTTGTTACAGCGCTTGCCTTGAGCAGGACACCTTGCTTTTTCGTGTTCCGATAGGCCACAGCTTCCACAAGTCTTGACAGTGGTTGCCGCCTTCAAAGAATGTACACTACTCTCATCTGCTGTGCTCGCCGATACCTCCTAGATTCAGTCAAAACAATGTAGCCCTTGCTCTTTGGCCCAGCAAATTTCAACAGCTTTGGCATACGAAAGATTTTTCGCCAAAAGTTCCTGCTGTAAGCTTTTATTTCTGATTTATAGAATAATTCGACTGCGCAACAGTGTTTCTTCTAGTTCTCCGAATTCACATTGACGTGCCAGGGTTCCAAGATTTATTAACCACTCGTTGAAACTTTCGCACTCTCGCTGGTCCCGGGAGCCAAAACAAAATTCGTTGAACGTGAGATTCGTCGCTGGTTTGTAGTGGACTTCAAACTTTTGAATGAGCTTGTCTACGTTTTGCTTCTCATCCTCATTCAAACTTGAGGTTATAGTACGCTCACCTTCCTTCTTCGCCAATTATTACAAGGAAAGTCCACCGGAACTTCCTTAGCCTGTTGCTTCCATCCGGTAACCGTAGAATACAGTGAAAACTCACTTTTCTATGTAGTCCAATTGTGAAAGACGTCACCAGTAGTGTCGAGTGGCCTTGGTGGTGGAAGTAGCGTCGATGCCATACTTCGTTGCCTACTGGGCTCTACTTGGATTATGTGGGAGACGGGGGTGTACTTTGATGAAAGGGCAAGCGAAACGCATCGCACCCCACTTCCGACACCATGTGAACGAGCGTAAGCAGTGTCTGAAAGGCGTTTATTGTCTGGTAAATCACTGTTTATATAAGACAGACAGACAGACAAGCTGTGACATGATCAGTAGGTGACTGTCTAGGGCACATGTACATAAAGAAGCGTCTAGTTACAATTAGGAAAGGCACACCGTAATATGGGGCTCTGGAAGTTTTAACCATCTGGTGTTCTTTAACGTGTGCTATCATCGCACACTACTCGGGCCTCTGGCATTTCGCCTGTACCGAAAGACGGCCGCCGTGAGGAAAAAACCCTTGGCCATCAGGCAAGCATGCAGCCGAGAATTCGTCCGGTTCCATCGCAAAAAACTGGCTTTTCCCTAACAATGAATCAACTCAGAGACTGTGCCTTTTCAACTAGCCTTAATAGTTTAGAAGTTTGCCGTGAAGTTTAGAACTGCATTTATTTTTTAGTATCCTTTCGTCATAACAGCCTGGTTTTTACGCAATTCGGGAATTTTAAACTATACAAAACAATCAGTACTCGTTTCGATTGTTCCTGCTTAGTGTTTTAGGTAGCACTATGGTTGACGAATGCTTTTATTAAGGTTAAAGTCTTTAATGTATCATGCTAGTTAAGTTTTCCTTCTTGCTCGTTGATCTCCTTGATGTGGATTGAAGTCCCGTCATGGAGATGATCAGCGTCGATGAAGCAGGAGGCAGGTTGGAGGTAATGAAAACTTGAAGGTATATTACAGCGAAATATTTACAGTCATATGTACATCTTGCCGAAGCACACTCATGATAACACAGACATCAACAGCGTCTTATTTTTCTACTTAACTTTGCTTGAGTTAGAGCCTAGAACACTGTTACTACATACAACGTACTTAGTCTCACTGTTCGACCACCAAGTGGTTACGGCTAAGACAAAAGTTGCATCGTACGGAGTCGTACTGATCTATCAGTTAAGTGATTGCAGCCTCGACTGAAGAGAAACGGATTCCCTCCAGTCTTAAGCATCTTGCGGTAACAAAGAAAAAAGGGGAGGTGGCCACTGCTGGTCCGCCTCAACATTCTCTCATCCAATCTGTTTCCACTCAGATTAAGTCACTCCCTACTGGGCTGACCTTACTTTCGACAGCAGCGCTTCTACAGTTTAAACAGGCGTTTTGGTACTCTTTCCCATCATGTCTCTCTCTCTCTCCACCTCCCACGCGCTCAGGAATTCTCTCGCTCGGGAGATATCGGCATTGTAGACCCGGTACATTCATGCCTTTTCCCACACCCAGCGAGCCGAGACGAACCTCAAAGCCGGAAGTTAAATGATCGCGCGCGAAACGTTATTGCCCCCGCAGGTGGCAATCGGCCTTTGACTTTCTCCGCTTTCCTTGTGTTCGGGTCGTGCATCGCTGCGACTTTGAGCCGATCGCCAGGGCAGAGCGTGTCGCCTACTCCCACTGAGCTCGCGCCCGGCAGCGGAGGCAGGACGGGGTCGCTTAATCCCAGTGTGCGTTTGCCCCCGGCAGCGGCGACTTGTCCCTAAACCACAAACATTCCAAGCCGGTTGGCCTAGCGGGTTCGTTTCACATTGTGTGTTTGTCCCCGGCAGCGGAGAAAACGGACGTAGTTTGCATTCCAGAGGATAAGTGGTGTACAGTTACACGGGCATACCAAGAGAGAGTCGAGAAAGAAGCTTTGTATAACGTAGCTTCCCGCGCTGTCGTCCCATGCTCAAAGGAAGCAATTTGCGACCTTGCCGAGAGAGATCCGAGAAAGAAGCTTTGAATAACGTAGCTTCTGGTGCTGTCCCATCCGCACGATCAACTTATGAGCGGCAAAACACAACACGTCCCCCCTAAAGAGTATACTGGGCTGTCTTACGCTCAGTGATACGATAAAGCACTGCCGCGATTAAGTCACTGGATTTTCTAACCACACAACAGTTGTACACAAGCATCAAACACAATTGCAAGTCAACACTACAGGAGAATACACTAAACGAAAACAAATACATGCTAAACAATCAAGTACAGCATTGCTGCTTCAAGCAGTGAGATCACTAGTGTCTGTTTCTTGAATTGTCAATCACACAGTCCACAATATACAGCAGCACGTGGGCAGGAACAATCACGTCCCCCCCAGTTGGCATGGCACTGTTATTCTGATGGCTTCCATGAACTATTCTGAAGCCTAGATAACGCATCCGCATTACCGTTACATACTCCCTTCCGATGTTGTACCGACACATGATATCGCTGTAAAGCCAGCGCCCATCTTGTTAATTTCGCCCCGTGCGGAGTCGAAGTTGTAAGGTACGACAGCGGATTGTGGTCGGAAACGACGTTTACTATGGCACCGAAAAGCCAGTAGTCAAACTTCTTTAAGGCCCATATTATTGCGAACGCTTCCCTCTCAATTGTCGACCAACGCATCTGGGTCGGTGAGAAGCGGTGGCTTGCAAAGGCAATAGACTTCTCTTCTCCCTCGGCTGACATTTGTGCCAAACATGCTCCCGCCGCCGTAGATGATGCGTCTGTGAAAAGCCAGTAGGGCTGAGATGGCTCAGGGGTGTTTAGCGCCACGGCCTCGCACAAAGATCGTTTGAGAGTCTCAAATGCCGCCCGAGCTTCCTCCGGCCAGGGTATCTTATTAGGTACCGCTTTCTTTGTTAACAGTGTGAGCGGGCGCAGTCGTTGATCTCCTTGATGTGGATTGAAGTCCCGTCAAGGAGATGATCGGCGTCGATGAAGCAGGAGGCAGGTTGAAGGTAATGAAAACTTGAAGGTATATTACAGCGAAATATTTACAGTCATATGTACATCTTGCCGAAGCACACTCATCATAACACAGACATCAACAGCGTCTTATTCTTCTATTTACCTTTGCTTAAGTTAGAGCCCAGAACACTGTTACTACATACAACGTACTTAGTCTCACTGTTCGACCACCAAGTGGTTACGGCCCAGACAAAAGTTGCATCGTACGGAGTCGTACTGATCTATCAGTTAAGTGATTGCAGCCTCGACTGAAGAGAAACAGATTCCCTCCAGTCTTAAGCATCTTTCGGTAACAAAGAAAAAGGGGAGGTGGCCACTGCTGGTCCGCCTCAACATTCTCTCATCCAATCTGTTTCCACTCAGATTAAGTCACTCCCTACTGGGCTGACCTTACTCTCGACAGCAGCGCTTCTACAGTTTAAACAGGCGTTTTGGTACTCTTTCCCATCATGTCTCTCTCTCTCCACGTCCCACGTGCTCAGGAATTCTCTCGCTCAGGAGATATCGGCATTGTAGACCCGGTACATTCATGCCTTTTCCCACACCCAGCGAGCCGAGACGAACCTCAAAGCCGGAAGTTAAATGATCGCGCGCGGAACCTTATTGCCCCCGCAGGTAGCAAGCGGCCTTTGACTTTCTCCGCTTTCCTTGTGTTCGGGTCGTGCATCGCTGCGACTTTGAGCCGATCGCCAGGGCAGAGCGTGTCGCCTACTTCCACTGAGCTCGCGCCCGGCAGCGGAGGCAGGGCGGGGTCGCTTTATCCCATCGTGCGTTTGCCCCCGGCAGCGGCGACTTGTCTCTAAACCACAAACATTCCAAGCCGGTTGGCAGAGCGGGTTTGTTTCACATTGTGTGTTTGTCCCCGGCAGCGGAGGAGACGGACGTAGTTTGCATTCCAGAGGATAAGTGGTGTACAGTTACACGGGCATACCGAGAGAGAGTCGAGAAAGAAGCTTTGTATAACGTAGCTTCCCGCGCTGTCGTCCCATGCTCAAAGGAAGCAATTTGCGACCTTGCCGGGAGAGATCCGAGAAAGAAGCTTTGAATAACGTAGCTTCTGGTGCTGTTCCATCCGCACGATCAACTTATGAGCGGCAAGGCACAACAATGCTCATGTCCATCCGTCCGTCCATTCAACCATGCCCGGGCATGGTGCCAGGTGGCCGCCGGGACGCGCCAACGGACGCCGGTCACGTCGGTATCGCCTCGCGCCGGACTTAAGAGCCCTCGCGCTTTGCTTGCGTAGCGTCGCGCTGTGCTCAGCGTGCCCCCTTTTGCACGAAGGGAGTCACGCGCAGCGTGTTACATTCTGATCGGCCCCATCTCCATGCGCACAGGCTTCGTTCGCCGAGCACGCTTTGACATTTACAAAGTGCCGTTAAATTTTATTTGGGCAGTTGCAGTTGTTTATTTATTTATTTATTGGTACCTCAAGGGTCCTTAGGGACATTACTGGAGGGGTGGGCATCATAAGTAAAGAGAAAACTATAAACAATATAACAATGAACATCAATAAGTCTAAAATACAAAATGTAGATACAAATGGCGGCAATAAAAATAAGACATTCCATTTCACAAAGGCAAATCCAAAGGCATCAATTCATTTATGTTCGATAGTATATCTGAAGCGTGTTGCATCACGGACAAGTGCAACATCTTTTGGAAGGCCATTCCAGTCTCGGGCACTTCTGACGAAGAATTACTGATGGAACGCAGTGGTGCGGGTACGGGGTGGAATTACTGCGTTCAGGTGGCTTGTTCGGGATGTACGATGAGTCAGTCGAATCAACCGACTGTCACGAGGCGTGGTGTGAAAGATTCTGTGTTAGAGGTAAAGGCGTCAGATGCGGCGACGAGAGGCAAGGAACACCAGCTCCAGCTTAGACGTTAGAGACGAAAGGCTTGCGTGATACGAGTACTCAGAAAGGATAAATCTGGTGGAACGGTTCTGGACTGATTGGAGAGCTTTAGTGAGATTAGATTGGTGGGCGTCAAAGATAGCAGAGGCATATTCAAGTTTAGGTCGCACGAGCGTTATGTATGCAAGTAATCTTACATGTGACTGAGCCATGAAAAGGTTTCGGCGAAGGTAACCAAACATTTTGTTCGCTGAATTGATAATGTGGGTTATATGATCCGTCCAAGATAAGTCGTGAGACAGGTAAGCCCTAGGTACTTGAAGGAATGCACATTAGCTATAATTCTGTTATTATTCTTATACACGGAGGGTGCATAGTTGGGTCGACGATGAAATGAAATGTTCACGGTCTTACTGGTGTTCAGTGACATGAGCCACGTGGTACACGAGTCTTGAATACGAAGGAGGTCTTCCTGAAGAGTACAAACGTCGGAAGAGTTATTGATAGGGCGGTACACGACGCAATCATCTGCAAAAAGACGTATTTCAGAGGTTACAGTAGATGGCAGGTCGTTGATGTAGATTAGGAAGAGAAGCGGCCCTATAGAACAGTGCCTTCAGCCACGCCAGACAGAACGGGTGAAGTGGATGATGTGTAGTTAGCGTATACGAACTGTTTCCGGTTGGTTAAGAAACACTCAATCCAATTGCGAACAAGCGGATGAATGTTTAGGCGCGACAATTTCAACAAAAGACGAGAGTGAGAAACCTTATCGAGGGCCTTTTCAAAATCTAAGAATAGAGCATCGGTTGGAATGTTACTGTCTAAGTTTGAATGAATGTCCTGAGGGAACAGAGCAAGTTGAGATTCGCATCAGTGACCCTTCCTGAAACCATGTTGATTTGGATGAAAGAAGTTCACCGAGCTTAGGAAATGAGCAACTTGAGAGTAGATGACGTGTTCCATGATCTTGGAGCATATGCTGATAGTGATTGATAGTGATGATAGTGATTGATAGAGTTGTGATTGATATTCAGAGCAGTCTGCGAATGACAATTGAGAAGCCAAGGTAAAAATGTTTTTTTTGTTTGCTGTGTGCTCGAAGAGTAATCGTCGTGATTCGAGTTGTAGTGTAAGCGCAGCGTCAGGTTATTCCGTATTAACGTGATAGCGTTAGAGACCTTGTTTCGCAAAAATTGTGGCGTCGGCGTTGGTGTCAGCCTCGGCGTCGTTTGTTGAGAGTGAAAAACGATTTGGTGCGTGACTAAACAAATGAGAGAGACACAGATAAAATAAACAATAAAAATTCTGGGTCCAAGTGCACAACGAATGCCGGTGGCTTGCGTGGTAGGCGGGTGTTTTACCACACAGCCACGCGTCTGCTTGTCAATGCAGTGAAAATAACTTACTCTTCTTGGAAATGCAGTGAAATTAACTTTCATGCTTTAGCGAACACACGCGTCCTCTATACATGGTTCACAAGAAAACATGAAATATTGCAGTACTATTGCGGGGTACAAGCGTCAATTACTATCGGGCGTCAGAACATGTGATTCTCATAACGACTTCATGGTTTGAAGCTGGTCACCCACTACAAAAGGCACACACGTTACTGCGCGCCTACCCGTAAGGCCACATAGTGGGTGCTTGGCAAGTTCGAAGAAATTTTATTCCCTAAGTGTTTGATGTACGCACTAGGGACAGGATATCGCTATCGCGTTCAACTCTTAAAGATAAAGCTTAAGGGTCCCCTAATATTTATACAATATTCAATCACTGCACTGGCTGAACATTCCATTTAAGGCGGTTGGGTTAACGAGCTTGTTTCGTAGAAATTCCGGTGTTGGTGTTGTTGTTATTGTGTGAAAAATCAGCATTGTCCGTAGATCACAATTCGAGAAAGAGGCCAATAAATAATTACTAAAGCATGTTAGGCTGTAATCAAAATTTAACTAAGGACGTCTGCGTAGAAAACCGGTGTTCTACCACAGAGCCACACCAATACTTGAAAGTGTTTCGGGGGCAAGCCTTACTAATGTCAGGAAACTCTATGACGCGTGAGGTGATTCGTGGCAGACGCGTAACATGTGAATACCGCAACAAGTTGGTGGTTTTAAAGCCCTATCACTACAAAGTGCTCAGGCATAACTAATCACTATGATCAACAGGAACAGCACCAAGAAAGCGTGCAGGTGCGCTGGTGTACGTGTTGCCTTACGGACGCCTACTTGACCAATTCGGTAATGGTATAGAGAGATGGTGGAGTAGGCACTTTGCCAAGGCACCGTATAGGCGTTCTCAGATTCCTTGAAATGACCAAAGTTGCATGCATGTTGCTTTCTTTAGAAAAACAGAGAGCTGATCGAGCTAGTTCGTGCGTATTTATTATAAAAAGAGAGGGCGTGGAAACACGAACCCAAGAAGGAAATCAAGACGTCACAAACGCCTACTAAGAACTGAAAATGGTCACGATGGCGAAAAAAAAAAGACGCGAACACTTCTCTGCACATGCTCATGATGCGAACGAACTTAACCCGGCACGCGTTTTTTTTTCTTGTGGTGCTGTTGAGATGTCGACCGAGAAGTAAAGTGAGCCTCGCGATTGAGAAGGCAGTGTGAATGAGGCCCGATACACTTTTCTGTTCTGCTTTTAAAGGCAAATCTCAAGAGTCCTCCGAATTTCTAGCACACGGAATGTAAGTTAGTACGTGTTGATCAAGTGCGAAGAGAGAAGCACGTGTGTTCGCCACCCATCCTGCACCGGGTCGGGCCATGTTGTTGCTGGTTGTCTCACCGCACGTGTTTTCAGGACCGAGTGCGCACGTACCCCGCGGCCGCGTCGGGTCATGGAGCCGTCACCGGCCGACAGCGTGGCCGCCATTCTAGCTACAGCCTCTGCGACGAGAATTTCGGGTAGCAGCCCGAGTCTCGAGGAGAGAAAAACCCGTGGCCCGCTGGTGGTGGAGAGAGAGAGCTCCGACGGGCGCACCTAAAAATAGAGTCCGCGTTACGGTGCTTCTAGCCGGGGCAAGCCGCAACCGGCACCCGAGCCGACCATTTCTCCTGGACCCGCGCGAACCTCGTCTGTCGGTCGGCAAGACAGAAGAAAGAAGCTCTCGCGTCCTCCGCTGCGAACGCCTTTGTGCACCCACCACCCGCGGCTGCTGTGGCAGGGAGACGCCCGAAGAAGCCGACCTCCTCGCCACACTCCTGTCCCATCCTCCGTGCTACCTTGATCACATCCCTACACCTCTCTCACACACGACCCACCCTCGCACCCACGCCATCTTTTTCGCAGTTCGGTCAGGGTCTTGGGTGAATCTGAGAAGGTTGCGAACCCGGGGGGGCCAGGACAGCGAGACCCGCTGCTACGCCTCAGCAAGAAAGTGCAGCGGTGGCTTCTCTTCGACAGAAGCTCGGTACAAGAAACGGAACAGCTTCGCCCTTATTCTCCGGGACTCACTGCCGTCCTGTGCGAGTCTCCTGAATCATCGTTATTGCAGCGAGAACTGAAAAACGTGCCTCTACAGATGTTCTCGTCCACCGATTGGCTATCAAGGCATCTCTGAGTCATAACAAGTGGAGCGGCACTTTTTCGGGACGCCACTGTCCGGAGATCTTCGAAAGCAAAGATGTCGTGGTAAGTGATCTGCGTGTGGCGAAACGTACAAACCGCACAATTACTTATTCTTCCTGGGAGGTTCGTACTAATTTTGGCTATACGGTCATAGCTGATGTTTTGATACGTATTAGTTTTGCGATAAGCTAATGCGTATCAACATGCGTCTTAGGTTCCTCAAACTTGAACTAGACAAAAAAAAAAGATATGCCGGGACGTACACATGGCCTACCCTAAATGAGAATCTGAACTTAACTTTTCATCATCTAACTAGAAGTTTCGCAAGTCGATATGTGTTCCTCTCATTCTGAAAGTAGTTTTGAAATGATAGACCGTTTCCCCAAAGTCATCTTTTATCAAACGCTCTGAAAAGTTCTCCTTTGTTGAGCGTTTTTGTTTTATTTCGTGTTTGTATCTGCTAGTCGGCTTGCGCTCATTATTCTTCACATTCAGGATAGGAAAGAAACAAGCGTGGTCAGCTATACTTTTTATAAGGAAGTATATAATAAAGCGAGATGTACAAAACCTTTAAAATGATTGGATAGGTTAAAAATGGTACATGATTAGGAATTCACGGATCACAGTGTCGGTTTCTAGTACACACGCATTTCTTTTCGGGCCACTGCAGTGCATTTTTCGAACGCGAACGTCCGTCAGTTATACTCGCCGATATATTCTTTCTTGGCACTTGTTTGTTCTCGTTGCATTATGATGTCGCCAGGGCAGCGTTAAAAGCAATTAAAGAAGCATAACCAATTTAGGGTCTCCTTTGGTAGTATTACTATAGCTCCTGCCAAAAATAAAGTTAGCACTCCTAACTTTTTTTTAAGCTGAAGCCAAACGGGAAACGCCATCTTCTTTGTCTTACGGTGAAAGATCCATCTTGGAAGCTCTGACGTATGGCAAAGAGCCAGGAGAAATCAGGGGCAGAAAAGTGTCTATCTGCGTTGCTGTCACAAGTGTGAGCAAGAGTAGTGGCGAATGATGAAATATGAACAGCTAATTGATCACCCGCGAAAATAAAAGAAAAAAAACAAGAAAAACAGGCAAGACTATAATAAGACGAGCTGAATTTTGACAAAAGTTTATCTCTGATATCTTAAACACTGGATGACGCTCCAAGTGATGCCAGGCTGACTGTAATCCAACCATTCCACCGGTGACACCCCTAACACTAGCCCGAAAACAAAACCCACTTCAATGTGACATGCAGAGCCGCATCACCCGAGTGCCGCAGTCTACGTCAGCGTTTTCCGCCGGCACACAAAGTTTCGAGCGTCCATAGAAAAGTGGCTTACCATGCTCTTACGAAACTTAACTCTGAACACTAAACATGATTTCGTAAACCAGAGTCGAAAACACAAAGGACCAAGAAGCGCCACGTGTGAACAAAGTTGTGGCAAAAATCTAATATATACGTGCACGTGCCTCCCAAGTTCTCCACTACTATAGAGCCCTGCGTGGGTGCTCCTGTCAAACGTCAACATTTCTACGCGTTTGGGAAGCTACCTTGTTTAATAAAAATGACCGGATGTTTCAAAAGCGGTCTTCAATACCAGTTTGATTACTTCAATATCATGTGTGAAAAATTTAACATAGACATTTGCTGATATTATTATTACGGGAAGAGATTTCTGCGGCACCGTGCTGCTGATTTTCATGATCATTACACGTGTGACGGGGCGCTTAAATTGGGGAAAAAAATTTGGCCATTGTCTGCGGAATGCCGACTCCATTCGTGTCTAAAAAGCGCAGGTGAAGACTGCAAAAAAAAAAAATAGAACTCGCATATATTTTTTCCACCGTATACGGACAACTATACTCCATAAAAAATCGGAAAATCAAATTCACGTTGCGGTGGCCGCATTTCGACCGGGATCAAGATGCTATAGGCCCGTGTGGTTTCATTTAGGGGCATGCTACAAAACTCTAGGTAATCAAAAATTTCGGAACCCTTCACTACGGTTCGAAAAAAAGACCAAAGAAGAAAGAAATAATATCACAATAGCAATCACAACTTCAGTTGCCTTGGCCCACTGGTATGCTCCAATCATTTGCATTGAAAGTGATGAGGAAGCCTTTTAGAAACACACTGTGATTATCCTTGGCCGTCTTTTGGAGCATATTTGATGATCGCTTTTAAGTGCGGAACACTTTAAGGGGCCGAGCTGTTGCATGCGGTCGTCGCCGCTTAGTGTAACGCGGGCAAAACTTCAACATCGGCAGCTGTGGCATATGGAGCGTGCTCGTGCCAACGAGGAATCTTCTTCCTCATGTTATTACAGCGCTTTGATCAAGATTTTAACGCGTCTTCTTTCTGTTGTTTTTTGAACGCCTTGATTATGATATAAGGTGCGGATATTACTTCTAAGGCTAAAGAAACACGACAACACAAGTCGCTTATAAAAGTAGAATGACAAAGCAATCGAGAAATAAAAAGAGAGTGAAAAAATATAAATTAAAATCGAAGTAACGAGAAACAACACAGAAAAAAAAATTAGCAGATCTCACGTACAGTGGGAATCGATGATATGCAAAGAACGAAGGAGGAAGGTATATATGTCAATGTAAAATTAGCCCAACGTTACGAAGCCGGTGGACGTAGTACACAGTAACCACAATTAGAAATGTTATTAGCAGTGACGAATCTAGTTAAAATGCAAGCATGTTGTTTAAGGTCACGTAGCGATGGCACCACTAGTGCTTGCAATACCAGGACTAGCAGAGGTAGGCATGTAAATTATGCCTTACATGACATCTGTGGCGCCCTATGAGTATAGCATGTAGTCATGCTTTACATCACCCGCATGTCATGAATATCATGTTTGGACGAGTCATTTACCTTCATCGTCTATTCACGTGACGTAATACCAAGTTTGGTATTTGTGAAGATAGCGAAACGGTCATGAGCGCGTCATGAGCGTTCATGTAGTCATGTTTGACATGACAGGCATGTCACGATTATCATGTTTGGACGTGTCATTTATCTTCGTCATCTATGCACATATTGTAATACCGAATTTGGTATATGTGAAGCTAGCAAAACGACCTCGAGCGCACCATGAGTGTGGCGTGTAGTCATGGCTCATGACTAACATGACATGCATGTAATGATTTCCACGACAAGGCCTGTCGCGTACGTTCGTCAATACCATATCAGTTTTGCAGCATGTCATGTGGACAAAACCACTGCAAGAGCAGCAAGACCTTAACACATAAATCATTACATTCATGACTTCTTGACATGTCATGATTTTCTTGTTATGACTAATGATTTACGCTCGTCATACGGTGATGTTATGCCATACTAATTTTGACATAGATGCCATTATCAAAACGGACAGGACCACTAAATGTCGTAGGTGCATAGATAGATAGATAGATAGATAGATAGATAGATAGATAGATAGATAGATAGATAGATAGATAGATAGATAGATAAATAGATAGATAGATAGATAGATAGATGCTCCGCATTTAAAAAAATTGGAAAAGAGAACAGAAAAGAAAGAGAGCAGTAAACAAAGCGAAAAGCAAAGTTCTGCCCTTGCATCAGTTTTGGCACCACTTGGGCTAAGCTGCCTCTTTATTTCGCATATGACATACAAACAATGAACTTTCCTTTCTGGAAATATTTTGCACTGTGAGCGCTGTGCCAGTAGCCTCTCACATGCATTAGATTTCATTTCATGCATTTCACATGACAATGCCTTCTTATCTTACTCTATTTTTAGACAGTGCTCCCACGCTTTCAGTCGCACAAACAATATGCGACGCGCGTGGCGGTTTTATTAATTTGGACTTCATTCAGAACGTAACGGCGATGCTAACGGGGAAATATACCCGGGGTACCCTTCTTTATATACCGTTGCAATAAAGCTAAGTAAAGAATATATTTTATCTTATATTATTTCGCGAAGATGACCACTCAGTGACTTCCTGATCGTGACAAAAAGGACATGCTTGTTTCCGAAATGCTAACGATTCTCCGGTTGCTTATTTGCAATACCTTTACAACATGAACAGGGGATGTTAATTTTTGTGTAACATCTTGGCTTTGATAACACTTGTACAATTCTGAGAGCTCATTGCTTACTTGTAACAAGATAAGTAAAGGTAGCGAGGCGGGACCATGAGGGTTTTCTGATCAAATGCTTTCATGGCCATAAGCTTTCTCATTATTTGTGAAGTAACGACATATTTTTCTGCTTGCTTACTTCCTGGGATAGACTGCGAAATGTTTTTCAATTCAATTGATCTTTATTGAACATGCATATCTAATATGTTTCATGAATGGACATAAAGCCTCAAAGTGGAATGAGCCACATGTGCTGCTAAGGTGCACTGAACCAATCCGTATACCGGAACATGAAATAAAGTGGTATGAATTGTGTATCTGTATATACACGAGAAAAAAATCGGTATACATAGAAATTTCAAAACTGCACATGGCTGCGAAAGAGTGCAAAACGAGAAAGAAATATGTTCATAATGAAGATCCATAAATATACTATGATACCTTCACTACATCACACATGAAAGAAATAAAAAGAATTAATCTATTGAACTAAAAGATGACACGTTGTATGCTTATTCGTATATGCTTCCTAGCACATTCGGAAACGTCAAACCTGCGTTCGCACCGCTGGTTCGTACCAATGTTTGGATGCTCTTTTAGCAATCCTAGTAATCTGTACATTTGTGCTTGACTTGCAAAGGTCAGGTGACATTTGTCAATTTTTTCTACCTCGGGATGGCGCGTGTTGTACGTAGGGGAATCTTTTGTCGACCTTCATTTCAGAAGAAAATTTTTTTATTGTTTTGAACTTATCTGGCTGAAGTAGTCTGAAGCTGCATGCCACTTTATAGCCACGGCAACAAAGTAACATCTTAATTGTCAGGAGGCGTTTATTTTACATTCTGTTGGCAAACTCAAGAAAATTGTAAAATCTATAGCCGAATTACGAAGGCTTTTTGTATATACCGTACTATCTTGGATTCACACACCCTGCGGGCATGTGGCGATGGCACGTCAGAGAGAAGTGGGGTCATCTACGAGTCACAATGAGATAATGTGGGGACAAAATGCTAGTCTTGTGCAATATGGGATCATTGAAGTGTTGCTGGTATAGTTCAAGAATTGGGAACCACAAGAAACTGGGTATTTAAGCTGCGTTGGGTAGGCTGCTCTTCAGTTTAGAGAAGCAGCAGTGTATGAGAGGTGAGTCAAACGCAGGCGGCGTTGTGTGAAAACACGGGACACCAAACGTGGGGAAACTAAAATTATGCGAGAACCGGGCCACGCCGCGTCATGGGCCCCTGTACGTCCGCATCACCTCGTTATGTTCGCATCGCCTCGTTGGCGACGCAGAACACATTTGAGAGAAATGTTAGTTTTAAAATTTTGAATATTAGGTCAAAGCGAATATAAGAACCAATTGCCGACTTAGGTTCTATTCATGTGGACTGCCAGCTTGCAAGTTTCCTGGGTCTCCAGGCCTTCGGTGTCCACTATTCATCCAAAAACGCAATTATATTAACGTCACTTCTTCAGGTACGTGTAATAGGTGCTTTTCCTAAAACTACTGTCACAATGCCAAGAAAAATTACTCCTTCAGAGCTCTTCAGACATGGAATAAAATTTTGTGAAGTGGAATTTCCCCCCTTTTTTGATGCATATTTCACACATGGTGCAGATGGTGCAGCTTCCAACAAAGTGGCTTAAGGGTTATGAAAGGAAAAGTTGGCATCCATCTCGTTTCTCGAAGATAGTTACCAGAAAATTCTTGCTTATTTCCACAAAAAAAATTTCGCTAGTTTGCGAAAAAAAGTTTGTCTTAACAATTTGTAGGGATTTCCATGCAAAATACGTGCGTATTTTTTGTAGCTTGCCTCTACGAACAGATACCAATTTTCTCTTTTAGTTCATGTGTTCTGACAAATTCACTTGTATACGTACGAGGTCAGACAGGGAGCTGCCCAAAAGTGGCCATATTCGAAGAAAAAAAGTGTCTTTTGCATTTCGAAAACTATCACGCTCAGCGCATAGACACTAAGCTGCTCCCGCTGTGTGTCCTCTCAAATGAGCTTTCGTCCATTGCAAAACTGGGCCCGTGTTCGAAAACCCTTACGCTACAACGCTTGCAGCGAAAAAGTCGCGATTCAGCGTTGAACTGGCACGTGAATGCAACCGGAAGACGCCCACGCTTCTGTCGCAAGTGTTGCGTCTCTCCGCGTAACTACCCGGCGCGATCGAGAAGACACAGCACGCGCTATTTTGCGAGGTCTACGCTTACTTGCATTGGCAACGGCCCAAATATGCAGGCTCTGCGAGCTCCCGCAGTTCGCGACACCGCCGGAGGAAGAAGCCGATATATCGGCTGCGGCGTCGGACTGGGTCGTCGGGTAACTCGTCACTTTTCACTCAAGATGACAGCCGTCGATGAAGTGCCGCGCAACAAGGAGCGCGTGCGTGAAAAGAAGCAGCCGCACAGGAGTGACTCGTTGAATAGCGGTTCTTTGTTGTTTCTTCACCGTTTTTGTGGCTGTTTTCCATCCACTGCACTTAGACGTGCTGGCGCCAACTCCAGTTATTAAGCAGCGGATCACGCCGTGACACTTCGCAGCTGCACTCGAGTTTTGTTGTCCTACGTTCCTGCTCAGGGGAGAAGAAACTTCGAATATTGAAGCATCACAACTTGATATACGGGGAATTCCACGTTAAAGCCACTTTCCTTCTTCGCCTAATCATGCAACTCAAGATAGTTGAGTAGGCTTCCAAACCTGATATTTATGTCGCGTTGGTACATCTTATTTGAATAATAATTTCTTAGAGATTTCACGAGCGAGAGGGAGAGAGAAAGATTTTAATGAAGAGCTGGAGGTGTTTGCCTACCTATTCGGCTGCCATCACGCTACTCCAAGGGGTGGGTGATGATGATAATATATATATATATATATATATATATATATATATATATATATATATATATATATATATATATATATATATATATATATATATTTATTTATTTATATAATAGTGAACACATTACACATGCAGCCATAAAGGGCGTAAACTACACAATTTACAAAGCTTTGTTTAGGCTCGTGGCCTGCAAGAAAGTAAGCAGCGCTCTCGATATGCGTAATGCACAGTTGCTGCTTTGCAATGGGTCCTGAACATGCCGCAACTCCAGGTTACAGCCACATTGGAGATGTAAAGCCACCTTCAGAGATGGTCTCTCTTACGCGTATAGCCTACATTTTCAGAGAGCATGATTCAGATCTGTTGGCATGGTTTTACGAGCCGAAACCATGCCATAGTTGCAAGGAACGCCGTTGGAGAGGCCTCCGAAAATTTAGACCATTGGGGGATCATTAATGTGCACCTAACATCACTTACATAGGTCTCTAGTATTTTCGCTTACATAGAAATGCGACCGTCGCTGCAGGAGATTAAACCCGCGACCTTCAGCAGCCGAGCATCATAACCGCTGTTCCACCGCGGCAGCTGAAGGGGAAAGGGGCATTGAGACGGAGAAGTTAGGTGAACATGACACATGCCTGGGCATGCTCAGTGATGATACATTGCACCGCCTATGAGTTAGGTGGTATTATTTATTACGTGCCGGTCTGCACTATAGAGTTGGCTGTTTAGGAATTTAATTTCTTCATGCAAGTTAGTTGAGGGCCCTGTCAGGATTGGCTTCCTTTATACCATTGGCATACGTAGCCTTAACAACCAGATACCATCACATGTGTTTCTTCGTCCTTATGCCTGCTAGAAAATGCGTACTTCCAATTTAATGCGAAGCATTTCTTAGCGAACTTCGGCGACCTTGCCCAAATCTATTTATCTATTTAGCCGCCTACAACTTATAGCTCTCCTGGCTGTTTCGATAATGGGATCTGTACTAAAATTGATACGGCATAGCATGACTGTATGATGAGCATAAGTGACCAGTCATAACATGAAAATCAAGACACGTGTGTCATGAATGTCATGATTTACATATCATGACGTTGTTGCTCTTGCGATGGTTTGTTCACATCACATTTGGCAAAACTGGTAACGTATGACATGACTTCATAGCAAACATAAGTGACAGGCCCTAACATGGAAAGCATTACGACTGAAATCATGACATGCATGTCATGTAAGTAATGACTACACACCACGCTCATGGTGCGCTCACGGTCGTTTCCCTTGCTTCACATTACCAAATTTGGTAACACGTGACGTGAATGGATCACGAAGGTATATGACTGGTGCAAACATGATAATCATGAGATGCACGTCATGTAAGAACATGACCAGAAGCACGCTCATGATGCGCTCACGGCCATTTAGCTAGCTTCACTTCCCATGTACCAAATTTAGAATTACGTCGCGCGAACGGACGATAAATGTAAATGCCACGTCCAAACATGATTATCATAATATGCGTGTCATGTAAAACTTGACTACGTGCTACGTTCATAGTGCGCCCGCGGCCGTATCGCTAGCTTCACATATACGAAATTCGCTATTATGGTACGTGAAGGGAAGGCGAAGGTATAAGACTAGTGCAAGCACGATAATCATGACATGCGGGTCATGTAAAACATGACTACATGCTACGCTCATAGCGTGCTCGCGGCCGTTTCGCTAGCTTCACATATAATGAATTTGCTATTTCGGGACGTGAATAGACGATGAATACAGATGCCAGTCTAAAGCATGATAATCATGGCATGGAAGTCATGTATGGCATAATTTATATGCCTACCACTGCTAGAGCTGGTATTTCAAACGATAGAGGAGCCGTCGTTACGTGACTTCAAACAACATACTTGCATCTTATCTAGATACCTGAGTGCACATCCCATTTTTACATGTGTTTTCTGTGTACTACATCCGTGTACCTCGTAACGCTGTGCTGATTTTAAAGTGACATATCAACCTTCTTCATTCGTGCTGCGCATATGATCGATTACCACTGTACGTGAGATCTGCCTTTTTTTTACATGAATTTACGATGTCGGTGATGCAGTGAGATGTTGGATGGTGATAAGCCCGGTCAAATAAAACACTGACGCACGCTGAGTGCCTATTGCTCACGAATGAACAAAAGTAACGTTCCCATTTTAAGTAAACGTCAAATCCTTTCACGATACGACGCATGTATCGCGGCGCCAGTTCGCCCAGCGTCAGTTCGCCATGTTAAGAACGTTAGAATCAGTAGGGAGCGGGGAGGCAGAATGCTCAGAAATCTTTCAAAGCACACATTCCAGCCACGTCAGTTGCCAGTAACGACGGCGTAGGTGTTTACGCAACAATACCATTGCTGTTACGGATTGCGGACTTCCAAGTCCCATTAAACATGTTCTACCATTTCTCCGACGCATGCTCGCCACTAGTTCGAACGTGTAAGTCTCATTGCCTTTGCGGGCGTTTTAGCGATTGCGTGCTGTCACTGCTGCGGTAGCTTCCGATAAAATGGCTTGACAGTAATGCTCACCTATAATAGGAACCGAAAAAAAAGGCGTCACCGCTACCACGTTATTTGATTTTATTTCATTTTAATGTTTTCCTTGGTAAAATGGGTGTGAGTGGGTTGGTGGGTAACTCAAAAATAAACACATCAGCTCTTCGAAACTGTAGTGCGAGTGTGCATATTTTAACTTCTTTCTGTAACGTGAGGGGTCACATCAGTGGTTACCTTCAATCTAAATGACCTGGCCCACCACGGTGGTCCAGCGGGTAAGGTACTCGGCTTCTCAGCCGCAGGTCGCGGGATCTAACCCCAGCTACGGCTGCTGTATGTTCGATGGAGGTGAAAAGGCTGTCGGCCCATGGGCTCAGTTCTGGGTGCACGGTAAAGAACCCCAGGTGGTCGAAATTTCCGGAGCCCTCCACAACGGCGTCTCTCATAATCATATGGTGTTTCGGGACGTTAAACACCACATACCAATCATTATTTGAAATGAGCTCCTGAGTTCATTCAACTCATTTGCCATCTCTCACTGAAGGTAAATGCAGAAGTGCCATCCAGTGCACCCCTCGAGTTGCTATTGACCATAGCTATATTCGAACATATTTTCTAAGACGTGGGGCAGGCTCTCTGTTGGCAGCTTTGAAACACAGCTGTTGTTTCGATTGGGCAGTAAGTTTAGTTATTAGAAAGTAGGCCGTATGATACTCTATCACCGTTAACAAACTGTTTTCAACATAAAATTAGCTACACTCACTGAAAACACCAGCCCAGGGAAGGATCGCATTATGAACAAGCATCTCCACAACCTTCCGCAGCAGGCCACCGATGCCCTACTCCAGTATCTGAATGCTTGCTGGGAGAGTGGTGAGATACCTACCACCTGGAAACGTTCAGAGATTACTATGATCCCGAAACCCAACAAGCCCCTCAGCATCGAGAACCAGCGCCCCATTTCCCTTACCTCGTGTGTAGAGAAACTATTGGAGAACATGGTACACAACAGGCTAACCCCATACCTCGAAGACAAAGGATATTTTCCGAACACAATATTTGGATTCAGGCAACACCTATCAACGCAAGACATCTTCTTTTTGCTCAAGGAAGACATCATCGATCATTTGAGCACCAGAAGCAAATCTTCAATTGTAGCCATTGATATAAAGGGAGCTTTCGAGCACGTCAGCCACGACGCAGTCCTCTGCAATCTTGAACATCTTTACTGTGGGCCTCGGTTATACAACTACGATAGAAATTTCCTCAAGCATCGCACTGCCACAGTGGGAATTTACAACCTTCACAGTGAGACTTTCCGACCACCGAACAGAGGTACTCCACAGGGTTCGGTCATTTCACCGTTGCTTTTCAACTTTGCATTGATCAGGTTGCCCAGCCTCCTCGATGGTATACGAGACCTGCGACATGTCTTATGACATTACGCTATGGACAAGGGCCTCAAATACCGGAATTCGAGAAATGCGCTTACAAGAAGCAGTAAATATCATCGAGAGGTGCTTGAAAAAATGTGGTCTCGAATGTGTTCCCGAAAATTCGAAACACCTCATCCTGAAGTGTAGGACAAGAGGGCGGCCTGCCACCTACATTGAACCTGATCCCAGCGTCACCCTCAACGGAAAGCCCATCAACAAAGTGGAAACATTAGGAGTACTGAGGCTCCACATCCACAAAGATAGGTCAGGTGTGGCCACACTCCCTCGACTACCGCGCACGCTATCCCAACTAATGCATCTTGTCAGGCGAATCACGAACCGCAGAAGTGGCCTTAAAGAGTAAGACACACCGCGCGTTGTGCAAGGTCTCCTCAGCAGTCGAATAACCTATGGCACTTCCTACCTCGCCTTGAAGAACACAGAGGTAGAGAAGCTGAACACCATAATTCGTAAGGCCACCAAAATCGCTTTAGGCCTCCCATTCACGGCTTCCACTGTGAAACTACTGAAAATTGGCGTGCACAATACCTGACAGGAACAAGCCGAAGCCCACAGCGCTAGCCAGCTAGAACGACTAAAGCTCTCGCCCACTGGAAGCTCAGTGCTAAAACAGCTGAACTATAGCGAAACCTTTAGAGGCGACACAGACGAGGACCGAAAAGAACGAATTCCACCAAACATCCGCGAATCTTTCTGTATTGCACGAATCCCCCGCAATATGCACCCCGCACATCACAAGCAAAGAAGGCAGGAACGAGTGAATGCTCTACGACGAAATCACAGCCAAGATCCGGACGCCAGATATACAGACGCAGCCAAGTATCCTGGTAGAGACGCCTACGCTTTGAGTGTCGTCGATACTCGGGGCGTAAAGCTCGCATCTGCCACAGTATGCACCCGAAGCCCAGAAACTGCAGTGGAAGCGGCAATTGCCCTAGCTACTAGAACGTGCTTAGATGCAGTTGCTGTATTCACAGACTCTCAAGCAGCCATGCGAAACTACAGCAAAGTCGTGTGTTGGCACGAGCAATTCAGATATTGAAGCGCCCAAGCACTTCGATGCCGTTCACCTGTGTGGCTAGGGTTCCTGGGCACGAAGGGCTGGAGGGAAACGAGGCGGCTGATGCCGCAGCCCGCGATCACGCCTACTAGGCTACCCCTTCCCACTTTCTAAACGCCAGGACTGTGTCCGCGGAAGCTGAGTCTGTACCTAAGACTTACACTGAAATACTGCAACACCTTAGGGTGGCGTGCAGAGAGTATCCACCACCACACTCGAAGCTAAACAAAGAGGACAGCACCATGCTGAGAAGACTGCAGAGCAACACATACACACACGGCATACTAATACACCGATTGTACCCAACATTATTTTTATTTATTTATTTATTTACAGTACCTTACAGATCCCTCGAGGGGCATTGTGTAAGGGGGGCGGTACAGGTAATATGTTAGAAAAATATATATACATAATATCTACACATACATAGGCAAATAATGAATATAATAGAAAATGCAGTTCAACTTATGAACATGTAAGCAAAATACATACTAGAAAAGTGAGTTACAGTATGTGAAGATGAAATACAAAAAAACTATTATGCCAGTAACTACAACCTAGCAATAGTGCAAAAACATCGGCAACAGTTCTATAAACACTGATGATTACGAAGATGCGATTACAGGAATATGTATGCCCGATTCGCTCTGTACTTAACACGTTCGCCCACCTCATCCTGGAGTGTCCATGCAATTCAAATACAGACCTATCGCCTCTGCCGAACACCTGCGACGCTGGTAAAGAAAGCGAGCACCTTCTCGAAACATGGGAGGCCAAGCTCGCCTTGGAGGATCTGGACCAACAACGACGTCTCGTCGCCAGGGCCTAGGAGGCAGCGAAGGCCAGAGGGTTCCTGGAATGAGGAGATTTCATTTCCCACCTGAGGTGAACGTGGAGCCTACACCGCTACACCGTTTCAAAAATAAACGTTTATTCCTCCTCCTCCTTTTAACTGCAACATCTGGTGCCTCTCTGTTCGTTTGATTCCCGAGTGAGGGAGGCCGACTACGAACCCCGTCAGGGTCAATGTCTCAGGTTTCCCCACTTGTAGTTTTTTGGTAGGAGAAGAAAACAAAAAAAAACGAACTCGTGCCTTTCGGCGTGCATTTGTTTTTAACTTTTAGTAACTCCTTACTGGTACAATATTTGACTTCTTTATTGCTTTTGTTTGTAAAGGCCTGTCAAAGATTTCGGAACCTCGTATTTCTCTTTGATGATTCAGTGTGGATTTGCGTGGAGTACGATGAAGTATTTTTCTTGAGGAAAAAGTCTTGTTATGTGCGCAATTCATCATTGACAGATTGCTTCACCTTGTTCCACCCGTGGTTTCAAAGATCAAAAGTCTCCGTCAAAAGTTCAGGAACTGTAGGACACAAGAAAATGCTGACTACTTCCGCTACTTTGGCAGGCCGTCTTGAATTTAGATTTCCGGCTTGTTCTAAAGGTCTTTAAATGTACGGTGTAGTTACATAATATACCGTCACAAATTCTGTTTTCTTCTGTTCATTATTAACTGGCTTGCTCTGGAGGCTGAGGTTTGAATCGCCATAACTACCTCTTTTCTATAAGTTCTTCAGCGAAAAAACAAAGGAGAAAAAAGTACTTACACAAAATAAAAAAATTAGCACGTAATAAAAAAAAGCTTAAACAAACTGAAACAACTTAAAAAATAACACGATGTAGAGTTCGCCTTCAAAAGTTTACGTTGCAGTAGAAATCATTTCGCCCATCATTTCGCACATAGCCACACATAGCTGTTTGTCACAAACGCTTGTGAATCCAGTCTCCACTAATGAGTCTCTTAGGAAGGTGCTATTCAGGACATGGTACAATGAATAGTGTAAAGTAAGAGGGTGTCTATTCAAACATGCTAGCTTCTTCTCTAAGATCTTTATTTTATTTGCCTACTTTACACATTTTGAAAGAATGTGTCCAATATTCTCATCTTTATGAGCACGATAGGATTACCGCAAGGTTTATCTTAGACAGAAAACTATTTGTGTACACTACTTTCACTCGAAGTCTGGGAAGTAATGTCTCTATGTGTCATGGGGGACCTGATGCTATTGATAACTTCCTTTGTTGATCACGTTCACAAAGTAATGAATGTCTCAATTTATTTCTATTGGATTACCTCTTCATAAAACATTGGTTAGATGCTTGCATTACAATATTTAGGATATCCGCCTTAGATTCGGAGATCGCACAATTCAGTCCTTCATTCGATACTTTTTTGGCTAGTTTGTCGACCTCTTCGTTGCCTTTTATTCAAACTTGTTTGGGTATCCATTTAAATACGATGCTTTGATGCGGCACTGAGGCATATTGCAGAGTTTCCGTCATACATGTGGTTATTTTACTATTTCTAGAGGGTCACTGGTTAGCTAAAAAGCTGGTTTTCTATCCGTACCTGCTATCGAGTGCGGCATTTTAGAATAGTCACAGATAAACTCAACAGCTTCAAAAGTAGCGTCTACTTTTGATACTATTGAGGAAGAAGTTACTGATATATTAGATGTTGACTCCTACTTAGTGGCCTCTAAATTTTGATGCCGGCTGCACAAGCAATCTGACGTAACTCTACAGACAGTGACATTAAACCACTATTACTACTGATGTCCTACACCTCTACGTGGACTGTTCCATTAGTGTTTCGGGAGAGATGCGTTTGTTTGGGCTAAAATATATACGCGGAGTCTTAATTTCATGAAATTGTTATTTTGAGTTTCTGCAAAACTAAGTCATGCTGTGAAAAATTTACACCCTGAAGCAACGACGACGTAACATTCTTGTGTTCGTGCCCTATCAACTGGTATGAGCAACCAATTTATTTTAGTTGCTCACGCTGGTTGTCATACGTTTATGTATGAGATTGTTACTTGTGTGATGCCACGCGTGGGTAAATATTTGTTTTGCGCATGTCAATAAAATATAAGTTTAATTAGAGCTGGCGCTTGTGTTTTGTGTACCTTTCTCAGGATTTCGTCTCACCTTGTGGTGCCGTTCAAGCAGTATGAATTCACACACGCTTGCCGAGTTGTCAGTCCTTCAAAGCGTTTTCACTACGCTGATGAAGTGTCCTCGGGTTGCCGTCATGCTATTAACGCCGGCAATAGTAACTGCAGCAAAAGGAATTTTCTACTGCATTTCTTCAGTAGCATGTCCCATCCGCCTAGTTCACAGTAGAGTTGTTTACGATGCACCAAAAGCCTGTTTCAGATACGACTAACCTATAGACGTAATTTGGATAAGAAATGACAGTGTGCAAAGCAACATTAAGTGTGGATCGTAAATCGATGTCCCGGACGGAGAATATGCGGCGTTATTTGAAAGCAGATGTATCCTATCAACGAATATTTAGGGAGAAGATTAGGCTAAATATAGAGTATTCACGCTTGTGCTCGGTTTCACGTGTGCTGTGGCGTTTTCTATTCATTTGAAGCAGGCTGCTGAATTAAGCTAAGTCTTATTGAGTCGTTATTGTACCTTGGACATTCAAATAGACTGGACAACAGCAGCGAAAATGGCGGTTAATTCTATACAATATCCTGTAAAACACAGCTTCAAATGTTCAAACATGTGGAACAACTGCGTTACAGCTTTCTTTCGCGTAGTCTGCTCGCTGGAACTGTTGACCAAGTCCCCATTTTTGCTGCTTTATTTCTTTTTAAGCACGCCACTCATACGTAAGAGGGGCCCTGCAACACTTCTGCAGCATGGTCTGAAAGGGCTGCTGATCAGTAGTCGACATTCTTGAGTACACATGAACTAGACATTGTATCGCAGCACGCAGCTTGGAATTCACAAATAATTTTTAAACTCAGCTAGAAATCTCTTCCCGTTTCTTCTCTCGACAAATCATACCATAAACCCAAATGCTCCAACCATTAACCCTAGGTTCACGACAATTTGCCTATTTGACCTAATGGTTGTAGAGTTTGGTAACGCGTCCACCACGCGGTACCATCATGTGCCTGAACGATCACTCGCAATTTTCAAGAAGAAGAAGAAGAGAAAGAACTGTTCAAGGTTATAACGCCTGACTTCAAACGAAGTCGGTGCAATCATCATTACAGATTATCTTTCGGTGTGTACAGCTCTCATAGCTTCGGAAGAATGAAGAGCCTTATTGACGTTACTTCCGACTCAACTGAAACGCCTCAAGTTAGTATGGGTCCCAGGCCAGTATGGCATATAGTTAAATGCAATGGCTGATTCATTAGCCGGAGCTTTGCCTCATGGTCCTGTGAATTCGCTACTTTCAAAAACAGAATATATAGTATCGATCAGATGTAGAAATTTGCTATTTGGACAGATTTGATGGAGAGTATTACTAAATGAATACACTATCAGCACCTCCGATATCACTAGAAAACTTACTGGAGTCAATCTAGAAAGTTAGCAGTTATATTGACCAAATTTTCATGCCGTGTCCCCCAATTAAAGCTGGTCTGGCAATATCTCCCCTATGCCCATTGTGCTAATAAAAAAATTAGCATTATTTTATATCGAGTTGAAACTATTCATTAATTAGGAACATACTTCTAGCTATACCGTTTTCCACATTAGGTTTAAATTTAACTGCATATAATGTTCTCAGTTTGGGCGCTTCTCCAGCTTGGGACATTGCCACGGGAACGTATGTGATGCAGTATTTAATTTTATTCAAGAATATAAACGCATGCAAATATAACGTGTGTTTTATTATGTTATTGACGAATACTTGTGATGCAGCCCCGCCGCTGTGGTCTGGTGGCTAAGATACTCGGTCGCTGACTCGCAGGTTGCGGGATGGAAACCCGGCTGAGGCGGCTGCATTTCCGATGGAGGCGTTAATGCTGTAGGCCCGTATGCTCAAATTTAGGTGCACGTCAAAGAACCCGAGGCGGTCGAAATTTCTGGAGCTCTCCACTACGGCGTCTCTCATAATCATATGGTGCTCTTGGGACGTTAAACCCCACATATCAATCATCATAAATCAATACTTGTGATACAATTGGTAATCTGAACGAATGAGGGACATACGATCAATTTTAGTAGGGTGAGGTAAGCTAAACTGTCTGGTGTACTAAAATTTCAGTCTTCTGCTATAGATTTAGCTCAGTTTTGCTTTTATTGATCCATTTTTTACTATTACTTTATTTTCGATATAAAACTTGCTAATTTTTTCCCTCTTTGTTCGTCTTAGTAATAGGCGGGCAACCATTGTATAGTTATCACATATAGCCTACTACAAGCTTTTTTCGCCAATCCTCCAGAGTAGGTATGTGCCATTGCTCACAGGCAACAAAGAAACAAACAAACGAACAAATAACGCGCCAGCGTATAGTGCATTTTCTTGCCCCTCTGTCACATCACCCTTACCTGCGTAGCTTTCAGCTCACTGTCAAGTACGAAAGGAGAAAAAAGCGCTTGAAGTGGGTGACGAATTCTCGGAAATCCGTCCGTAGTTAATGGTTTCTAATTTTGTTGTGGCTATCTATTCGCGAAGCAGAGAAGCTATTGCAAGCCCCTTTAAGTGGCGACGTATTGAGATTTTTTGTAGTTTTTTCGCCGTGTATGTTTTTCTATTTTGTAGCTTTCTGTATAGTAGCTTTCGTTTTTTGTCAGATCCTTAAGCTTTCCGAGCTCTTCATTATTTTTTCAGGGTTTTCATACTAGCGTTTAACGACCTCGTGTTCGCACACTCTGCTAGTACGAAAATTGAAATAGCTGCAGAATGATTTGAAAGGTAGGTTCCTGTTACTTCTTGAATCAACAAATCCTTCTGTGAAGCGGTGAAGAAATGGCTAGAGCTATAGGCTTTAAAGCAGTGAGCCATACTGTAAAAAAAAATCTACCATGTCATTTATTCTGTCGTTTCACTTAAAAGAAGCAAACAAAAGGACACGCTTCAAGTATTTTTAACTGATGATTTCCCCAGTATATCAAGTTCTTTCTATAACTTACGTATGAGTATGTGGGGCCTTCACTCACAATGCACACTACAGCATCCAAGGAAAAACTCTTCACGAACCACCAAGTATTTGAAGATTTGATGCGTTCAATGCGCTCAGAGAGTGCCTCTGAAGGCGGCGTAGGTCAGTGGCGAGCCAGTCATAACAGGACCGCATTTGTGCATATTTCAGTCAGTCAAGTCTATTAACAATACCAACTTTACAAAACAGTACACATGCACGACGTTGTTTAAACACAGGCAGTCCCACAGCTAGAAACTCTCAGGGGCATTTTTTTATGTAAACTATCATAAAGCAGGAAACAGGTCAAATACTGGTCGGTTATCCAATGATTTGGAAACTGAGTGTCAAGACCAGTGTACAAAATAAGAAATATAAAGTGGCTATGGAAGAGAAAACAAGGAAAAAGCACGTGTATTAAACAAGCAACACTAGTTCTGTAAGAAAAGTAGAAAATAATGAGTAGCATTATTCCGGTAACTGGAATCCGTCAAACAACTCCATCCTCTCAGATTATACACACACATCTAGTGTATCATCCACGAAAAGAGTTTTACCGTCATAAGGCTAAGAATGTATGGTAGGGTAAATGGTATATGTAACTTTTAGCGTAGTAAATTTAAAGCGGCCGCAAGTATTGTTATAAAACGTTACGTGCTCACAAAAAACGCCACTGGGTATCAAGTGACACCCTTTTTTTTATGCCTAGGTTGCTTTTCCTTCCTATGGCCCACTCCCGAGTTTTAAAGTGGGTTTACTTTTCTTCAATGTCCCTTTTCTCTGCAGCTACCGAAAGGAATTCATCCGTGTTGTTGTGGAGACTCATAGGTTGCATCTGAGCGGGAAAAAATATATTACAATTTCATGAAGGTTTCGTAAAAAATGAAAATACTGCTTGATCAACGCTACGTAGGGTGCGTATTTTTATTTAAATTTTTTACAGCTTCACTTTTTTAAAATCAGCATTTTTTAGTTCAAGTTGTGTCTAACATACTGTAGCTCACGCATACAAAGTTTAATCGAAATGAATTTATTACTTTTTGAGAAAAGGTAAATTGAATTTGAAATACTTACAGAAAACGCAATTTCAAAAAAAAAAAAACAAAGTTTTACGTGCGCATACTACTTACTCCAGACGGTGCGCGGCACACTTCGGCGCGGAGTTTGAACCACTCGGAGCGGTTGCTCGATGTCGGGCTTCCACAGGTTTGTTCTTCACAGTACAGTAGATTTTTTTTTGTTTGTGAAAATTGCACAATCTATTTTTGGGTGGTTTACTGCACCATAAACCTTAGAGCTCGTTTCACAGAAATTCCAGTGTTGGTGTTGGCGTCGTTGGTTGTGCGCAAAAAACTGCCTTGTAAATACCCGAACAATTGAGAAAAATGCATATAAAATAAATAATGAAAATTTCGGGCCGTGTGAGAATAGAACCCAAGCCGTCTTTTTGGCCAACACGTGTCCCACCATGATGCCATGCCATTGCATGAAACTGCTTCGGAAAAACACTATATGAATGTTATCTAGTGGAAGGAGTCTACTTTAACGCATGTAATTATTGCTTGGCAGAAGCGAAGAATCGCGCCAGACGTCAAAACGTGGATTGCACATAGAGTGTTAAAAAAATAATTAGAAAACGCTTATCGGCCTACATGTTTGTCATCCTCAGTGGTAGAAGCACCACCAAAGTGAGCAGCTGCATAGGTTCATGTGTTGCCTTATAGAAGTGTAGTGGGTCCTTCGATGATTCGCAGAAATAAGATTTGTGACGTGGTGGGCACAACTGTGCTTGCGGTACGAAAACCACTCAACTCTTGGCCAATCCCCCACAGGGGGCATGCGCCACTAACAATAGGAGAACAACAACAACAACATTCTGGGATAGTTTGAAACGGCCAATTTCGCCCAAGCAGTGGTTCGTTTCTTTGCGGCACGGTTGAGACATCCACTGAGGAACAAAACTAGGCTAGCAAACGAGCAGGCGATACGCACGGGGACCGATTGCACTGTCACGTTTTACTCCAGAAGGCGGAGCTCACGCATCCTCCAAGCTTTTGCATACCCAGCAATTCGGGACATCGCTTTTGGTTCACCTTTTTTCACACCAAGAGGCATACAGAACATCATGCTGTACATCATAATGAACATCACATGCGCAGACTTGTGTTGAGGCTTTACCATGATCAACGTCCGCTTTCTCATCAATTTACCGACAGGTGATTATTTTACCTCTGTAATGCTGCTTTTCTGCACTATTGATTTGGGAAAGCACTTCAGGAAAAAAAAATACATTCAGCGTAATCCCACGAAACTGCAAACACAAAAACGCGTTTTCCTACTGTACATCCCACAAGAGGGCAATTAGCGAATAATTTATTGTTGCGCTACAATTAGCTTTTCAAAAATCACCCCATACACTTTCAAAGAATACAAAAAAGTGTCTCGGGAAAAAAATTCTGCCGGCCAATTAAAAGTAATTTCATTGTACAAAATAAGGTCATTGTCAAAATGAAGCTCCTGAGGTGCGATAAGCGAAAAATCAGGCACTGCACAGTAATAAGTTTTTGAAGAACGCTCCCCATAGCGTTACGCCCAGCGCTTCCCCTTGGTATCGGCTTTGCCGCACTAGTGGGTGTCCCAGATTGCCGCACATGGACCTTCCACTGTGTTAACGCAGTCAAGGGTCTCAACTCATTTTTAATGCGATAGCGTTAAATAGCTCGTTTCGCAGAAATTCTTGCGTTGGTGTCGTTGGTTGTGAGCGAAAAAATACCATCTTTGCGTGAGTGAAAAATCGATAAATGCAAATAAAATTTAAAAAATATATATAAGAGTTCTGGGTCTGACTGAGGATCGAGCCACGGTTGTTTGCGGGGCAAGCGGGTGTTATACCACACATCCACGCCTCTGCTTGCGAATACAGGACAAATAACTTCCTCTCCTTGAAAATGCAGTGAAAGTAACTTTCACGCTTTACAAAGACACGCGTCCGGTACACATGCTTCACAATACAACATAAAATTTTGCCGTAATAATGCGTGGTATGAGCGTGCTTTGACATCGGGCATCTGAACAAGGGATTATCGTAATGACTTTATAGTTTTAAGCCAGTCACCCACTACAAAAGGCCCACACGCTACTGCACCCTCAGGGCCACGTAGTAAGTGCATAGAAAGTTCGAAAAGATTTCATACACTAAGTGTTTGAAGTATAGGAACAGAATATCCCTATCGCGTTGAACTGTTAAAAGTAAAACTTCAGGGAAGCTTTTTCTTTTTTTCGAAAGAAATTGTTTTCGCAATTCACAATAAAAACGAGACATTTTTTCCAAATAGTACTAGCGAAGCCTCGGTGATACGAATCTCTCTGGCCACCAAAATGATTCCCATCATCGAAAGTTCGTATCTTCGAAAGTTCGGACACATGGCAATGAAAGTTGGCATACATTTTGAATTATTGTTTCGCAGTGCCGCTGCGGCGTCAATAACAGCTTTAAATGATTGCCGCTAAAGTTTTTAGACATCATCTATTATACTTGTATTCGTAAATGTGCAGTACGTGTGCACGTGTAGTTATTGAACCAGATGTGCTGTGACATGTAACCGCTATTAGTCTCTGCCTAATTTTACCACGCTTTCTCGCATGAAAAGAAATTGTTGCGGCGAAAGTGACTTAAGAACCACTTTGCACACAATGGATGAAGGCGAGAAAACTTTAGAACCGCTTTCCTTTGTTGCTTCCATATTCTTGATATTCTTGTCATAGGGCTGTTGGGGGTGATCTTTGGAAGATTTGTGACCGTGCCTGCTCACTCAGCAGCTTGGCTCAAAATTAGGTAGTCTCCCGTGCAAATGGAAGAGTTTGCAGGTTTGCGTGTACTTGCGAGGCCTTGGTCCTTCGCCAACACCGTCCGCTTCATCCCTTGGAGTCTTTTTCCATCTTTAATAGGACTTCATGATGGGCTCGAAGCCCAAGTGTCAGCCTTGTTTCATTAGGCGAGGACATAACTTGCATAGACGTGACAGGCGACGTGACAACGACGCTATGCCTCGAGCACAGCTGTACGCGTCAAGATGATGAGAAAAATGAAAAAAAATTATAGTCAACTGCTAAAGTTCTTGCATTTATATCCTAGGTCCTAAACACAGTCGGGTGGTGATTGATGCAACGTGAAAAATAATTTAGACAGACAGACAGACAGACAGGCAGACAGACAGACAGACAGACAGGCAGGTAGGCAGGCAGGCAGGCAGGCAGGCAGGTAGGCAGGCAGATAGATAGATAGATAGATAGATAGATAGATAGATAGATAGATAGATAGATAGATAGATAGATAGATAGATAGATAGATAGATAGATAGATGGATAGATATTGTGCTACGAAATGCTTCGCATTTAAAAGCGGATCAAACTGAGCAGGCGTATACCGATAGTGAGGAGATACATGCAGCTTACAGATGCCTGAACACACGGAATAACAGACACTTTAAGCTGTATTTTGTACTGTAGAGAACCGATGACCCGAATGAGAGAAATGTAAAGAAAAAATTTCATGTATCTGCCGAATAAATTAACTTCTCGACAATTCTATATACAATGACTAGACCATGTTGCGTGAAGATGAGGTCGTTTTCTGCATACCTTGACATCCTGACTACTGACTCAGACATGTGGCCTAATCAATTTGTTCCATACGTGGCCGTGTGGGCAGTAAGTGATTAATAATTGGGCAGTTCTTTGAGCTATATATTGAATTTTTAGCCGCAACACCAAAGTAAATGTGCGCACTTGTGTCGATATACATTTAAATCGGTTGTGTACCTCGGATCCACGAAGAGAAGAAAAAGTTGTTCAGGTACATACAGAGTAACGTTAAAATGCAATAGGTTTTCAGTTGTGACGCTGCTGTGAAAGTTTTTATAAATTATTTGTTTGTTTTTTATTGTTAACGATGTGATTCCCACTTGAATGATGGATTGCCATTTGAATAACGTTTATAGTATTCGGCCGTGGTGATCCTATTCTAAGTCACACGCCACACAATTTGTGACTGTTTAAGCACGTTAGAGGAATATGTTGCAATAACATGTCCTAATTGGCGCATCGACTGCGTGTTTGCCTTCGTGCCCGTTTTAACATCTTCGGTGGAATTACTGGAGAGACGTGTTGGCAGTATGTACAGTCGTGGGCAATTTGAAATGTAACACGAAATGTACACCTTGGAGGTCAAAGTGGCTAAATGCTCCTGGCAAGCTCAAAAGTGTTCACAGCACAAAATATTCAAGAAGAATGGCGTCTCTTGCAATTTATTACGTCACATTTATATCGTTTGTTTAATTATTAATAAATGTATATCAAGATAGATTGGTGCCCATGCGTGGCGGAAGTCACTCCGATTCTCTCGAACAACAGTCGTAATCGCATATTAGATAGCAAACACAAAGCTATACAGATTCGGTGCATAGCGCAACACATACCCTCCGAGTTCAACTTTTTCAATGCAAAAATCTGTCCACATCACACAGAATTCAACGAAAAAAAAAACACGAGTGATCATGCAATGGAAATGTCCACACAAAGCTCGAATGCTCAGTAAAATATTGTCAAAAGTGATCATTTCTCTCGAGAGCAGTCTGCACTGTTTTCACCAAGGTTTTCATAAAAATATCTCTGCAAAATTGTAAACACAAGAATATTGTAGTTAAACATGCTTGCTAAAAATAACGCAAATATATTTTCTTTTTTTTGGTTTAGTACTTTTTTGATATCTCTGATTCCTTCAGAAAGTGACTACTGCGCGTGCAGCAGTAAATGGTAGGTTCTATTTAGCCATAAGCCCAGAATTTTCGGTATGGATCGGGGTCACTTATCCAAAGAATTTAGTTTTGTAAAGGTTTCTTTCGAGGTTCATCGTAATTTTTACAATGTAGAAGAGTGTGCTCAACGTCTTCTTCACATCCTCCACATGAGAGGTCAGGGCTTTTCTTATTCTATACGGGAAGGCCGTCGTGTAGGCCTTGCCAAGTCGATGCCTATAAATGACTGTTTCTACAGATCGGCTAACCTTTAAGAGAATGCTAAATTCTATGCTGGGATCTATTCTACACAACTGAGAGTTTTTGCGCAACATTTTCGAACCAAGTTTCCTTGGACAATTGACAGCTCAGCTTATTTATTAGACATCGCGTGTCACTAATGAGTAGAGGTAGCAGTGATAGTGATATATTACTCTCCTGATGCGATGCATGAGCCATATGCGATCAGCTATGTCGTTTTTTTCGTTTCACAGTGGCTTCGTACCTACTGAAACATTATGTTGTGCTTTAAATCTTTTGCTATAGCGTAAGTCCTCTGTATTTAAAATACATATCATTTCATTGCGAGCAATCGTTGATTAACCCCAAATTTTACGTTTCCGATAATACTGCGCTCGCGATCGACACGGTATCCAGAAATGAAAACAACAAAAGAAATGGACATCAGTCGTCGAACGTCTGTTCAAGGTGGTCATAGAAATTCGTTAAAATGCAAACAATCAACTAACTGCTACCACGAGAAGTATAAACCTGTCTTGTTCTGCTTTGAGACTAAACATATTGCACAAACAGAGAGAAAAAGACTGAGGAAGGAAAGAAGAACGCGCATAAAGATTGATTTGATTGATATGTCGGGTTTAACGTCCCAAAACCACCATATGATTATGAAAGACGCCGGAGTGGTGGACTCCGGAAATTTTGACCACCTGGGGTTCTTTAACCTGCTCCCCAATCTGAGCACACGGGCCTACAGCATTTTTGCCTCCATCTAAAATGCAGCCGCCGCAGCCGGAATTTGATCCCGTGACCTGCGGGTCAGCAGCCGAGTAGCTTAGCCACTAGACCACCCCGGCGGGGCTACGCGCACCCCGGCGGGGCTACGCGCGAGGACGATGGCTAACGGCACGGGGTTTTGAACTTGTAGCTTGTTTTGACACGTATCGCAAATGCATTAGAACAAGAACAAAATGGCAATATTGAAGGCAAGAACCCCAATTTTACCCGGGGTCAGAAAGATGACATATAGAAAAGTGGCTAAAGAGTGCCAATTTTTTTATGTCCACCTTAGACTAGAGGGGGCGCTGGCAATGGACGGAAACATGACAAAGATAGCTGTAACAGACCCTGCCCTTGATACTTATGTGAAAAGGCAAGCTTATATGCCAAAATAAGACGTTGTATAGACAGAAAGAGAGGTAACAGTCACGCGAAGCCATAGTTGGCGTCTTTCATACAACTTAAGCACACACACACACACACACACACACACACACACACACACACACACACACACACACACACACACACACACACACACGCACGCACGCACGCACGCACGCACACACACACACGCACACACGCACGCACACACACACACACACACACGCACGCACGCACGCATGCATGCACACGTACTCACGCACGCACAAACACCTCGTTCGCTCACGCGCATACTTGTTGGTGTATTTTTCAACAAGCTGTTGCATCGTTGTTGGGATGTTGGTGACGCCTACAACGTGACAACAGCCTGAGAGGGCATATCAGGTATAGTCAGGCATGCAGTTCTCTTTTGAAAAGGTACTGCCGACCCCATAAATAAATGAAAATGGCACAAAAAGTCTTGTCGAGCTGCAATGGCTCATATTTCCGAGCCTCTTTGGAAAGTCTAATGGATCTCAGAGGTAGACGTGACACAGGCACCGCAGTGAACCCGTCAGAAGTGACGTCGTCATTCAGGGCGGCGGCGGACGCGCCATCCAGGCGAGCATTGTGCGCTACTCGTGACCGGCAGGCAAACCACTCAACAACAATGAAACGCAACCTGGGCCCACTTTGTTACGATGCCTGTACGCGTGCCAGCTTTGTGCGCTCACCTTTTGTTCGTTTTGATGCGGCCGCTTTTGCGCAAAAACTGGCGGATTTGAACTACCGTAGAAAAAAAAAGTGGTACAAAAACAGGGGCAACGCAAATGAGGCGTGCAATAGCAGGAAGGCAAGAAGGTGAAACCGGAGACCAGGAAAGACGAAGCGAGAGAAAGAGCGAGAGTAATCTTAGCTCATGCAAAGTGAACAACTCATTGTGTGCATGTGTGTCCCTACTAATGCCGTCCTTCGTGCAGGCACGCGTGTGCGCTGGTTTCGAATGAGTCTCGGCACTGGCGGTTCGTTCCCCCTTGTTGTTCCGAGTCATTGGCGTAACGCGAGCGCGGCTCGTCAGAAACGCAGAGCGTGCCAACTCCGCGCCCCTGCTCTCCTCGAGAAGGAGGCAGCACGGCAGTGAAAGCGAGAGCGTGACTTCATACGGTTGTTGTCTCCTTGGAGCCGCCAAGGTCGTGCTTTTCAGTATGCCCGGGGCAACGGACGATTTGCGAAACGAACCCCCGAGGCACGCGCAAACACACGCAGCGTCGTTTTGTCCAGGTATCATGGTTTTTTTTTACCCGGGTATCGTAACAATGTCGAGCAGAATGGAATGACCCCGCCGCCGCAGCATTGGTTGTCAAGAGACAGCAAATTGCACAATTTATGTCACCTGTTTGGCACATATTCTCAAGGGAAGCCATCGGAAAGAAGGCCGAGTGCAATGTTCAGTAGAGTTTCTGCAGTGACGTATAGTATTTGCACTACTTGATACTCTGGCCCCCTTCCCTTCAAACACGAGCTCTTATGTTTCCTTTTGGCGCTGTTCGGCATCTTGATATAAAAATCTGCCTGCGTCAAAATGCGCGTGTTGGGTAAGTGGTTTTGAAGAACACAATTTGCCTCGCAGTAGCCTGAAACCATGATGTAATGCGTCCCTGCTCATGTGTAGAACAGCAGTTTGGTGGTATGCAGTATAGTGGCGCTCGTTTCGAATGTTTGAAACACAGGTTCATATCTTGCCTACCTCGACCTAACGAGAGCGCATTGCTTGCGGGCAGTAGGGAATGCTCCTAGAACATTTGAATACCTATCCTTCTGCTTTCAATAAAATTCCGTGCGATGTCTCCGTCGATTTGTATAATCTGAAGATATATAAAATCACGTAGTAAAATCGTAAAGCAATAGGAATGCGGTGACCTTGAACCTATGCCCGCGGAATATGGTAGCCTGATCAATGGGAAACTTAAACGAGATCAGTCAAGGAAACGAGTACAACAATGTTGAAGCATAGTAAGCTCGAGCCGTCTTATCTGCCCTTCTCTAAGGGGTGGGGCGGCGCGTTGTTGAGGCGTGCAATGGCACCGGTGCAGTTCACTTATCGTGCCAGGCCTCTTCAGGAACCAACAGTCCTCCGTTAGGGTGGCCCGCTATTTTTATAACCGCGCCCAAGTTCCAAGCTGTGGACGCTAACACTGGTTGTGCCTCTTCTAGAGCTGCTTTGAGCGAACTCCAAGTCCCTCGGTTCAGTTCCAGAATTCGCTTAACAAAAACGAAAGCGAAGAATAAGTGCAAGCGTTAACCCAGTGGCCCGGCCCCTGTGCGCCAAACAAGCGACGTCTATAAATGCGCGCATCTGGCTCACGCTGCATACGCACTGCGTGCGCAGTCATCAGTCTGTTCGTCTTGTGTATCGGCCATTGCACACGTTTTCGGCGGGCGCTCGCCGCGTGGCTTGTTTTGCGAGCTACAAGATGGTACTTGTGCGCTTGTGCAGCAGCGCTTGCGTTATGCGTTCGACGGCAGCACTAACAAAGCTTCGGAGCTGAACGGACCATCCTGATTAATTTGTACGTCATGCATCTATCGTTCTGCGTGTAATCAGCGCGTGTCGGGGAACGACCACGTATTTGGAGAACGCCAAATGTGTGTATATACTTTTTCAGAAAAAAAAATAAAGAGAAAAGCACATATACGTGGACGCAATAACCGTTTACCCTTTCTCGTCTATTGCAGTGGATAAACAAATGAAAACTTTGTCGATTGTTTTGATAGGGAATAGAACCGCACGAGCTGAAATTAGGGAGCCTCTTAAAATGAATATTGCTTTTGTGAGATAACTCTTGGTAACATGGCTATGGAATGCGCTTTAGATACAATCTCGCATAACATGGTTATATCTGTGATCTTTTCAGTTTGAGCTAGTGCGATGGTAGGTAATAAATAAAGCTTAAAACGTTAATAAGTTCAAAGTGTCTTGATTAAGACTAACGCTCCTGTCAAAACGTTGGTTCCGGTCACATTGCTTAATCGATTTGGTAGAAAAGGCACACTCACAGGCATGAACTTAGAAAAGAAGACGACACCTGCAGGTGCACCTGTTTCTGTAGCCCGTGTCTGTGAGTGTGCCTTTTCCATCAATCATGTGCAAACTAATCCAAATATCTGTTTTACCTAATCGACCAATTATGCGTTGCTTCAAGCAGTCACCTTCACCTGAACATCTGACTTGTTTGACGTACAAATTCACGAGGCATGCATAGACGTGAGAGACAAAGACGTAAAATATACACACTATTGGTATCTTGTTGCACATCACACAGGTATTTAAATAAATTAAATAAATTACTTCAACAGAATGAAATGATACCTTGAAAACAAAACACATGTCGAAGTGATAAACAGTTTTGTATTGAAGGTGCTTATAAATACACACTGTTGGTTGTATTTTTATTCAATTCATTGTGTGCCTTAAGTGCCTTAAAGGAAACATAAGCATAATGATAGCAGTGTCTGCTATCATTATGCCCCGCGGGCATAATAATAGCAGACAATGCTTTGAACATCTCAGCAAAATCTTGCACTTTTGCGTGGCAAAGACAGGTTAGAGGTGAAGCGTGAAGTTGTCATTTTCTCAGACGCCCTCTTTTCATACAGAGGCCTGTGCTCATTCCCTTCGGAGATGCCGGCGTCCTGCTGTTTGACGTCGAATGGCACATAGCATGCTATCGGCAATTAGCCAGAATAAATTCATAGGTTTATTAGGTCAGATGCGAAGTTTTCTATGGGTGGCCGCCCTGCGCCGGCACACCATAGTCTGCTATCATTGCACGATCAGCCAGACACGCGCAGGGAATCACAAGGGGGGAGAGATGACGCGCACTGATGACGTGCACTCGAGGTGATGACGCGCGCTGACGCTAAGCTTCTTTTCCCCGCGCCATCCTCTCTGTGTAACTTTTAGCACGATGGAAGGAATTATTGATTGATTTGATTGATATGTGCACGGGTTTTAACATTCCAAAAACCATCATATGATTATGAGAGACGCTGTAGTGGAGGACTCCGGAAATTTCGACCACATGGGGTTCTTTAACGTGCACCCATATCTGAGCAATCGTGGCCTACAGCATTTTCGCCTTCATCATAAATGCAGCCGCCGCAGCTGGTATTCGATCCCGCGTCCTGTGGGTCAGCAGCCGACTAGTTTAGCTACTAGACGACCACAGCGGGGCACGATCGATGTGATGAGAGAAAGGTCTACATTAAAGTTGAGCTGTTACAGGCTGTGAAACGACTCTGTTCCCATTTTACCTCACAACCGCACGCTTCAGTCAGAACTAGGATGGCGAAGATTACTCGTGGAAAACTGAAAAAAAAGTAAAGCAAAAAGTACACTATATATGTATAAAGTATAGTAATATGCGTTTTGTGTGCATTTTTACTTTTTTGCTTAAAGGCCTCCAGTGATAATACCTACTATGCCACTACTGTTTATTTAGGTCTCCATCGCCCACAGGCATTGCGATCAGCAATTCAGCACCATTTTTACTGTCAAAGTATAATGTCCGATTCTTAAACGCCCCAATCAGTCTATGCGCCATTTGAGTAACGACATTTAATGCCGCTGTTCTATCCGCAGGCAGCAACAAGGTGGACCATTCGGCCACAACATGCCCATGACTCCCGGCGGCTTGAGTGACCCCAACAGGATGGCCTTCACCTCTAATCGCACGCCCACCAGTCCGCAGTGGTCAGCTCCATCATGGCCGCCAGCACCGGAAACTCCAGATGCGCCAGTGTATTGCAGCACGGGTGCATTGTTCCCTATGCAAGGCGGAAGTCAACCGCCATCCGCAGGTCAAAGGTCGGCGTCGCCCAACGGCCGCTTCACGTCAAGCGGACCCAAGTTTCCCATTCCGCCACCTCCTTCATCAGGAACCACTTCCCCGCGCACACAAAATACGTTCGGAATACCACCACCTCCACCAGCTGGACAGGGGAGGTCGGCACCTTCAAGTGGCGGCTACAGTCCCAACACCTTTCAAATACCTCCGCCGCCACCCCCCGGGGGTCGTGCAGGCAGTGCTTCGCCTTCTGTTTCTGGCGGTGGCCGCAGCCCCGGAGCCTTTTACATACCGCCACCCCCGACACAGTCCCTCGGAGGCATGGTGTCCTCACCGACGAGCGCCACCGGGGGCTACGAAGATCAGTCGTACTCGTATCCTCCGCCTCCTCCGCCCATCGCGTCGTCATCCCCGGTGCCAGGTGGTTATGGCAGCGGCGGACCATTCCAACAGGAGCCGCCCACGCCGCCCCCTCCTCCCCCACCACCTTTTTCGCAACAGGGCCCTGCGCCACCGCCACCACCGCCTCTTCCTCCAGTTCAAAGTGGAGGAGGTGGTCCGGGTGGACCACCACCGCCCCCTCCACCACCGCCACCCCCACCGCCGTCTGGTGGTGGACCCACCTGGAGGCAAAAGCAGGTCAGTATAATAAAAAAGGCTTCGACACGCGACTGCGCAATTCCTCCACTGATTTTGTTCCCATATACTTTACTCCGTTTCATGAATCAGGTGCAATTCTGCGGAGGCTAGCAATGGATGTGCTTGCACTAAAAACAGTACAATGATTTTACAATCTGAGACATGATTTGTTTTCCTCTTAGGGATTAGTAATAAATGAAGACGCTCTGTGCGTCGGAGACAAATACGCCTCGTTATACGGCTGCCTATAAGTTGCTCTGGATCACTTAGCGTCTCTTTGTTCTCATTGATTGATGCTTTATCTGTAGCCTTTCGTAATGCCGTGCTTGCGCGTTCGTGCTCGTCTCATACCACCGTTTACAACGATGAAAGCCAAGCGCGAGACAGACGTATACATAGTCACACATATTGCTGACCGAACTTCTTGAATACCTGCCACAATAGCTTCGCAGGAATAAAATGAAACCAGCTTGCGCAAAACCGACTAAATTGGATATCCTTTTAAGAGGCCCTCGTGATTCAATGTATTTATACCCAGTGTGGCCGTTAACGCGTTACAAACAATGAAGTTACTGGTAATGCATGACTTTTTTCGTAACTTAGTAACGCACTCATTATCTTTTCGGAACTGTAACCAATAACGTACTTACGTTATGATTTTCGGTAACGTGAGGTTTCACGTTAGTCGTTACTTTTCATTCCAATTATCTCAGGAGTTTCATGCGAAACTCCTTCGTCTCGCTACTTTCACCGAGCTTTCCCGACCTTCTCTTGTCTCGTTGCTAGAGTACCTTTCGCTTAAGTTCTACAACACGTTCTCATGATGAGAACATTTTCCTGACAGTAATGTCGGGCTTGTTTTGAATTTACATTTTAAAATGAAATTTCATTCTGTCTATCTGCTTCTGCGGGCATACGCTTTTGTAGATACTGAATTTTTGACGCAAAGATGTTGAATTTCAATATTTTGCGTAAACACTCAGTTTTTGGGAAATTTATACAGGTATCAGAGGAACAATTGTATATGTGTTCAAATGTTTTACTTCGTGACTAATCTGCCACAGCATTTGTTTATTACTACAATATTTGAGCATTTTTCTTGTTAGTAGAGGCATCATCGAAATGACAGCTCAGTTGCTAATAGCTGAGAGAAGCTTCCTTTGTGGGGAGCATTGATGACGGAAATATAAGTGAAAAAGGTTCTGAAATTAACTTTTGCTTCATTGAAATACGACAGCGTCATGATAGAGCCAAAGGTTCTAAACTGGCAGTTTCTGTACACACTGTACCTCATTGAACAAACTCTCAAGGTTGCAAGTTCACAGCTGCAGCACTGATTACAGTACCACGTCACTTTGTTTTGTTTGTGTCAGCACCTATTATCTGACATCCACTATCACTTTAACAGGAGGCTGAGAAAGCCGCACAGAGGCAATCGGGATCCGGCTACGATCCTGCCCAAATTGCGGCCCAAGGACCCCAGGACGGCACCCAACCATTCTGCTACCTGCCTCCCCAGCTGGTTGGCACTCTCAACAGCAAGGACAAGAAGCCTTTTACTTATACCCCCGGTGGTGAGTGCGTTGTGGGGCGAGGCAAGACACAAGATTCATGCGCGTACATACACGCTCAATAAGTTTGAGACTTCGTCTTCCAACACGTGTTACTGAAAGATCGTTCCATTGTGTCAGACGTGATTTGTGGCCACAAGCCATTGGCGAGTGTAATATAATTAGAAAAGCTTATTTACTTCATAAAACGCGAAAAATTACCGTCAGTGTTGGCGACGCCAACACAAGTGATGAAATATAATGTGACGAAGTCATCCTATGACATCGTCATGACGTCACAGCCAAGGCACAGAAAGTGTGTGGCATCACAGTGAAGTCCCGTGACATCACTATTACGTGATATTAGGGGCATCACGTGTTGGTTTCATCACGCGAGATTGCAGCTAGATCACAGTAGGCCGATCGACAAGGCGCTGCAAAACCACGAGTGATGTAGAAACCTTCCGATTCTTCCGATTTCGATGCCAGCAAAAATCACGTTGGGAGTTCAAAGCCTTCGGGTGAGAGCTACATAATCTGAGGTGATGAAAAAAAAAAGGCTTTCGCCTTCCTGTTGTCTTAGAAATGCATATGAGAACATGTTACTCTTTCAATCAGGTTTAACCTGTGCAGTACTCATACCTGGAGTATAGGGGGGAGGTATAAAGCTGTCGGAGGGTTGATAAATTGCAAAGAACTAGGGAAGGTCTGATTACCGGTACCATGCTTTTCTAAAGAATATAGGTTCAATCGCTTAAACCCCAGAGACTACTCGGTCATACATTTTGAGTGCATATGTGATAACTAACAAGTAAATGCGAACATTACTATGACAGTTTGACACTCTAACCACGCTAAGGGAATCAGTGCTCATAACATCATCGCCACCAGAATATATCTGTTTTCACTGTACAACAAAGGTCCCAGTGATCTTCCACTACCCTCCGCCGCGGTGGTCTAGTGGCGAAGGTACTCGGCTGCTGACCCGCAGTTCAGGGGATCGGATCCCGGATGCGGCGACTGCATTTTCGGTGGAGGCGAAAATGCTGTAGGCCCGTGTGCTGAGATTTAGGTGCACGTGAAAGAACCCCAAGTGGTCAAAATTTTCGGAGTCCTCCACTACGGCGTCTCTCATATTCATATGGTGGTTTTGAGGCGTTAAACCCCATATATCATTATCTTCCACTACCGATGAGTGTTACTCGCTCATCCCAAATTCTTCTCACTGACTTCGTGGCACCTATTTTGAAGCTTGCTCCATTTTTCTACATTATTGTGTAGAATAGGCTTACGTTTCAGCGACTTCAGTGAATTTGATTGCTTGAGATTGACAATTTTATGATTTGCCATTTCTTTATTAGCGCTTTTTTGCACGGGAGAGCTTATCTTACATACTCGTCGGTCTAAGTCCTTCACCTCTCTCTGCAACTGCCCCGCCGTGATGGTCTAGTGGCTGAGGTACTCGGCTGCTGACTCGCAGGTAGCTGGATCGAATCCCGGCTACGGCGGCTGCATTTCCGACGGAGGCGGAAATGTTGTAGGCCCATGTGCTCAGATTTGGGCGCACGTTAAAGAACCCTGCAGGTTTTCGAACTTTCCCGAGCCCTCCACTACGGCGTCTCTCATAATCATACGGTGATTTCGGGACTTTAAGCGCCACATATCAATCAATCATCTCTCTGCAACTGCTTTACAAACAATATATCAATGGTCTCATTCAATACATACATGTCAATCCACATTACTGTTCTAAAGTAACATATTTGTTACGAGCACTAGTCCTAACTGCTATTACCCTGACTATATCTGTAGGTTGGCCTGTTTACTTATGACAGTTTTTCCCCTTCTCTCTTGAATATAGAACACTCACAGAACACACTAACTTATCATTATTATTGCTCTTTATGCTACCTATAATTTCTACATCCATCACTCAGCTGGAATTGTCTCCAAATTTGAAATAAACTATTGGATTTTTTATTCCACGTATAATAGGGCTTTACAGGTCCACCTCTGTTTATATAAAATCATTTGTATTGTTTTAACGACACATAGTTATGCGACCTGTATTGTGATAACCGATTCTTATTGGCCATGATAACTGAACGCCGTTGAGTAAGACATACTCAATCTGCTGCGCGTTCGTGGGGTTTCCGAGCTTCTTCCCCGACACAGCTTTCCTCAGGCATCACATCGATGTTTGTGGAGGATTCTCATACCTGTACAGAGGGGCCTGTATCAAAGGATTCTCATACAGTCGAACCACCTAGCTGAATCGTTTCTCCTCCTTCCTCTCTCTTTTCTGTTTTTCCTGCTGCGTCTGCGTAAGGATGCACACAACGCAGTGCTTTAAGCAATGTCTCTCGAAGGTTTCCTCGAACCAATATAGGAAGCTCTAACGGCTGTGATAACTCAATAGACCGGAAAAACCCGATGAAACCTATAACGCGGGCTCCGTCAGCTCTTTTATATGGCTGCGATCGGGCTGCTAAAGACTGAATAGGTGCGGCCACACATGGGCAACCACACTCATATCTCAGCAATTCATAGTTTTTTTCAGTAGTGTGTGCTCCGCCTACCTGATCAACGTATACTGCTGAGGTCTCTTCACCGTTTTCTGTCCTTTTCTGTATTTTTTTCTGCTTTCTGTGATGCTCTTCAAGGCTAACGTATAATCGAGAAAAGCTGTACATGAGGTACGACTATTCAACAAACACGCACTTCAATCCACCTATATTCCAGCACTTGCGTTCTTGTTCTGGTTGAGTTCCCATCATTCCACACTTTTTTCACTCAGACATGCGTCAACTATACCACTACCCCTCCCCCCCCCCCCTTCCCACCTCTGCTGCTGTACTTCTTCCTTTCTTCGTCAAAGCCCCCTTACAGTTTACAGAGCATGCGTTTACACAAGGCTTCTGATGACGTGCATGAGCGTCGATAATTCTTGTCTGCGTCGTGGCTCCTTCTTTTACGCGCAGGTTTGGACCTGTCGGAGATCAAGTCTCCGCGCATCCAGAGGCGCATCAACGCTCGCCAGGAAGCAGCCGCCGCGCAAGGCGAAGGATGGGGAGATCCACCTAGTCGCCAAATGGAAGGGTGAGCTCAAGGCGTACCATACAATACCGATTGAAAAAGAAGTTGTTGTCTCAAAAAAATAGTTGAATACTTCGTGACCTCTTCAAAAAAAAAAAAAAAGGAATTTCACCCCTCCCCCCCAGGCGCAGCCCTGTAATATATTTTTTTCTTCATCAGTGAGTTTAGAATCTTAACGGGACCATTCCTATAGGGATACTGGAACCACTCGAGGAACTTCAGAAAGCGTCTCCCGGCTTTTTTTTTTCTTTTTCACGAGTAAGATGGGCGATGTTGTCATCGCTGCCATTCCCAACTTCCCTACAAGTCGCAAAGCACAAACGTTACAACCACCCGAGGTACACGCATAGCAAATAACTTGAGGAAAACTACCGGATACGACCTGCTTTTACAAATTTGTACTCACTCTATTGTTCCATTGGCGCATCATTGTAAACGCAGTGAAACCCCACTTTCGTCACCGCACCACTCTTCTTATCGTGACATCTTTGGCCACGCTGCCGTAAAAGGGTGCACAGGTGTGTGCGTTCAACCTTGACTGACCTTGTGCACGTACCCAATGTGGCACAGTGTGTTTTCGCCTTGTTCAACGACCTACTGCACATTAAAGGAAACGCCGTGCACAATGTTTACGGTCAATGGAGCACTAAATGGCTCTTCGTTGGTGTCTTAATGCTTTCGCCTCAGGCTCTATGCGAATGGTACGAGTGCGTTTTCGTGTTGCTTTTATTTTTCTGCCCTAATTTTGCCCATAGAAATTGGGTAAGCATCAGTGCCTAACGTAATATTTCGGAAAGTAGGTCATTAAATTCGATAGCAGCCCCAAGTAGTATTCAAACGTGAACTGAGTGCAGTCATTAATAGGATAGAGTAGAACGCCCAGCTGCGTGACACACACACACACACAATATATATATATATATATATATATATATATATATATATATATATATATATATATATATATATATATATATATATATATATATATATATGAAGGTATGGGATATGGCACAACGGGAGCGTTGTCAACAAGGATAAATATATTTATTTCCCAACAGTTTCGGGAGGGGTCCTCCCTTCATCAGGGGATGAGTTATAACCATAAGACTTTTTTTCTTGGGGATAAAAAGGCGCGCGACAAATTATTAAGAATGCATTGTTGAAAACAGATAGTGAGCCACTACTCGGAAATGCGTTGTGTGACCTGTGTGCAGAAAATAAAAGGTACTCATCTCCTGTTGAAGGGAGGACCCCTCCCGAAACTGTTGGGAAATAAATATATTTATCCTTGTTGACAACGCTCCCGTTGTGCCATATCCCATACCCTCACGAAGACTAACTGGCCCATTGAATTATTACTCCCACTATATATATATATATATATATATATATATATATATATATATATATATATATATATATATATATATATATATATATATATATATATATATATACAGCTCTTTCTGTCTATATATATATATATATATATATATATATATATATATATAAATATATATATATATATATATCGAAAGAGAGAAGGAGCGCCTATATGCTTACCGCAAACTTCGATGACATCCGAGTTTTGGGGGAACGGTGGGTGTGTCTCACTTTCAGCTCGCTAACATTTGCAACATTCACCGTCTTTATGCATGCAGAACAATTCATCACGTATCCGTGTAGCCCAGCGGGGTTGCTGAGGTTGGTAAATGCGTTTGTGAGCGGAGGACTTTTAAGGAGTCCTGGAAAGTGCATCAGTTTTATAATAATGTTCGACCACTATTTTGGCGCTTTACTAAACAATGAAGTCATAAAGGGGCCAAGGACCACGTTTTAAGGAGGTGGAAGACATTGTTGGCTCTATGAAGGTACCAAAGTCTTGCAGCAAAATCTATAACTATTGGGTCGTTCCATGCGCCCTTATTTAAAGCGCATCAACTGATCACAAAACGCTAAATGGAGGATGAGATTGCGTTATCCCTGTGTCTACAAGGTGAATATGGAAAATATAAAACACAAATATAGAACCCATGTTGTATGAAGATATGGTTTGATATTACCAAATAAAACAGTTGTTGCTATGTGAAGCCTATATCCAAAGCCAATTCTTCATAGCGGCAGATCTCCGTCAACACATGGAGGCTTTATTTCCCAAGCTTTGACTAGAAGTAGGGTACGCATGCAGTTTTCTGCACAAGATAGAATGATACAATTCGCTCGAATGCTGCAGGGGTCATATTACAATGTTGGCTATGTTGTTTTGAAGTGACTAAAGCAAGAGAGGGAAATAAAAAAGTAAAAAAAAAACAAGTTTGCACAGGTGCTTCCTTGATTATGAGAACTGCGTAAAGCGCGACCTGAAGAGCATTTTCAGCACAAGGCTTCAGCCTCCTAAAAGACCTCTTAGTGGGCATTGGACGCATTAAGCAATTGAGATGAGCTGGTATACGTACCTATACACGAAGTAATGTGTTATCCCCCGTAGTGCGGTTACAGCTGGCTCAAAAATGTGTGCGTGGGAACGTTTTATTGCTAAGAGAACTCCTGTAAGCGAACTGTAAATTTTAACGTCATTTAAAAAATTCTTTGCTTGCTGTATGATTTTCTTTACTTGTTCATTTTTTGTTTTTGGGTAACCACTTCTCTTTTTCGCTGTCGAACTTAGAGGACCGGAGTAGCCGAAGTGACATATACATCAATGCCTTCATTGCAAGCCTGTTAGAACAAAATATTTCACGAAGAAAACACTTCACATTGAGCAGCCCCTAGAGCAAAACGGAAGACCGCAATAACAAAGCAAAATCAAATTGCAACAAAAATATGGTACTGTTCTGAATATGGTACTGTTATTGAGCAACAAAGCAAAAAACTGGACGAGTTGGCATGTACTCATCGTTACCTGAGAGCGGCCATTGGCGATGGGGACAAAGAGAGAACAGGACACACGCGTTTGTGTTGTGTTCTTCTCTCTTTGTCCCCGTAGTCTGCGCGTGCTCTGCGGTGACGGTGTATTGGGAGCAAGAGTGCACTGTACATGGCAAGATTTCAGCGGTGGCGGCGCTACGAACAAACAATTGTTCGCCATTATCAAGACACGTTAAAAGCGCGGGGTGTGTCTTTGACTACTTTGATGTGAGAATCCGGATGTATCTGTCATCTTAATCTCTAAGTAAGGGGTGGGGGATATTTTAATTGACGAGTCTAATGCAGTTTCTGAAGGTTTTAATAAAAAAGTGGGAAAAACTGGCTGCAGAATGTTTCCGTAGTTCAGTGAGTTCTTTCACTATAGTTTTTTTTGTTTCACTGCTGGATTGTATGGCTGGCATATTTTCCATTGCCATGCTTCTTGCCAGTGTTGCCCCGCATTTAATGACTCCGGCATCTTACTGGCCAGTGACGTGATTGTTTATACGCGCAATATGATGGTGTTATTTATAGGTAAAAAATCAGTTTGCACCACATTACATTTGTAGTATGTATTTTGTAGTTAGCAATGCGCAGTATATCTGGTGCGCCTTGGAACAGCGCCAGAACACTATATATATCCTGTTCATTCCAAAATCGCTATTAGGACAAAAACCTGAGACACTTCATTGAACCTGAAAAGTGACCATCAGTGGCATTGGTGGGGTTTGCGTCAACAAGAGCTGATGAGAAAAAAAAAATCATTATGCAGTTACGTCATAGCTCACCAAAAGTTGTTACGTCACCATGACATCATATAACATGCCGTCTCGAGCCGACGTCACCACACCACCTTGTCGCTCGGTCAAACATGGGCTGATTTCTGATGGAGGGCTGAAAAATCACGTGGCGAGCAGAAAGCTGCGGTGCCTGGGATCCGCTAGGCAGTGCATGTTAAGGGCAGAATTCTTTTGGAGGAAGGGGGATCAAGCAGAAGAAGTAGAGCCTGGAATCAGAATATTGTTGATGTAATATCAGTTATTTCTTTTTTTTGTTTTTCACTTTCTTGCTCTTGAGTTTTGTAATATTTCTTATTTTTATTGGTGAGCAACAGTGCAGTGACCATCCATAGGCTACTGTATGTTTTCTTGACCAATCCCCTAGAGTGGCTATGTGCCACGGTATCCAGGCTACAAACGAACAAATCTGTGGCACACAATTACGCAGGCGAATAAATTACTACAATGGGCTGTGGAGAAAAAGATAAAGTGTTCACCAGTCCCTCATTGTTGGTACGAGCCATATGTGAAAAAACATTATCATCATCATCTTCTTTGATTCGTCTTAGCCGAATGTACAAGGAACCATTTGACTTTTAGGTTAGGAATTTTGTACGTGTATTCTTTTCTTCCCACTTTACTGTGACCCCTTCTCTTCATCTTACACGATTCGCACGCTTCTTGCAGATTGAACTTGGATGGGACACAGCCGCAAGACCGTTACGTGGACCCCAACCGGACGCACTCTCTGCCCCGTCCACCGGCGCCAGGACAGCGCGCTTCGGACCCCGGTGACTTCGTGCAGTCGCGATCTTTTCGCGTGCTCCAGAAGATTACCGACACCGATTCTCCAGACTACCAACCACGTAAGTCTCGCCCCATCGCCACATGCAAGTTTTTTCACGCTATGGGAATCGAATAATAAAAATACATACCAACATGAGAGCAAACAGCTGAGGAAATGTCCGCTCGTATTATCCCGATGTATTGATCTTCCCACCCCGAAGCTAACGCACAAAACACATAATAAACTTTGATGTCGAAATGTTATAAAGTACAATACATTTTTGATAGAGATAGAGCTTTCAGGAGCGAATGAAAACTGCCGATCGTCCGTAATTTATTGCCTACAGTTGCCACTCATTGATTAAGTAATGACAATTTTGGGTGAGGAGAAGACAAGAGTGCTTCCAAAGATCTCAAAAAGTACATTAACAGGACAAAAATTACAATTGCATACGCAACACCACTAAAACTTGGCCGAACACCTGTTTGCACACTTCCGGGTGCAAACGGGAATAGTCGACAAAAGGCTGCTTTTGTCCGCTATAATTTAGAAAAAGTTTACTACACTTTCTTCGTGTCACACCCCATCATCTACGTGAAGATAATGCTCACGATTTTTGTTGTAGCTGATCGATGACGTTTCCTAGATCATACGCATGCCAAGGTGGAATGAAGATGTTAAGCATGGCTATAAGCCTTATCACACAGTGATAACGGTATCGTATACAATGATATCAGTATTTGATATCTTTGGTGAGTGTTAATGTTTAGCTTATCGAGCTACTTCTACTGCTTTGCTATAGCCAGCCGGTATCTCCACAAAACCAAATACCTGCGCAAAGAATTTACCGTGAGCGTTGCTTATTTCACGCGCTGTTTGGCGGTGGCCTGTTCTGCGTCATTAGACGCCCTGCCCCTGCCATAATTTTCAGCTTATCTGTCCAGAAAAATATAATCAGCAATGAGCCACCAATGCTCGTACCTTTTCCTCAATCAGTGATGCTCCTCTTGCGCTGTGTTGTTGATCCTTTCACCCATGCGAGTGAAATGCAAACACCAAAAGTCAAGATACGCCCCGCCGCGGTGGTCTAGTGGCTAAGGTACTCGGCTGCTGACCCGAAGGTCGCGGGATCAAATCCCGGCTGCAGCGGCTGCATTTCCGATGGAGGCGGAAATGTTGTAGGCCCGTGTGCTCAGATTTGGGCACACGTTAAAGAACCCCAGGTGGTCGAAATTTCCGGAGCCCTCCACTACGGCGTCTCTCATAATCATATGGTGGTTTTGGGACGTTAAACCCCACATATCAATCAATCAAAAGTCAAGATAAAGGCGCTGGGTCCATTCTGTTGGCCGGCCTTCTGACTGCGCAGTTCAAGGATTATTGCGTGGATTTGTCTTTTTTATCCCTCTCTTTTTGTTGCTCTAGCGCATCTCGTTAGTTGAATGGAGAAGCAGTGCTCGCTGCAGAGCCTATACATCTGTGAAAGTGTGGATTTCGAAATACCACCGCCTCAGCACATTTCTTTTCTTGCTCATTTAGTGCAACTCGAGCGTAAAGAGGAGCCGACCTGTGCCGGGAGTTGCCTTTTTCTTTCATGAACGGGTTATTGAAGATGTGCTTAACGTTAACTCGCAATACAGATTTTATATTTGATCCCCGCGTGACTAACATGAAATTCATTATTCTACGGGAGCTTTTAGATGCGGAGCATCTAATACTCGAGGCTTGTAGTGCGGCGCCGTCCGCAAGCTTCCTCCTCCTCCTTCCACCATCTGTGCATCCCTTCCTCCTCCACACACCGCGCGCGCTTCACTCCTCCACCATCTGTGCACCCTTCCTCCTCTACACACCGCGTGCGCTTCTCCTCTTCACGAACATTCGCTAGGTGTATAATGTAGCGCGCATGCGCCGTCACGCTTCGAGAACATCGGCAGCTGACGCGCGCGCATGCGCCGTCGCGCTTCGAGAACATCGGCAGCTGACGCGCGCGCATGCGCCGTTGCGCTTCTCCTTCTTCTCGAACATTCGACAGCTGACGCGCGCATGCACCGTCACCCACCATCTGTGCCGCGCGCGCTTCTCCCCTTCGAGAACATTCTACAATTCTCCTGATTCTCCAGTGGACGCGCATGCGCCGTCGCGCTTCGAGAACATTCAACAGCTGACAGTGCATGCGCCGTCGCGCTGTATATATACTCAAGGTTGGCGCTCGCTCGCTCAGTTGCCGCTCGTCGGTTGGTTTGTACGGCGCGTCGACGTCCAAGGTCGCGGTGAAATGAATGCCAACGAATCCACAAACACAATGATCGACGTCCCTTCGACCAGCGCCGCCCTTTCGCATACGTGTGCACGTGTTCACTCATTTAACACCCCCTCCTACAACCACGTTAACCAATTTAGCCATCGACCCAAGTAAGTCGCAATTTAACACCCCATTTCACAACCACGTTAACCAATTTAGCCATCGACCCAAGTAAGTCGCACTTTAACACCCCGTTAACCAATTATATGCTCCGCATCCTCCTCAGTGTTCCCCCGAGGGAAGCTGCGGGCAATCTTTTTGCAGCAAAGCGGTACTGACAACATTTTTAGGAAGTGAGGTTATCCTGCTATACACATATTCCTTATGTAGAGACGACTCTGAACAAAGTTAAAGCTCAGCAAATGCAGATAAAGCATTTTATTTTGATATTCAAGTCATTTTTCACATGGAGCCCCAACCGACATCGGCAATAACTTGACGTCAGGCTACGGAACCAATTATGGCGACTTCACACAGCAGTCTGGGTAATTGTGATGACGTCAGGTGCCAAAACTTCCTGGATGGCCGCTCGTGCATCACCAAAACAATCAAAATGGTTGCTTCTGCGTCACTAATGGAGCCATGGTGTGGAACGTCTGTGGAAATGTCATGACACTTTGGCAGAGCACGTGACAAGAAGCTGATGCCGTGTAGTGACGTCAGGGTACAGTAGAAACCGCAACTATCTTTTAAAAACTGTTTTACTTTTTTAGGATGCACTCATGGTTTGCAGAACATTTTCTAGGCTCTTGAAGGCTTGGCCTTTCATTGGACGCAGAAAAAAAAACAACTGAAAACTTTCGTGTCAGTACGCCTTTATATTATATTGAAGTTCTTTCTGAGAGGCTTGTGAACCGAGCTTACAAGTGAACTGGATGTAAATGGGTCAATGTTTTTGCGTACACACACAAGCCTTGTTGTTTCAGCGTCTACGGTTGACTCAGTGCTGTCATATATTATTAAGCGTTTCTTTTTGCATTGAAAAAAAAAATCAGCTTAAGCAGAAAAATGTTAGCTATAGTTTTCTGCTCTATTAATTTATGGATTAGACCCGGTAGGAGTCTCTTCTTATACCAGCCACATTGCAGAAACGGCGTTCTGTTGAATATAAAACTCCTAAAATAATATCAAGGATAAGTGACGGACACTGTTAAGTTTTAGAACAAAGACAAATTACTACCTTTAAAACCTGCGGTGGCGCCTGAAACGGTTTAATTTGTAAGCGGTATATTATAAATATCTGTTCATGTTATCATGGATGGCAATGTTTCAGGGTATTCGGGTTGAGAGCCACACTTAGGGAGGCACACCTGTATAGACACACTTTGCTTCGGTGTCCTAAGTACGTCAACTCCACCGCATCTTTGAAGTTGTGCCATGACGTTAAGGGCGAGGGTATACTTTGTCAGATGATGAGGCTACACAATTTTATAAGTGTATGAAAACAGCCATATTCGTGTCATATATAAAAATGTCATATTTGGAAACGCAAGTAAAACGTCAAATAACGATGGTCGTTCGCTAGTAACACTGCACATGCCCAGTAAACAAAAACAATTATAGACCATCTCCCCAAAGGGAACCCTGACGGGATGCGAAGCAGCAGCGGTACGCACGGCGTTAACCCGGTTAAAATAGGCATCGACGCGGGTGCTAGAACAAAGGTATGAAGCAAAACTTGGTGTAGCGTTTACTAGAGTAAACGTTTGTTTGAAACGCATGGACACGGAATGCGGAATGAGTTGACGACGCTTGCGTTTGGCTTCCTTGGATCGCGTCTCGTCGATGTTACCCACGCGCCGTCTGTATTCTCGAACGTGATCGGTCTTCTTGATTCGGACCTCGTCAGTGTCGCTGGTCATCCACAGCCGACGCTTCCATTCGGCTTGCCTGGCTCGCACCTTGTTGGTGTTGACGTCGCAATTCGCGGACGTGATTGGCTTCGCTAACCCTTGAAACGCCGGCGCCGGGAAAGGTACACCACACTTAGCGGGAAGCTTGCCGCAACGGCGTTCCGCCCGTCGGCGCGATCGCAAGGCTGCAGCGGCGCGCTGTCCATATTAGACAGTTATAGTTTACGGTTAACGTGATAGCAGAGGTTAAGGGAATGGCGTTACCGTGCAGCAAACGTTCGTTGTGGACAGCGTCTTATAGTTTAGCGGGATAGCGTTTACGTGGTTTACATGTCTTAGCTGGGACGGTGGCGCCACCTATCGGATGGTTAATAAGTTAAAGACAGTAAAAAGGAAAGGAACACGAGAATGTTTGCCTATGCCACCGCGCGAAGGATTGTTACAAGTTTATTTTACAAATAATAAAAGCAAATAAATATGAATCACGCACCAAACGCGAAAAAAATTATGTTGCCGATTTGTTTACATCGATCTTGTAGTTAGGCCTAGACGCGTTCGAAATGGGAAGCTATCTCAAAAATTACGTCAACTTATCCGTAATACTCGGTCATCGAAACTAATTGAAGGCAAGCGAAGCCACTTTAAACGGTCGTTTGCTGCGAACAAGGTGAATCTTTCAACAACTACGCCAAAATCACTTCGAAGCGGGCATCCGAGAGCACCGCCATGTTTACGTACACTACGTACACTTACGCTACCACAGTAACCTCAAATCTGAGAAATACCGCGTGTATGGTAAGCGGTACGGGTAACGTACGTATCTGCGCATGCGCACTTCAATTCCAGTATCACGGTACACCCGGTATCCCGGTAAGCCCGGTATACTTCAACTGTCTATTGTCGGCGCCGCGAGATTCTCGATGCGCGCACCCGCCAGCTCGCGGCTTCTTCTCGCCGACATATGAAAAGAGGTGGCGCGGGTGAGATGATGCCCACGTGAGGAGTGGGCTCTAGCGTTGCGAGCACTGGAGAGGGTGAGTCGAGAGAGAGCTGACACGCGGCGAGCGTGCAGCAGGCGAGAGAGAGAGACGTCACCGCGCACTGCAAGGAGGGCGTGAGCTACTTCGCACCGCTCCAGCACCTTCCGCGAGAGAAGTGGTGGGGACGGGGGGACAGCGTTACACAGGTTAGTCAAAAAAGCTGCTTCGCATCTCAAGGTATTGTTTGCAGCTTTGCTGATTGAATACTGAACTGGCAGTTTAAACTGTATGCTGCTTTTTCTTTTTGGATTCTCAGTGTATGTCATTTCTTCATGCGCGAAAGCTACAGCAGATAACCAATAATTCAACAAATTAGCAATAGTACACAGCTTTCATCACATTCAACAACTCCTAGTGTGGCCAAAGTGTAATGAAACTGGCTTACTTTCTCTCCTAAGGCTTATCTTCTCCGAGTACTTAATCCCACAGTTTTTAAACCTCCTGTAACTATGCATGTTGCAGCAGAAAGTGTCCAAATTTTAAGCTTGATTTCTCCCTTATCAACATTTTAAAATCTGGCTCAGTCTGTTGGGGCCAACGTACTACTCGAAAGTACCAATGAAAGGCTGTTCGAGTTTTCGCTCTCAACTTTTCGAAACACAATGTGCAGCATATAGAACGTGCGTGCTTGTACGAAGCCACGCAAGAAGTTTTAAAGCAGCAGGATAAATGAGCTCAGTAAAAGGGCATTTGTATATCACTTACGTATCCGTGGATCGTGAATTAATTTGCTTTTCATGCATTTCCTTTTTTTTCTTCTTGGCGGGGGGTTAGCAACTTCGGATAGTAGCTGTCACTATTCACCCTAGTAAATGTTGCTCATCAAATAACAATTCCGGTGAACTTTTCGGCGATTCTGTATCTGTACGTGAATTCTCATTTTAACTTCACAACAAATAAACACCCCAGAGTTACGTCCGTGACGGCCAGTCAATAATCACTTAACGTCTACAATGTCACAACACGCAGTCACTACATCACTTTTTTCCTAATGTTTCGGTCTCACTGAAGCGTTGTCAAATCGCTCTCGATGCGAAGAGACTCGTTTGTTACCGGGGTCGTTACGAAAGCTGGGAAGCGAAAAAAAAAACAGCACTCTTGATCGGGGAACTGGTCAACGCACAGCAGTAGATTCCTGAGGATTTCTTGACTTGTACGACAGTCAGCGAGAACCATCAGTGTGGTTGGCTGGGGCTCGTTAGCTGTGTGCTTCCATTTGACCTGCGATAAAAAATCGGTGCTCGTTCACAGTGGTATGGCAGACCTGTTAGACTGAGGGCTCAACGACGCACATTAAAACACCGCTTGAAGATCCATCACTCGCAAATCGGTTCTCAAATGGACCTTAGGCAACGAGAACAGCAATACAAAGAAAAGATGAGTGAAAGGTTTGCAATGGTGATAAAGAAATATTGAGTTGAACTAACACCTAACACCTGTCTCTCTCGCTCTCTGTTACATCTGTCTTTAAAGCTCCTGCATTTTTTTCTTTCGAGGTGGCCGCTGATTTGATTGATTTGTGGGGTTTAACGTCCCAAAACCACGCTATGATTATGAGAGACGCCGTAGTGGAGGGCTACGGAAATTTTGACCACCTGGGGTTCTTTAACGTGCACCCAAATCTGAGCACACGGGCCTACAACATTTCCGCCTCCATCGGAAATGCAGCCGCCGCAGCCGGGATTCGAACCCGCGCCCTGCGGGTCAGCAGCCGAGTACCTTAGCCACTAGACCATCGCGGCGGGGCGAGGTGGCCGCTGCTCTTCCGACTGCATCCTGGTCAATTTTTTTTTTCTTTATCATGTGAACAGGATACATGCAGCACGAAGCGCAAACAAATGTACTCTTTAATTGACGGCACCTCGTCTCTGAACTCAAAATTTCATTGTCTTCCTGTCTTGGCTTTTTTCCACGTCCGTCCTACCACTTGCTTTTTTTCCTGGACCAGACGTCCTTCTACCGTTGTAGGAGTGATGATGCTAGGAAGAGCCAAAGAACAGAACCCATGTTCTTCAGGCTCCGCCTCCTGTTTCAGTACTACTCATGCTTCTTTAGTTTTGTTACTGCAACATTTTTGTGTGTCTCTCTCAGATCGGCCACAGCTCTTAACCAATACACGTTGAAGGGACTCTCATCAAGTTGAACTCCATTCATTGTGCAACAAAAAAAGGCATCCTTCATTTTGTGCAAAACGCGTGAGGAGATATCGGCTACATGTATAATTTCAACTGCAGTGTATAGAAGCGATTGGAAGTACGTCAATTGTTTTATTTCGACGCTTTGAGTCGTTGTGACGCTGCTAGCGAGCTTTGTGGAAGTGCTAGCGAGCCAACCACGTGTTTAACCAATATCTAATATCGCACATGTATAAGAGAAATCAACATAGCGTGATGAGATATTATCATGACTACATTAAAAAATGTTAGTGTATGGCAAAGTGTGCGCAGTAATTAAAAGAATTTTCACACAGTCACGAAAAGGAACACGAAGGGTGATTATGTACAGCGAAGACATCAACAATGCGTCAAAAGAACTCGGTGAACTCACAGTTAAAAAGTGTAAAGCAACAAGAACATCAATATAAAGTAACATAAGTGAAAGGTTTCTCAATGGTAATAATGAAACATAGAATTGAACTAACTCGTAAGTAAAACTGTGATACATGGCACTCATGAAAATAGAGTATAGCAAAAACGGCAAATATGAAATAGGCAAGCAAGCGAAATATGAAATACAGACGTGCTCGTGCGCTTCCAAGCGTTCTTTAGTCGATTCGCATGGCTGCGTTCGTTCGTCAACCTATTGTGTAGGGCTTCCAAGTTCGAAGATGGATGCACCAGCAGTGTCTTTTGATGCGCGTCCATGAAGTAGTGTGAAGCCCGGTACAATGAACGAACGCAGCCGTGTATACGATAAGAACGCTTGGAATTCAAGTGCTCGAGTAGTGACACGAGAGCGCCAGTCCATTTCATATTTTGCCTGTTTCGCGCGGTTTTGCTTTTTGTCGGAATAACCATGAAGATTTGGGCAAAAATTATATCATTATGGGGTTATTGGAGAAGAGGCACAGCATAAAGTTAATGTTTTAACGATTCAAGCAAGAATAAAAAGGTTGGCCAATTTGTTTAAATATTTATTAAGTGCTCGCTCATGAGAAAAGTACACGTTGTATGTGACACACAACTATGCCACTGATACACAGCCGGTAGGACTTTTCTAGAGCACACGTTCTTAACTTAATGTTGCTCCTAGTTAGCTGTACACCCTGCCTATTAAGTGCCCATTTCGCAGTCAAGGCTCTCTTCAGTGTTTGAGACCATTGTGTCTCAGCGCGCTTTTCGATATATTTCATATTGATCAATCACGCTGTGCCATTTTCATGACAACCACATTCAACTTTACTGAGCAAAGTTCGAATGGACGAATGAATGAACTGCGCTGAGCACTACATTCCTTATAGACTGCTGTTCTCGATGCAGTCAGAATGGCTGAAAAAATGCGCAAGAGAATACGCCGTCCGATGTTGACAGAGAACACACTGTAAACAAAGACGATCGTCATACGGCCAGCTGCTTTTCACTTACAACGGTTGTGTTCTGCACTGATTTCGTTTGCTGCGACAACCACGTTACCATTGCAGCGTAAAATAAATTCTCTTAAGTATTCTGCTTTATTTTTTCGTCGGCGCACTGTTTTGAAGTGACCGGCGAAGTTTTTCTCTAGCTTTCGTCGGGATTTTTGTCTTATACTCCATCGCTAAGGCTGAGAACCTCTCGCGCCCGGGTATATTCTTTGACCGTTCATTATGGGAACGATATTCGGCATCTGCGCTGTTCAAATTTCGCCCGCACATTCGTCGCGCCACAAAAGCGCAGTGCGAGTGATAGAGTGCTTTCGTTCTAGAAAGGCTCCGTTTTCAGATTAAGTTCTCAATTTTTTTAGCAACACTGCGAAACATAGCAGTGGAAGCGTACTGTTATCTATTTTCAACTGTACATAATACGTGAGCAGTACCGTTCTCTACGTGCACTCGACGTGTCCAGACCGTCGCAAGTCTTCCAGAAATATAGACGGCCAGCAATTTTTTTAAAGATTACCCAGTCTTCTCCTTCTCACGTTATAATCAAACTGTCACTGTTGCTGCCCCGTGTCACTGGCTCTTTCCCGCTGGTTTTTCTTCATTTGATCAATACCGACAAACTGGAGTACCATGTCACATTTTCAACCTCCCTCCACTTTCACGTGCAACTTCCTGGCGTCCATTATTGTTGCTGTCGGCTGCCCCATTCGCGGGCATTTTCTTTTCGAGTTCCAACCTTGTGTACCTTTTGAGTTTTTCAGATGAGCAACAATTGCGCAAACGACGGTTGTCCGCGGGGCCACCAGTTGTGCAGCCAATGGGCGTGCACATAAGCCCGAAAGGCCCGTATACTACAGTGTGCTTCGCGCAATGCATGTATTTGCCGCGCCCATGTTTCGCCGGCAACCTTATTTCCGCAACACGCGGCGAGATCGCGCGCGTGCCTCGAGCCGCCACCGCTCCCGTTCAGCAGTAGCGGCTTGCCGGCGGCATCGGAGCGCCACACCTCCGCGGCACGCAATGCGTTTCTCCGCGCTGACGACCGGAAGGCGCATTCGCCGCGCTGTTCCGTTATTCGCCGCTAGCTCCGCATTACACCTAATCTGATCGAGGCGCGTGAGCGGTGGGCTGCGGCGACGTCGTGGACTGCAGTGGCAACTCGCGCGGAGTGCGCGGGGCGCTTTGATCTGATAATCTCCGCGGTCGACGGCTGCTTGCGCCGCTATAGATCGGCGGCCCCTGAATCGGCGTCCTCTTCTTCTCGGCTTCTCCTTTGTAGTTGAGAACGCGAATTCCTCCTGTTGCTGCAACCGCAGCACCGCGCCTTACCGAGTCGCTGCGGAACCGCGAGTAACGCGAGCTCTACCCGCCACAATGCACATTTCGTCCTCCATTGAGCGCGCGTAAGGCGTGCTCCATTGCCGGTTGCTCAACGTGGCGTCCACTTTTCGCTAATCTGTTCAGTGTGCATGCGTGATTTTCTACCACTCTACTGCCACTCCTTCCCGAACTGCACGAGTGGCAGCGGGAGGCAGCGAAGATATGCTACTGTTGGCTTTCAAGACGTTACGCCTGCTGGTGTACGGGCACCGAGTCGTTAAGGCTGCTGCTGTCCACGTGTATACGATAGCAACAAAGTATCAATCAATCAATCAATCAGTTAGACAATCAGTGAGATAAGTTATCGCTAGCTTAATTAGTCAATTGTATTTTTTATATTAAGAGTTTCTTTAGAAACTATCTGCTACCTCGTAGAGAAAATAGCGATGCAACCATATTGTTACGACTACACAAATGGCAAACTGCTCAATATATACAAACTTACTACGTCTTTTGCATATTTTTATGCTGCATTTATATGGTTCTCCATGTTGCCAAGAGCCTCACAGAACTGAGTGCATTTTCTGGGGAGGAGAGTTTCTTTCTGCAAGTACAACGCTTTGTGTCGAGCCTATAATTTTAGTTCTGCGATACTTTCTGCACCTGTACATTCTGTTACATGTGCAAAAGCATTACATGAAATGACGTGCCTGAAGTGCACTATTCTGTTTCCTGTCTTGGAGCGCATCTCTCAAGGCTCGGTTCTTGGGTTTCGCGTCATACGTTGTAACCGAGCAAACGATTCACCTGTGGGAAGACGAAAGGTGTGAGCACAGCTCGAGAAGCTCAGAGTGCGGACACAAATTAGGCACGTTCTGCGGCACGTGAGCCACGCGTCTCTGAGTTCATGTTTTCTTTATACGCAATGCGAGACGCATCCGGCGACGCAGCCGGGGCAAGAGACGCAACTGGCGTAAGTTCTCCGTTCTGTGCTGCTGCCAAACGAACTTCCCGAGCAGCGGCTAAGCGCCGCCGGCGCCCGAATCTTGCTGCGCTCCTATGTCTCATCAGGGAGTATCGTAGTCGTCGCTGATTTTGCGGAAAACGAAGTTGCTTAAGGGCGCTGTTTAAGGCCACCATTGGTGCAGGAACAGCGAACAAAAAGTGATTAACACGAACCAGCACGTGTTCACTTCATCCTGCAATTCGTCTTCTTAACTTCCGGAACACGTGTGCCGATTACTCCGGTGTGGCATGCAATAACTATGATGCGCGAGAAAACGAGTACAAAGAGAGAGAGACAGAGAAACAAAAAGAAATATAGGTAGAGTAAGAGAGAAATTCTAGAGGGGTAAATTTTTTCGTGAGGCGAGATTCATAGCCACGTTACTCACGAATTGAAGGCGGGTGTCTTAATTAGTCAACTGTCCGAACATGCCAGCAGAACATCACATAGCCTAGCAAAGTATAGCGAGGTGCTGAAAAGGAAAGTGGGAATGGGGGGGGTAAAAGGGGAAAAGAAAGAATAAATCATATTATAGAAACAAAGAGAAGAAGTGAAATAGAACGAAAGGCATAAAGAAACAAGACAGAAAGAGAAAATCAAAGAAAGAGAGAAATAGAAAGCGAAAGAACGATAGACAGAAAGAGAGAGAGAGAGAAAACCATTTATTGAATGAAGCTTGTGAGTGAAGGTGGGAGGGTCCCTTATTCCAGGAACCCTCTGGCTTGGACAGCCCGCCGAGCTCGAGCGACGAGTTGACGCTGCTCGACCAGGTCCGGCTGGGAGATCGCAGCCTCCCACGCTTCACTGAGAGAGAGAGAATAAACTTTATTGGGTTCCAGCATGCGGGATTCCCTCCGGCCGCGCAGGGCGTGGGGTTCACCCTATCTCACGTTACACTAGAAGTCCTAATGTCACGCGGGCCTAGACCTCAAGGCCTTCGTGCCCCGTCGCCGCTCGGGTTACTGAGGGTGTCCCCCTTTCGCCTTTGCAGCGCCAGTGCGACCTCGAGCTGCCGGACGGCCCTTCGCTGGTCTTCTGGGTCCGTAGACCCCACACGCTGTTCTACTTGCGGCGGTAACACCGGACCGTCCGCGCTGTCTGCGTCACATCCCCAGAGTATGTGAGCCAGGGTGGCTCTCGCGCTCGCGCACACACTGCACATTTCACTCACGTAGAGTTCGGGGCACACGTGTCGCGCTAGCGATGCGTAACATCAGCGGCTCTGCGTAACATCAGCGACGCTGCAGTCTCGGCCCTGACGAAGTACTTCAACGCCTGCTGGACGAGCGGAAGCCTTCCCAAGCAGTGGAAGACGGCCAAGACGATACTACTGCCCAAGCCCAACAAGCCGCCGGGAATAGAGGGCCTGCGCCCCATCTCGCTCACGTCCTGCGTGGGCAAGGTGTTGGAGCACGTCCTCAACAACCGGTGGCAGCGGTACTTGGAGGAGAACGGTCACTACAACGACTCCATGCTGGGATTCCGGTCTCGCCTGGGGACGCAAGACGCTTCACTGAGGAGGTCCGCATCTGGTGCTGCTGCTCGTAGTCTTGGGACGCTTACTTTAGAGGAAGCTAAAAATATGGCGAGAGAAAGAAAGGAAAGAAAGAAAGAAAGAGAAAGATAGAATGACTGCGACAAAGAAAGAAATGTTGAGAGAGAGAGAGACAGAAAGAAATAAGGAAAGAAAGGAAAGATAAAGAATGATTGAAAGACCTAGAAAAAAAGAAGTACAGAAAGTCAGAGAGAAATAAAGAAATCAAAATAAACACAGACAATTAGGAAAGACGTGCACAAAAAAAAACAGAGAAGAAATAAATAAAAAAGCCTGAACATAGCGAAACAACCACAGCCGGGTATATATCTTAGGTGACCATTAGCCCCGCTGTCTGTTTGATATTGCATCTCCATTGCAAGCTAGAAAAAGTTTTTTGAACTCTCTGCTTCCGTTCCGTATTAACAAAATATATTACGCTGGAAATGTTCGCAAGAACAAACCAATCCTTTCGTTCGGCATATTATTAGTGAAGGAGGCCGGCGAAATGCAAACAGCAGTTGCGAAAGAGAAGTTTTGTGATCTCGCACGTGGCCCCAGGTCGTTGGATGAATAACGGCTGTTATAGTTGTGTTTCGACGGGGGCGAAGTGCAAAAGCATTCGTCTGCTTATATTTAGATCCACATGGAAGACCATCAGCTGGCCCGAATTAGTCCCCGGCTACACGGCGGACCTCCCAAGCAAGCAGGCTGTAGTTGCTAACCGTAAAGCACCATCCTAAAGCAATTAGGCTAATTATAGCAGCTAATTGAGTTTCTCTGTGCAGCGCTCCTATTCGAGCGTGTCGCATTTCTGTCATATTATCAGCCAGAACTCATTTACCTTATGTATTGTCACTGCTTTTAAACAGCGCAGCTACTTAAGCTGCCGAAAATCTGTGTCGTCTCTGGTATGTCACAGAAATCGGGTAAGTCCCACTACTCCCCACTGGTATTCTAAACAAAAAAAGGGGGGGGGGGCAGTCAAGCGTTAGCCCAACACTAAGAAGTGTGGCAGTTTGGGCTAGTTGGTATGACATGACGATAGTTATAGTGCGAGAATAGAACAACCCAAAGTGTCCTTCTTGTCTCTTTGTCGTCGTTCTGTTCTCGCGCTATAACTATCGTCCCAACACTAAGCAACGGGAAAGGCAACGACGGCTGCGAGAAGACCCCGAAGCGATAGAAGGCCTACGCCATTAACTACGAGCCCGCAGATCAATGAGAGGTGCGAAGGCTTTTTTTAAGCGGGAGTTTGTGTCTCTAGAGTTGCGATGGAAGGCCTTCACCAATAACGACGTTCCTGCAGATCAATGAGAGGTGCGAAGGCTTGCTTCAAGTGCGAGTTGGTGTCTATAGAGTTTGGACATCTGTGTCGTGTCTGTGTGTTGTTTAACTAGAACCTCTCAGCTCTGAGAATAAACGTAGAAAGAAACCTAACATCAACTAGCTAAAGTCTATAGCAATGACCTAGAAGCAACCAATAAAACAACAATCACCGCCTATCTGGGGTCTAAAAAGAACCTATAGAAGCAACCAGATTAGTCGGCGAAATTATCAGTCTCGCTGCTGCAATGATTTCATGGCTTAGTGCTTGGAACACGCTTCGGCAATTTTTTATCGCATTGTTGCTAGCGTCATATGTTTCTCAGTTATTTAGTTCGACACAAAATGAGTGTAATTATAGATAATATCTAAATTTATAACATCTGTGCCACCCATAGTAAATTTATGCATGTAAATTGGGTGTATCATGTAGTGTTACCAAAAACCGTTAGCATTTACCAACATGGTGTTAACCATCTGTTTATGTCACGTGTATTACTGTAAACCACGGGAGCGGACCGCGGTATTTACTATTAACGCGTCACTGAAAACAAAAAAAAAACAGCACTGATCTATAGACCCACCACGTTTTCTTATTTATTGACGCCGACATCTTGACTGTATTTGTCGATGGCTTTGCTGCGCTTGCATTTCCTATTACGGTTGCGCTAAGGTTACGAATAAATTTGTACCTTTTTCATGCAAATTTCATTGACTGTTTCATGTGACACCAGTTGTGTGGTGAAAAGCATAATGCGACTGGCTAAGAGAAGTGGAAGTTTCGGCTATAGTTGGTATGACATGACGATTTTTATATTTTGAGAACAGAACGACGACAAAAGGACAGGAATTAGACGAGCGCTCGTCTTCTTCTTGTCCCTTTGTCGTCGTTCTGTTCTCGCGCTATGACAATCGTCACGGCTAAGAGACTGGAGGTGATCATTGGACGCTGAGAGGTCCTAGTAACCCGATACTGACCAAACTAGAAGGTGATAGTCAGTTCGGTAGAAGTTCTCCGGAACATATATCGCTTATGTAGAAACGGCTTTGTTAATCACAATCATGCACTAAGTCGTCGTTAAGATGAAAGTCAGTCAAACAGCGCTAATTATAAAAATGATAATGCCTTGTGGTATCGTTAGCTTAGGCTCATTACGCAAACTTTTTTCTCACCTGTCTTTGTGCAGGCAAAACAAGCAGAACAGAAAATTTGAAGATGAACGAAGTAAAGCAGTGCAATAGCCTGTTGTGTGATAATCTCTCCTGTCATCTTTTCAGTAAACACTGTGATGCTTCTGAATATGCTGAAACTCTCAGTATGTCCTTCACACACGGAATGCATCATCATCATCGTCATCATCATCATCATCGTCATCATCATCCTGACTACGCCCACTGCAGGACCAAGGCCTCTCCCATGTTCCGTCAGTCAACCCGGACCATTTTCCTTTCCATTGCTCGCTGCGTCGTCCGCAATTTAAGCTGAACCCTCTTTGTAAGTCTCCAAGTTTCTGCTCCGTAGCTAAGTACCGGGAAGATGCAGCTGTTATATACCTTTCCTCTTGGGTTACAGTGGCAATCTACCTGTCATAATTTGAGAGTGCTTGTCAAATGTGCTCCACCCCATTCTTATTCTTCTAGTTACTTCAGTCTCGTGGTTCGGCTCCGCGGTTATTACCTGTCCTAAGTAGGCATAGTCTTTTACAACTTCAAGTGCACTATTACCTATCTCGAAGCGCTGTTCTCTTCCGAGGTTGTTGTACATTACTTTCGTTTTCTGCAGATTAATTTTAAGACCTACTTTTCTGCTCTCCTTGTCTAACCTCCCACGTGCTTATACGTCAATTAACGGAATGCATAGCAAGACTTAATTATCCCAATTGCTGACGACACTGTGTGCATATACATATTAGGTCGATACTCATGCCAAAGAGGAAACTACAGTTCAAACATCTTAAAATAATTAGCGGTGTATTTCCGGCTTCCCCAGCTACATGGGCAGTATTGCTGGTTAGCGCTGCGACAAAAACCTCCCGCGAAAGTTAGTCGATCTGTACAGTATAAATTATTTCTGTTTCCTGTTTGATGGTTCGAGCACGTATACATGGTCTCATGGCACTGGGACTTGCGAGGAATGTATATAATTTCTTACGAGTAATATTCTATTGCATTAAAGTGTCCTATGCATGGAATGGAAAGCGAAAAATGACCATTTCAAGGGGATACCCTCCCCGAAATCATAAATGCGCCCCTTACCCCGAGAAAAGTTTCCGTCTAGGCGCCTGAACGTTCAATGTCAGCGGGCCCAGCCTCAAGAAGCAATTTACGCAATTTTTTGTAGGACTGGAAGGCTGCCTGGATATGAATAGTCAAATGAATGTAATAGAAACGTCAGAAGGATGAAAGTTAATTACTTCTCAAAAAAGGAGACATTTAATCGATTCAGGTTATCTAATGCTTTGGAATTTTGGCACAACCCTTCGCGTCCTGATACAACAAATGCGAATCAGCCACTCTACACAGCCAATATTTCATATAATCTATACCATATATATAGCAAGTTTTCAGAGTTGAACCTTGTGAAATCACGCTCTTGTAGCGGATCATTGAGCAAAATTCATGGTTCAAGAAGCAAAAAACGACAAATTAGAAGTAGAGGATAGACGAATAGCGCAGGGCTCGGGCGTTCCAGCTACGATGTCACAGCACCACTCGGTGACGACAATTGTTCTTCCAGGAACCCGCTCCTAATGCTTAATTGCCTTGAAGCCACTTGTATACCGTAGTCTAGGCCGCACGCACGCACACAGGCGAGTTTTCTCCAGATGCCGCAAAAGTGCCGGCCGGTGTATGCACGCACATGTAGCGATGAACCCTCCACGGCCTGACCGATCTAAGTATATATATATATATATATGTTGGCATTCATAAGGCTCGCATTGCTCAACACATTCGATGTTCGTGCCGGCGGCGTTGTACTGTGAACGTAATGTACGCACTTTATAATGCGCGAGTGGAGTGTACCTACGAGTAACAGCGTGAAAATGAAAGACTGCCAACACGACATCTTCTGGCAGCGCACCACTCGCATCCCTTCCGTTCGTTCCCTGGCAAATGCGATATAAAGTATAACTCGCGGTATTTTGCGCACATTTTTCCGAAGTTGAGTGCCATGACCTTCTGGAGCAGGGGCCAAATTCACGAAGCTTTTTCGTTTTGTAAGTGTCCGTTGGCTGACCGGCATCGCTTATATTATGCCCAGCTTTAGGATTGTCCGAAAAATTTCTCTTACAAGCAGTTCTTGCGTATAAGAACTCTTTTTGAGCACGTACCACTTGCCTACTTGCCTTCGAATGTATATTTCGCGCGTCGACGAAAGGAATGTTAAACGCGAACACGAGTATAACTACAAGTCCTCGCTGCCGTGCGCTATATATATACTGGAATGAAAAGCCCAGCTGTCTACATTCCAATAGCTCGATGATGTAAATCTCGATGAATTATTAAAGCAGAGACAACCATTGATACCTCTTTTTAGGATCTAACAACAAGTGGATTATGAGACGTGCGTGTTGCTGGGAAAAATGTGGAAGTGGGGATGACCAGAAAGGAAGGAGGAGGTGTGTCCTACCCACCACACCGCAAAGAAGAAAATAGCAGGTGATTCTTCCACATGTATTAACGGTGGGGAAGAGCTCGGGTAAAACAGCTCAGCCAAACGAACGTCATAAAGGCATTACTGAGCTATGTCTGTGGCAATGAAGTGAGCTCTGTCCTGACAGCTCACCATTAGGCTTGCGTGTGACCGCAATCATGTAGATTCCTTAAAAACGCATTATAGACCTATTGCCTGTTTATAAACAGGGATAGGCGCCGTCGACACACAGAGGCGCTTGTAGTGACGTCGCGATGCGTAGGGTATGCCCAGCCCAAAGCTCGCCACCGCTCTCCATGATCACGTGAAAACTGTCACAGCGGCTATTTCTGTTTGAAAGCGTGGAGTAGTTCTATAAGATACACTTATGCAGAATTATTTTCTGAGCACGAGAGAAGCGTTCCTTTTTACCGTCACCCTCACGCCGCATTGCCATTCTGATGGACACGGATCACAAAGCAAATAAGAGAACGTTCCAAACAATCAAATGTCAATTGTGTAACCATCATTGAAAAAAAAAATGCGTCACCAGCTGTGTTATGGTGGCTAGAATAGCTGCATCCACGGAGCAGTGTTCACATCACACGATCAAGGAACGACTCTCAAGATCTTCTGCCGGCATGCATCATCTCCGTCCTCGTCGTGAAGCAAAGCATAACATCAAGGCCACGACATGAAATTATAAGGTAGTGTCACGTATACAGAGAAGACTCAGACGAAATTTATTCCGCGCGATGATTTTATGTTTATCACCGATCTTATAATTTGCGACACCGTTTCCTGGCACACCTTCTATTTTTTACAATATTTGGGCTATAGTAACAGCTGTGACGCTATAACTGTTAGAACACTTCTTTAAGTAACCGCCGATTTTGAAACGGCTTGATGTTTATTATGTACTGACTCCGTTCCATTGCCCCACTAAAGACACACATAGGGACACAAGCGCTTAGAGCCCCGTTCACTTTTCTTTACATCTTTCTTTCATTTTACATTAGTACAGATTGGCATATCGGATGTAACTCTGGTTAACCTTCCTGCCTTTTTTCTCTTGTATCTCTCTCTGTCTTATTCTACAGCATAACAGCTTTGCCTTGTTCAGTTCTGATTACACGTGATTGTATTTTTTTTTCGCTGCCAGCCGACAGGTACCACTCTTGGGGACGATATATCTTATGCACGCATGACTGGAGGAGCGTACGCAAAGCACGTAGTATATGTGTACTACGTGCCTACCTCCTTCTTAAGGTACTATAGCGCGATGCGTTCAGCTTCGAGATGAGAAAGGCGGGGCGCTGCGTGTGCGAACAAGGTGAGGTTTGACATTAAAACGCTGCGCTTAGAATGTGCGCTCTCTTATGAATCTTAAAGTCAGACCTTTTATATTACGTTTGCAAATTAATATGTATCACGACGGGTCATCAGTATCGAGATAAGCTTCGCTCTCACGGCGTTGACATTTCCGAGGGTGACTAGGTTCCCATCGTAGGACTACACACAGCATGGCACGTTGCTGCAGAAAATGCTATCTGGAGCTCGATTATAGGCTTCTTTATGAATGCATACATAAACAAGGCCACCTAAAAAAGGGGAGGAAGCGCATTTACAATAGCCATATCTGGGTGAGATCGTTAGGGGATACAAAAGAGGCATAACAAAGCCAACATTCCCAACTCTTTGTACCGGCATTGTACACTGTCTATACTGATCGAGCTTATCACTTCTGTTCTATAATTTGTGTGCAAGAATGCGTCGTTAACATCTGTCGGTTATAGTAACCCATGTACGGTATGTGTGTCAAAGGCTAGTTTAAATCTATTCAGCTTGTTTAACGGTACCACATTTACCAAGTACGACAGTATTGTAATTAGGTTTGTTTCCCTCCCGTCAGGCATTCGGCATTCTCGCGTTTGGCATTTACTTCCCTGGAGCACGCCTGTGATTTTCGATATTGGGCACTTTCCATGCATTAAGAACTACTTCCAGAATATAAAGACCACCTATGTCTTTCAAGAAGTGTCTATATAATTTTTATTTGTGAATGCTGAGTCAGAAAACTGTTGTAACATTGCGTTCGCGGCTGAATGAATAAAGAAAAAGAAAACGAAATTTTTTTATGGTAGCACTCTTGTCAAATGTCGGTCGCTTTTGCTTATAATATTCACAGTAAACATCAAAACCTTTGTTACAATTCTCTCTATCAAATAATATTATATACAAAACACATTAAATACAGGCGGTCATGCTCCACAGCTCACAATTTGCCCAAAAAAACACAACCTTCAGGTGAAACTGAAATTCGTCCATAAAATTGCGTCAAATTGCTGAATGTATATAGAGAGGCGGAGGATCAAAAAGCCCTCTTTGTGGTCATTCTGTGACTTTCTAAACCTCTTCGAAGTCGCACTTCACTCCCGCTGGTTCGTACCCCTTTACTATACCGGTAACGTTGCCAGGATATTACGTATACTCACTGCGTGGCGTCCGCAGTCCTTTCGCAGACCTTGGGGATTTTGCTTTTAGCTTACATCCATGGTATTGCAGAGCCATCCTCGTGCCATCTTCACACTACCAGCGCCAACGCACTCCGCTGAGTCCGCGACATCGGTGTCCAGTTTTTTCCAGTCTACGCGTGTCGGCGCATCCATATGCTTTCATTTCCGCGCTCTCCAGAATATACGTGACTGGCACAGGACGCGAGCAGTGGCTTCAAAGTTGGCCGCAAGCTTATACCGAGAGCCAGCGATGAGGCGTCGTCACTTGCACCGCGTTTGATGTAAAGTCCTGGGGATTAAGAACTTCAGCCAGCTAGTTCTTAATAGTCGGGTTCTGTGCTAGCTGTGGTCACGTTATCCCCGCAAGTTTCTTAATCCCATTAGCCCCCGGCGGACATGTCAAACCTTACTGTTCCAACGGAAGAGCCGCCTGCGTCAACCGAAAGTTTGACCTGCAGAACCCGCACAGTGCTTCACACATCATACCTCACTTTCGGCGTCTCTCTCGCACGATTCCCTTCTCTTGAAATCTAGTCCATGAAATATTGCTTTACAAACAACTCTAGCATAAACCTTCCACAGCAGAGCTCTTGAGCTTTACGTTATGCTGTTTGGCGTCGGTAGAGAATGAGCCTGCTGGCATGTGCAATCATTCTGATTCTCTCCCGATGTGTCCGGCGTGAGATACAATATTGCTGATGGGTAATAGAACGAGTACTGAGCAAAAGAAAGGAGAAAAAGAAAGTATTGTCGAGCAAAATATTTTTGGCCAGACGGGATTCAAAGCCACGATCCAAAGGCGAGCATCGTTATGACTCGCTCATCGAGACACGCTGGCAGAACATAACATAGACTTGCATAGTATTGTATATAGCAAGAGGCTGGGGAAGAGGAGTGAGAATGAGGAGGAAGGAAATGTAGAGAAATAGAGGTAAAGAAGGAGAGCACAAACAAGGAGATTAATAAGGGCGAAATAGACAAGATCTAAGATATACGAAGAGAAAATGAAATGCAGTAAAAATTGGAAAGGGAAAAGGTGATAGAAAAAGCTAGAAACAGTAGGAAATATGGGGAAAAAGGAAGAAAGAAATTCAATTGAACAGCGACAGAGAAGACACAGAAAAAATGATAGACGAAAAGAAAAGAAAGAAAGAGATGATAAAATAGAAACTGCGAGGCCAGTGTAGCTAACGCTGCAAAATAAAGCTAATCAAGCCAGGCTGGCCAGCTCCGTACTCCTGCCTTAACTTTTTTCTTGATCCGAGCCCTCTGGTGAGCAGCCCTCGACGCGTTCATACGAAAACATTAACACAAGGGCGTTACTCCTACTGCTTTTATGAAGTCGCCGTTCGAACCATCACTGTCGCCGGGAACTTCAAGCGCACCCGCGCTAACGGAACAGCCCGAAGGGCTTTCCCGAGTCGCGAGCTTTCTCGTCATTTCGCGGTTGCGACGAAAGTTTGCCTTCCTGTGCTCATAAGCGAAGAGTGTGGCGTGGGACAGGAAGTGATGGCTGCACGTGCCATAAAGCCGCGGCTTCTGCGTCGTCAAACCGATGGAACCGATCATTCCGCTCCGCTCTAATGTGGAACGCGCCCGGAGGGAAGAACGTGGGGGGGAGGAGAGCCGCCTACGGGGGTCCACACTTGCGCCAAATTGTGCTTCTCGGATTTTTTTTCTCTTACCTCCTCCTCGAGCTGGTCGAGAGGGAGTTTCGAAGCGGTGAGCGCCGCGGAGCGAAAGTTTCACTCTTCCTGTCTGCCGAGGCCTCTGTGGAGGCACGCTGTTTTGCGACGAAGGAGTAGGGCGCCGCGCGAAAGTGAACCGCCGACATGGAGAAAGTGCTCGTCCGCGTGGTCCCGTATGAGCCGTACACGAGGAGTGAGTATGAGAGCACCGACGGCTTTTATTACATCCGCGCGCGCATTTCCTCGCACCCAAACTGCGCGCGTCTCGGCTCGATTTGTGTACACAGCCGGGATGCTGCGGAACGTCTTTTCGTTCCATCGCTCGATGGGTTGGATGGCTTCGTTTTTAGCGTGGACGGTTGTTTTTCCGACGAGGTGCTTCGGGGATTTGGTGAGTTGGATACATGCTATCATCTCGTCGCCCATGTGCTTCTAGTGCGCGTGTCGTTTTCGCGGTTGTGGATTGTTTCTGTCTGATTCCAAGTGCACGCACTTTTCGACAAAATGAACTATAATCACATACCCCCCACCCCCCACTGCTTTTATTATTTTTAATTTTGAACATCACTGGCGCCTTACGTGACAGTTTTCAATCAGGGACGCAGCCAGTGGGGTTCAAACTATGCCTTCACCTATGGTTCTTGTTGTTCTTGACATGGCATGGAGCAATCAATACTTTTCTAGAAATTAGCTGCCCAAACATTACCGTACGCAAACTGAATGTTTGTGAAAGTCCATTGTGTGAACGGGAGTTGCGTGAGTGTCTTTCCCCCAAGATCCTGTGTTTATTGAGTTGTATTATTACGGTCCCGAGGATCACGACAAGGAAATTTGTCTTGAAATGTATTAAGTGAAAAAGACAGCCTGAAGGGCAACTGCACTACATTTAATGCAGTCACCATTTAGTGCATGTAGTGCAATCGCGTCTCGAACTCAGGAGCGCTTGTGACCCACCAGAATGCTACTGCTGAGGACGAGAAATGAAAGCAGCGATCTCCTCCTTGGCAGCAGTAAGCCGAGTCAGCGGCTACTACTGCTGCTGCTGGCTGCGGTTGCGTGAGTATGCAAGTGCACAGTGTGACCCGTGCTTTCGCTGGAAAGATACACTCAGATACACTCAGCTAAGTGTATGAAATTGGGGAGTGCCAAAAAAAATGATATGCGTCTGAAGGTATGAATGTTGCGAGACTGTGACTGATACTGGCATGGTTGCACTTTACGGGACAGTGGAACCATGTAAGCCTTAGTCTTGTTTCGCTCGGGCGAGCCTAATGAACAGGTGCTTTTGAATGCCGCTACAGAACGCGGTTTCTTAAAATGAACTGACCTTACTTGAATCGCCACTCCTTTATTATCATTGTGGCGAAATACACAGTTCAATCATATAGTGTGTCTCACAGACTTTTTTTTGGACATCGACTTGAGTGAGGTAGGGTATCGACAGCGTGCATGGACTATGACTCGGAGACGTCACGTTGTGCTAAATGTATCACCGACGTCAGGAGTTAAAAGTTGGCTGCTGGCATCAACAAACAATGAGAAAATAAACGAAGAAAAAAAATTGAAGTAACTTTACAACTAGGTTATTTTATTAATAAAACAGTTTACAAATAATAGAATCCAGTCACTGCTCATGTAAAAACCGGTTAATTGGATTTCGGAGAGTGCACCACCAGTTTGAGATGTGTTTACCCAAATTATATCCTGGTATGATACGTTTGTTCTCAGTACAGTTTCATGTCTTGGTACATTAATGAAGAGGAAGTTCGAGAGAAATAATTTCCACGTTGATACAATTTCTGGGCAAGTTCGTGAATGGATCTAAAAAAACGTTGCTATTGTCACTATTTATACTATTAAAGTGCATATCTTAAGCCCTGGCTACCATCAACATACACTACAGCAACAAGCTCGCTCAAAGTATTAGGTTTTTAAACTAAGAAATCAGATAACGAAAGATTATCTCGCAGACTGAGATACATCACTGTAATGAACCTTGGACAACTAGAACTGCTTTTACTTATAGTCACCCTTTATAGCGTCACATCATTGCAGGAATTCTCAGAAAATGAAAATAAGGTCTGAAGAACGGGCGTTGTATTCGCTCTTTAGTCTACGCAGGTGTCTTATGATGCATGCGTTAATTCAAAGCGGCTATGAATTGAACACGCCTTTCCACAAGATATAACGTTTTGTATGCTTCGCACAACACGCTAGACACGTAGATACATGTGTAATTCAATGACTGCCGCGCGGTGGTTCCGCCTAAGCACGAACCCCGCGTGTCTTGCAAATGCATTAACGTCGATACATCCCTCAGTTGGTGCAGCTTTCTTGTTTTCTTTTTTTGTCAGGTACAAACACGGCTTGTGAGTTTCTGTTCGTCTGAATTGCTTCTTTTGTTTTATTTTTCTTAATTATACCTTCTTGCGACGTACTGTGCATCCTACTATAGAAAACTTTAATTTCATCAGGTGTTACGTACCATTTCAGTGGCATGCAGAACCGGGCGGCATATATTCGGAGACAATCGTGCGACAGCGAATGTTTAAAGATCGTGTACTACTCAGCTACGTGCGGCACAAGTTACACAGTGTAGAAAACGCTTCTCTAAACCTCAGTGCCTCTACCCCTGTTCACATGCAAGCCTAATCAAGAAAAAAAGGTCTTGCACGCAAGCATTATTGTAACACTGGTTCGCATATACGTGCAGAACTATGCGCCTGTCGGTATACATTTATTTGAACGTGCCTTGCGAAGTGGTGCGGCTTTGTGTGTTCGTGATGCGTGATATGGGCGTGGGTCTTTAAAAGCGATTCGCGGGGTGAAGGACGGGACCACACGTATTATTTCTGCGTGACACGCATTGTGGATAATCGAATCCCTGAAGGGCGTTTAGTTATTGCTTATCTGTACGGGAAATCATAGGCCTGCTTATACGGAGGCCAGGTATTAATGCATGTTTACGATTACACAGTGTATATTCAAAGTTGGAGTCATAGTGTATACAAGTAACTGGTTAGCGGGGAAGAAGAGCGTAAGAGAGACGAGGACACAGAAACATAGAACACATACGAGTGCATAATTTAAAGCTGACATCTTAATTTCACCGACTGCTCTTTCAACCACCCACACCATACCTATATCAAAACACCAGCCAAAATCATCAGGAAGGTAAACCGCATGGTCACTGGAAGCTATCACGCGCACATGAACTGCACCGCGCGCACGCATCTTGCGCTCTCAAATTTAAACAACACCAGTGAAAAATCATAAAGTCACCTCTTAACAAAAAAACATTGCAAGGGAACGATTTAAATGAAACCTGTGAGATACTGTGTCCCAGAGTGAGCGAGTAAATTAGACGGCTTGCTAATGCGACTGTCTCCTGCTTCTCTGATAAAAAACACTTCCATGATTTCACATTCTGTTTTGCCGTTTGCCTTTTTCAAAAATTCTGTGTTTAAAAAAAAATGGGCGCACATCCGCATTGCTTGCAATGTTCAGCCACGCACATTCAAATTGCGCACTCTCGCTCTCTCGTTGAAACACCTTCCGGTCTGCCCTGTGTACTGGCGTCCACAGGAAACGGGTATCTTGTAAACCACATTGGAATCGCACCGTGTGTTGCGCGTTCTCTGCTTTGTTGTGCATAGCCATCATGAATCTTTGTTTGTCAACGCGCACAATTTGCACAGCTCACAAGCTGCAGAAAACACTACCCCAGTGTTATGTTTACACGCCATTATTCTTATGTTGTCGGATACTCGGTGAATGTATAGAATTGCATTCTATACATTCACCGTGGCCGTGTACTGTTTACACGTCAGTGCACGTCAAAAAACACCAGGCGGTCGATATTTCCGAAGCCCTTCACTACGGCGTGCTTGAGAATTGTATCACGGTTTCGTAACGTTGAAGTCCCGATAATAATATTAGTATATTCATTTTCTTCATTTGTTTATCTCAAAACATCGTGGTTCACTGACGGGGGCCAAAAACATTTTGTCTTCACCGATTCTTACCAGGCGTAGTGCATGTCCTCTCGGCGCGAACCCTTTCTACGCGCATGTTGGCCATTGACTTCAATATGGATTTCATTTACGACTTATTGCGTTACCGCGGGATTACACGCAAAGTGCGTACTGAATACATGGTGTGCTGGAGTATGACAGATCGTGTAACCGGGATCGTTTCGCAACCATTTGGCTTTACCGCTATGAGGAAGTGGTGTGCTGAGTGAAACAGTGTTGCCAATTTGCCGCTGCGATGTCGTCGTCGCCACGAAGGTCGAATGCGCAAGACAGGTAGTGTACGTGTGCGGCGTACGAAATATGACAAGGCGCTGGCCATGCGGGCATTCGCGAAGCGTGCTTCATAAACTAAACGAACCCACAAACGATAAGAAAAAAACGAAGTTCACACATTACGCGAATTCGCTTACCGGTTATCGAATGTGAGGCGATTACACGGCAACGTGACCCGCTCAGTTTCAATTCAGCCATTTGATGGCTCAAAGGTTTGATTTGAAATGGATCAATAATGAGCACAAATCTCCGCGTCAATTTCACTCTTCCCATGCTAACTTCTTGATTCCTTTCTTTTCCCTGGGGTGATCAGTGACGCGGATGTGACTGGAGAAAAAGAAGAGGGAGAAGTTTAGGGCTCCATTTATTTCTGAAATGATGCTCTCCGGGTTAATTGCATGAGAAAAACAAACGAACAAACAAAAGCATAACGTCTTCATGATGAAACGCATTCCATTCACTTCGTTGACGAACTGCATACCGAATGTCTATCTCGTGCAACGTTGACGAAACTTCTGCAGGCACAAGACGTAATGACTTGAGTTAGCTTTAGTTATATTTTCATTGATTGATTGATTAATTGATTCATTGATTGATTGATTGATATGTGGGGTTTAACGTCCCAAAACCACGATATGGTCATGAGAGACGCCGTAGTGGAGGGCTCCAGAAATTTCGACCACCTGAGGTTCTTTAACGTGCACCCGAATCTTAGCACACGGGCCTACAACATTTCCGCCTCCATCGAAAATGCAGCCGCCGCAGCCGAGATTCGATCGCGCGACCTGCGGGTCAGCAGCCGAGTACCTTAGCCACTAGACCACCGTGGCGCGGCTGTATTCTCATTGAAACTAGGTGTTCCTTTGTGTTGATACGTGTTTTAACCGATCATTGACTTCCCTTTTTTTTGCCTTATACGTATTCATCATTTTGTTTAGTTGACCGGTGTTATTCTTCCGTACTCTAGCGATCAAAAATGTGGCCCCTCCAGGTCATATATTGTTCTTATCAACATACCGTTTGCTAGATTCGATATCTAACCAGGAACTCATCGAGTTGTCTCCTTCACTCGTTCGTTACACGTTACACATCTTTTACTTTACGTGTTACCAGTCACTCACCCAATGAGTATTCGATCTAACTGGATTATAACATTTTATTTTCGTGCTTTCTCGCAGCAGCGCCACCCAAGCCTCGTGAGGAGGATGAGATGCGGTTCAGTGGCCTACGAAGGGACCAGATCCCGTCGCGTTCCTTCCAGACGCTCCAGAAAATGACCGGCGCCGATGACCAGCCCTACCAGCAGCAACAACAGTACTACTACCCGCAGTCACAGCAGGAACCACCCCCGGGTGAGCACTGTTACGTGCTTCGTCTAGCATGGTCCAGCTGCTCGGTCATCACGACCTGTCTGTCATGAACTTCGTGTGACGAATTTAGCAAGCTGAAACAGAGTTAGGCGTTCGCGAACACATAAACTCGACTTTAATCTCGACAACGGCGCTATGCTGTCATGGAGCATCGTGCTCCCTGACACTACCTTCGAAGTGTCAGTGTAAACAATATCAAGAATTATAAATGAAAAAAATAAATTGATAAAAAAGAAAGGATGGGCCTGAAAAACAAATTCTGTAGCCAGCCATTTCACTTGACTGCCGCTGTCATGAGCACTGAGATGCTACTAATATTTATATGGCGTAAAATGTAAGGAGAAGAAATAACAACGTGGCAGTAAAATTGACAAGTTACTCTTTGTATGTTTTTATTTCTTTCGGTTACTTTTATCGTCACAATGTCATTATGCAGCTGTGTCCCAGGGAGCTTGTGGCGCGCCTTGCCAGTGAAAATGGACTAGGCTAACTTAACCCTTTGTCCAGCCCTGGCTTTACTGATATATGGTACACGGATGATTGCAGGAACATGAAGAACACAGTTGTATCACTTTATATAGACAGGCGATTCCAGCGAGAGTGGTTGTGCATAGCGCATACAAGGTTTACCTTTTATTCGTAGTCTACACGGTCACACAGCACCTGTCATGGCTGTCTAGTAGACGGTCTAAAGTCGTGCACCAGGAGAGGGGTATCATTGCTCTACACAGAAACAACTGAGGCCGTCGGCCAAGGCGGTATAGTGAACACGCCGGGAGGCTGAATTGAAGGTCGCGCGTTCGATTCCTGCCACAGCGGTCGCATTTAGATGGAGCCGAAATGTGAGAGGCTCGTGTAATGTTCGATGTCAGTGCGTGTGAAAGCGCACCAGATTGTCAAATTTTCCAGAGCCATCAACTACGGCGTCTCTCCTCATACTTACATAGTGGTTTGGGCGCTTGATGTACCATATATTAATGTTACTAAACAACTGAGGCTGTACAGTTATGTTACTGCAGAAGACACACCCTGTGTCAGAGATAGCGGCAAGATAGACATATGTCTCGTGAAAAGTCTTCCTCACTCCCGCACGCTGTTTACGTTGTGTTTTCGACGCGTCGCGCGTCATACATTTGATGGTTGGCGCAGACATCCGCGAGTACTGCAACCACCCGGAGGAGCTGGACGACACGACCATCAACCCGCGCTACCGCGGAGGCAACATCCCCTCTCGCTCCTTCAAGATGCTTCAGGAGATGACTGGCGACGACGGTGAGTCTCGGCGAGCATATTGCGCGGACGCGAAGCGCAGCGCATGAGCTAACGATGCCGGTGGCCCCGGCCATATTCGCTTTTTCACCGGTATGCTGATTCTCGTCGGCATCGCTCCGCCCCCGAACGAATTCAGTAAGAATTCGTTTGCTGGTGAAACGATGTACGTGAAACGACCCAACGGAACCGAGGGAAAAAGAGCGTACGCAGGAGTGAATAGAATACGTGTGATTTCGCTGCTTGCTGGCAGAGGATTAGCGGTCGTTAGCGAATAATGGCGCTCGCTCTACTGGACGCATTGCATAGTGTGTCGGAGCATTGAGCGTATACACACATGAGCTTAACAATATTCCACGTCTTTGAACTGTGGGGGAACTATTTGATGTTTTTGTGTGTTTTTCTTGCGCCTAAGTTTAAATAAACATTAGCAAGCGCACATCAATGCGGTATTCCGCACAGACATTTTTAATGCAACAATCGTGGTATGGCTGTTCGTTTGGATATATATGTAGCAGCGTACACTGCATAAGCATTAGATTCACTTAATAACTGTATGCTGTAAAGAGCTGTAGAGGTGCAGATATTCTATATAACCGAATCCAGGGAGTGCTAAAAGCGTGTGAGCCAAGCCCCAGAACCAAGATGATGTAGCAACTCCGTTCGAATGCAATCGTTGCTTTTCGATCAAGGCCAGTTTTTCGCCATCACAAAATCGTAAGCGCTTGCTGATAGCAAAAAAAAAGAACAGCAAACTTGCGCGAAAGGCATTTCAAATACACTGCAAAAAACAAGGACGTTCCACATAATATGTGAGTAATAATTCTGATTAAATTATTCCTTGTAAACGAATGTATTCCATGAGCTTTTGTAGTGATTGGCATATTCTAACTACTGTAGGTATTTCTTAATAAAGCTGCTATGAGGGCGGCCAAAGCTCTAACCATTCATGAATAGGGAGTAAGTGTGAATAGACAAGGACGTAGTAGAGACACAGACAGAGTGCTACTTTCAAGGGAGCTTTTATTTTCGTACGAACCGATAAATATATAACGAGCGAGCATGGAAATAACAGAAACAAAAAAAGTTTTGTGGATTCACATTGCTGAACCGAGCACGTGTACAATGCACTATCCCGACATAGCAAAAATTAATTTCGCTGCGACATATTAAGGTAGTGAAGCTTTTTCTGAGGAAGCGATACAAAAGGTTGGCTAACACACATGTTTGCTAATCTCGCAATTTCATACGCCTTCATAATCTCTCTTGTAATCTTGCCAGGTGCCTTGAATAGGATTGCCATGTTTTCTAACAAGGGCTTGCATCCACAATTTCGGCAATGACGGCCCAATTGACCTATGATTATTTTCGTGTTTTTATAATGATGCTCTTACAATTTCTGATTGATACATTGGCCGGTCTGACCAACATGGGTTCTTATGCTAGGAAGTGGAATAGCATAAACAACGTTACGAGCACAGTTTACAAAAGATGTTCAATGAATAATGAGACAAGCGTTTACACTGTAACCTTTTGAGTTGACCCGTTTACATAACTTTTGAAGACGTTAGGGAGCGGAAAAGACCGTATTCATCCCGGACTTTCCCTTTCCTGCGATTCTTCTAGAATTGTGTGAAATGTCGTGCATGTTTGGCAAGAGGGCCACTTTTTTAGCTGTACCACCATTACTGCTTTTAGATGTTTTTTTTATATTTCTGCTTAAGCCTTCTGTGACCGAGCTCAGCATACCTACTGGGTATAACGTGACTTTGCTAAGCACTTGGCCTAGTCCAGAAAACTGCCTGCAACCTTGTGGTTACAGCCCCGCCGCGGTGGTCTAGTGGCTCAGATACTCGGATGCTTACCCGTAGGTCGCGGCATCGAATCCCGGCTGTGGCGGCTGCATTTTCGATGGAAGCGATAATGCTGTATGCCCGTGTGCTCAGATTTGAGTGCACGTTAAAAAGCCTCGAAATTTCCGGAGACCCTCACTATGGCGTCTCTCATAATCATATGGTGGGTTTGTGACGTTAAACTCCACGTATCAATCAATCAACCTTGTGGTTACAGAACTTCATAAAGCAGCTATTAAAACAGGATTGTACAGTGGCGCATTTAACAAGCTTTGAATGGCGCGTTAAACACAATGCGCCGTGTATTTTCAGCTGTATGTTTGGACGGTTTTGTGAACAGGAAGCTTTTTTTTTCGTTTTATTTTTGTTGGCATAAGTAAAAAGAGTAGCTCAGCTATTTGAAGTAAAGGAATAGACAAGCGTGTTTTTTTTTCAGAAAAAAGTAAGAAAGGAGCGTGCATACGAGTTCGTCTCTAACGGATGGATGTCAAAATTGCGAACAGCAGGGCGCGCAGTTAAATCTATCCGGAACACTTTTCACCTCTCTATCCTTCCCTTTCCATTGAAAAAAGGGTACATTCAACGAGACTAGTAGCTTTTCTATTTTCCGCAAATAAATGAGGGGAGGGGGGGAGCCTACTATGATCAAATTTAATTACGCAAGGTTCATTATAAAAGTAAAAAATAAATGTCCAGAATAAAATCAGTCGGTAATACTGGTTGTCGAGACTTCAGGCAGAGGAATCGTGCTACCAATATGTCGTGCATTGGTTAGGATAAGAAGGACGTGGAAGGAAGAAGCGAACTTCTTATTCTCGAAAACCGACGCTCAAAACTAATGAAAAGCCAAGTACATTTTCTGTAAAACCTTGAAATGAAAACACTCGGCACTTTTGAGATGAGTAAGGCTGAGAAAATTAATGTAACCAACTCAGCTATTTAAAAACTGTGTGTCATGCAGTTATAGCGGTGCTAGGAAACCTTCCCACTTTCTTCCTTCCTCGTTTTCATCGGTGGGAGAGGGAGAAATGGGAACGCTACGGCTGCCTCACCCGCTGGCGTTTCTCCACATCTTCCGCACCACATGTGTTTGCCTTTTAGCGCGCCCTGGCTTATTCCCGTGTGCGCTTGTTTGCACACGCGCTGCTTTTCCGCGTTCTGTATTCTCCTCGTGGAAACACTTGCTGAGGGTCCTTTGTTTGGGCCGCACAAAAAAAGGGAGAAGGTTCGCTCCCACAAAAAAACCATTTCTTTTGTTGTCTTCGCGTTTCCGAGCAGGTGTCTTTCAGCACACACGCCACGAATCTATGTGGCAAATCGGGGCTAAGGACGGCGCCCATCACGGGCAGCGGCGGCACCTTCCGACAGTCTTGAAAAGAAGAAAAAGGCCAGCTGTCCCGAAGTTTGATCGAGAAGGCTATTCGCGCCCGACCGCCGCTTCGCCGCCTCGTCCTGCGAGCCAGCCGCTGATGTCGGTCACCCGAGGCTGTTCTTGTCTCTCTTTTTATTCAGAATTTATTGTGTGCGTTTATGTAATTTGTCTCGCGCCGTTTTTACGCCTCAGTGGCGAGGCCCGCGCGATCCTCGTCATTGACTCGGCTGGCAGAAATAATTTGCTTTTAGCTTCGCCTCTCGTTTCCGCGTCTCGCAGCCGCTCTCGGTGTAGCGCACCTTTGTATACCAACTGGAACACACCATATGCTACATTATATTCGCCTACATGCGGAGTCTCTAAATGTTGCACTTCTCAGAACACGACGCTGACCACTGGCGTGTTTACACGAAGCCTATTGCTCTTTTTTTTTTAACGATTGCTATAAGGCCGAGTAACACCGATTATGCCGAACCACTGTGCAAATATAGTCGATAGCTGCGTTAGCTGCGCAATATTTGTACAGGTGACCAAGCGAGCGCTCACTCGCCCCTTCAACTATGCACTCCTACGCATACGCATCTATATACTGCCGACGTCCCTGCTTTTGAAACACTTGCTGTAGTGAGCTTTCGCTGCTCATTTCTATGTATTCGTCCACATACGACGCGGCCGAAAACGCCTATGTTTGCGGCGTCTGAAACAAAAAAAAGTATATATACACATAAAACGCCTGCCCTTGTAAAATATACACACAGCGTTCGTAAGCTAATGATGGAATCTTTCTGCAGCGAGCTTTATGCGAGATGCAGGTTTTGTTCTTGTGCGCGTTTTATTCGCATAACGGAGTGACACATGCCGACATGAAAAAAAAGCACATACTCGGTACTACGCAGAGCATTGCAGTGAGGCGTGTATGCCTCGGATTGTAGTTAAAGGAATGCAAATAGTATACGTGTACTCTCGTGTACTCTTATACCTATAGGTAGCAACAGCTAGGGCATAAGTTTAGGGGAAGATTGATCCTTAACAAGATCACAAAACCTCTGAGCAGAGGTTGTCGCAGGGGCCAACGTTCCGTCAAGACTGATCTTGTCTTCCAAGTATTTTTCATCTCTTATCTATATGGAGCAGCACATGATCGAAATGCTGCATAACATGATAACCCGCGGTAAGGCAGGGGTCTCAAACTCATGTGACCTAGTGGGCCGTATTCCTGAAATCTGTTCCCGACAAGGGCCGGGAAAGGGAAGAAAATCGAAACGGTGGGGGGAAGGGGGGGTGTTTGTTTAAATAAAATGTCAGCTAGCGTAGATATTTGAAAGGTATATGTTTTTACTATATCCAAACTATCGGTCATGGGCCATATCTGCCGGAGAATTGACGTAGGTTTTGAGGAGTATATACAATCGACACGTTCTGCAGAATGGCTAAAAATGATTGCGAAAAAGAATTTTTCTTCTGTGGCAATGTCTCAAAACATTCATGGTTACCGCTTGTGGTACATGCCTCAGCAAAAAAAAAAAATCATTGATACCAGCCCCATCTCTGATGCTCCCCCAAACAAAGCGTTATTAATATGAATAAGTGAGAAAAGAATGTCAATATCATTTAGCAGTGACCAAAGTTTATTCCTTGAGGTGGCACTGGCAGCCAGTGAGAGGTGGGCGGGTCGCATGTTTGAGACCCCTGCGGTAAGTCACGCACCGAAAGCGGCCTGATGACGTTGTTGCACTTTATTCGTTACTATATGCGAACATACAAAAGCGTCGAATCATGAGTAGAGGTGCGCCACTAAGCAGCGCTTAAATAAAGCTCTCAACAAAGAGTGGAGGGTGCTAGACAATTGTTTTCAAAAAAGGCTGTATGTAGGTTCAAATACGCCTTTCTTCCTTTCTTTGTTTCTTTTTTCTTTTCTTCTTTCCTTCTTTCTCTTTTCCTTCCTTTCTTTTCTTTCTTTCACTCTTTCTTTCTTTCTTTCTTTTTCCTTTCTTTCTTCACTAATTTAATTATTTTGTTATTTATTTATTTGTTTGTTTATTTATTAGCCACGGTTGGTGAAGCATCGTGCTATGGGCCACCAGTAAAAACTACTTTCGTATGCGTGATATAATGAGTTCTGAATGCCAGACAGTTGATGAAAATCTATTGGTGAAACAGAACGCCCATGAGAGCGTTATTTTCGCGTTCTTCACTGATAAGTTTGCTTCTATATGTTTTTACTGCGTGCCCAACGTCATATTTAGTAAATGAAAGCGCGTAATTCGCTATACTCACTTTTATTGATTTCTTTGGCCAGTTTGAATCTGGTCTTTTGGTGTGCTGTTTGTAGCACGCTTTTCGAAGTATATGCGTTGTACTATGTTTATCTCCAGTAATGCTTTGACAACATTTTAGAAATGTTCTGTCAATACTCTTTTGCGTGTAACCGGAAGACAGACAGACAGAAACAGAACTTTATTGAGGTCCTGAGAAACACCTGGTGTCGGATACCCGGTAATCACCCATGCCAGGGTCCCGTGCTGAGGCTTCTTCATTGCATTGTAACCGGGAGCAGAAAAATAAAAAAAAAGAAACTCCACAAAGTTCGCAGAGCTGCTCAAACAACGAATAGCTTAGCTAAGTCGAGGAATATCGAAGCTGAGTGGTAACTGAATTGCATTTGTTTGCACATGCGGGAGTGGCCGCCGGGGATTGACAGGTGAAATAGGAACTGGCGTGCCCCCACAGAAGTGTTGTGTCATTTCAGAACCAAGACGCTTTGATATTGGCGCAGTTCTCAACCCGAAAGTACCCGGCTGGGCTGACTTGTCAAATGCTTAGGATGTCACGTAGAAAACAGCCGTAGTGGAAGTGGTCTTTGACTGCACTCAGCGTATACTACTTCCAGTTGGGTGGTGGCGGCTGTTTAGACGTTTTTGTGAATAGCTATCCTCGTTGTGTCCTGCTTCAAGCATATACATATAGAAAGATACGAAGTTGGAGTTGAATAGAGTTGCCTCTGTTTCTTCTATATAATTGACCTGCTTGCCATGTCATGGTCGGTCTCTTTTAGCTGAACAGCGTTACACGAGAGTCGTCATTTGGAGTTGACTAAAACTACCCCCCGTACATATAACGCTGATGCAAGTGGGTATTATCGACCTCTATTTCATTATCACGTGCCGCTTCTGTTCCACCAGCGCACACCTGCAGCGATATAATGGGAATGCTTCCGACTAAAATTGAGAGTACACTGACAGAGACACGTGACGATTTCAATAAGGAGCCAGCTGGACTATTCAACTTTTTTTTTTATGAATCGTAGTTTCAGAAATGTCAGCGCTCACTGCTGCCTTTTGCCAATCTATTGTTCTACGCAGGCTCCGTAGCGCCTTCCGTTTTTGACCAGAGACGTCAACAGCAACAACAACAAGGCGGTCCCAAACCACGCAAGACGACACAGATGACCATCCAGTTGGGTGGACCCGCCGAAGAGTGTGGCTACTCTGGCCCTCAAGGGCAGGGTGGATTCGTGCCCCATCCCGAGAAGGTGTTCCCTAACCCAAACGTGCCGGCTTCGCAACAGGAGGCCGAACCGGATCCGCGCAAGTACACCGGCGGAAGCATCCCTTCGAGGTCCTTCAGGATGCTGCAAGCCATGACGGGAGAGAACACCGGTGAGAATGCTCTGTTCTGTGCCCATTGCTTCCAGTCTCGAAAAAAAATGGCTGCTCGTCCCATTCTTAAAAAGCGATGAAACCGGGGTTGTAAAATGACTGTCTTTCGGAGTGACAATCCGTCAACTAAACTGAGTGTACGAGGCGTATGACGGAGCATGACTGCACCTGCAACTTTTTTTTTTTTGCTAAACCACAGATTGAAATAGCGTAATGCTTCCGGCAGGGGCGAATCCCCTGTGAAATATGTAGTTCACCATCTGACATCATTTTCAAAGGTTTAAACACGCGCGGAATGTACTAAACATTCCGGCTACAAAAAACGGCAACTGTTAGATTTTCAATCTTACCAATATTTTAGGAAACCTACAATTGTCAAGCCTTCTATGCTTCATTGTGGCCACTCTCCGCCTAGAATTGAAGGCGCATGTTTCTGAAAATTTATTTAACAAGTCATCCGTTCTTCAACAGCTCTAATTATTTTGCTCAACGAATTCAGTTCACAAGTATGTGAAACTTGTTAGACAAACTAATTCTAGGTTCTACGATTATTCACGAATCCCCACATGCTGTTTCTCACAGTATAAGTTTCGCTTCCTGATACTCGACGCTTTATACCCCCTTTGTCCGTCATTATATGACCTTCGGCAGCTCATTTAAAGGAATAAACTGGTTCTCTTTTATGAATTAATATTCCCAAGTGGCCGTGCATACAGTATACCGAAGGTTTGCTCCAACTGAACCTACTCATAGAATGTCCAAGAGGGCAAGCACTCATTGCCACTTAAAAAAAAAAAAACTTCCCAGATTCCACGTACAGCTGGAATCAATGATATGCGAAGCACCAATGAGGAATGTTGATATGTCCCTTTAAAATCACCGCAACCTTAAGAGGTGCACGTGCATTATGCTGTACATAGCTTCTATGTCATGGTTATTATGTTTGGACGTGTCATTTACCTTCGTCGTCTATTGAAGTCACGTGATACCAAACTTGGTATTTGTAGATGTAGCGAAACGGCTTTGAGCACACTATAAGCATAGCAAGTGGTTAAGTTTTACATCACGCGCATATCATGATTATCATGTATGGACGTGTCATTTACCTTCGTCGTCCATTCACGTCACGTAATACCAAATTTGGTATATGTGAAGCTAGTGAAACGGCCACCAGCGCATCACGAGCATGGCATGTAGTCATGTTCTTACATTAAACGCATTTCACGATCATGTTGCACGCAAGGACCGGTAGTCATGTTCTTACATGAAACGCATTTCACGATCATGTGGCACGCAAGGGCCGGTCACTTGTGTTCACCCTGCAGTCATTTCATACCACATCAGTTTTGCCACATCACACGTGACCGAAAACACGGCAGGAACAACAAGACCATGGCATCTAAATAATTAAATTCATGACTTACATGTCATAATCTGCATGTTATGCCTAGTCAGTTATGCTCGTGATACAGTCACGTCGTGTATAGCAAATTTGGTATAGATCCGATTATCTAAACGGTGAAGGGAGCTAGAAGTCGTAGGTGGCTAGATGGATAGATATATGCGGTCAAACTCGCCGAAGTTCTCTAAGAAATACTTCGAATTTAAAATCGAGTTAAACATGGGAGAAACCGTCTGGCACTCGCTATAACCGTCATTGCATTGTTTGAAGAATAGGCACTGTACTGCAGAAGAAAGCTCCGCTGCCGGTGATTTGTTCACAATAAAATTGTTCGTTTCCCACAGGGGACGGTGGCACAGATTTCTAAGGAGTGGTCCTGGACGCGGTGCTTATACCACGCCTTGGATGAAGACAACGCCAGTGGGAAGCGGCGAAGATGCACTTGTGCCACGCTGGCTCGAGCTCCCCACTTACGCTACGAGACTTGTGGTCCCCAGTCGCGTTGCAGCTTGAGTTCTTTTTTTTCCCTGTTTTGTTACGTTTTCCTTCGTTGTTAAGGGCAGCACATGTCTGTGTCCTGCTATTCGTTGTGCTTCTCAATCACAGCTCGACATTTCAGCACACGCACACGTGAAAGATGCAGCATGAAGAGTGGCGCCAAAATCTATCCGACATGATGCTCGAAACAGGGGTCGTTAAGCGGAATTGTATTCGTTTGGCTACTGGCAAGTCAAGTTATTGCAAGAAGAAATCGCCGACTCAAAGGAAATTATCGGAACTTTGTCTCGAATTGCGGTTGGTATCCTTCGGGAATCACCGCAGCACTTTTTTAGCCTTTTGCAGATCTAGTATATAAGATCATGGTCCTGAGATCTCGTCTAAGATCAAAAATCACACGTTTCGCGCTGGTTTGCAGCATACAGCAAAAAAAAAAAACACTCGTCGGTAATGATTAATGCTCTAATATTGTAATTAGACAGTGACTCGTAGAATAGAGTTTTTGACATCACAGTGATCTGCAAATTGCGGCCTCAAACACTAACATAATGTTTATGTTAACGAAACCCAATAACCTGAACAAAGTTGCTTCTATTACACTTAAGTAGGATGAGACAGATAAACAAAAGCTGTGGTTGAGAAGCAGACACGTTTGTTTGTGTCAACAGTTGTTTTCTCCAGTTCGCGTTTGAATGCGTTGACACGTTGATCGGCGCTAATGCGAAAGGTCATACTCTGGGAGTCCATTTCCCGTGCTATTTCTACATCGCGATTGTTGTACGCGTGAGCCGACTGCCTAGCTATGTACGTTGTTTCTTTGTTTCTGCCGGAAAGATGGCACAGTGTTTATTTTTTGCCAAGGTTACATTGAGCTGAGGTGTATCGTTTACTTCACTGAGCATGGGGCTCAGTTCAAGCGCTCACAGTAGTCTCTCTAGTCATCATGAAGCTCGGTATCTGCAATATTGTACTCGCTGCGGCAATAGTCTCAGGTCGTGCTTTATTTAAAAAAAAAAGAAAAGAGGAGATATTCTCGTTGTTACTTGCCAAAAAGTCAAGCCCCTGTCTGATAGTTTTCCTGTGTGTATGCAATGTGTGGGCGCAATGGCAACCTTTCGATTGAAGAGGCTTTGCTCAGCACAGGTGTCCCAGACAGGAAAAATGGCAATATTCTTTTACACCCTTCGGACTTGCTTTTTGTTATATGTTAACATGTTCTTAAAATCCAGCGCACCTATGGTGCATGACATTGTCATTCGCGCTCTCTAATCTAAGTGCCTTTCACGCGTCGCAGAATTAGAGAATAAAACGGATGAAAAAGCTCTTCATATTCAATCAGTGTGTGTTTCTCTTGGGGACCGACGTCGTCCTGTGGCAGTGACGTCACAACGAGGTTCACTTGCTAGCGTAAACGCGAAACCAACGAGTCGGTAGGTGGCCGATAGAGGCAGACACGGTCACCTTTCGAGAACATGAATACATCAATCTTGACTGCAGGCCCGCTTCGCCGATTCATGCGCTCCATTTGTCCCAATTGGCCCGCGTATACCTTCTTTCGGACCTTACGATTCATGCGCTCCATTTGTCCCAATTGGCCCGCGTACCTTCTTTCGAACCTACCATTCATACGCTCCATTTGTCCCAATTGGCCCGCGTACCTTCTTTTGATCCACTCTATCGCGCGGGAATCGCGTCGTAGTTTAGGTATCAAGGCTGCGGTGGGATGCGCACAATCAACTAGTGGACAATACAGGAGCTACCAGTGTTTCCATTACTATAGCTGAATGCCCATTTTGCTTTTTCTATAGGTTACAGTTCACGCGTTTTTCTGTAAAAGGCGATTTGGGAAATTCCGCCACTCATTTTTTAGTTGGCTTCAGCCTGTTTTACATCGGGGTTGTGTGGGCTGTCCCAACGTTATTTTTCCTTGTTTTCTTTATGGAGGACAAACAGCACACAGCACGTCATCAACGATTGACATAGCTTAAATGTGTGTCCCACGGCATAACTTCGAAACGACATATCTTCAAGCTTGGGGGCTGGATATAACTTCATTCCTCGTGTATAATGCATATGCCCTGAATGGCGATGGAAACAGCTAACACAGAAGACAATGTTCGCAGGGGCCTCGGCAATGAAGGAACGCTGCCGACCAACGCGTCCTTCGTTTCTTTCAATGCCAGTTAAACAAGCGCTTCTCGACGGAAGCCGTCTGTCCAGGAAGTGGTCGTGATGTGACACTACATGATGGGTAGCGCTGCTAGCGTCACACGTGCGTCCGAGTGCTTTCCCCCGGAAATACGACAGACATGATTACCACTCCAATATCATATGTATGTCAGATTTCTTCTTTCGTGCTCCTTTTTTGTGGCTCGAAGCAATGCCATCGTCGCATCCCAGCGCAGCGCATGTCCTCTTTGCGTTCCGTACCTCGACTTTCGTCTGTTTCTTCTAGCACATTCATGCTCGCGCTGCAACCCTTATTATCATGCAGTATATATCGTTGCGGTGACACTTCCCCATTGGTTGCCCGCATAGTGTCATGAACGGCGACGTGCTATCTCAAAACACCGTATCTTTTACCGCGCCAGCGTGACGGCCAGTATTGCGAACACGAAGAATGCAAGGCACCGCCCCACGCATCTGCACATAACTCAATGAAAAATTACTTAATATGATTTACACCGTCAGGCCTTTCATGATGGGTTTTCACCCGCATGATCACAAAGCACACGCCGTTGCACACGGGAAGGCTAGGGCGAGAGCAGAAAAAGGCTAGAGTAGGGAATGGTGAACGGCTGGAACGGGCGCATCTGGCTGGCATTGAAAAATAGAGGACGCGCTGCTGCAGACTAACCAAGCACGACTGTGATTATCGCTGTCGCTTGTTGCCCCTGTAACGCACACGTGGCGTCCTACAAATTAGAACCTCTTACTTTCTGAGCAGTTGTCGTGGTTTTGTGGTCATGCGCAAAACCCTTGAATTTCCGAAAATTATCGACAACTGCCGGTAGCGTCGGCTGGCTTGTTCCGAGAGAAAACTATTTACTCCATCCTTTCGACGAGCCGCTTACGTTAAGGGGTCGGGCAGCAGTAGGCGTCCAACCTGGGAGTTCGGTGTTCTTTTCAAACCGTACGCTGGTTTCGTTATACGCGTGAACAAGTGCAGAAAAAGCCCGGCGTGGAGGATATATGCTAGCTTTTTATGACGCAAACCAGGATCATGCTTATATTGGGTTATTCTGTGGTGACATAAGGCTTTGGGTCCTTTTCGATGGTCCGTAGGCTGTGCGAAGACGCGATTTGTTTCCCCACCAAAACATTCTACAAACGCCGCTTTGCTATAAAATAGGAGGTGTAGTTCGAATACTTAAACGTGTGACCCGGTGGCGCAACGATAGCGCATCTGACTCCAGAATGCTTAAACGTCCGAAGAGACACGCACTGTAAATTACTTGTGGAGTGGTCCCAAATTTCCGTTGTGCTCTGATTAAATCAGCCCACAATGTGTCACGTGCTCTCTTTTTAATTAATTCGTGACGCAGGTTAAAAATGGCCCTGAGCAGTCGAACCTCGCCTTGTCTCTGTTAATTGAATCCGAGGCTCCGGACGTGCGATTGCTTCCTTTCTCTTTCTTTCAGTGACGCAACGACGCTTTTCCAATAGGCCGAGAGATAAGCGTGAAGCCGGCGTCGTTTTGACCTCGATTAAAGACCTCGCGAGAAAGAGGGGCACAGCAGCGAAAGCGCATACGCTGCGGCCGCAACTACAGCAGAAGCGTATCGCGGAAGCGTGTCGTCATTGCGCAACTTATCAGCCCGGTTACCGGTAAAGGGAAAGGGTCTGTAGCGCGAGACAATCGGAATGAGAGTTCCGCGCCACTTACTAAGCGGCCAGTCCGGCGACATTTCCTCGTTCTTTTTGTCTTACGCCGACCGTTGGGTCCCTGCATGTTCGTTCCTCTAAGCAGTTTTCTTGCTTGTCTCTTGATCTCTTGCCAGGCAGCACTTGTTTCAATCTTTCGCTCTCGGGCGCACTCTTCCGGGCGTGCAACACGCTTCATACATGCCACCGTATCTGGTACTGTCCTGTTCTCGTGCCTTTGCGCGTGCATTTATTGTCTCCTATACAGGCTGCAATGCGGAAATATACGGCGTGCGCGTGCGTCTCGAATTCCCAAGTTGATAAAGGCTGCCCAAGCGCTTTTCTCTTCCGGTATTGGCGTTCATTACGACTCGAAGCAGCGCGCATAACACCTTTACAGCGGTAGACGATATAGAATCCACTGTTGTTGTTTTTCGCCATGCTGAGGCGAAACTGTTGCGCTTGTAGAATCGTCGCCACTACTGAAGTAAGCAGCTTTGGTGACTCTATAATAATTTCGAAGGGCCGAAAGAAGAAAACCATTGCGACACCCGCGAATGGCAGTCAACATTCGAGGAAGCTGGCGCTGCGAGAACGAAAAAGGCGGTCCCGCTCAGAGCGCCGAATTGAGTCTGTCGACCGTTTCCTGGTTTGTAGAACGCGCTTCGGTTGCCGTGTTTTCCTTTCGTTTTTGTCGTTAATTGGGCATTATACAATCGCGATATAACGTCCCTCCTGGTAAGCCCGGCTACGACGACGTGTGTTTCGTGACTCATTTGTCGTCTTTTGCTGCTGCGTACGAACGTTGTCCTCTCTCGCACGTCTTTTTGCTATACCGCATTTCTAAATGTCATACAAGCTCAATGGGGATCGTCGTGTCGCACAGTGACGGCAGCTGCCGGTAGTACCAGAGTCGCTTCCTGTTTATTACGCGATACGTGACATCGGTAGTTCTGTTTTTCTTTCCGCTTTTATTTCAGGGCTTCCGCATTAGTAAATGAAAGACGAACAAAAACACTGGATGAATTTAAAAGAAAATGAATATTTCTATCAGTCTTTCCGCCTTCTTCTGCAATTTACGTTAAAAAATGAATAAAACAGTTCACCTGCGTTGTGCGCGAGGAATGGCTAACGAGGTACACTTTTGCCAGGTGTTTTCAGGTCGTCGCAAATCGCATCGATCTATGCCATTGCCTCCTGTTTTTCAGGAAGTGCACTACCCGTGTTACGCTGATTTTGCAGCCAAAAAGAGCGAGCGCTGTAGCCTACGCGTAGAGATATGAACGAATAAAAACAGATAGAAAAGAAAAAAAATACGAATTCCATCTGTCTAAATGGTCACGCTTTAGTTTAGATAAAAACGCCTTAAGTGAGATGCATGCCTGAATGGAGGATGTTTCTTGTTTTCAGACAGTCGCAGTGCGCATTTTTATTGGTTATTCGCCCGTGTGCGAAAATGGCGCAAATTCGTTGATCACTTTATTGATAATTTTTTTCGTTATGCTCGCGGTAATGAGGTGTATTGTGAACGACATCTACAGAAGCAAATATGGTGAATATCGATTGTTTTTGCGTGCCATTTAGACGATTTCGACTATTGGTACGTCAAGATTAGTAATCTCGTCTAACCATTTCTCGCGTTGGTAACTCCGAGTAATGCTACACTCTAAAAAAGAGCGAGTAAAAAGGGTGTCTTTTTGTCCCACAACAATAATCGTTCATCTATATTGCATTCCATCCTTGCGCTATCACCCCGGGCCCGGTACATTCCGGTCACGATCGACATGCCCATTATCAGGGTTACGTTGGATTCTCGATAGGAAAGTGGCCAGCGCCGAGTTGTCAAGAAAGGAAGCGCACGCAAGCCTGATGACGATAGTATTGTTGTGGGACAAAAAGGCACCCTTTTTACTCGATATTTTTTTAGAGTGTAGGCCATTTTGTCTAACATCACTTAATTCATGACTGAGCCGCCAGTTCACATGACTTGGCCAAAATAAAAAAAATCGCAGCATATCCACGGAGTGAATGATGATGAGTGGGGTGAAGCGTCCGTCAGCCAGTCCGTGCTTCCGTTCATCCGCGCGACCTTCGGCCTGTCCGTATGTCCATGCATCCGTCCGTGAGTCTGGCCATTAATCTGTCTGTCTGTCTGTTCATGCGTCCATCCGCCCGTAGGTCCGCGCGTCTATCCATCCGTCCGTGCGTCCATCTAGGGAACACTCCAAGTACCGCCATCTCCCATGTCGCATTCCCTGCGGCACATGCCCGCTCTAGAGCGGGTATGTGCCACCGGTGGCCACGTACTACTACACACATACAAGCAATGAACAGACCCACGCCTTAAGGAGCTTCGCCCCTAAAACTTTTAAGTTTCCGAATCTTTGCCTAGTAATACCATTTTTACTTGTGACCGCTGAAATGATTAGGTTGAATTTGATTTGTAACCGCTGAAACGAATAGCGATAGTAGAATAAAAGTTCTTTTTAGAAAAACATTTATTGCCGATATGAAGCATTGACATAAAGGTTGCCAGTTTGTGAAACTTTAACGCCAAACACACAGTTTGAAAGTTGCAGGGATGCACGTTCCGTTAGGCCGTTCTAGATTCTGACGAACGCTGGGAAGATAATGAAACGTACCATGGTGTTGATACCCTATACATCAGCCTTCCAGATAACACGCCACTCATTCCCATGAGGTGCTTTTGAGAGCTTGAAATGCTATGGTCACGGCGCAGGAGCAGCAAAAACAAAATTGAGGAGTACTTTGCAAATTCCAAAGTGTGTTTGGTGAAAGCATATATATATATATATATAAAGTCAAGTAGATCTTCCGTGAGAACGGTAACAACGGAAGTGTTTAATTCGCCAGTGTCGACCAGATTTTGGCTTTCGTCTGACCTCAAACTAAAGCCAGACTCTGGTCGAAAGTGTATAATTAAACACCATATTGTTACCGTTCTCACGAAAGATACATACGCACACATACAAAATACAAACGCACATGCCAACATAAAATAAACATAACTGAACCTCACCTTTCTCCCAACAAAAACGCTTTTGGCTACGCTACTGATCCTAAGCTATAGCCCCGCCGCGGTGGTCTAGTGGCTAAGGTACTCGGCTGCTGACCCGCTGGTCGCGGGTTCAAATCCCGGCTGCGGCGGCTGCATTTCCGATGGAGGCGGAAATGTCGTAGGCCCGTGTGCTCAGATTTGGGTGCACGTTAAAGAACCCCAGGTGGTAAAAATTTCCGGAGCCCTCCACTACGGCGTCTCTCATAATCATATGGTGATTTTGGGACGTTAAACCGCACAAATGAATCATCAATGATCCTAAGCTATAAGTGCTGACAAGACCTTAGCAGAACTTAGTGCAAGTGCGAAAACTCTTTGAGGTGTCGCATTTACACATCGAAGACACGGACAGACGCAGCCGGTCACCGTGAGTATGAGACACTAAAGGATGTCGCCTTAAAATATTCAAGTACGTGATACGTACTAGGCATCAGCCGGAATAAAGAGCGCTGTAAGCGCTTCAACATAACATGATGCGAGGACAAAACAATGCGCGAAACAAGAGGTCAACAGTTACTAGGAATAGCAAATAAATCTGAGGGCGAAACATCGCAATCACAGGACGAAGAAGAATGACCACACAACACAACCGCTGACGAACAACAGTGTACAAGTTTACTACACCAGAAAATATATAGCTGAAAAAAAAGACTACAACTATCACGTGCGCATGAAGATGAAATGCAAGATGAACCTACATCGATTCGAAATGTTTCAAGTTAACAGCTAAAAAACAATCTTGTTTTTCGAGAAGGGTGAGTGAAGGTTCAGTGAAGCACATGTTTTTTTTCTTTTAAATAGGCTTCATTAATTTAGCGCAAAATTCTCGGAGAGATTTTGTTGGGATGTGTGTGTGTGTGTGTGTGTGTGTGTGTGTGTGTGCGTGTGCGTGTGTGTGTGTGTGTGTGTGTGTGTGTGTGTGTGTGTGTGTGTGTGTGTGTGTGTGTGTGTGTGTGTGTGTGTGTGTGTGTGTGTTTAAAGGATACTTGAGCGAGGATGGCCCTTTTAGGTGACCTTTGCAGCTCTGTTATCTGCAGTTTGTGTGGCCTCGGTATAGTCAGGTATCTTCTCATCATTTGTGTTGTGGTGGGTTCCATGCACAACACATTTTACAGACGTTTTTTCGTGGGCACTGCCATCTCGCTAGCGGATGGCCCTTTTCTGGTCTGGCAACCCCTCTGGCATGCGGGAAGCTCACTGTTTGCATAAAAGATAAGCGTCAAGCTGTGGTTTTATCGTTCGCTTGTAGTTTTTACTCAAGGAATTTCGACTCAAGTGATGCAGGTTCTTTAGAAACTGGGTCTTTGAGACGTTCTGACAAGGATCAAGTCGTTGAAGGGCAATTTATTATACAAGCGCAGCGAACGAGTCCACCTCGTTCACAGCACCGACTTTCTGCTCAAAGAATGCGGAGTATTTTTAGGCCTTTCTTGTTCCAGAATTAGCAACAACACTTTGAGAGCATAGTGGATATCTTTCTTGAGCTGTAGTCATCCGCTTTTCTAAGAAGATCGATTTCTTTACGCCATGACATCGCATCGGCTACCGCTCTTGCATGAAGCCATGGATTGGAGTGTGCACTTTATTTATCTTAATTTTGTGGCACTGAGGTATTTTTTTTAACCGCACACTAACTGTTGTCTAAATTGTTTCTCAGCTCTGAAGGAGTGACTATCTTACACGCTCGTATGTTTTTACGAGTGTGCATTTGAATGCAGCTCTCAAATCAAACGACGCTGACGTGCCTGTGCGTCCCCTTTTTTACTTTTTTGGCGTGGTCCTTCCGCGTGCACAGATAGGCATTACTGCTGTCACCCAGTGTAGCTAATCAATGTAGACAATTGAGACAGTTAGTGATTCATGATTGAGGAATACTGTGCAATTGAGAACAAGGACGAAAAGTAAACTGTAACCTGCACAGCCTAGTTTCGAGCGCGCGGCTTGTACACTGACGCCGTCCGGAGCTGCTATGTAGCGTTGGCTTCAAGCTTTCGTTCATGCTTCAATTATGGCAGACTGTTTGGTGACCTACCCTTTGGTTATTCGTTGGCACAAGCCGTTGCTTTACTGTTCGTGGCATTGGTACTTTGGCCTATGACATAAAGAAATGTTACGTAAGGCTGTTTATCAAGGAAATCTTGTCGTCGTTGGAACAGCTGTAGGCTGCGATCTTTCTGATCCCCGATAGTGAGGTTGAGCATCAGTGTCGAAGTCGTTGTAGTTCGTTTGCCGGAGAACAAGTGCTCTGAACATACCCGAGTACCCGCGGAAGATGCAAAGTTTTTCCTGTTTAAGTTTGCAAGCCATAGAAGCCGCTGCTTCTCGTCAACAGGAAAACGATGCAACTTGAAGAGTCAACAGCTACAAAAACTCCACGTCTGGTGATGCACATGGCACATTTCTTCCGACAGCAGTTTCCTTTTTATGTAGTTGTTAGTGCACCAAAAAACAGCGCAGTGGTTCACTGATGATCAATGTTTGGCCATCATAGCAATGAATAAAAACAAAATCAGCAGCTTGGCTTAATATACGGCGATTTGCTTGATAACGCCACACATACCAGCATCAACACACACGCTCCAAGCCGTCGCCCGCATGCGAGAGAGGAGGAATGCGCTGGTTTCCAGACTGGACCTCCTCGCCCGATGCAAAGGTCTTTAAAAGGGAACGTTTTTATTCTAAGCGCGTAATTATTGTCATGCCGACCTAAAAAGAAAACTGTGCGTCCATCCCTGCGTCGCTTTGCCACGCTAGAGACCGTTGCTGTTGGAAAATAGGTGTATAAAACAAAACATTATTTCTTGGGGGGTGGTGGGTTTATAACCTCAAGACACACACCCCTATACCTAGGATAAACATCGCTTGGCGATAGGGCTTGGTTGCTGCAAGCGAACGATTGTCATCGGGTTCATATTCGTGCATATTTTAGAAGCGAGTGATGCTCTGCAAGCTATAGCATATTTATACAACTGCGAGATGAGATACAGATTGCATACAGATTAAAATGATTAGCTTTCTCTTAGTCGAGGTCTGTTATAAGCATGACGTGGCTACTGACAAAGCAAACTGGTGATAGATGGCACTGCTCACAAATTAAAACGTGACGATGGCATCGACGCTGCCCTGAAATCTTAGTGATGAACTGAAGCTCGTCGCAAGCCTCATCTCGGCCAAACATCACGTGCGCCGCGATGGACGCTGCCGGGGTGCTCATAAAGTCAGTGACTTTATGTGCTCACGCAGCGTGGCGCCATCTGTCGAAGGAGGCGATGGAAAACCCATGCCGCTACACCTATGATCTGCTGGAGTTAAATAGAACACAAGGGAACCTCTGTCAGCAGCAAAGGGAGAGACAAGAAAAGGTTACATAGAAGAAAGGGAGGTTTTTAATTTGTTAGCCTGTACTGGGGAAGGAGTAAGAGGGACAAAAAGATAAGGGAGAAAAAAAGCGAAAGGGTAAAAAAATTGGCCTCGCATTTTTATGATTCACTGCAAATGCCATCGAAAGACGATAGTCTTGCGTCTGGAGGGTATGCGCAAAACGTTTATTTGATGTTTTAGAGTGCCTTGATTTGTGCAGTGAAGGCGAACGACCGCATCGAGGCACGTGAGACACGAGCGCTGTCTGGCAGTTATCTTCGAAAACGAAGGAAGGCTTGCGTGCCTGTCTCACAGGCGATAAGGTTTAGAACGCAAAGCGACGGGCAGCTGCCATAACCATGTCATCTAAGCAAAGCGTTGGAAACACTTGCCTTTTTGTGCATAGACTTGAATTATCTCCGAAACTTGATAAACGGTACGGCCCTTATAATTACTCATGTATGCTTTCTCTAGTATAAAGGGACACATACAAAACGTTCACGTGTTGTTATTGTGCCTAAGATATGCGAAATAAGTGATTTTTAACTGACAATCGCACAAGTAAGAACACTGAAGCTTGAGCAGTATTGGTGGGCGTTGCGGATGGTGTTGGATTTTGGCCGCTTGCGGTATTGTTTCGGCGGATAAACAGACAAATGTACAAACAGGCAGACAGACCAAAATTATGGCGTCGTAGAACCCCAAGAAAGACTATCGTCTTTAAAAATATAACAAAAATTGTTGTTGATCACTCTTCTAGGAATCAGTATAACACGAGTGAAACGTGCCTTCACAGAGGTAGTGGAGAGTTTCTTGTGCATTATTTCACCATGAGGGGGAAGGAATGATTGTTACAGCAACAAAATGCAAAATCACCAGAAGAACAACAAACAGCTCGAAACTTGCAGCGCACATTCCAAGCAGAAAGAACACATGAAATTAACATACAAAAGACGTGCGCGGACTAGCAACTGTCACAGCTCGACTCTTAGCTCGGTATTCAAGCAGAAAGACTCGTGAAACGAATGGTCAGTTTTGCACAACAGAAGTGCGAGAAGTTGTCTCAAGTCTTACTTTTTTGTGTGTGTGCATTGTGCTCCTTTCGTAGACGCGGCAGCGGCAGCGAGCGAAGTGACCTTCGTGCTCTCCCGAATCACGAGTCTGATAAGCGCGCGCGCAGGAGAGACCACGCTCTGTGGAGGCGGCACTGATCGAAACGCTAGAGGCGACTATTTTGAGAGCGTGCCCTACGCAAGACTTTCGTGCCAGCTGCTACTGGTGACAAAAAGACGCTGAAGGTACGAAGCTCTGAGGACCGCCAAACGGTATATCGTGTATGTAAATGTCTTGCTGTTAGCACATTTTACAATGTATGATCCGTGGAGTAATAGTTAGCGCCGCGCGCTGTGGTTGAAGAGGTCACTGGTTCTACACACCATGACACGTCTTCTTTTTTCTCGCTTTTTTCTTCTTGATCTGTTAAAATATAATTTACAATGCCATATCCATGACGGAAATACATAATCGGAGCCTTGGTGGACGGCATAGAAGACTTTCGTGTTAAAAAACGCGAGCACACCTAAGCACGGCGGTGTCATAGATGTTTAGTGTGGCGGGTTGGCAGCAGGAGCTTTAGCAGCACCTTCGTCACTTCCTGGTTAGAAGCTATAACGTTCTAGGATTCCAAACTTGATTGCTCGAAAAGCAGCTGGTCATCGAGGTGCCTCGACCAGTGTCAAAAGATGATAATGAAGTGTACGGTGCCCCAACATACTTTGTTAACTTCGCTATTGGAAACGACAAATAAAACCTAAGTGTAATTAATGTTACAGATTCAGTACTATAGCCCGCAAATATTAAGAACTTGGAAGCAATATTTTTGTCACTTGTTTGTGCCCTGACTACCTTATGTGATATGATCCAGGCTGAAGAAATTGGGGTAAGATGCCACATTTCCTTCACTATCCAATGGTTGTCTCGATGTTCGTGTTTTATTAGAAAAAAAAACACGCCAGTATATCCTTGTTTAGGAGCCGCGATAATGGCTCTGGCTTTTGAATTAAGGCACCTGAATGTCATCGACAACGCCAGCCAACTCATTTGAAGTTACAGGGAGAATACTTTAGATAAGCTTGGTACAATAAGAACTCTCTCTATGGGAGAAAATTTAAAGCCAACATGAAGCATTGTACGCAACAACAACAACAACAACAACAACAACAACAACAACAACAACAACAACAACAACAACAACAACAACAACAACAACAACAACAACAACAACAACAACAACAACAACTGCCAGTTCACTCATATTTAGTGCCAAATGCGCGTTGCGCATGACGCGGGATGCTTCTTCAATGGGGTCAATTCAGGTACTGGTGCACTGGCGAACTCAAGAAAGAAGATAAAAGGCACAGTGAAATTGCTCCACGGATGGCGAAATTCAAATTTACCTACAGTAAACCTACGCTTACGCATCACTTAGACGACTACTAGAGGTGGTTCTTCATGTTTTTTTTAGTTTATTTGTTTGTTTGTGAAACCTCTCAGATTTTCCTGAACGTGCTACTGAGTGCAGATGCCCTGTCCAATACACTCAGCAGCAAGCTGTAGGTTATCTTAAGTTAGGCACACTGGAAATCAGTGTGTTTTAAATTGCCGGAACTACAAACGCACCAGGTTTGATCAAAATAAGCGACGTCAACCTATTTACAGTAGTGTAAAAAGGCGTTCACACTTGGCCTGAAAGGGTGCGAAAATGGTGAAACATTCAAGAAATCTGCTCGCCTCATTTAATTGACGTGGCGAGCTTCATGCAAATAAATATATATATATATATATATATATATATATATATATATATATATATATATATATATATATATATATATATATATATATATATATATATATATATATACGGGACCAATTTTTCCGCCACGCGACAACGGAACTCATTTCCGCTCTCTTCACGGAAAGGCGTACTTCGACTCTGTTAGGCTTAGCATAGGTATATGCAGCAGCTGCAATTTTGAAATGGTGGCCAAGGAGTCGGCGGTGAGTCGTATCAGTGAGATCGCAAACTACCCGGCCCACACTACATAGCCTCTTCAATGACGCGTTCCTCGAGAGCTTGATTTGGATTAAAATTTACGAGAAGGCTAGAAATAGCATAAGGTGCAGCCACAGCGAGTCGGCGTGCCCCATCATATCTCGATTTCGCACAATGGTTCGGATCTGCTGCCACCGCTGTTGCAGTGTCTACTTATGCAGCGTCCACCGGTGCTGCATGAGCGGTACCGGCATATGTAAAAATTAAATTAATGCACGCGTAGTCAACTAATGAAAAAGTTCATTGTTTAAAATTTCAATTCAAAGAAGAGAGAAATGTTTATTGTGGCAGAAGAGTTGAGATGTCAGCCTGAATCCGTTTTCTGGCCTACTACTCAGCGTTAGGAGAGGGGAGGGGGTGGTAAACGAAGGAGAGAGAAGACGTTGAAGATGATGAGGAAGTTGGCGGTGAAGCAAAACCTCGTATCAATTTATAGTCTCTAGCCGAGTTCTGCCTCTTGTAAAAAACTTGGTCAGTGCTTTCAAAATATCACGCTGGTGACGAGGTGGTGTTTCCAACAGTAATTTTTCAGAAATTCGCTGATTGGTACATTTCATCAAAACGTACGCCATCGAATTTCTTCGCGCGATATATCGTGGGCAGACGCACAAGATATGTTAAGTGGTTTCAGGGGCACCACAGGCCTCACAACTAGGATTGTATGCACATTCGATAAGGTGTCGGTAACGACAAGTGAACGCCACACCTACTCGTAACCACTGCAATAAGCTTTTGCACCTTTTCAAGTTGGCGGTAACCGCATATCTGGGTCAACTTCGAGAAGACGGTGGTGATGGTGACTGAGTAAGAACGAGTATGCCACTGTAGTTTCTCGGAGGACTGAATACGCAACAGTGTTAGTATGCGGTCATGAAAACAAAATAGTCAATATTGCGGTGTTATCGTGAGCCATTCGCTCGATTCCATGTACGCCGCAGTACCTTGCATTCACTGATACCTTATAAGAGGGCCACTTTTCAAAGCTACATAAACCGTTTTTGTATAATAACATAGGGAGCTCACATCTATCGAAGTCAGCTAAATCAAATTGCCCTTTATTTCGAACAATTGTCACCCACAAGAATGCTTTAATGTCAATGCTTATGAACATTTGCAGCTACATCAATTAAAAAAAAGCATTTGATATATTGAACGTCGGGCGGTGCGAGACATCCCAGGAAGTCTGCTTTTCCTCTTGTAAGGGGACTTTATCGCCGGCATTCGGGAGAGTGAGCGCTGTGATTGTGAGGGTGCCCCGGAGACTAAATAGAAAGCTAGCAAATATTGCCTGCCATTGCATGTTTTCTCTCATTACTCCTCACCCTCACGGCCATTGTGTGGGGTCGCCGTGCGTTTCTTAGCCCTCTTTGTTAACTAAATCAATGCCATAAAACAAGAGAATGCTGCTTTTCTCCGAAAAGAAGGTGATAACACAGTCAAACGCAGAGAACTGAGCCCTGACGTCTACAGCGCAAACAACGTTCTAAGACACACGCTGAGCTTGATATATATATAAAAAAAACAAGGTTATTTTTATAGCGCCAAGGCAGACTGCCTGATTGACAGGTTTGTGTGGGTCAAAATTTGTCTTTAAATAATAAAAATAAATCAATAAACATTACCCTGCCTGCTTTACCGAAGTATTGCATGCTACAGAATTTTTTAAAAATATATAGGTCAAGTGTCAAATGATAATTTTTAAAAAGAAAAGAGAGATAAAAGGCAAGAGAGAAAAAGAGAGAGAGAGAAATGAAGCAGAGAGCCCCATCACCATTGCCAACCACCTCCAAGGGATCGAGCAAAGACCTCAATGACATACTGTACAAAACCATACAACACAATACACAAATAAATATTTGGACTCAATCTTGACATACGAACTCTTGACTTAAAAATACAATTTTGTCGCTTGTTGTTTTCGTTATCTTGGTTTCAATCTTCCATCTTACATGCTGAATCCTCCATCTTCCTTGTATTTTGTTTCCATGTCCTTCGCTGCAATTTCTTGTGTATCACCGTCAGGGCTGGCATCAACTGGCTTGGGCCTTGATTTCTTCCGTTAAATCTTGGCCCTCCTTTTTTTATACTTTACTATTCTCTCGCCTGATTCCATTCTGACCCCAGAGATTCTTTCCATAAATATATACGCTTACATAAACATCAAATAAACATACACATATCCCCTTCGTGTGCAAATTATGATCCACTGGACGGTTCCGGTGACAGACGAGTGCGCGTCTCTGCGTTTGAAGAAGTTGAATCACTGTATTCATCGACACCGTATTTTTTATTGTCGACAACCTGTCCTGGCATTTAACGCGCACCTCCAAAAGGAAATCACGGAAAAGTAAAAACTAATCAATTTGCTTAGTGTTGCAGAAAGGTAGCTTTTCTGCATTATTGCAAAAATGTGCTGTGAAGGCTGCTTGTGCAATAAAATTATGAGATAGTATTTATAAAGTTTCACGTCAAATTACACCATATACTAAACTAATTTCCATTTTGTAGTGAGTTTGATATAAGCAGGTCCATCTGTAGGTTGTATATATATACTTGATGAGAAAGCGAAAACACAATAGAAAAAGGAAATAATTGGGCAACCCAAACAACTGCACACACATCTTGATCGTGAAGACGAAGGCATCGACGTACACGTATATGCGCTTTGTCTACCTCCCGACCTCAAGCGAATCGACTCGTGTATGTTATGCGAAACGTCAGGGACCTACAGTATAAAATTGTAATGATCAACGTCCATTTTTAAATGTTGTCATCTATGTTCCTGACTACACCGCTTTCCGTTCAACACTTGTCTTCGGAATAATCAATCAATCAATCAATCAATCAATCAATCATATTAAATTCATTGCAGAAAGATAATGAACAAGAGAGCAAGAACAAAAAGCTGATATCTGTAGCAGCCTCAGCGTTTTTGTTACGCGCATTCCTCCTCGCAACTTAACGTGCCTGTTTGCGTTATTTATCTCTCAACAAACTTTGTGTGTATAACGCCTGGTAAAGTTATTTAATTGATACTGAGGAAAACATTCTTGCCTTGATACTGCTTGGATATTAAATTATTTCTGTATGTTTACCCCCTCACAATATATTCTTCCACAAACCGTCTTTACTCGAAAATAGGTCGAACCTATATAGATCGAGCCCTATCTATTGTGTTCTTCATGACACGCAAAAAGATAAACGCATTTATCGAATATAGGTCAACCCTTATCTACCGAGAAACGCATGACGCTTGTGATTATCGCGAACAAGAGCATGCTCACTGAGATATGTATTTGGTCCTCAATTATAGAATCTATGGTTATTTAACACACACAGCACAACTAAACACTTTTCCAGCTGTGCCGTTTGATATTACAATATTATTTTGGGTGTTATGTGAAAAAAGTATCATATCACTATGAGGTGCGCGTTGTGAAGGGCTGCGGAAATTCGGACCATCTCGTGTTCTTCATTGTGCACTGGCATCGCACAGTACACGGGCCTTTAACACGTCACCTCAATCAAAATGTGACCGTGGAATCCGGGATCTGACCGGCAGCTTTAGGGTCAGTAGCCGAGCACCTATACCACCACGGCGGGTCACCTAGTTTGTTGTGCAGAGCTATTGCGTTAGCATGGGCTCATCACCTTCAGAGGTGCTATCATGCTTAAATCAAATCAAACGTTTTTTTAGTATTACAAAAAGAGTAATTGCAAAATATAAAATATACACACAAGGGTGCCAAAGTACGTGGCTGCAACGGGATCCTCGGTTAAAGTTACAATTGAATAAAAACAACGTAGGAGGCAGAACTGATATAAACCAAATATAAAAAGCAAAAAAGGCATATAACAACGAAAAACAAGAACACACTATAGAATGGGTAAATTTAGAAGCACCACAAGACCAGAACAACTGAAGAAACAGGGAATGCCTAAACTAGAAAAAAAAATGAAAAGACATGTGGCTGAAACGCACATTATTAGTACTATATATAGCAATAATCTGGCACTCCCAAATAAAAAAACTTCTTAAGTTTAACAAATAATGATTTAATGACTTTTTAAACGAAATCGGAGAAATTTTACATTTTAGCGATGAAGGTAGGAAGTTCCATAATGAGATGACACAAAAGTGTGAGGATGACTTGCCATAGTTAGTATGAACCTTCGGAAAAAGGAAGTTGTTGTTAGCCGCGAACCTGGTAGTGTTAGTATTACCTAAAAGTTCACACTCAATGAAGTTGGTAAAAAAAATGATGTGTTATTTGTTTATGCAGAAACATATAAATTAGATCTAAATAGGTTGCTAACAGTGAAAATGTTGTTACAATGGAGGAGGTGAGTGATGTTACTGTCGCGAGCACAGTTAAAAATAATGCGAAGGGCTCTATTTTGTAAATGCTGTAAGGATATTAGATGGCACGGATAAGGCCACCCCATGAAGCGATACCGTAAGTGATATGAGAATGTATGAAAGCGAAGTAAAGAGAAAGGAGTGCTTTGTGAGAAAAATATGAGTGAGCTTTAAGTAATGCGCGAATGCCGAATGCTGTTATTTTTCTAATGTGAGCAATATTGAGGTCAAAATTAAGGTTAGCATCTAGTAGAACACCAAGAAATGATACGCTGTCACTGATATTAATAAAATGAGAGTCTATGGTTATCCCTGGTGATAAAGTTAACTTGCGTTGAGGTGATCTAAAACCATAAATTTAGATTTATTTGGATTATTAACTAGATGATTTTATTTACACCACGTGGACACATTACGAAGTGTAGCATTCAATTTAGTAGTCACACCAGTAAGACAACTATCAGCAAAAGAAATGGTAGTATCGTCAGCATATAAAGCACAGCGAGCCTTGTTTATAATAAGAGGAAAGTCAATAATGTAGAGTGAAAAAAAGTAAGGGACCCAGTAGTGAGCCCTCGGGAACACCTTGATTTATTGTTTGAGTATATGAAAATGAACCTGCTACATATAAAATATGTTTTCTATTAGCCAGGTAACTGTTTAAAAACTTGAGGAATGAACCTGTGATACCGTAAGCGTCTAGCTTCTAGGACAAAATGAGATGACAATGGTGTCGAATGCCTTTGAAAAATCCAAAAAAACAAAAAACTGACCCTGCGGTGCACACTGAATCAATAGTGTGTTTGATGTAGTGAGAAAGAGAAAACAGAGCAAGGTTAGTTGAACTTCCAGAGCAACCGCCAAATTGACAGCACCTAAATACATTAAAATTACTCAGAAATTTGTTAGGCCGAACTATAAAGAATTTTTGATTACTTTACTGAGGGAAGAAAGAATAGCCCAGCCGCGGTGGTCTAGTGACTAAGGTACTCTGCTGCTGACCCGCAGGTCGCGGAACCCAATCCCGGCTTCGGCGGCTGCATTTCCGGTGGAAGTGGAAATGCTGTAGGCCCGTGTGCTCAGATTTGGGTGCACGTTGATTGATTGATTGATATGTGGGGTTTAACGTCTCAACACCACCATATGATTATGAGAGACGCCGTAGTGAAGGGCTCCGGAAATTTAGACCACCTGGGGTTCTTTAACGTGCACCCAAATCTGAGCACAGGGCCTACAACATTTCCGCCTCCATCAGAAATGCAGCCGCCGCAGCCGGGATTCGAACCCGCGACCTGCGTGTCAGCAGCCGAGTACCTTAGCCACTAGACCACCGTGGTGGGGCATTTGGGTGCATGTTAAAGAACCGCAGGTGGTCGAAATTTCCAGAGCCCTTCACTACGGCGTTCCTCATAATCATATGGTGGTTTTGGGACGTCCAACCCCATATATCGATCAATAAGGCAAGAAAGAATACAGATCAAACGATAATTGAAAACACATTGTTTATCGCCTTTTTTAAACACCGGAAGTGCTTTGAATATTTTTAGAAAAGTAGGAAAAATGCGTGAACGTAAGATTTATAATTTCAGCTAGTGGATTGCATATGATATCTACTACAAGTTTTAAATGGCGTGCTGAGATATTATGTATACCAGAACTGATCTCCTTAAGAGTTTTAATTGCTGTTGTTGCGTCACAGAGGTCACGGGAAAAAGGAAAAAAAAGATTGGTTAGAACGCTATACATTCCAGTGAGACCTTCTTCGTTCCTGACTAAAAATTTCGTAAAAGTAGTTACTAAAAGCATCAGCAACACTTTCAGGGTTATCATGCGTAATGCCGGTATACGTCACTTTCTGAAAAGATGAGCTACGTGATGATCGATTTAGAAAATATTCAGCAGTTGTCGTTGCCTTTTAGAGCTGTTATTTTTCCAAGATAATTGATCATCATTGTAATTTTTTTAGTATTTTTCAAGAGAAATGAAAGAACATTAGAATATTTTTTTTTCTAACGAGAAGCTAAAGCCGCGTTAAATGGTTGTTCCTTTAGTTTTCGGTAAAAGTTATTTCTTTTGCGGACACTTCTCAGCAGTTCTTAGGAAAGCCAAGGGTTCTTAGGATAGTTATACTTCTTTTTACATTTACCTATTTTTGTCCGCTCTTCTACAACTTTAAGGAAAAGGGCAGAGAACAAATTTAATGCCTCGTATACATTGCATAAGGATGTAACTCTTGACTAATTAATATTACGTATAGCAGTGAAGAACGATTTCTGATCCAGTATGGAAGTAGCATGCGAAGGTGTGTCAAATGGTTTCGTGACACGAAATGCCAGAAAAAATAAGATAATGATCTGTGATATTCACATCAATTATTTCTGCAAAGGGAGACGGTAAAAATTACACATAGCATGATCAAGTACTGAAGCACCACCATAGAAGGGACATCTAGTAGGCGATGAAATAAGACACTCAAAACCATAACCCCTGAAACAATCGAAATAATTTGTACTTGAACAATGGTCAGATTTAGGCAAATTATTGTTGGTATCCCCAACTAAAATAACGCACTTGTTTTCAGATGACAGCTGATGCAAAATGGTGTCAAGGCAAGAAATGAAATCCTTCACGCTCGAAGAAGGGTAAGGGTAAATACATCCAAGAATGATGTTCTGATTATATTTAAAAATGATCAATTTCAGTTCATGCGGATTCACAAAGCAGGATGCCTAAAGAAATGACTTGTCGTGGGATGTAAGAAAAATCTGAGGCGATAAAGTGAGCCATCATGCCTACCTGATTGATGGTGGCAGTATTCAGCCTCGTACGATGACGGACCGAACAAATTTCCATCATAAGTGCAGAACCAAGATCCAGAGATGCAAATGACAGAAAAAGAATGCGCAAGTGAACTTATAAAATCGTAAATATTATCAAAATTTTCGCAGAAGCTACGCACTTTGAAATGAAATATTGAGCAATCACCAACAGATAAAATACGTTGATTCTCATCACGAGATAGCAGTGCCATGTTGATTAGGTGAAAGCAAAAAGAGTGTATAAAGGAAACAAAAACTAGAGCTCAGTGGTTATGAAAAGATGCTGAGGTCACTATCTTTCATAATGCGATAAACCCTGCTATCCACAGACTTCCGCACTTTGATCTGACAATGGTCGGTCCACAAAAATTGCCATTTATGCGTTTTTTTTTTCAGAGTGAGTGCCTTAGCAAACAATCTTTACTTCTCGAGAGACAGGTGATCGTTGACATAGCTTGCCTTAATTGAGCTACCGGCACCGGAGAAGCCAATATCAGAAGTGTTCGGACGGCCCTTACGCGTTTTACACACAAAGTCGTTTTTCTTGTCACGAGAGCAAAATCGCGTGACAATATTTGTTTCCTCAGAATTAGTGGAGACGCGGTGAACAGTGTCAAAGTCGGCATGCGTGAGCGGACACTGAATAGCTTCGCCAATCTTCTTCATAATGGCTGTACAGTCGTCACCTAGAGTGACCGGTTCACCCTTGACTTTAGCATTATTTAGCCTAGAATACTGCTCTAGGCCCGCAATTATTCTTGTTATAGTGCCTCATTTTGTGCAAAAGTTCCTTGCTAACTCGTGCTGATTCCTCCTGTTTTGTTTTGATAGAGTCAAAACTGTCACACAGAAACCGAACACTTTCACTGAGGGACGCATCTCCCCCAAGTCCTTCCTTTGCTCGCCTCTCTTTAATTTTACCTGTTAAATCGTTTGCGAGAGTGTCAAGTCTAGAGTGAACCAAAGACTCAAGTGCTTCAGTTTTTTTACCAACTCTATATTGGACGGCATGGTAGCGAGTACACTTACGGTAATCAAATACACACACGGATAAACACACGTATTTAAGAGGCAGCAGTTGTGGTAAATGATAACACGCTAGCGCGTGCAAAAAACAAACACACCAACCTGCAGAGTAAGTGAGAAGCAAATCGGAACAAGATCCAGTTGCCACAACCGCTGCTTCAATAATGGTCGTGGCTTCCCGTGGTCTGATCGCCTAGTCTATGCGTACATTGTGCTTGCGAGTCGCCGTGAAAGTGTGCGCTTCATTAATTATATAACGCCTCGAACTGTTGGCGATAACAAAGTCACATACAATCATGGATCACTATAGATCGCTTCATTGCCATTTTTACAGTCCTCGCTTTACATGCCGGCATGTTTATCTACGGTGTCTAAGTCTAAATCACTGTTGGCAACAGGGTGATCTTTGACGGATTTCATTACCGTGCGCTCAGATTTGGGTGCACGTTAAAGAACCCCAGGTGGTCGAAATGTCCGAAGCCCTCCACTACGGCGTCTCTCATAATCATATGGTGGTTTTGGGACGTTAAACCCCACATATCAATAGACGGATTTCATTAGAATCTTTAACGCTTCTGTTTACTTTGTGCTTTTGTTGTGTGATAGTTTACTGCAAAATCAGCGCCTACTCTATTTTTTCAATGCCAGCCAGATGCGCCCTATACAGTTGTTCACCACCTAGCCTCTAGTCCTTCCCTGCTCTCACCCATCGCCTAGCTTTCGTGTAGGAGGGAAACCGTCATGTGGTGCCTTTCAGTGGAAATATATGCAGTATTTTGTGTTCATTATTGTACAAATCCGTTGCGTTTTGCATTCCTTGTGATCACAATGTTGGTGGTCACGCTGGCTCTGCAAGTGGTACGGAGTTTTCGTGCTGCTATGCAAGGAACCAATAGGGACACGTCAAGGTGACCCTGCTGCATAACTAGAGCACTGTAAGGTGGCGGCATCATTGCTTCCAGCCACAAAGAGAAAGAGCATGAAGGAATTAGTCTGACAGACGTGTGATATCGGAGTGCGACACACGTCTAATGCGTCTCAGTGGGTAGCACCTAGACGAACGTGTAATGAAAGTGCCCCCCCCCCCCTTGCCCCCATTCCCCTTGTGGCATCGCATCGCGGCCTCAGTGGAAGAGCGCGCGTTCGCACAGGCATTAAATAAAATAAAAGAGGCGTTGCAAAACATGCATATCTAACGTACAGTAGCACGTGATGTGAACGTTCTTGCGTGAGTGTTGAGCAGCCTAACGTCCCACGGGCCTAGCGGTGCGTTTCAGAACAGTAGAAATCAAGATTGCGCATTATTATCTCTCTAGTTGGATGTTTCATCATACAACAATCACCCCGAAGACGAACTCTACGCCCTTTGTTTCTATCTTGAGCCTTCCATTACTTCCGATCAAGTGTATTCTCTGTGTTATCCTATAGCCGCTAGTGATAACGAAAATTGGTGGTAAGATGTGTTAAAGCTGGCGCTTCGCACTGCTTCATTTCCAGAACTTCCTCAGACGGGAGCACTCGCAGCTTAAGGAAGAGCGAAAAGAGTGAGTGAAGCTTGCGTGTTACCACTCTCTCATCGAGAGAGTATTCTGGGACCTGGCGCTGTTGTAACTCTTGGTCGACGCTCTCGCGATAACCTTCTAATCACGCGTGACTGTACCACCGCAGATCTGGCGCTGCTTGAAAAGGGGCGAGCAGGACAGTGGATCCTCTTAGCTCGGTACTTTTAACGCGATACGAATAATTAGCCTTAAAGGGGCCCCGCAACACTTTTTGGGCATGGTCAGAAAACGCTGCCGATCGGGAGTAAAGGCACCTGAAATTGCTTTCTCTTTGCTCAAAAAATGGCGTAAGACGCTCAAAAACTCCTCATAGAAAGCCCATCTATGAGCCATTGGCTGATTTGAACATGGCGCGCTCAGTCGTTACAAAGGTCGCCGCGGGAGGCCGCGACTGTGATCACATTTAAAAAGCTGCGCATTCGAAGAAAAAAAAAAGAAAATGTGCTCAAGGTCACGAAGCATGCCTGACGTATTTTATTTGCGCCTGCGGTCCCTCCCTGCTTAACTTACAGCGCTTTCGTCGGGACGAGAGAAGAGATAATGCAATCGCAGTATGCGACAATGCTTTGTAACTCTACTCGCACTGCACGCATCAAAATTTTTGCGGCGTTGAATTCGTGAGGCAATAAGCTCTTCCAGTGAGTTCATTCCATGGTTACTTGAAAGAGTGTTTCAAGGCCTCATTAAGGAAATAGTTTGTGCGTGCGTGGGCGCACGCGCGCGCGCGTGTGTGTTTGTGTGTGTGTGTGGGCATGTGAGCGGGCGGGGGGGGGGGGGTTAGGTTTAGGGGGAACGAAAAGGGTAGTGAAAGGGTAGGGCTGTTCCTTTCACATCAAAACATTACGCGACAGCGTATAACATGGTGTTCAATATACAGGGTATTTCAGCTAAAAAGCACAAAACAATAAAAAATTAAAAATGAGTGCTACGCGTCTCCAGCTAGCGCAGGATTGTTCTTAGCTGTATGTTGCATGTCAGAATATTTTTTCGATCCGCCAAGAATGATAATTAACAAAGATTGAAATGAAATTTTAAATACTGATTTCTAAGCTCACCTAAATACTGTATTCTAACCTTCATTGTCATTAAAAATCATGACTGTTGATTTTTCCTTACTGAATCTGAAATCTAACCTATCTCCCTCATTACCGCAGATGTCCATCAATCTGCAAATCTTCCTTTTTGTCGGCGATTAGCACTATATCTTTTGCGTACATTAATGCTGGTAGTGCCTGTTCAATGAGTTTTCCTTGTTTGACAGAAGAGAGGTTGAAGCCCAGTCCACTTTCCTCTAATTTGGCCTCTAATTCTTGTAGGTAAATCATGAGGGTGACAGAGGACACCCCTACCTATAAGCCCCCGTTTTTCCTCTGCAGGCTTGGATACCTGTTTTTCCTACTTTATAGCTACCTTGTTACCTTTATAAATATCCCTTAAACGATTAGTGACTCCATCTTCCACGCCTAGTGTGTCCAGTATTCCCCACAATTCCTCTTGAACCAGGCTATCGTACGCTCCCTTGATATCCAAAAATGCTAGCCACAGGGGCCTGTGTTCCTTTTCTGCTATTTCGATGCACTGCGTCAGTGAGAACAGATTGTCTTCCAACCTCCTGTGTTTTCGAAACCCACTCTGCAGTTCCCCCAGCACCCTCTCATCCTCCATCCATGCCTATTTTCTTTCCTTTATAATCTGCATCGCCAGCCCGTAGACCACTATTGCTATAGTGTCACTGTTATAGGACGGTAGTTGTTTATGTCAGCTTTGTCCCCCTTTCCTTTATAGATCATGCTCATCGTGCTAAGTTTCCATCCATCGGGGACTTCACCATCGATTATTATTTTGCTCACTGCCTCTCTCAAAGCCTGCTTAGACTTCGGACCTAATGTCTTTATCAGCATAATTGGAATGCCATCTGGGCCTGTTGATGTACTACTAGGAACCCTCTTCTCAGCCCTTTCCCACTCTTGTTGTGAAAATGGACCCATTGCGCCACTTGATTCATCCTTGTCTATTGCGGTGCATAGAGCACTTCTTTGTTGAAATTTTTCTGTCAACCTTGTTCTTATATATTCAATAGCTTCGTCCCCTTGTAGCCTAGCACCTTGAGCTGTAGTTATAAACCTCTGCTCTAGGCTCGTCTCATTTCTTAGGGAGGTGAGATGATTTCAAAATTTAGCAGTTGCCTTTCTGTCTTTTTTATGTACTTCTGCCAGCGACTGAGCTCCCTTTCTTCTAATCTTTTCATTGATCAGAAGGGATGCATTCTTTCTACAGCCTAGAAAGATTTCCCATTTTCTTTCAACACCATCTGTCGCTTCACCCCACTGCTTAGCATGTCTGTGTTCCCTAGAGGCTTCCTGATGTTTTGCTATGGCTCTCTTAACTTCCTCATCCCACCAACTTCTGGGTCTGCGTCTTCTTTTCCGGGGCGACTTGTCACGTGCCTTAGTAAGCGCTCGCTCAAACAGTCTAATTAGATTCGTGTATGTCAACACTGTTTTATTATCCTCAGTGATTATTTTCTCAATTTTTAGTAGCTATTTCTATTTGCCTTTCTGAATAAAAATTTTCCTGTAGTTGCTTATCTTGTCTCCTTCCCACTTTCACTGCTCTTCCAAAACTTAGCTTGATGCGTTTGTGATCACTACTCAGATTTCTGGAGCCACCTTTATCTATGTGCATTCCCCTGAGCTTATTTTACATCCTATGTGACATCAGTGCGTAATCTATCGTCGACAGCAGCCTTCCTACCTCCCAAGTTAATTGCCCTTCACACTTCTCGGTACTGTTGGAAATGATCCAATCAAGCCTTTCACACATATTCATGATCATTTTGCCTGTCGGGTCGGTATACCCATCTATATCTTCTATGTGCGCATTCACATCTCCTAGTATAGTTATCTCGCACTCTACTCCTAATTCCTAAATGTCCTTTGATATGCACTCTACCATTGCCTGGTTTTCCTCTCTGGCCTTTGCTCCCGTCCACAAGTACACGAAACCAAGGAGTGTCGTTTGCCCTGCCACTTTGCCTTTTAGCCATAAATGTTCCTTGCACTTCTGCTTGACCCTTTGCCAGTCTGTACTTTTATGAATGAATTCCCCAATACCACCCCCTTTCTGCTGCCTTCTGTTCTGTTACAATATTCCCACGTGTAGTCCGGGTTGTTAGAAAGTTGTTCCATGTCCCTAAGATGTGTTTCTACAAAACCGTATACCATCAGCCTCTTCTTTCTTAGCTGTTCTTCTATCTCTTCCCACTTCAGCCTGTTCTTGCCCCCCTGAATGTTATTATACCCTATCCCAGCTTCCTGTAGAACATAATCTGATCTAATGTAGTGCGCTTCTCACGCCCTGCGCAATGAATGTTCAAAGTGGTCGTTACTGGAGTGCTACAAATCCTCACTAGCTGTCGCAGTCACAACACCAGGTGCAGTGGTCTTTCATTCAGGGTTTGGTGCGGCATTTACGACGGCAAAATTATTGGCCTGGTCTTTTTCGATGAAAAACTCACCGCAGAACGCTACATCAGCGAAATACTAAATGGTCCACTGAGTGACTTCAAATGCAATCTCCTGTAGCACAGCTTGGGAATATCTGGTTCCAGCAAGACGGACCTCCTCCGCACAGCTGCGCGTGGACTCGAACATGGCTTCATCGAGGATTTCCCTCGAAAGGGATTGGACGTCTTGGGCCTGCAGAGTGGCCCGGAAGATCCCCAGAGTTGACTCCGCTGGATTTCTTTCTATGGAGATACATTAAAGACCACGTCTACACTGAAGCGACGACAACGCCCGCAAGACTTAAGTCTAAAACAGCAGATGTATGCTGCTGTATTACACCACGAATGCTTCGAACCCCAAGAGAAAATGTGCTGACTCGACGTGGATTGTGTATAGGGGCTGATGGAGCGAGCAGCCCCTATACACAATCCTCGTCTCATGAATACCACGCCTCAGAAAGCACGCTATTTAATGACGTCTCATTAAAAGCGCTTTAGTTATTGCAATTACGCTGATTTCTTTTCCAACACTTAGCTTTCCTACTATTTAAGAGTTAGCTATAAGATCGCACAACACTTTTATATTTGTTTTGTTTATTTATACGCATTGCTCTCTAACGGACGGGTACCAAACATGAATTTCTAAATGGAGACGAAATACCAGCAATATACTTTTGAACCGACAGCCAATCGTGCCGTATTTCTTGCAAGTATCATGTAGAGCAATCGCACGTATTCAATGCAGATATGACAAGAAAACAACAACAAAAAAACTTCTGGAACAATTGCCTTTCAAGTTCTTACATCCTTCCTTTATCAAAATGTCACCATCTCCACAACCATCACGTATATCGTTGGCCCGAAAAGAAAAAAAAAAACAAAGGCCTGCGCTGCGCGAATTGCTGCCTCCGGTCTTGTATTGCAGTGCACGTTCCGGCCACTTTTTGTCGATCTTTATTGTCTTTGTTTCTTTCCTTTGCTTTCCTCCCCCTTTTTAATGGTACTATCCAACCAACACTTAAAGTCTATTGTAGGCGCCGATAGCCTGTTTAAGCGACCTTCTTGTGTGAGAAGCCTTCGTGAATTCCTCCAAACCACATTTGAGGGCACTCAAAGCGACGTGCGTTAGGCGGCAATCACGTGGTATTTTTAAAATTTCGGGCTCATTAAACAAACCCTGGAAAAAAATTAACGAGCCTTGCTATCTTACCGTGCCTAGAAAATTTTGTTATTTCTGGATAAGAGCTACACGTATTCTATTGAATTTCTTTCTATAGAGTCAGTATTTGAAAAGTTCATTAAGCAATCTTTGTTATGTACCCTGCTTCGCAGATAAAAACATTCTGACGTGCTACGTATAGCAAAGAACAATACTGCGCTAGCTGAAGACGCGTAGCACTCATTTTTCATTTCTTATTGCTTGGCGATTTTTAGCTGAAACACCCTGAATAACATTTGGCCTAACAACTACCCACAATAGACAATTTCAGGCACACTAGCCCCCCTCCCCTCCCCCCCCAACAGGTGCGCAAAGGCTTATGGGAAAGTTGGTACACCGCAGCAGCCGCCGCGACGAGCGCGCGGGCCTTCCGCTTAAACTTTCCGTTTGCACCGTGCCAGCGCTTCTCAGATCAAGTGAACTCGGTGAGGTGGGATATATTACTGCGCTATTCACTTACAAACTTCAGTGTTTGGGGGCGATGGCATGTCTACGATTTGCACTGGGTCCCCCAGTTCCACCAGCTAATTGGCTCAGACGCGTCGGTTAATCATTAGTAGTATTATCCTTCAGCGTCAGTCCACCTTCCACATAAATAAAAAAAAAACAACAGTACAACTTTGTTGCCTAAAAGGTGGAAGCACTGTCTACAAATTCACGGATGCACTAGTAATCAATGTCTTTTGACGCTGTTTACGAGTAAGTTGTACGGCTCTGGTATATTTATATAGCTCTTCAGAAGTAAGCGCAATTTCGTAAATTAGATTCATTGACTAGACTATTGCGTGCCACTCGAAGCATATATGCATCTCCGACTTCCCTAGGCGCTGCAACTGAAGGTTGGAATAAAGCCTTCAGGGCAAAAAGAAAGAAGTAGGAGAAGAAAGAAAATATGCACAAAACGGTGACTCACGACTCAAACGTTATCGCACATTTCAGCAAACATCCATAAGAAAATGTGGGTGCATCGTGCAATTCATAAAGAGGTACAAAAAGACTAACAACCAATGCGTGCGTTTACTGTCGATAAATAAATTTAACTATCTTGTGTTGCAGCGACAGCGAAGGTTGACTGACTTGAACAAGGTGTGCTGTACTTTTATGATATGTCTCTGAGACTTTTCGCGTGGTCTGGTTAGGGTGATTGTGCGAGATTACTAGGTTTTCAAAGATAAAATTGCATTTGCATCACTCGCTTGACCCGCGGTTAGCCAGCGCTACAGAGGAAGTGGAGACCGTACCACCAACATACAACGCAATCCTATAACACTATCACCTAGCACCTAGCTCGCAGGGTGTACCCGCCACCTCACCCCAAGCTGACTGAAGAAGAGGCCACAGCATTTCAGAGGCTTCAAGCTAACACCTATACACATGGCACCCTACTGCATAGAATCTACCCAACGCTATACGCCTACAACTGCCCGATATGCGACGTGCCAGACGCACTGGCCCACCTACTACTCGAGTGCCCGTGGCGCCACGAAGGGACCAATACCATGTCCGCAACGACTGCACGTATCGAGCCCCTAGCCGAGACGTGAGAGGCCAAGATTGCCGCACGCGACGTAGATGACCAACGAGGACTTGTCGCCAGGGCCCGGGAGGCGATTGCGGCCAGAGGATTCCTGGAATAAAAGACCCTCCCACCTAGGGTGACCCCGAGCTCACAAACTCGGGAACACTGTTTCGAAAATTAAAATGTTTATTTCATCATCATGACTGAATATGCAAAGTGCGATGACATGGCTTCATTCAGTATATTTTGATGCTCTCAGAGGCGTGTGTTGGTATATCAACCAGTCTCACCGATGTATTTATTTGAACACAAAAGGAATTCGGTTAGCAACTCTTGAACATAAATTGAACACTTGGCATGCTTCTCATAGCCCTTTACTCTGCCTACTGCAGACCCCTGCGACTTTTTGCGCTCTACGCAAGAAGTATTACTAAGCTATTGGTGCGGAAAACGTAACCCTCACCTTCTACTTTTTCCCAACTTCATTTCAGACTGTGCAGAACGTATGGATAGAATAACTGCAGCAATCCTAGTTTCTTCGAGGGGGAAGGTCGTCCGAATTATTCTTTGTTTGCGATGCGAACGAGCTGTTCACAAACCGATGCATACGATATAGGCAGGACACCATACTTTCTTCAGCTGGAAACTATTGATAATGTAAAGTGCCTAAGTTTTTCCTCTTTTTTTACGCCGAGAGTCAGTCATTATTCCTCATTGAACAATATTTGAATGCGCCGACGAAAAATTCAATAGTGGTCTCACTCAATGTGCAATCTACTGCTAGCAAATATGATCTGCTGAGACACTTAAGTATCTTATAAGAAACCACAAATTATTAGAGCAGGGCCTCCCGCAAATGAGATCTAGTTCTACCCCTTCGTCTTTAAACACGTTAAGAATATGTTTATTTTCCCTTTTTTCAGCGCGTGACTCGTCCATAAATATTTGAAAAACTCTATAGCCATAACACTTCTCTGCCGTCTTGTGTCAACGGCACAATCAAGCCACGATGGTATTAAAAGCCAAAGCACTTTATCGGCAGTTCATCATTGAATAACTATGAATTCAATGTTCAAGCTTACGTTCCTCATGATAGAAAGTTTTGACCACATGTCTCAGTACGCAACAACTCGCATGCCACTCAACTTCTATGTGTAGCGTGCTACACTCATTCAGTGATACCTGCATTGTTATCGTAATTCATTTCCCATTTTATGCGTAGATATACATGCAGGTGCGTTTGGCCCCTATTCATCGCTAAGAAATGCACGTTACGATGTGATGACGTGCATATTATAAATACCGATCGTAGGTTCATTCGCGAAATTCTTGACTATAGTTTGCCGAGTCATAGGTGTGATATTTACTACCTTGTAATAAAGGAAGACGGTCAACACTGCAACCGACATTGGCGTTTTACTGACGTGACGCTTGCATAGGGTCTTTTTCAGAAGCAATTCACTGGTGAGGTTCTGGGCTAAAATGCTTCACTGCTATGCAAAATACCTAGTTTTGATTTCAGCAGGAGCCATGACTTAGTACGTTGCTTTCATCAAGATATTTCGCGAATCGACAATGCTGCTGTCGCCGGCACCACATTTTATGGGAAATGGGCTCCGTCAAGCTATAATTATTACTGACTAAAAATCACCTGCCGCGCGTGCCCACATATCATGGGCCATGGTATTCGGTAATGTGCCACACGTTTCTGGAGAAATGAATTCCATGACATACGTGACAGCAAATTCATGTTGCTTATACCATGACCTGCGAATCGTTTTGGTCATACATCAACGCCTTCTTACGTGAATTTCACCCCGCACATGGTTAAGGTATCGGCCACATGAATAGCAATACATAGCCGATACGATGGAAGTGGTGTAAGTGCCTTTGGTTCACTAAGAAATCTTCACATTTAACAAATGTAAATCAAGCAAATCAAATGGTCACTATGAAACGTGAAAGCATCAAGTTTAGCGTGTGCTCTTAGCATTAGCCTAATGAATTTTGTTTACACTTTAAAATGAGCCAGCTACATTGCAACAATCTTGCTATACAAGAGAAGGCGGGATTTTGTCACCACTCACACAAGGAAATACATCGCCCACTATTCTGCATTTTGTGTCGACAAATTCACGTGCCCTTGCTTGCGCTGTAGTTAAGACAAGTAAATGCGCTATACTGTGACCATTCCCGTTCCACCTGCGTCCTCGCATACAAATTTTTTCTACTTCTCGCTCATAGCGAAATAACATGAATATGAGAAATCTGCGTGATGCTGATGCGTGACACTAGAAAAACTTGCGCAGAGATTGCGTCACCAGTTTTTTGTTTCTTTAGGTGACCACCATTAATTTTCACGTGATGATGGATCAAGTCTGAAATCAACCGAAAACGGACAGAGTAGAGAAGACTGGAAAATGCAGAAGTATTTATTGAAAAAAAAGTAGAGTTGAAAAAGGAAGACTTCAAGAAGCAAGCATATTCTAGGGCCCACTTGATAATCTTCTTTTCAATGCAAAAAAAAAAACGAGGCCATATGCAAAAAAAAAAAAACGGATAAGCACCATAGCACCGTTACTCTCCGCTGTGCCCTGCATAATTGACCACCGGTGGTGTGTGCCCCCTCTCCAGAGTAGCAAATTGAGAAAACACTTATGCAAAAGGTTTGCAGTCCTGTCTGATCACTCAATGCATAGTCTTTGCTATTGATACGAGTCTCTGCTCCACAGTTGCTAAAATGATGAAAAGTTTCTCCCGAAGACCAGCATATCGCCACAGACGCGCAATTTAACACCGATTAAATTCAGGTCGCAGCGTTCTGTCGAATGGCAATAATGCTGCTCTATTTAAAAAGAACACACTGTACCACTTTCCCGCAATCGTTGCCATGATGGAGATCACTGCTGCAGCACTGGACACGGCTGCGGCCTCTGCGGCAGGCGTGGAGCCACCGCCGGCGCCCTGAACCGCGCCTGGTACCACAGCTTCGGTGTCCTCCAACGTGGACATCACTTCAAGAAGAACTCAACGCTCTGGACAACAAAAAAATGGTGGAACTGTTCTTTCAATCTGCCAGCTGCGTTCTACAAATATCAAACTGGAATCCTCGCACACTACAGGGAAAACAGGCCGTGATGGTGTCTGTTCCAACTCTCACCCATGCCGAGTACTAGGAGCCGGTGCCTTGATTGCGTCCGCGTGAAACTCTCATCTTCGCCAAATAGCAGGAAACGAAGCCCTGATGGCGCTTGTTTCCAACTCTCATCCTCGCTGAATGCCAGGAAACGGGGCCTTGATGGCGTCCGTGCGGGTATCACTCCTGCTTAGGTGGTTGGTACTAGGGTTGCCATTAGAGAGCGGGTCTGAGGAGTTGATCCGGGAGGCGATGGAACTGCGTACCTCTTCAAAATTCTGTTCAGCATGTCAAAGCAGCCCAAGACACAGGCACCGCCCAGTATGGCTTCGCCGAACACGGCCATGATCACGTAGAGGCCATGACGGTTGACGAAGACGACGGGAATGCTTACCCGCGTCTCCAGCTCCGACTCTCTAGTGGCCGCTCCTAGCCACGCCCGGTGAGCCTAGGCGGGATACGAAGCCATGGCCCCGGGTCAGATGGTAGACGAGCCAGGAGTGGCGGCAGACGTCCTCGCCGGCGGCCCCGAGTCGAGTGCCTCGTCAGCGTTCCCGCTCCTCGAGGCACGGGCCGAATTCTCGCGCTTGCTTGCTTGTTCCTATTACCCACTAAAGGGGATTAGCCAAGAAGCCGGCAGTTATTATAAGTGAACAGTGCACGACTGTGAGGGCTATAAAAAGATGGTTACATTGTTTTAACAAGACGATATCATTTTGATACAACGTGAAAAAATAAAGAGTGAAAAAAAAAGTTCAATAGTAGAACTGTTCGAATAACTGAGGCATAATCATAATACAAAATTCTTCAGTAGGTTGAGCCAATGCAGCGTAATGATGATATGCGAAATTGAAGCTTGGTTAGCAAAAATAGAGAACTGATAAATTGCTCAGCAAGGTATTCTCTTTCTATCTCATATCAATTTGCAGAGGACCCCACAGATGTTCCTGTCGTTAAAGTCTCGATTTTCAATATATCAATATATGATATGATATACAACATATATAGCAGCTTGATAACAATATATTGAGAGTACGAAGGGAAATTCTTAGTTCTTAAAATAAAATTTTGAAACATATTTTACTTTGCGTTTTCATACAGTGGCGTATCAGAAGGAAATGTTCGATATTTTCAGGTTAGTTACAGGTCGCGCTACCGCTTTCTTTCTGCTATATCTCCTTCCTTTTCTCGGCTGCTTACCACAGAAGATAAAAATTGGTTTCAGGCGTGTTTCTGGCAAACGGCATAGCACAAATAGTTCTTAATAACTTTTTTTATACTAGAAGCATGTAAGCAGTGATCAGCCGTGGTTATTATGGCACAAAAGCCGCCTGTCTTTTTTTTTACTGTCTTCAGTCGGGTAGGCGAATTCGCAGATGCTCTAAGTGTCAAGTTTATAACGGGGCGGTGACTTGTGTGCGACCAATTAAAGCCATACAAAGGTTAAAAAAATAGGCAGAGCCATGTGCAAAGTCCTCTCCTAGCAATTTATGAAAAAAAAAACGCAACTCGACCTGGCGTCCAACGCTGCGCGATCGCTAGCGGACATGCATATAGAGTCTTTGTTGATGATGATGATGTTTCTTCACATATGGCTCGTACCAAAAGTAGAGATTGGCTGATATTGCTTCATGGATCAAAAAAATGAGAAGATTGTTCACATGAAATCTTAAATATGTAACGTATGATATAATGATTCGTTGCGATCTTCGTCTTTCCTAGATATCTTTGTGACCTCCGACGTGTCACTCAATGGCTGATGGCAATCACCCTTCTTCTTCTTCGTTTCGTTATTGGTGTCGTTTTTTCAGGGCGAAATGTGATTCGAATATCTTTTATAACCTTAACAGATAATAAAAGTACAATATATATTTGAGATAAATAACGCACATTGGAGTACCGAGTTGCACAGAAGATGCACATGCATCTCTGAGGAAGCTATTGCTGATGGGTCAACATAATTAAAGCAACCCCGGTCCTCACTTGAAGGAAATCGCCAGACAACTTACTGAAATAGCTTCGGACATTAACTATATCAAAGAAAAGCGTCTAGCAGATATAGATGGCAAGCTTGATGTCATTACGGACCCTGAAGCTGAAGTCCTTGCATACCATGAACAAATGGATGGCATGAATAAGGTAATTAAAAGCCGCGAAGCGAGAATATATGACCTAGAAAACCACAGCAGAAGGTCAAACTTAATAGTTTGTGGTATACCAGAAGGGGAAGATGAAACTAGCGAAGCGCTTGCAGAGGTCGTAAACGCGGAAATATACGCAAAAACCTTTGAACTCGAACCTGTGGCCATCGATCGCATACATCACTTAGGGAGAAGTGGACCAAACAAAACGAGGCCAGTCATAGTTAAATTACTTGACGAAAGAAGTAAAAATGCCATACACAACAACGGCTTCAAGCTCAAAAATGCGGATTATTCGATAGGAGAAGACTTCTCACAAATACTTAGAGAAACCCGCAAGAAACTCTGGGACAGTGCTAAGCAAAATTGTGAAAAAAAAGACAAGGTGTTGTTAGTGTACAACAAGCTGTTCATTAATAACCGTGTTTACATCTGGGTTGACGAAAAGAATGAGAAAGTCGAAATAAGAAAGCATGCAAAAATAGCTAAAAAAAGGACAAGAGCGTAGAAGAAAGAAAAAAAAAAGGATGCGTACCGCCCAGGATCTCTTCAAAACAAGCACAAAAAAATTAACTCCACTAAACGTGAACGCTCGAAGTATTAAAACTTATTGCTCGATCGTGAACCAGATATATTAGCAATGACGTAAACATGGTTATCCCCGCCCATCCCGAGTGGTGAAATTACTCCTGTAAACTATGTACTTGTTCGGAAAGACACATAATCACGAAGTGGAGGCGTAGTCTTAGCTATAAAGAAATATATCCCACTGGTCATTCTGCCAGAGGTAACTGATGCCGAGGAAGTTTTTCGTAAGAATAATACAAATGGCACAAGTATGGTCGTTGAAGGTATCTATCGAAGCTCGCATGTGAACATGAATGCATTATTGCGATAGAAAAGTATTTGCAGCAGCATGCTAGAAACTGCCGCGTCATTCTCATGGGTGTCTTTAAACTTCCCGACGTTAATTGGTCTACCATGCAGTACATATCAAAGACTTCAGAAGCCCTTCTCGACATGATGGTAATATTTAAGCTTTGCCAAATCGTGGAAAGCCCCACAAGGAAGCAAAGTGAGTGTCAGAGTATTCTCTACCTAACTTTACTAAGCAGTAATTTTCTCTTAGAACAGCTGAAGGTTGAAGTAAAAGAAGGAATATCCGACCATAATATTCGGATGTGTATTTTACTTCTAGGTTATAAAATATCAGTGCAAACTGCTGCCCAAACAACGATCAATTTCGATAAAGCTGACGACGACCACATACATCTATAGCTAATGAATACCAAGAGTTTTTGGCACTGGCCTCAGATCCTTTCACTGATGTAAATGCTTTCTAGTTGCGCTTTAAAGACATAGTGTCACACTGTGTAACAAATTTTATTCCGGTCAAATAAAAAAAAAGACATTGAAATATAACCCGTGGATTTCTCGTGAAGTAACACACGCAAAGCGCCCACTCAAAAGATTACGGAAAGTTAACAAGGCTCCCGGAAATGACTTGTTTAGCTCCGCCAGACTTGCGCTTGCTGCAAAAAAGTTTAAACAAAAATCCAAGGAAGCGAAACACCACTGTTTCAATACTGTACACCCTAGCTTTCTCAAAAGTAATCCACAATGATTTTGGAACCACTTTCGCCGAAAGAACAAGCTCACCAGTCAACTATAGTCACTTGAAAAATTTGATAAAGCCAACAGTTATAACCAGTTCTTTCATACAGTTTTTACAAGAGATAATGGCGTTATGCCGGAATCGGTTCCACGCACGGTGTCTGAAATTGACCCTCTCGTTATCACAGACACTGGTGTTCTTAATCTTCTGCTTGCTCTAGATACTGAGAAAGCGTGTGGTCTGGATAATATACCTAACCAATTTTCGAAAAAGGTACGCAGAATGGTGTAGCTGATATACCGGCTGTAATTTCCGTAAATCACTTTCAGAATCAAGACTACCAGAAGATGGAAAAATAGCCAGAATTATTCCAATTTATAAATCGGGAGATAAATCAATTGAATCCTATTTTAGACCAATATATTTTTCTAGCATGGTATGCAAAGTACTCGAGCATATAGTTTTAAAACATTTAACAAATTTTTTTGGAAACGAGGGCATCCAGTCCCACAACCAACATGGACTTCGTAAGGGTTTATCGACCACGACGCAGATGACAGATGTTATACACGATCTTGCGCTTGGTATTGACGATCACAGCCAAATGGACATAATCTTACTTGACTTTTCAAAAGTGTTTGATTGCGTTTGTGACACCAAGCTAATCGCTAAACTACAAAACAATATTGGGGCCGAAGAAATTGTCGCTTGGGTGCGTGAGTTTTTGTCTAATAGGTCTCAGTTTGTTGTTGTCGAAAACATTGCAACAGATATTGTACCGGTTACGTCAGGAGTGCCCCAGGCTTCCGTGCTCGGGCCCTTGTTATTTCTCGTGTATATCAATGACATATCTACTAATATAGACTGTAAAATAAAGTTATTCGCGGATGACTGTATCACTTATAGAGAAATTAGAAATCACCGAGATCACTATTCGCTCAACAAATCACTCTCTGCTATTTCTGAATGGTGTTCTAATTGGCAGATGACAATCAAAGTAAAAAAGTCAGCTTGCATGACGATAATGAGGAAGAGAGAGCCATCAAACTTTTGCTACACTCTAAATAGCACTGCTTCGAGCAGAGTACACAAATGTAAATATCTAGGCTTAACAATTACGTTCGACTTAAGGTGGGACGAGCAGATTAGAAATGTTACTTCATCTTCCATGTAAAAATTATTTGTTCTTCGCAGATCACTTCAAATGGCAACTTTGCCAACAAATCTCCTAGCATACAAAACATTCGTCAGGCCTATTCTAGAATACGGAAGTACAGTGTGGTTTCTTCACACTCGCACAAGCATAAAGAAAATTGAAGCACTACTGAGGAAAACCATAAGATTCATCCACAACAAATATAAACGTGAACACTCACACACTAGTCTGCTAACTCTTTCTGAACTTCCTACGCTACAAGTACGAGCAAAAAGGCACATCTAAAATTTTTTTCTCAACTCCTGCACAAGTATCTTAAAATAGACATTTCAAATTACATGTGTTATTCACAAACACGAGCTACAAGACACAAACATACTCACACGTTAGTACAATACAAATGCAACACTGATGTGTTTAAATATTCTTTTTTTTTTCCGGTTGCTATTCGCGAATGGAACACGACGGCCCCTCACATCAGCAACATTGAGTCACTGTCTCAGTTCTAGTTAGAAATTGAGAACAATTCTTAGCTTCTTTAAATACCCAGTAACAATGGTAATGAAACCTGTATGTAATACTTGCACGTTCGGTAAACAGCCATGTAAGCCGCCTTATTGTTAAACTTGCCATTTTTATATGCACATGTATTTTGTTTATTATGTTTTGTAAATATTGATAATGTACAATGTGCCAGGTTGATGTTGCTTTTATGTTGTGTATTACAGTTTTTTTTACTATGATGAGCAATCATAGCATCTGTACAGAGTTCCCACCTGCTATGGTCTCTGTAGAGACTGGCAATATTGCAAATAAATAAATAAATAAATAAATAAATAAATAATTAATGACAGCAACATATGGTCAGGCGAGATGGAAAGTCTTCTGGTCAGGAACGAATGAGGCAATAATTGAAAATTGACACGAACCAAGAAAATTTTATTAAATAAATGATGCTTCGAATGCTGCATGAAAGCCTTGATCAGACGGAGCATCAAGCGAGAAATGGTCCGTTTACATTCTACTTCAATTGTGGCGTAGGGAACATACATACGTACGGTAGTGGGTGGCTGCCATCGTTATTGTGACTTATTGTGTGCGCAGTGGTTTGAATCTTGAGATATTCCTGAAAAAGGCGAGTTCATATTTTACTTTTTTATTATGTTTCCGTTATACTAGTACAAGTTAAGCTGCTTCTTGGTTCTGGGAGATAGATTTTTACGATTCTGTATTTTTAACTTCGAAAGTGTTTTACGCCAGAGTATACCAAGAATTTATTGGCGTCTTTCCGTCGCGGAAGTACGTCCGCTAATTGAACATTACCATACGAAAAAAAAAAACACAACGAAGTCCACAGCAATTGCCGCCGGGCGTTTAATCCTATAAGCCAACACAAAAAACACGAAAGAAGCTATACGGCCCCGCCTTTACGACATTTACAGAGCTTTTGCTCGCATGGGGGTATTGCCGTCTGGAAACTGAAGGCTTAAGTTATGCGTGTCTTCCTCAATTAGATGACGCAACGTACGGGTGCTACTAGCATCCTATTTGGTGCATTTTTGGTATAAGTGTAATTGTGAGAACGTTTTGACACACCATAAGTACGCGGCTTTAACCCAAGCTTTGCTGATTGCACTCGTCCAGACCAAAACGTAGCTCCCCAACATTCACCTGGCTGTCGCACTATACTCTGTTCCATAAGTTCCGTGTAGCACTGCGGAAGCTAAAGGCCTTCTGAACCAATCAGAAGGGCGAGCACATCTAAGTGTATCCTTCCGCGCCCTGTCGTCAGCTAGCGGAGAGCGCTGCAGCGAAAGCGGCTGGGGCGTTTTGGGACACTGTGCAACTGCGCAGTGTTGTGAGCTGTGATTGTGAAAGCAGTAAATAATTCTCCGCCGCACCATAAAAGCGGGCGTCTTCGAGAAACTTGGATGTAGACATTTGAGGGATAGGGTTCAGTAGCTCATGTTTCGGTGGAAAGTGCCGCACTAGCCAAATTGAATATGAAAGCACCACGCCTCATCAGATTCCGTATACGCATGCCTATGGGCATGTGAAGTGCCGCTCGCGTTCAAAACGAAAGGAAGGCTCTATTCCCAGCGCCTTACTTGTCTCTCTCTGCGGGGTGTAACAGCAAGCAAGCCATGCTTTTGCACACATCGCGTCCTAATACGCAGCGGATTTGTCGCTAGGCGTGCAGGATTCGCTCCGAGGAACTCGAACTGAATGGTTTTGCCTCAACCGCGGTCTCCTACCCGTGAAGATCTGACCAATCGGCTCGTCACCTGCGAACTCTTCGTGGCGTGAGTCGCCTCGATTGACTGTGCCTCGTAGCCCTCGCCAATCGGCGTGTCGTCCATCATCTCCGGTGCTGTGTAGCTCTCGCCAGACCAGCGCACCCCATCCTGGATCTCCTCTGACCATTTCCATATTTCCTATGTCTCCTCGACATTGCGGGTTCTCTTCTTTCTATCATCCTCTATTTTCTTCCTATCTCTTTCACTTCCCTTCCCCACCCCATCCCTCTACTTACCTGTTGAGGGACCCTCATAAGGAGAGACAGCTACGAGTTGGCACTTTTCTCTTCATTTCCTTTTTATGACATCTTAGAGAGAGGAATGCAGAATCACGCAGTCTAATGCTGAATATGTAAGTACACCTCATGCGTTCACTACGCTATGAATAACGGACGCGTGCGTGTGTGGTGCCGCTACCTGTAACGTTAACACGGGGAGCGGTGGATTTGCGATTGATATTGATCCTGAGTATTCAGGCTAGATGGCTATACAATGAAAGTGCTCGATACGCGGTGCAACACTGATTGTGTCATGCTGTGTGCAGTTAGGACTGCACTTGTCAGTTAAAATACTTGTTTGAAAATAGATGTTCTCAGTGTTATAACATACGCGCAAATGTGTACTGTGATAATAAAGAGTGCAGATTCATGTGATACAATAAAAAAGCTGGCTTCATTTAAATATTATGAGCAGTCACTTGCATGTGGGCCATGCCATAAAGCCCAAGTGGCATGGTTTGGTAGAGGTGTTTTCATTATTAAATAATGTTTGCGAGTTGCTCTGCATGAGGTGTAGGAAATAAGAATGTTTAATGCAGCGATTCTCCAAGAAAGTTAGGTCCATCTGCCGCCTTAGGCCCACACTTTCACCCATGTTGGACTGCTTGCGATCCCAGTACTACAAAAGCTTCTTGGGTGGTGCTCTTATTCTCGTAAGCTGCGTGAGTCCATTGTAATAGGAACTTTAGCTCATGAAATTGGACGAGTTCTTTCATTCTTGTATACTGACAGCACGACTGAGACAAAGACAGCAGACACATAGATGCAAAAAGCCCAGGTTGACATCTGTTTTTGTTATAATTACAATCAACACATTACACAATGCATCGCATAATATGAATGATCATTTAAAATGAATTTTTTGTATTAAGGCTCATTTGCCACCTGTCAGGCCAATCAGTTATTTTTGTTAGAGTGCTATTGAGTAAAACGCAGTATTCACTGTTGTGTATTTCCTTATATATAATACAATCGCCTGTGAAGAGTTTAAGTTTACAACCATTGCGCATTTGTTATGTAATTATTAAAATAACAGCGGGCCCATTACTGAGCCCTGTGGGATACCTGAAGTCACTGGCACAGGAGAAAATAAGATGTTTTTGATATTGAGAAATTGGGATCAATCAGATAAAAAATCTCTTTATTCATGCAGTGTCGAGACTGTCACCAATCAAAGCAGTAATTTGGCAATTAGTTTGGTATGACACACACAGTCAAATGCTTTTCTGAAGTCTAATAGAAGTGCGTCTGTGTGATTATGGTCCTTAATACCTAATAAGAGATCATGAACCACCTCTGTAAGCTGAGTGACTGTCGATAAGCCTCTTCTAAATTTATGTCGAACATCAAACGGAGTGTTTGCTTAGAAATATGTGGTCAAGTTCTTGAGTACGATGTGCGCCAAAATTTCACCTGATGTGCTGGTAAGGCAAATTTGTCTGTGGTTGGACGGTACATTAGTGTCTCCTGACTTATAAATCGGTACAGTTTTTGCGATCTTCCAATATGCGAGTAGGTCGGACGTTTAAAGTGAATTATTTTCTTCAAGTCACTTTCTGCAAGTTGAAAGTGACTTGCAGAAAATAAACCACTTTCCACGTGAGTCCTACCTGCAGATTGCATGATCGCTAAATTGTACCGATCCATAAATGATTGTAAGTTTACTGTAAAATCACTCATGCCCTATCTTTTGATAAAAAGAATCACAGGGAAGATGAAGTTTATGTGCGTTTGGTGACTGGTTGTATATATTGTGAGACAACGAGGATTGTATTTTTTGCGTGGCTTCCAGAATGTGACACGTGAAGTAACAAAATAATCACGTCTCAGTGTTTCTTCTTGTTTCACGGCAACTCTTCGAGTAAACGTGCACAAAGAAGTAGTGTTCACATATGATGGCTATGTGCCTGAATGGGCTACATCACTCGACTTAGGTGAAAAGAGAATGTTTTTATTAACAAAATATGTTTTTAACAAAAATGTTTAACAAAAATGTTTTTTATTAACAAAATAAACTTGTCAACAACAAGCATTCAGAGGAAGGCTTGATTCCCAGTACACTGACCGTCAGACCATGCCCAATTCAAGCTTCACTGATTCCGTACGAGCCATTTTCTGTACATCTTAGTGTGAAACATCATGAAAAAAATAGGACAACAAAGTGTAACACAGATGCAGCTCCAACTAACTATTATTGTACCACTTTTGCTCGCTGTTTCACACTCAAGGTTCACTCATGCCCTGTGGTAGTGGCGCTGTGCACGCAGTTTTGTTTAGTTGTGGTGAAGTGTGCATAGCCCACATCAGGCGATGTATCATTGTACGCATCAAGGAAAGCCACACTTCATTAAAGCGCCCCCCCCCTCTCATTTACCTAGCCGATGTTACACGTGTGTTTGCAAACGCGCAGGTTTTCAATGGTACCACTGTTATGATACACAGAGGGCGCGGAATGCATTTAATAGCTCAGAAAAACATGACCACTCAGAAACCATCCTAATTATTCTCAACTATACAATATTCCATTCACACCGTCTTAGAGGACAAATTGGAGGGAAGCGGACTGAGCTTCAACCTCTCTTTCGTCAAACCAGGAAAACTAATTGAAGAGGCACTAGCAGCATTGATGTACGCAGATGATATGGTGCTAATGGCTGACAACAAGGAAGATTTGCAGAGATTGATGGACATCTGTGGTACTGTGGGAGATATGTTCGATTTCAGATTCAGTTAGGAAAAATCAGCAGTCATGGTTTTTATTGATAATGAAGGTAGTGATCTTAGAATACAGGAGGTCACGCTAGGGATAACAGATAAATACAAAAATCTGGGCGTATGAATAAGCAATGGGGACGAGTACCTAAGGGAACCCGAAATATACGTGACGACTAAAGGTAACAGGAATAAAACGGGAGTGAAAAACAGGGCAATGTGGAATTATACTAGGTAGAAGGTTGTGAGAGCAATATGGAAAGGGATCATGGTTCCTGGTCTGACGTTCGGCAATGCGGTGTTGTGCATGAGATCAGCAGTTCAAGCAAGATTAGAAGTTAAGCAAGGTGGAATAGGTAGGTTTGCCTTAGGAGCCCACGGGAATGCACCAAATCAGGAAGTACAAGGTATATGAAATGGACATCATTTGAGGGCAGGGAAGCTAGCAGCAAGTTAAAATTTGAGGAGCGATTGAGAGAAATGTGGGAGGAGCGTTGGGCTAGGAAGGTATTCAGCTACTTTTACATGAAGAATGTCGATACAAAATGGAGGAAGTGAACCAGAAAATTGACTGAAAACTACTTAGAAAACATGATGGGGCCAAACCAAAATGAATTATCTGTTAAGAAGAATGTGAAGGAAGCTGAGACCAATATGTGGAGAATCGGCATGATTAAGAAGTCCGCGCTAGAGATCTATCGAACTTTCAATCAGGTAATTGCCAAGGAAAGGATCTATGACAATACTCGGGGTAGTTCTCTACTGTTTGAGGCCAGGACGGGAGTATTGCGAACCAAGACATATCGGGCCAAATACCAAGGGGTAGACACAGTATGCAGTGCTTGTGGAGAGGAAGAGGAAACTGCCGAACACTTGATGTTCTGAAAAGTGCTTCACCCTATAATTCAGAATGATGGCGAAGAGTTTTCCAAAGCACTGGGGTTTAGGGACAGGGAGGGTAAAATAGACCATAAGCGGGTAGAATTAACTAGAAGCAGATTATCTGATTGGTAGATAAAGTCAAGGCACAAGTGAAAATAAATCCCTCACTGCAAAGTACGAGTCCTCGACTTCACTATTTAAAGGGAAAAAAATAAATCTAGTTTTTGGTTCACTAAGTATTACTACGGCTTGGTGGTGTTAGCCACCGACCGATCTAAAGGGTACAGCGATATCAATCCATCCATCCATCCATCCAGCTGAGGCTTCTTTATACTTCACATGTGAAGCTCAACAAAAGCACATTCTCTCCTTCAATTGAATGAGATGCTGTGGATAGATTGAATGTACATATTGAGTGCCCCTCAAGTGTACCAGTACGTACATGTGTGCACCTTTAGGTTGTTTGTTTATTTTGTGCCGACATTAGATAATTAGTTCAGTTAATTTCAGCTCAGAAAAACATGACCACTCAGAAGCCATCCTACTTATTCTCAACTAAACAATATTCCATTCACACCATCTACGTCGTCTATAAAGTTTTCATCTTTAATGTCACTATCAAACAACAAAGAAAATGAGTCCCTAATTTCACACTTCTTTCCTCGTTCATAGCTAAGGTCTCGTTCTGGCAGACTTGGTGCCTTCAGGTTGTATGCAAGGAATAATTGGTAAGCTGTGAGCTTGTAATAGGATCGCGTGCTGAGTGACATCAAACAGGCAGAAAAAAAAAAGTGTTCCACATTCGTCCTCACGGCAACAGGCGTGACTGACCAACGCTCCCGCGTTTAAATCACATATATACCCTCTAAAACGTGGGTGGGGGGATAACCCTCCCTGTAGCTTAGTGGTAGAGCATCGGATGCATTTTTAGACGATCGCAGGTTCGGTTGCTGCCTGTGGCAAGTCATCTTTTCGTCCACTGTTCTTCCTTCACATTTAACATTGCAATTACTTTTTTATATATCACCTAAGCCTTCCTTGGCATCATTGCCTAATAGTGCTCATTATTATTGTGTCTAATGCAGCTTGTTCAATACATATGGCTTCACCATTTCATAGATGTGAATGTAAGACACGCCAGGATACCCAGGATCCTTTATATCTTCTTATACGACTTCTGCTATTAGGTTGGGTCACTCAACATCAGCATGTGGACATGTCAATATGAATCGATGTGATGTGAAACATGTTGTTATTGCCAATATTTGCATACCTAAAAGCCCCTGCTACAATAATACACGAAAGTGGCCTACATTAGAAGAAAGGAAGTTCAAACTAAATTAAGTTAAGCAATAAAATTTAGAGGGATACACATGGTGGAACATGGCAACTTTAAGATTGACAAGACTTGTAGTTACAAGCAATGAACACAATGCAACGGAAGGTATGGATCACTTAAAACAGACCGAAATACTTCTAAATATTGCCTGGGTGGAAAAATGATTTAAATACGCAGTCATAATCGAAAAGCAACTCGATTGAGCTTGCGCACTTGTATAGTAAGGTTGTTTCATAAGTATGGTAACAATACAAGTAATGAAGCTGCAATAAGTTTTGCTTGTAGGTTGTGCACAAGAGGCACCCTCCATATGAAGGCACAACTTGTTCATTCTGGTAATAGTGCTTAGCAAGCGTGCAGCCATTGGTAAAATGTTGCATAAATGACCACATACATGACAGAAGGTCCCTCATTAAAAAATGAAAACAAGAGGGTGTTCGAAGACTGAACTTTGAAGCACTCCACAGTACAGTTCCGGGACAGTGCCCAGTGAACTGAGCAGTTATGAAGCAAAAGATGCAAGACGCAACGAGAGAATGGACACATGAGCTGTTAACTGATAATTGTTGAATCTCGAGGCACGTATTGGAAGGGAACTCGAAGCTGCATGCAGTCAAGAAGGGATCTGCAAGACTATTTATGCAGTTTTCTTCTGTAGAAGAATAGGAGAAGGAAACGTTCATGACATTAGATTGGTGCTCAGTAGTACACGTGACCCATCTTAACATCCAAGGTTATATTGTGTTAAGCGCTATTTTTCGTAGATAGATGTGCTGCAGAAATGCCACTGGGGGTACGACACGCCAGGAGCACGAATACTTTCGAAACATGTTGCTATTCATTGATCAGGTGATGCAAGAGCTCTCTTACAACTATGTAACAATGCCCTGCTCCACATCTAAAACCTGGAGTTACTTGGTGTGAAAAGGTTGTCTTTTCATCCGAACACTGTGACATCATATTGTTAAGGAATTACCTTGTCATGTTGCAGTTGACTAGTATTATACATGGATCCCATATCTTGAGAGCATTACCAATAAGGACATCGCTGTTCATTGTCTGTCTCCTGATAGCCTAAGCAAACTGGAAAGTTGAACTGGGACTCAGGAACTCAGGACTTTCCAGTTTGACTGGAAAGTCCTGGCTTCAAGCCAGCCATCCCGAAGTTCTAATAATGATAAGCAGACTAAATCATATTGTCTGCATTTCTCATAAAATGTGCTCTTGCTTTTCAACACTGGAGAATGCATGTGTTTCACATATAAAGACAGCATTCGATGAAAGCACGATCGGAGGATGTGTCCCTCAAACCGAAGAATAAAGTGCAACTCGACGATGAACTGCTTCTGACGTATGCGTCACGAAATGAACAGCAACCATATGACGCATGAAAAACACATGGGCGACAAGAGATAACTTTCAAGTAAATAGCACAACACTGTGTACACTTCAATGCTTCAGCTTTGAAGTTCCCACTACGAAATTGATGATATTCAAACACACAACAGTGGGTGCTGCAGCTGTAGCCGCCATCGGGCACAGCAACCGTACGACCCACGAAGAACGCAGGGGTAACACGAGATGGCTTTCAGGTAAATATCACAACACTGTCTGTACTTTGACGCTTCAGATTTGAAGTTGTTATTGCGGAATTAACGGCGTTAAAACACAGACATCTGGTAGCTGTAGCTGTAGCTGTCGCGGGCGAAGGGCAGGACAGTCGTGAGTGGGAGCACACAAAGTCCTCAAAATATTGCCGCGAAGGCAATAGTGGCATGGTGTCACTGATAAAACGGTACATATGAGCACAGATAAGTGATGTGTTTGAAAAGCAATGCGACACACGAAAATTGCAGTGGTGACAAGAATGCGCTTCAAAGTAGAAAGCACCACATTGCCTGTTTTCAAGAGTTGCTGTTTACGCATTCATTAGCTGTAAAACACCGTGACGGCTTTTGGGCGGCATTGTGCAAGGCTCCACGGTGACATTTTCCAAAGCTGTTGAAAGTGACATGTCTGATAAAGAGGAGACCGCGATATCACAATATTTGTGAAACTGTCCTCAGGAACTAGTCAAGGAAGAAGCTGATCATCATCTTCATTCATGCTGCTTTCATGGCTGCTCAGCATGTAAGCATCCAAGGTCACTACAACTCGTTGGTTAACATCAATGACATCATCAATGTAATTATCGATCTTCATCATGTAATCCTCCTCTCTATTGCGTGGCTCACGTGATTTTTCCATATTTTTGCAATGACTTGCTGTATGCCGTTCCAAGCAAGAGCCTCGAGGCCTTCCATCTTGAAGTGTGTATTGGCTTTTGCCATATAACCTTTACATCACTCCACACGAGCTCAATCGGGTTGAGCTCACAGTGGGATGGCGGCCAGCGTGCGGCAGTGTGACCAACATCAGCAGAAATGCAATAAGATACCTATTACGCTCCATACTTAAGGTTCGAACAAACTTTATCAGTTCTGATTTTACCATGTCACTGCTCCAGGTCACACCCTGAATTCAGAGAAAGCCAGGCCTGAATGTCTTTTTTCAACGTACCTATAAAGGGTACCTTTTCAAGCTTTACAAAAGGATAAGGTGCGTTATCAAGCACAATGGCACTTTGCGGCGACGAATTTGGCAGTAGTTTTTCTTTAAACCCATTTTTGTTGTGGGCACCGTCGATTTCATCATGATATACACCTGTTTTCTTTGTGGCTCGAAATACTTCACTGGCAGCTGTGATGAAACCGTCCTCATTGCCACAATGAGTAATAATGAGGCGACCTCTCTTAGCACTAGGGTTTGGCGAACCTGTCATTTGGTTTTGTTTCTTGGCTTGCTCAGTGGACTTATAGGTCTCGTCGAACGAACCCCCGCTTCACAGTGTGCCCTGTGTTCACCCAAGTTTCATCAGTGTAGAACATAGGTCGCCCTGGCGTGAAGCCTCCTTGATTTGGCCCAAGTACTTGCGTCGCCACTGGATGATGTGTGTGGCCTCGATCAGGAACGTATTTCGGTAACGCTTCTTAAAGCGAAAGGCTACCTCGAGAAGCATCCTGTGAACAGTTGTTGCGGACACAGAAGGCAGCGAGTCATCTTTTTTGAAGTAAGCGGCAAGCTTGCGCCCCGTCAGAATTTCCCACCTTTTGTAGAAACCGTGCATGACTCTGCGCAACATACCAAGGCCGAAGTCGTCCAGCAGCTGCTCTCGATCGCGGACCCTACCACCGCGAAACAGCGTCTTGGATGAAAGTACTTCGCCTTGCTTATCGTGCTCCGCTACCCACTTGTACAGCGAATGCTCGCTGACGTTGGTTTACGCAGCCGTTATCTTAATGAGAGCGCTCATGCTTGCATTTCTGCCGCCCTCTTTACGCACTGTGCCGAACATAATTAGAGCCAACCACTTCGCTCCCTCGTCGTAAAAGCTGATCCGGGAACGATATCGCACAGTTGAACCAGGCATCGCCATTTTGACAGGAATGGCCAAATCTGCTACCGCGAACTAATCACAACTCCAGACTGGGTCCACGGTGCTGTGGGCGCTCAGGCTGTGTGGACCATAAATAAAAGTTTTGACAGTGTCGTATTATTGCTTCGTACTTCATAAGTAAAATCATAACACATACGAGCCAAAACAGCGTTATTACTTTCGTCATTTGCATGTTATACCACGTACAAGTGAGAACTCTTTCTTCAGTATCATGGAGCCGCAAAAATTGTTTTATACAGGAAATGCGACAAAGTCGTCATACAAATCACAACTACAACACGCAGAGAAGCCTTCAAGCAAATAGTCTCCGACGAGACCGCTTGCAATAGTCATGAGGACAAACAACGGGCTACGTACATGGGGCACTACATCTCGCTTCGCAACAACCTGCGCTCGAGGGTCGTGTAGCCTTGGCTCTGCTGCACGGAACTTTTGAAACAGAGTATAGTTCCCTGCTCACCTTGTGAGAACTCACGGGCGGGATTGAGGGAACATGAGAGGCGTGTAGCATTACAATTCACGTTCCATGGTGTTTTGAATGAGTGCATAAAGAGACCAGTCTTTATTATGTTCATGTTGCTGCTATCTTTGCGTGCGATTCACCATATGTGGTGTCCTGGTATACTCTAACAACTAAAGCTACAGCAAAGGTTAAGGTATGGTCATGGTCGTTAGTCAAGGAGAAGGAGATGCGCTGCTAAGCGTCAACGGGGATGAGTTCACATAAAAAGGGGCTACATCTGCCGAACCCCAATGGCGGGATACAAGAGGGTTACAGATTGAAAAGATATAATCAAGCGAGTTCTTGTGAGAAAAAACCAACAGCGGAACAAGTGGGAGACAACACAGCTCTATACCATTATTTTCGTTCAGAAAAAAAGAGACGTCTATCAAAAGCTGCAGTACAGAGCATAGTGACAACAAGATCGTTGCACTAATCGTATTAAAATTTGCAAGAAACGAAAAAAGTGGAGTTAAAGCTAGTTAATGAAGTGCGTGCCTAAATACAGTGCGAGCTCTTCTGGGTGCCTTTAAATGTTATAACTGCAGGAAGGCAGTTACAGTCTTCAGTGGCTGTAGCAAGAAACTAAGTATTGCAGGCAAGGGTCGAACTATGGAGGCTTTGAACACAGTTGGAATCGGACAAGCCGTGAGAAGTTCGGATGGGTTTCTGTCACAGTGTACCATGCAGTTGGGAAAGTTATAGCTATAAATTAAAATAGTCGAAAAATTTCACGTGCGACTGCTGAAGGGAAAAGTGTGGATCATTATTCAAGGCGGCGCATGCTGGAGCACAATTATTAGTTTGATGTATAACTATGCAGCCCGAAATCGAACTCATTCGAAAGAAGTAATAAAGGAAACTTGATGGGGCTCAAAATGGGGGAAGCATATTCGAGTTTGCTTTTTAGCAAAGCTTTGTGTGAATTTTTTTCTGTTTTCCGAAGGGGCAGGCGTAACCTAGGGTTTAGTGGGAAGCATGATTATTTTGTGAAAAACAGTCAGCAAGCAGCGGCTAATGCCGAATTATTAGGATTGAGCTAAGCGTTGCGAGTGAGGCCGACGTCTTGACTTGTAAAACGTTCCCCAACATTCCAAACACGCCGAGTAAACTGGCGCCTATAGGGTACCTCATGGTGAAACGTAACGCATTGGCATTCATGGCAGAGCCGATCCATCTGTTCATCGCTAAGAAATGCACGTTACAGTGCGATGATGTGCGTAGTATAAGTACCGATCATATTTGTATTCGCGCAACATTTGGCGATAGTTTCCCGAGCCATAGATGTGATGTTTACTGTCTTGCAATAAAGGAAGACCGTCAACGGTGCAACCAAATGTGGCGTTGTCCTGACGTGACGCTTGCATAGGGTCTTTCTCCGAAGCAATGCACTGATGGGGATTTGGGGTAAAATGCTTGACTGCTATGCAATATGCATTGTCTTGATTTCAGCTGGAGCCATGACTTTTGTTCGTTTCTTCCTTCAATATATTCCGCCAATCGACAACGCGGACGACGCCAGCGCAGCATATTATGGGACACCGGCTCCTTCACGCTATAGTCATTACAGAGTCAGAATCGCCTGCTGTGCGTGCCCACATATTACGGGCCAAGGTATTCGATCATGGGCCACACGTTTCTGGAGAAATGAATTCCATGGAATACGTGACAGCGAAGAAATGTCGCTTATACCATGACCTGCAAATCGTGTTCGGCATACAATGACGTCTTCTTATGGGAATCGGCTACATGAGTGCCAAGACATGGGTGACTAGATGGAAATGGGCAAAGTCAGATAGGATCGCTATGAGATGCTTTATGTTTTACAAGTGAAAATAAAGCAAATCAAATGGTCACTATGAAACGTGAAAGCATAAACTTTCGCATGTGCTTTGAGCGTTAGCTAAACGAACTTTTTTAGGCAGAGCTAGCTAAATTACAACAATCTCGCTACACTTGAGAGGACTATTGACGCCCAGGTCTACTGCCTGTGAACCCAGTATTCAGCACTGAGCCACACCAGTGCTTGAAACTCAGTGAAAAAGAACACCACTGACACATCGGGATTACAACCCAGGTCTATTGCATGCCAGTCCAGTTTGCTACCATTGAGGCACGCTAGTACTTGGAACCCGTTTCTAAAGTGATCTTAGGCAGGCTTGATGTCCGGAAAGTAATCGCAAGATTATGAGTAATAAAGTGTTTTAGAATTTCTTAGGAACATGCAGGCGTCACACAAAGCAAATTGCGTAACAACTGGGTCGTCCAATGCCCTAATGCATTAGAAAGCCTGCTCTTGATAACCTGTTACCTGTAACGCATACCCGCTTCTGGCACATTTCTTCATCGTCGTCAGCCACTGCAATCAAAACATGGCACGAAATTTCCAACAAGTATGTAGCGTATACTACGCTTCTCCAAAGAATGACGAAAGATAGGTTATTGAATGCTGGCCTTCAAAACAAAATTTATGATGATTTTGCCAAGGTGGTACCCCGTAGTGAGCTTGTAGCCTCCCAAAGAGTGTTCAGAAAAGGCTCTGAAAGTCGGCTCTTCTAGCTTTCGCTGTGACAAGGCTTTGCGTTCTGCGCAGGTCTGGCGTTTTTTATTTAGTATAGTGACCAGCATTAGATTCCACGTGATGAAGGATCAGGCTGAATAAACCAACAACAGAGCAGTGAAGACTAGAGAATGCAAAAGTATTTATTGATTAAAAAGTAGAGTAGAAAAAAGAAACACTTGAGGAAGCAAGGATATCCTACGTCCCGCTTGATGGCCTTTGTTTCAGTGCCAAAAAAAAGAATCAAGTGCAAAAAAAAAAGGCTAGCCACCAAGGCATCGTTATTCTCCGCTCTGCGCTTGATAGTGAACCACCAGTGGTTTGTGCCTGCTCTGCAGAGTAGAAAATTAGTGAAGATCTATGCAAAAGTTGTTCAGTCCTGTCTGATCACTTATTGCACATCTTTTCTATAGATACAAGTGTCTGCTCGATAGTTGCTAGAATGATGACAGACTGTCCAGAAGAGCACCATAACACCACAGAGGTACTATGAAACACTGATTGAATTTAGGCCACAGCGTTCTGTCAATGAGAAATAATGCTGCCCCATTCACACACACAAAAAAAGCACTGTACCACTTTCCTGTAACCATCTTCATAATGGAGGCCACTGCAGCACCACTTGATGCGGCTGCGGCGTCTGCAGCAGACGTGAAGCCGCCACCGGAACCCTGAAACGTGGCCTTGTACCACAGCTCCGGTCGTGTACATCATGGACATCACTGAAAGATGTAGTCGACATTCTGGTGTGTGAACAAAATGGCGCAACTGTTCCCTCGAACTATGAGCGGCATTCCACGAACATCAAACTGGCATCCTTGAAGACTACCAAAAGACCTTGATAGAATCTGTGTCGAACTCTCACCATCGCCGATTACCAGGAAATGGAGCTCTGATGTCGTCCGTGTCCAACCTTTATCCTCGCTGAATGTCGGGAGGGGATTCCTTGATGGTGTCTGTGCGGGCACCACTCCTGCTTAGGTGGTTGGTACTGGGGTTGCCAATACAGAGCGGGTCTGAGGAGTTGATGCGGGAGGCGATGGAACTGCGTCCCTCTTCAGCATTCTGTTCAGCATATTAAAGTAGCCCAAGACACAGGCACCGCCCAGTATGGCTCCGCCGAACACGGCCATGATCACGTAGAGGCCATGGCGGTTGACGACGACGACGGGAATGCTTACTCGCGTTACCAGCTCCGACTCCATAGTGGCCGCAACTGACCACGTCCAGCGAGTCTAGCCACGCTATGAAGCCATGGCCCTGCGTCAGATGGTCGATGCGCCAGGAGCGGCGACAGCCATCCTTGCTGCGGGCATGGAGTCGAATGCCTTGTCAGCGTTCCGGCTCCTCGAAGCACGGGCCGAGTGCACACGTTCCCGCATTTGTTTGTTTGTTTCCCTAGACACATGGCTCGCACCCACTTTGGGGTTGGCCAAGAAAGCGTAGTGAATTTTTTTGTGAGTAATGTAACTGTGTGTAAACATGAATTTGTAATATAATATGACTAATGCAACGAAAACCGCATAGAGCGAGAGCAAAAGAATAAAAAAATGGAAAAGTCAATTTGAGAAATTTTGAGATTTCAGGTGTTGTGATTACTACTGAGCTTCATTTACTTCACCTCACCATTTCAATTCTTTTGATACTAAATAATAATAATAATATTTTGATTGAACATCACAATGGGATACGCTTGAATGCCTGCATATAATTGCATACAGCATTTAAAGCATCTCTGTGGCCATGTCCCAAAACTGAGGCACCAAAGTTTAGTGCAATTTACCCCGCCATTGTAACGCCTATTTTCAGATGTTTTCTGCTACTTCATCTTCCTTTTCACTTCTGCTTAGCGAAGAGGAAGCAAATGGGTTTCAGGCATGTTTCTGGCAATCAGATTAGCCCAAATAGTTCTTAACGTTTTTTTACACTAAAAAAGAGTTAAACAGTAAGCGGCCATGCATAATATCGCACAAAAGCCGCCTGTCTTTTTTAGTGTCATCAGTCGGGTGGGTCGACTCATAGATGCTATAAGCGTGTACTTTATAAAGGAGTGATTACTTGTGTGCCACCAATGAAAGTCATACAGCTATAAACAAAAAAAAATAGGCATAGCCATGTGCCCATTTCGTTCTTGAAAGTTTGTGAGAAAAAAAAAAAAACGAGCACTTTGTCATGGCGCACAACGCTGCGTGATCGGCTGCGGACACGCATTCAGTGGCATTAAAGATGATGATGTTTCTTCACAAATGGCTCGTACACAAAATAGGGGATTGGCCGATATTGGTTCATAGGTGAAAAAATGAGAAGATTGTTCACATAAAATTCTAAATATGTAGAGTATAAAATAATGATTTGTTGCGAGCACTACTCATAAAAAAGGAGTAGGATCTGATTGGAATTCGATGCACGACCCTTGACGATTGCTTGTTCCCAGGAAGATGTGCTGTTAGATGTGGTCGGCTCAAAGAGCCATTTTAACTCTCTTAACGAAAACGTATTTGGCATCAATTCATAGACATTTGTCGTGTCACTATTTTTTTCTTTGCGTGCGTGTTTTGTTCTTTCTTTTTTTAAACTTTCCTCTTTACTGTCTTTCTTTCTTCTCTTACTTCCTCTGTGCCTCCCCTTAGCGAAGGAGCAGGCAGGGTTTGTGCCCCTATAGTTGGCAGTTCACAGACTGTTCCCTCCCTATTTTCTCTGCCTTCGTGTTTTCGAGGGACTGAAACCAAATAATAATAAAGAATAGTAATCTTCTTGTTCTATCGATAATTTTGTGACCTCTGACGTGTTACTGATTGGCTGATGGCAATCACCCTTTGTTTGTTTTCTCGAATATCAGTTATAGCCTTACTAGACGGTAAAAGTGCAATATTGAAGTGAAATAAATAGCACACATTGGGGCATCGAGTTGCAAAGAAGATGTATATGCATCACGTCAGCAAGATTACGTTAGACCAGATGGAAGATCTTCTGGTCGGGAACGTACAAGACAACGGTTGAAAACAAAGACGAACCAGGAAAATGTTATGAAAATCAATCACCTTACGAATGCCGCATGGAAGTCTAGGTCCCACGGAGTATGAAGCAAGAATTGGTGCGCTTACATTCGTCTTCGGTTGTGGCGTATGGAACGTGCATATGTACACGTTTGGGTGGCTGCAGTCATCATTGTGAATAATTGTGCGTGCATTGCTTTGGATCATGAGATATTCCTGAAAAATGCAAGTTCGTCTTTTACTTTTTTACACTATGTTTCTGTTATTCCAGTACATGGTGAGCTGCTTCTGCGTTCTCTGACAGAAATTTGTACGATTCTGTTCTTTTTTTATACGAAAGTGTTCTAAGTCGGGGTCTACCCAGATTGCCATGTCACGCAAGTACGTCAGCAAAATCAACGCGACCATACGACGAAGAAAACAAAAAAATTAAGAAGCTTATACCTGGGAGTGGAACCCATAATCTCCGAAGTCCACAGCGACTGCCGCCGGGCTCTTAACCCTATACGCCGACGTCCAAAATTCAAGGAAAGCTATATGAGCGCACTTTTATGATATTCACAGTGCTCATGCTCACAGGATTGTTTCGCTGTCTGGAAACTGAAAACCAGAGATATTCGTAGCTTTCTTCATTAACTCAGGCAACGCACCAGTGCTACTGGTGTCCCATTCAGCACATTTCAATAGAGGTGTAATTTTGACAACGTTTTGACACACCGCGATCAGGCGGTCTTAACCACAGCCTCACTGACAGCCTTTGCACGTATTGAAACATAGCTCTTCAACAATCACTTGACTGTCGCACTAGTTTCGTGCTCACTTTGTGAGAACTCACGGCCGGGCTAGAGGGAACGTGCGAGGCGTGTAGCATTTCTTTTCACGTTTTACGGTGGTATGAAGGAGTGCATATCGGGAGCAGTGTTTATTAGGTTCTTGTTATTCTTGTTACTCGCTGAAGTAAGGCAGACCGACGGCTCCCTTTGAGAACGGCTCATTTGCATTGATGTAAACAAAAGAGACGTTGGGAAAACCAGCGCCTGTTCTATTTTATCTATTCCAGCTGTAGATGCGCCCGATCCAGCCGTTTACCTACCTCTGCTCTTGCTTTTTTTCTGCTCTATCCCCTCGCCTAACTTTCGCGCATGTTTTGCGTCAAGGGAAAATGTACAAAAATGTACATTGGCATGTACATTCAGCACTATCTGACAGGAAAATGTTGCTACGTTATACTCGCTGGGTGTAACCTCCTTGGTTTTAGAAAGGTTTAGCGAGCATTGGGCCGCAGTGCCATGAATACAGTGAACTAGTATATACCATGAACTAGAGGTGGTTAAAGGTGGGAAGTGGACCCGAAGCGCAAGCCGTAAGAAAGTGTGCGTGTGTTACCTCTCGTTTAGTCCTTGAAAAGTCCGCTGGATGGCGGTGGTTCTATATGGGGAATATATGATGAAAAGTTGCGAGATGGTGGTACTTGGGGTGTTGAATAGATGGACGAACGATCACACAGACAGATGCATGGACGAACGCAGGGACGGACGCACGAACAGACACACGCACGGACGGGCGGATGGACGCAAGAACGGTCACACAGATGGACGCATGAACGCACGGAAGCAAGAAAGAATGGACGGACGAATGCTTCGCCCCACTCTCCATCATTCGCTCCGTGGATATGCTGCCAATTTTTTTTTCGTTGCGCCTCTGTATTTCTTAATTTCTTTCGATGAATCGCATCTCTTATCTCTTTCACGATTTTTGTGACTTTATTCCTCCTCCCCCCCCCCCCAAAAAAAAAACAGATAACAAAATAAATCCTCTTATGGAAACGAGCGCCAATCAGGGCAATCTTTATTCATCCATTCACTTGTTTTCTACAACAAACGTTCTCGTAAACGAATCTTAACAGTCACAGAAAGTGCAAACGAGAAGCTGTGTCATCCCACGTAATTGTTCGCAAAGAAAGCAGACTACAGTGGTACGTTCACGTAATTGTTCGCAGGGAAAGCAGACAACAAAGTGCATGAGCTGAATATTTTTATTTATTTTATTTTTTATTTAGACAATCTGCCGACCAGCGTTTTGGTCCAGGTAAGCGGGGCATAAGAAACATCAAGTGATTCGTAACAGCAAAAAAAAAAAAAAGAAAACGTGTATCCTTACGGCAACAAAGGTGGCACGTCTCTGAAACAGCAACAAAAATAATAACACATTTGAACACTCTAATCACCAAGTAGATACTGTTCAAGCGACATAGCAAAATTGCCAGCCGAAAAAAATCTCATGAATCAGTGAATTGCATTCATCCACTGTTTTGGGAAAATAAGTGTATTTGTAAGCATTAGTTCGTGGAAACATGGCTGCCAAGGATAGTTCATGTTTACGGTGGGTATTCATTTAGCAGTGGCTGGATGAATGCAACAAGGTACAACAAGGACAACTTTCCCTGACATAATTTTCTATAAAAATGGCAAACGATTTACCTTCTTGTTTTTAACAAATGAATTTAGCATATTGATGAAAACTCCACCTTGACGCAACGCATGAATAGCCGAAAAATTCGAGCATATCCACAAGATGAATAATTAATAGTGAGGCGAAGCGTGCGGAAGGACGGAGGGACGAACGCATGGATAGACGGATGGATGAACACACGGATGAACGGAAGCATAAATGGACTGATGGACGCTTCGTCCCACTCATCATCATTCACTCCGTGGATATCCTGTGACGCCGTTTTTATTGACATCCAATGCAATGCAACGAGCCACAACGAAGACATGGGACATACGACTCACGGCGTAAGGAGCACATCGCCCCTAAGAAAGACGTATGTTGATGAGCAGGCCAAAACAATATTTCAAATGCAGCATTCAGTGATGCTTTGATACGAGCAATAATAAAGGCACCTTACCTCGCAAAGTGCCCTATTCTTTGTTGGAACGAAGTTTTTCCGGCCGATATTGTGCTGCCATTGCTTCTCTCCCAAGCCATCGCATTTACGTTGGGGTATCATAAAAAGTGCATAACCATTTTCACTGTGGTTATTGCAGTCATATGCACAAAAGCACGCCTTAGCGCCCTCACGAAGCACAGAAAACTAAGCGCGCGCTACGTTTGTTACGCAGAGCGTAGGCGAAAAATGGCGTGAGCGAAAAAGAAAAACACAAGCAAAGCCCAAGATCTACGCGTCTCTAAGGGAAGCCGCGAAGGAGATCAATGATCGTGCAGAAGAAGTGTAGGAGACCGGGAGGACGCGAAAGGGGGTGAGGAGGGAGAGAGAGATGGATGGAGTGCAGTAGATGGCGATGCTTTCCCAAGATCAAGGGGCTTTAAAAGAACCACTCATGCAGTGCTCCACGACCAGAATAACAAAAAGTAATATTTTTTTTTGTCAGTTTGGTCGGGTGGCATCTTGCATTCCTTGTGATCACATTGTTGGTGGTATCGCTGGCTTTGTAAGTGGTATGGTGTTTTGGTGTCGCTATGCAAGGAACCAATGCGGACACGTCCAGGTGACGCTGCTGCATAACTATAGCGATGTAAGGTGGGGGCAGCATTGGTTCGAGCCACAAAGAGGGAGCTTGAAGGAAAAAATCTGACAGACTGATGATATCGGACAGGAACACACGTCAAATTCGTCTCCGTGGGAGAGCACCCAGACGAACGTGCGATGAAAGCGGCCCCACCCTTCACGTGGCGTCGCATCGCGGCCTCAGTGGAAGAGTGCGCGTTCGCACTGGCATTGAATCATATAAAGCAGGCATTCGCAAAACATACATATCTAACGTACAGTACCACGTGATGAGAAGGGAAGTGGGTTAGGGGAAGACAGAAGGTTAGGTGGGCAGATGAGATTAAGTTTGCGGGTATAAATTGGCAGCAAGCACAGGACCGGGTTAACTCGCGAAACATGGGACAGGCCTTTGTCCTACAGTGGACGTAGCCCGGCTGATGATGATGATGATTACCACGTGATGCGAATATTCTTGCGCGTAAGTTGACCAGCTTAACGTCACACAGGCCTAGCGGCGCGTATCAAAACAGTAAAAATCAAGATCACGCCTTATTATATCTCTAATTGGATTTTCCATCATACAACAATCACCCGAAGGACGAACTCTACGCCCTTTGTTTCTATTTTGAGCCTTCCATTACTTGCTATCAAGTGTATTCTCTGCGGTCTCCTATAGCCGCACGTGGTAACGAAAATTGCTGGTAAGATGTTTTAAAGCTGGTTCTTCAAACTACTTCATTTATGGAGCTTCCTGAGACGGGAGTGATCGTGGCTTAAGGAAGAGCAAAAAGAGTGAGTGAAGCTTGCGTGATATCACTCTGTCATCGAGAGAGTATTCTGGGACCTGGCGCTGTTGTAGCTCTTGGTCGAGGCTCGCGCGATGTAACCTTCTAACCACGCGTGACTGTATCACTGCAGATCTGGCGCTGCTTGAAAAGGGGCGAGCAGGACAGTGGATCTTCTCAGCTCGATACTTTTAACGTGAAACCAATAAATAGGCTTAAAGGGGCCCCGTAACACTTTTTGAGCATGGTCAGAAAACGCTTCCGATCGGTCGTACAGGCACCCGACTAACGCGAGCCAAATATTATAGCGCAGTACGCGGCCTGGAATTCACAATAAAGTATCCAAGTCAGCTAAAGATTGCTTTTCTTTTCTCAAAAAATGGCGTAAGACGCTCAAAAACCACTCCTAGAAAGTCCATCTATCCGCCATTGGCTGATTTGAACATGGCGCACTCAGTCGTTACAAAGATCGCCGCGGGACGCCGCGACTTGTCCACGCGTGCGCGCATGCGATCACATTTAAAAAAAACCGCGCGTTTGAAGAAAAAAATAAGAAAATGTGCTGAAGGTCACGAAGTGCATCTGACGTATTTTCTTTGCGCCTGCCATCCCTTCCAGCTTAGCTTCCAGCGCTTTCGTCGGAACGAGTGAAGAGACAATGCAATTGCAGTATGCTACAGAGCTTTGTAACTCTACTCGCACTGTACGAATCAAAAATTTTGCGGCGTTGAATTCGTGAGGTAATAAGCTCTTCCAGTCAATTCATTCCATGGTTACTAGAAAAAAAGTGGTCTAGGACCCCTTTAAAGAGATAGTTGTAGTGTGTGTGGAAAAGGGGCGGGGGGGGGGGAGGGCTTTGATTTAAGAAGAACGAAAAGGGTAGTGAAATGGTAGTGCTGTTCATTTCACATCGAAATATTACGCGACAGCGTATGACATGGTGTTTAATAAATAGGGAGTTTTAGCTAAAAAGCACAAAACAATAAAAAAATTAAAAATGAGTGCCACGCGTCTCCAGCTAACGCAGTATTGTTCTTACCTGTATGTAGAACGTCATGTACCAATATTTTGTTGGATCCACCGAGCAAAATATTTATTAAAAATTGAATAATGAAATTTTATATATTGATAGAGAAAAAATTTCATTACGAAACTTGTAGCTCTTATCTCGAAATAACAAATTTTTAAGTTGACATGTGGGGTTTAACGTCCCAAAACCACCATATGGTGATGAGAGACGCCGTAGTGGAGGGCTTCGGAAATTTGGACCACTTGGGGTTCTTTAACGTGCACCCAAATCTGAAAACACGGGCCTACAACATTTCCGCCTCCATGGGAAATGCAGCGACCGCAGCAGGGATTCGAACCCGCGACCTGTGGGTCAGCAGACGAGTACCTTAGCCACTACACCACCGCGGCGGTGCAATTCTCAACTTAGGGTAAGATAACAACGCTGGTTAATTTTCTACCAGGGTTTATATAAAGTGCGCGAAATTCGAAAATACCACGTGATTGCCGCCTAACGTGCGGTGCTTTGAGTGCCCTCAAAGTAAGTTGAACGAATTAGGGAAGGCTTCTCACGCTTGAAGGTCGCTTGAACAGGCAATTGGTGACTACGATGGGCACTATGCGATGGTTGGATAGTAACATAAAAAAGGGGGGAGGGCAAACTGAGAAAAAAACAAAGGCAATCAACTTCGAGGAAAATGTGGCTGCCACGTGCATTGCGATACGTGACCGGAGGCAGCATTCAGCGCAGCGCAGACGGTTTTGATTTAACTTTTCGGGCCAACGATCAACATGATCGTAGGGGAAGAGTGGTATTTTGATAAAAAAGGATATCAAAAGCACAATTGGAACTTACAACACAGGCTCAAGTTTGCGCAGCGCCATTCATCGCCCTAGTGAAAATGGGACGAAGCTCTGGTCGCTGGGACGGGCTACGCTTGCTGGGTTTTCCCATTGCGCGCACAGAACACGTGTTCCTTGCGGCTCTTATCTGGTATTTTGCACAGTATCGGCAGCACTCCTTCGTCATTCTGGAAAGCAGGAACACACTACTACTGCATTTTGAGCTTGTACAAAAGTTTAACCAATAAGGGCGAAGGCTGCCTATCAGATTCTACCGTTTCCAATGCAAGCGCTGCGAGACGCAAAGACGTCAGGAGTGGATTATGGCACTTCGCCGATACTCTAAGGTCTCGTTAGTTTAAAATTTTTTATTGTGCACAGCACCACTTGCTATTAATTATCTGAAAGAAATGAGATGGCCGGACTCACATTAAGAGAAAGCGTATTTGTAAACTGAAACTACAGCAAATAGAAAACCACTGTACATTTCGCGATTGGGCTCTGGCTTTCTGAGACAACCATCAGTAGTGAAAGTGGTAGTGAAAGGGGAATGGCTTGCTAGCTTATTCCACCTAAAATACAGTGCTATGAGCCTTGCAAGTGTTTTATTCAGCTGATGGCTGTAGACTTCTCATCAACGCCCCGTGTGAACAGATTTGTGCTGCGGTGTCACGCTGAGCGTTTAACGCACACGTCTTGCAAGCAACACCAACCGATGAGCTAGCATGATGAGGTGTTGCGATGCTAAAATGGAAGAAATGAGTTCGATTCTCCCTTACGCCAGCTGCACTTCCACGGGAGCGAAACGCAGTAACAGTGCGCTGAAGTTTTGGTGCAAGAATGACAGACAGGGCGTGTTGGTGTTGTGTATTCCAAGCGTACAGTGGTATCACGCTCTATGTAAACAAAAGTGATGCTCCGTGTATGTGTCTCTGTCCATCGTCGTCGCGCCTTATATTTCAATAGATTCACGCGCACATTTAAAAAAGAGAAAACCTCAGGAGGCCGGAATCAATCTGGAGTCTCAGACAACGGCGTGCCTCCTAAAGATATGATGGTTTTAGCACGTGAAAGATTATATTCTTGCATACACCCAAGGCGTGGGCTGTGTACAGCTGGCGCTATGAAAACGAGTAGAAAAAATAACCAAAGCATAGATGAAATTTTTGATGGTTTCGCGTAATTTGGCGGGGTTGTCAGGGGAAAATCTCGGCGTAACTAAAGACATATATGCTCGATCTTTGTGGGTACAACGCGATATGACGACGACTGAGCGAGCTCTCCAAACAACCAAATGGACATTTCAATCATTGAACACGATGTGTTTAGGCGGGGATATTGTGTGAAATGAAACAAGCATTGTTCACGTGAACCATGGTTGGGTTTTTTTTGTGCGCATCATTATACTTTCAAAAGAGCTGCGAAAAATTCGAGATGTCAGTCAACTTACGCTACGACTTTACTAACATTCGATGAAAAACGAAATTTGAAACTCTTAATAAAATGAACAAACCACATTGAAATGGTGCCAGGGACTGAACAGGGGAGACGTAAGTTTAGTCTCTTCACACTGACTACCTAATTAATTGAAAGCCGCGTGACAAACTTGGTATACAAGATATAGGAATGAGAACGCTATATACAAACGCACGCGAAATCGTGGTGATAGTTTGCCGACAGCTGCGAGATGACACGTATGCCACAACAAATGCGTCTTTTGCCGGTAACATACTTATAGATGTCGCGCCGTCACTTCACATTTAATGTCATAGAAAGGCAGCTGTTCACCATGGACATTCACGTAGAACTCGCTCAAAGACATCGTGTTTGACGTGCATGGTCCTGCGAAGGTTGTCGATGAATCGCTCTGTGTTCTGAAAAGAATCACACCATGGAAACGTTTTTATAATCTTTTTAAAACCCTCGAAGCAAGCCACAGATGACGTTGCGCGTGCAGGGCGACCAGTGGTGCAGAGAACAGCGCGTGCAGAGCCCGTGAACGTGCTGAGATAGCGCAAGCAGAAGGCGAGAGCGCGGTGCCCAAGGACCGTCTTCTGCTAGAGAGGCGGCAAAACGCGCGCAGCGCAGCGCCCCTTGGCCATGGTTGGGAGGCCTATATGGGGTGGGCAGTTTTTTCGGACACGCTTCGACAAGGAAAAGTCTTACTCTGGAATGATGCGTTTAACTAATGAAGAACGTGCGAATAAGGTTCTCGCCCTCGGCCGAGTGAACGGAAACACAAGGGAGGCGGCAAGATTATTTCGAAGATGAAACCCAGGATATCTGGTAAATAGTTTGACATTGGTGCGAAAATACGAAATGCTCAAGGAGACAGACACGTTCAAAAGGCAGCGTTAGCGCACAAAAGGTGTGAATGAGTATATTAAACATACATTCTTGCTTACATGGCAGCCCATCCCCACACAAGCGTGCGCGACGTGACTGCTGACACCGGCGTTGCCAGCAGCAGTGTTTGGCGCGTACTCAAGAGCGGAGGACTTCACCCATATCATGTTCACCTGCATCAACAGCTGGAAGACATGCAAGGCCGTCTTCATTTCCGCAACTGGATACTCGTACAGGAAGAAGGCAATCCAGGCTTCCTGAAGAACATAATCTGATCCGATGAAGCTCGCTTCTCAGGCACTGCCTGATCATTGTTCACATTCGTCACTACTGTAGTGCTGAAATCCTGACTGGCTGTTGCATCACACCAGATTCAGTGGTCTTTCAGTGTTTGGTGTGGCGTTTACGACAGCAAAATTATTGGCCCAGTATTTTTCGACGGAACACTCACCACAGAATGCGACATGAGCGAAATACTGAATGGCCCACTGAGCGACTTCACCTGCAACGTCCTGTAGCACAACTTGAGAATATCTGGTTGCAGCAAGACGGAGCTCCTCCGCACAGCTGCGTGCGGAGTAGAACGTGGCTTGGTCGAGAATTTCCGAGAAATGGATCGGCCGTCTTGGACCTGTAGAGTAGCCCAAGAGATCCCTAGATTTGACTACGCTAGATTTTTTTCTATGGTGATACATTCAGGACGACGTGTACAACGAAACGACGAAAACGCCCGCAACACTGAAGTCTAAAATAACAGATGTTTGCCGCTGTGTTACACCGAGAATGCTTTGAAACCCGACAGAAAACGCATGTGCTGACTCGATGTAAATTGTGTATAGGGGCTGATGGAGGGAGCAGGCCCTATACACAATCTTTGTCTCATGAATACCACGCCTCATGAAGCACGCTACGTAATGACGTCTCTTTAAAAGCGCTTTGGAATTACGTTGATCTCTTTCCAACACATAGAATTTCTACTATTTAGGAGTTAGCTATAAGAGCACAGAACACTTTTAGATTTGTTCTGTTTGTTAATACGCACTGCGCTCTAACAGATGGGCACTAAACATGAATTTCTAAGTGAAGATGAAGTACGAGAATTAAACTTTTGAACCCACCGCCGATCGTGCCGTATTCCTTGCAAGTATACAGTAGAGCTACCGTATGCCGTAAACTATGCAAATATGACAAAAAACTTTTGGAATAATTACCTTTTAAGTTTTTATATCCTTCCCTTATCAAAACGTTCCCTTCTCGCCTACCATCATGTTTATCTATTTATTTATTTATTTGCATATACTGCCAATCCCAAATAGGGATTATTGTAGGAAGGGCACATACATTGTGAAAGGGCAAGATTTATACAGAGGGTACTCACTGAATTATTATAATAACGAGTAAGACAAAGCCGACAGAGATACATTTGATGACTACATCAGTACCACTAAAATACATTCAGTATCATAGGACATCAATTCCAACTAGTACTGAAAAAGAAAGAATAGTGAGCACTTCAAACAGTGGACAAGAAAAAAACAGAGTTCGTCAATTCTGAAGACAATAAATAACATTCGAGCAGGGATGAAAAAGTTTCCAATGATTGACTGTTTGTTATACTGAGTGGCAAGTTATTCCACTCGCGAATTGCTAGTGGAAATAAAGAATATTTCAGACAGTCCATCCGGCACTGATATTCATTCAGTGTCTGATAATGCTTTTGTCGTGTTGGCCTTGTTTCTTTATATGACATGTACTTTGAACTGTCTATGTTTAGCTGTTGGTGAACTAACTGATATAGGAATTTCTGACGTGCCAGTTTAGCGCGGTTTTTTATTGTTAAGAGACCTGCTTTTTTTAAAAGTTCTGTTGGTGAGTCAGTTATTCTGTACTTGTTATATACAAATCTTATCGCTTTTATGGTTGGCACGACAAGAAAAGAAAAGAAAAGAAAAGAAACGAAAAAAAAAGCCGGCGCTGCGCGAAATGCTGCCTCCGGTCTTGTATCGCATTGCACGTGACGGCCGCTTTTTTGTCGAAGTTTATGGTCTTCGGTTCTTTCTTTCACCCCCCCCCCTCTTTTTTTAATGTTACCATCCAACCGTCGCTTAAAGCTTATCGTAGGCACTGATAGCTCGTTCAAGCGACCTTCGTGCGTGAGAAGCCTTCGCCAATTCGTTCAACTTACATTTGAGGGCACTCGAAACGCCGCGCGTTAGGCGGTAATCACGTGATCTTTTTTTTAAAATTTTTGCGGTCCTTCAACCAACCCTGGGAAAAAAGTTAACCAGCGTTGTTATCTTACCGTACCTTGAAAATTTTGTTATTTTTGAATAAGAGCTACAAGTTTGTATTGAATTTTTCCAGTAGAGTCAGTATTTAAAAAGTTCATTAGGAAGTCTTTGTTAATTATAGTGCTTGGCAGATAAAAAAATATTCTGACGTGCTACGTATAGCAAAGAACAATACTTCGCTAGCTGAAGACGTGTAACACTCATTTTAAAATTTTATTGCTTGGCTCTTTTGAGCTGAAACACTCTGAATAACGTTTGGCCTAACAACTACCCACAATAGACATTTTCAGGCACACTAGCCCCCTCCAACAGGTGCGCAGAGGATTATGGGAAAGTTGGTACGCCGCAGCAGCCGCGCGACGAGCGCGTGGGGCTCCCGCTTCAACTTTCTGTTTGCACCGTGCCAGCGCTTCTCAAATCAAATGAACTTGGCAAGGTCTGATATAGTACTGTCTTATTCACTTACAAACTTCAGTGTTTCGGGGTGACGGAGTGTCTATGATTTGCACTGGGTTTCAGTTCCACAAGCTAATTGGCTCAGAAGCGTCAGGTAATAACTAGTATTATTATCCTTCAGCGTCAGTACACTTTCCACATAAATAAAAAACAGTACAACTTTGTTGCCCAAAAGGTGCAAGCACTGCCTAAAAATTCACGGGTGCATTAGAAATCAATGTCCTTTGACGCTGTTTACGAGTAAGTTGTAGGGTTCAGGTATATTTAAATAGTTCTTTTGAAATGGGCGCAATTTCGTAAATTATATGCATTGACTAGACCATTGCGTGCCGCTCGAAGCATATATGCATCTCCAACTTCCCTTGGCGCTGCAACTGCAGGATGGAATAAAGCCTTCAGGGCAAAAAGAATGAAGTAGGAGAAGGAAAAAATATGCACACCGGCAACTATGACTCACGTTTGAAAGGTTATCGCACGTTTAAGCAAATATGGGGGTACATCGCGCATGTCATAAAAATGTACTAAAAGACTAACAACCGCTGCGCACGTTTACTTTCGATCAATAAATTTAACTATCTTGTGTTGTAGCGATAGCGAAGGTTAATTAACTTGAACTACGTGTGGTGTACTTTATGATATGTCTCTGAGATTTCTTGCATGGTCTGGTTGGCGTGACTCTGCAAGATTACCAGGCCTTCAAAGATTAAATTGCGTTTGCATGACTTAATATGCAAAACACGATGACATGGCTTCATTCAATAAATTTTGACGCTCTCTGAGGCCCATATTGGTATATCAACCAGTCTCATCGATGTATTTATGTGAACACAAGAGGAGTTCGCTTAGCAACTCTTGAACAGCAATTGAACAATTGGCATGCCTCTCATAGCTCTTTTCTCTGTCTACTCGGGACACCTGCGACCTTTTGCGCTCTATGGAAAAACTATTACTAAGCTTATGTTGCAGAAAACGTAATCCTCACACCTCGTATCTCTTCCAAACTTTCTTTCAGACTGTGCAAAACGTATGTATACAATAACGGCAGCAATCCTAGTGTCACGGACGGCTATTTTCGGCGACACCGCGTCACGGCAATTAACGGGCGCCGTACTCCCCGACTGACCGTGAGAAACGGCGGCACATGAAAGGGAACCGATAAGTGCAAAATGGGGTGCTCTCCTTAGAACGTCGCCGCCGACAGTTAATCCTTTTGTAACCGTGGCGACGTCTGCAAGGTCGTAGAAGGCCGCGGTATACCCCGTACAAGGATTAGACTACAAGACGCCCGGCTGAGAGCTAAGTGGTTGACCGTTCCCACGGAGAAAAGCGTGGGAAACGCTCTGATGGCCAAGCCGTATGACAACAACCCGACAGGTTGTCACTCTCGCTAGTTGCGGGCCCTCTCCCTATTAAAAAGGGGTGGGGTCAAAATATTTTTGGGGCGGAGTTTCCCCTCAATTAAACGCGCATGATTGGACCCAGGTAGAGGTCTCTTGTCCCCAAGGAAGAGAGCGAGGAGACACGAGGGGGATTTAAGCGCAGGATTTTGCCCTGCTAGGCAGACTAGTCGCTGACCAACATGGTGTAGAAACAGATCAACAAGCATCTCTTCTAGAAGTTTTTAGTGTGGCTCTGTATCGGCTGGCCACCTAAACTTAGCCGTACGTCTAGTTGTGACGCGATATTAACGTCTGCAACGTAGACATCGGGACTTCGCCTCGAGTTAGCTCAACCTGCTCGAAGTCACCTGCAAGCACTAGCCTCCCGGAGCCACCAGCGTTGCAACACCGCCGACATCGCAGTCGTGCCAGAACTCTCTTCGACTTCTCGCATCCGATCGTCGGGGACACAACGCTGCCGGTCATCACACGTATGCCTTCACCTGTTTATATCTTCGAACTTTCTCCTCCGTCGTTCTATTCTTGTTAGTTTGTGTAGTTTTGTAATAGTTCTCTCTCGTAAGCTGATTTATTGTTTCTGTTATATATTTCTTTAATTGTATCAAGTGTCGTTGTATTTTGTTAGTTGCAGAGAAGTGTTGTATTAGATCCCGTGTGCTGCCATATCACTAGAGTAAAGTTTGTTTTGTTTTCTCATGTCTCTGATCTCTTCACTGTCTCTGCTTGCGTACGGAACGAACCAACCTGCTGTCATTCCCGTCGCCGACTTCGCGCTGGCGACGCTAGAGTGGCAGCTTGTAACACCTAGTTTCTTCGAGGGGAAGGTCGCCCAAATTGATGTTTGTTTGCAGTGCGAAGGAGCTGTTCAGAAACCGATGCATATGATATTGGCAGGACACCATACTTTCTTCAGCTGGAAACTATTGATAATGTAATGTGCCTAAGTTTTTCCTCTTTTTTTTACGCCGAGAGTAAGTCATTTCTCCTCATTGAACAATATTTGAATGTGCCGAAGAAAAATTTAATAGTGGTCTCACTCAATGTGCAATCTACTGCTAGCAAATATGATCTGCTGAGACACGTAAGTATCTTATAAGAAACCACAAATTATTAGAACAGGGCCTCCCGCAAATGAATTCTAGTTCCATCCCTTCATCTTTAAACACGTTTACAATATGTTTACTTTCCCTTTTTTCAGCGTCTGACTCGTCCATAAATATTTAAAAAAACTCTATGACCGTAACACTTCTTTGCCGTCTTGTGTCAATGGCACAGTCAAGCCGCCATGGTACTTAAAGCCAAAGCATTTTATCGGCAGTTAATCTTTGAATAACTATGAATTCAATGTTGCAGCTTGCATTCCTCATGATAGAATGTTTTGACCACATGTATCGGTATGCTACAACTCGCATGCTGCTCATCTTTTATGTTCAACGTACTACACTCGTTCAGTGATATCTACACTGATATCGTTATTCATTTCCCATTTTATGCGCAGATATACATGCAGGTGCGTTCGGACCCTATTCATAGCTAAGAAATGCACTTTACGGTGGGATGACGTGAATATTATAAGTACCGATCGCAGGTGCATTCGCGGAACTCTTGACTATAGTCATGTCATAGATGTACTATTTAGTTCCTTGTAAGAAACGAAGACGGTCAACACTGCAACCGAAATTGGCGTTTTACTGACGTGACGCTTGCATAGGGTCTTTTTCAGAAGCAATTCACTGGTGAGGATCTGGGGTGAAATGCTTGACTGCTATGCAAAATACCTAGTTTTGATTTCAGCAGGAGCCTTGACTTAGTTCGTTGCTTCCATCAAGACATTTCGCCAATCAACAACACTGCCGACGCGGGCTCCGCATAATATGGGAAGTGGGTTCCGTCACGCTATAATAATTACAGTCTCAGAATCACCTGCCACGCGTGCCCACATATCACGGGCCATGGTATTTGGTTAGGTACCACACGTTTCTAGATAAATGGATTCCATGACATACGTGATAGCGAAGTCATGTTGCTTATACCATGACCTGCGAATCGTGTTCGTCATACATCGACGTCTTCTGACGCGAATTTCACTCCGCACATGGTTAAGGTATTCGCCACATGAGCAGCGATACATAGCCGATAGAATAGAATTGGTGAAAGTGCCTTTGGCTCACTAAAAAATCTTCACATTTACCAAATGTAAATTAAAGCAAATCAAATGGTCACTCTGAAACGTGAGAGCATCAAATTTGGCGTGTGCTCTTAGCATTAGCCTAATAAATGTTTTGACACTTTAGGTTGAGCCAGCTACATTACAACAATTTTGCTATACTTGAGAAGGCGGGATTTAGTCACCGCTCGCACAAGGAAATACATCGCCCGTTATTCACCATTTTGCGTCGAGAAATATACACGCCCATGCTTGCCCTCTACTTAAGAAAAGAAATATCTATGACCGTAGCCGTTCCACCTGCGTCCTCGCATGCAAATTTTTCCCTCTTCTTGCTCATAGGGAAATAATATGAATACAAGAAATCTGCGTGATGCTGCAGGTTACACCGGAAAAAACTTGCGAATAGACAGCTTCGCCAGTATTTTTTTCTTTTAGTGACCGGCATTAGATTCCCCTTGATGATGGAACGGGCTGAAATCAACCAAAAACAGACAGAGTAGTGAAGACTTGAATGAAAAAAAAAGTATTTATTGAATGAAAAGTAGAGTTTATAAGACGAAGAGTTGAGGAAGCAAGCATATCCTAGGGCCCACTTGATAACCTTCAATTCAGTGCAAAAAAAAAAAACCGAGGCCATATGCAAAAAAAAAAAGAAAGGCTAAGCACCATAGCACCGTTACTCTCTGCTCTGCCCTTCATAATTGACCACCGGTGGTGTGTGCCTGCTCTCCAGAGTAGAAAATGAAGAGAAGACTTATGCAATAGTTTTTCAGTCCTGTCTGATAACCTAATGCACAGTCTTTGCTATTGATGTGAGTCTCTGCTCTGCAGTTGCTTGAATGATGAAAAGTTCTCCCGAAGACCAGCATATCGCCACAGACGCGCAATTTAACACTGATTGCATTCAGGCCGCAGCGTTCTGTCGATTGGCAATAATGCTGCCCTATTTAAAAAAACACTGTACCACTTTCCCGTAATCGTTGCCATGATGGAGGTCACTGCTGCAGCACTGGACACGGCTGCGGCCACTGCAGCAGGCGTGAAGCCGCTGCCGGCGCCCTGAACCGCGCCTGGTACCACAGCTTCGGTTGCCTCCAACGTGGTCATCACTTGAAGAAGAACTGAACGCTCTGGACCGTGAAAAAAATGGTGGAACTGTTCTCTCAAACTGTGAGCTGCGTTCTACAAATATCAAACTGGAATCTTCGCAGACCACCAGGAAAACGAGCCTTGAAGGTGTCTGTGTCCAACTCTCACCCAGGCCGAGTACTAGGAACCGGTGCCTTGATTGCGTCCGCGTTAAACTCCCATCTTCGCGAAATAACAGGAAACGAAAACTTGATGGCACTTGTTTCCAATTCTCATCGTCGCCGAATGCCAGGAAACGGGGCCTTGATGGCTTCCGTGCGGGTGTCGCTCCTGCTTAGGTGGTTGGTACTGGGGTTGCCAATACAGAGCGGGTCTGAGGAGTTGATGCGGGAGGCGATGAAACTGCGTACCTCTTCAACATTCTGTTCAGCATGTCAAAGCAGCCCAAGACACAGGCACCGCCCACACAGTAAAAAATTTTGCACCCAAAAGGGTGTAAAAAGGGTGCTTTTACGAGAAAGCACCCTTTGCAACACCCTTTAACACCCATAAATGGTCGATTGAAAAAAAAGCACCCTTTTGTTTGGGTGCTTGCCTCGATAGCACCCTAAAATAGGCTCTAAGGGTGCTTTTGTGCCTGAGAAGGGTGTAGGTGCCGATTCATCGGATGGAATATGCAGCATAAGAAGAACACATAATTATAATATTTGGGATTTTACGTCTCAAAAACCTCGATATGATTATGAGGGTCGTCGTAGTGAAAAGCTGCAGATTTTCACCATTTGGTGTTCTTTAATGAGCGCTCATATCGCACAGTGCAAAGGCTTCCACATTTTCGCCTCCGCCTTAATTCGACTGCCACGGCCGGCATCGAACCCGCGACCTTCGGATTGGCGGCTGAGCAGCGCAGCTACTGCACGAATATGTGGAGCTTGCGTTAAATGACGGCCTAATTGACTTAGAATGTGTGAAGGTGCTCTCCGAACACAGCAGAATGTCAGCAGAAGCAAATCGCGTTTCATCTATAATGGCAATTAACTGCAATCCATGTTACGAAAGCTTTCCTTAGCGTTGGTTATAAGCTACATGTTTGCTGTGGATTATATACAGGAACATAATGTTCGCCCGAGTATGGGTGTGTGTGCGTGAGCCTGCGCATGTGTTCGCGTGTAAGCGCGATTGTGTGTACGCCCGTGCATGTGTGCGTGCGCGTGTATGTGCGAGTCCGTGCTTGTGTTAGCGTGCCTGTGCACATGTGTACGCCCATGCATGCGTGCGTTTACGGTCGCGTGTGTGTGTTGCCGTATGTGTGTATACGTGTATGTGTGTGCGCCTGTGAATAAGTATGCGTGTGTATCAGCCCGTGCGCCCTCAAATTTCGTGTGTGTGTGCGGGGGGGGGGGGGGCACTGCTTCTTAGTGTTTAAGGTCCCACACCTGTTCAGACTGGGATTCTATATGGGAGGTGGCTTAAGAAATGGCGGTGGTCAACGCACTGTACACGGACTATTCAGTACATGGAAAACAGCTGCACACTTTCGTACCAAATCATTGCTTACGAACTTGCTGTGGTAGCTGATTAGGTCCGCTGAGGCGCTTCTACGCTCGAAAACGTGGGTTATGACCAATTCACACGGAAAGCTGTCACTGCACTTATGCACAACCATCGTTTATATTAACAACGTTTAACAAGAACGTGCCCTGCCTTTGCTACAGGTGCTTAGCTAGCTCATTGGGCAACCATATGGAATTATGTGCTGATCATGTGGTCAGCAAAAAGTTTGTTATAACAACCTCGGCACGTTTCGTGGTGCGTGACAAGCCTTGTAATAAACATCCGCGACTGTGGATTAATTTGTTGCAGCTTCGACTACGCATTCAGTGTTTGCGGCACCATACGCGGAATAGCCAGACACAGACAATGCAAAAAGAAATTCCTCTGGAAAAAGGTGTAGCGATGCTCTCCCGCTAATGCCACCGAGGACGAAATAATTATTGTTTCTGGCCATTCCATGGTGCACTTTGTTTTCCGCAAGTTTTGCTTCACTATTTTTCGCCCACTGCAATCGCATTCCGTCAAAATACTCAAAGAACCCGAGGCTGGTAAATAATCTGCGTCGCTGTGCGACTGGCTGGGAGGAGAGTTGCCGTTTACAAGGAGTCATTCCGCGCCAAACGGCCGTCCGCCGTATGCGCCATAGCGTTTGCCTTTCGGCGCCGCCTTGGCGGGTTTCGCGCTCCTCCCCCCCCCGCTCACCCCGGCCAGCGTTGCTTCCACAACGGCGGCGTAGATAAGCGAATAGTTGCGTAACCGAACACCTGCGTGGACAGCTGCGGCGCCGCCACGCCGCCGCCAGTGCCTCCTCCTTCTCTCTCTCTCAACGTTGCTCCCTCTGTCTCATCGTCTTTCAAATGCGTTGCGTTGGTCTGGGGTCTTGGTCGCTGTGTGTGTTCTAGCGAACAGGCGCATATTCAATGGTGGTCACGCATGACACCGTGTTCGAAGTGACGCTCGGATTAAGGAATATTCATGGAGTGGCGGACACGGACAACGTGGGCCTGTTAACGGTGAGTGTACTGTTTTCGTAGGTAGTAATCATACAGCGCTAGCTGGGCGCCTGCAGCAGCTCTGCCGAAGTAGGCTGCCAGCCATTTACAACAGCATGCGTTCGCAGGCCTGTTGCAGATGCCCGATTAAACGTGTGACTTAACGAGTTCACACTGCTATGCGCGATGTTGTGTAAGCGCCTGCATCACTCATACAGTGAGTGATGTGATCACTTAACAAGGGCGGGATTAGTTGCTGATCGCACATTGTCTCTACAGTGCACAAAGTGATTGATATTGTTTTAAGATGTGCTTTGGGCTACATCGTAATAACATTTCTAATAATACTCAAATGTGCAACGTGCTTCTGTAGGTGTAAGCGCAAAAAAAGAAAGAAAAAGCAAAAATTATGTACAGAGGCGCACTGTACGAAATGGCTTTTTTTTGCTTAAAGACGGTATAGTTGGAGGTGCTGATATGCCGCGATGCTCCCAGCACGTGCGCCTCGGTCTTTTAAGCTATTTATGACAAGTGCCACCAGCAACAGGGAAAGATCTAGCAGACTTCCAAAGGCGCGTTGTTGTGGCCATCGCCGTGCGTTGTTTTCCCTCGTTTCTGTTTGCTGTTTTCGTGCTTCGCTTTCATCTGCGATAATGTTCGGCGTTATAACAGAATCGAGAGAGTATACGTGACTGTTGGAGCTATGTGCGGTTGCTCTAGCATAAGTCATGGCTGCTGCAACGTAGTCGGCGTCCGCGCGCGTTGGTGTCGTTCGAGCGCTCTTACTTGCGTGATTGTGTTTAACTGAGTATTTAGGCACAGGTTACGTTTGTAAATCTCGTAGTCAATAATCGCTAATAGCGTGCCCCTGATTGCCATCAGAGGATGGGCTTGGTTGTCGAAATATGCCAGACGCTTTTTCTGAAAGCAAGCTTTGAATTTTTTTTAAAGAAGTACTTTCATACGTGCAAGGCAGTGCATATTGCAGGCCCGCAACTCTTTAAAAACTGGACGAGCTATCACGTCTTTTATCAAATTACAATGAATTAAGATGATTAAATTATAGATGACGAATTTCTGTGCTAGATTAGGTGCACAACACACATGTTCGCAGCCCTACGTCTAGAAAGCAGGCAAATAGGAAGCACAGCGTCAAATTTGGATTAGATTCCATTGACGGAGCGTCTTGTGAGAGTAGAAAGAACGAGAAAATTGTTCATTTTTGATGCCCTTATAGAGGCAGTCAGAATTGCACTGATTGGTGACTTGTAACAATTCCTCAGATTGTTAGAGGCGTGATTTAGGTAAGTAAATCTTTTACTTTTTTTTTGCAGACCTCTTCGCTAGTGCCACGCCCAAGATCATTTCTTCTCATGTAAAAGAGAAAGCAGAGATGTCTTCACTATTTGTACATGAAGAGGTAAGTTTCTTGTGCGTTTTGATTAATGCTACATGTTCTAAACGTTGTACTTTAAGAATTGTTTTTCACACTGGCTCACTACCCTAGAAGGAATTTGATTCTTAAGTGAGTTCAGGCTTTCGTAAGTGCCATTTTTGAGCTGTAGTCTTACACTTCACCTCATTTCGGGAATTCGCTGTATGCTGGAAAACTCTCATCTTCATCATACGAAATTATTGGAATGTATGGGTTGTATGCTTCGAGTTCAGTGTAATGTCAATTACACGCCATTTCGAAGGATACACACTACACATTCTACATATATGGTGCTGCCAGAACAGCACGAAATTTTTTTTATGAGAAGTCATATTTGCTCTTATTACAGGATGAGAGGGTGCCGCTGACGTCCTGCGTAGTCTACCCTGGACCCAGCCTAGAGCAAGCCTACTTCCTGAACCTCCACATGGATAACCGAAAAATCTTCCGTGTCAGTAATGACGAAGAAGGAAGGAGTGACAGCACTGATGAGTTGATTTTTTTTTATTTTCAACATTGTCTACGGCCGCAAGGCCTTTAACAACCACAGTGATTGAGCGGCTTTTTCTCGGCGTGAGTTTGGAGTTTATCAAAGAAGTTGTTCAGGCAGTACGACACTGAAAATTTCAGTGTCACAATGCCTGAACAACTTTTTCTAGTGTGGTCATGGTAGATGAACAAATATTGTTATTTGTGTAAGGTATTTTGCTTAAATATAGCTGGACTATTCCATGCCAAACGTCCCAGCCACTTTGGCGACCATCTGAATTGTATTTGAAAAAAAAAATGTGCTGACTTACTGCGTTGAAAACAGTGAACTGCTAGAATACTTCAGCGAGAAAAAAAGTTTTGTTCATGTGGCTGGCTTATAACTTCCTGCCAGAATGCCGTCTGTGTGCTGTTTGTGGAAAATTTTGTTTTAAAACTACCGCTTATTTTTTCTAAAGCAAATTCGGTCTACCTGTTAAGTAAATGTGCTTCTGTAAGGTATTTGAAGCTCAATAATAATAGTGCAATTTTTTTGCCACATTCGCTTCCAAGAATAAAGCCAAAATGTGTTATGTTTGCATTTTTTATTGCAATATTGCACTTTGTATGAATATCTGAGCAGTGAATACTTACTCCACAGAAGGTATATTCTGAGGAAAAAATATCTTTATACCTCTCAAGCTGCTGAAATATACGAGAAAATATCACGAATTTCACAAAATCGTGATTTTTGTCCGTATTGAGATGCAATTTGCTCCATGTTGTGATACAATGAAAACTCATCATTATACCTAAACTGTAAGAAAATGAAATTCTTTTCTGTAATAAAAATCTTATCGCAAAAAGGACAGGAAAGAGCGCTGTCAACTGAATTTTATTGAAGGTGCTACGAGCGTTTTTATACTGAGCACAAGACCAGGGCTCATCTGCAACAACACGTGTGGCCATGACAAAATAATTTTAACCGAGAAAAGAATACTCTTTTTTCGGAAAAGATAAGTGAAGGTGTACTGATGCATTGATCCTTGGCCTTCCTGATAAAGAGTTCTAAAATCTCTCATTTTTCTGCTTGCTTTTTTTTCAAAAACCGTGTTTTATGAAACCTAGGACTACACTTATATTCTTCACGGTGTCCGGCCATGAGACTACTATAGCCCTTCTTAACATTTGAAGCATGCTGTCTTGCTTGATGATTGAAGCATTGCCCAGTTTGTCCTATGTTTACTTTTCCACGTGTTAGTGGTATCTCATACACATTAGATTGGCATTCAGTAAACCTATTCTAGTGACAAATGGTGCAAGATTGACTATTCCTGTTGCTGTAAGTACATGCACTTTTGAAAGCTTGTAAGGGGTTGAAAACAATAATGTCATATCTGCTGGCTCTTTTCCTAAAATTGTGAGACACCTTATGTACGTAGTACCATGTGACATGCAAAGGTGATTGGTCATTCTCTTTTTCTTTTGGTCCTGTTTCCTTTAACTTTACTTTCTGCTGGAGGGTTTCGCAAACAAGTGTGATGATGCTGTTGGGGTATTGGCTGGTGCTATCAGCCCAGGAGTGCTAAGAATGTTCTGCCTTTTGATAGTGGGCATTCAAAATTAATAGAAAGAGGAATTGATACCACATGTATTCAGGCCACCCTTCAGAAGTCATGTTAGCACAAGGGTGAGGTCAGGCTTAAAAACCAGATTAAAAGACTAAAAGATGCTGGGTATCCCAACAGAATCCTCACACCCATTTGCAAAACCCTCCTGCAGAAAGTAAAGTTAAAGAAAGAAGACAGGACCAACAAAAAACAATGACCAAAACCTTTGCATGTTATACCACATCACGTGTCTCACAACTAGAAAAATAGCCAGCAGATATGATATTAGCGTGTTGTTTTCCACCCCTTGCAAGCTTTCAAAAGTGTGTGTACTAAACAGCAACAGGAATAGTCAATCTTGCCCCGTTCGTCACGAGAATAGGTTTACTTAATGCCAATTTAACGTTTGTAGAAATATTTTTTATCAGGTAAACCAATGATCAGTGCATCACTACACGTTCACTTATCCTTTCCGAGAGGGAGTATTCTTTTCACAGTTAAAATTATTTTGTTGTGCTCACACGTGTCGTCGCGCATGAACACGGTTCTTGTACTCCGTATAAAAGCGCTCGTAGCGCATTCATTAAATTCAGTTGACAGTCTGTGCTCTTTCCTGTCCTTTCTGTCTCTTCCTAAAGTTGTCGCGCTGTGACTAGCACACAACCACGATGAACCAACTCTCTCAAATTAAGCTCTTGTTACGTAACACGTAGACCGAGTTTCGTATGGAAAGAAGGAGCGGTGCTTTTAAAATAAAATTTTTCACATACAACACCTAAACGGCATTCCAGAAAGTTCAGAAGGCAGCCACGTGACCAAATATTTTTCCTCTCCTAAATATTCCAGAAGTTCACTATTTTCAATGCAGCACGAGTTTTTCGAATACATTTGAGATGGTTGCCAAAATGGCTGGGACATTTGGCATAAAGTGACCCAGCTGTGTCATTAGCCATAATTATGCATTACCTCTTTTGTTTTTTGTGTGTCCTGACTCAGTTTTGTGTTCGTTTTTAGCATATTGTGTTTCTGATCATTGTATTGGTTTCTTAAGTATTCGCTAAAGTTATATGTGCGAAAACCCGTATATGTTTGCATGTACATCATTTCTCATAACCAATTGTTATACATCCAGGAATACAAAGCTTAAACCACTGTGATTGTATACATTTGAAAACACTATCCATATATATTTTTGTGTGCATCACTTCTTGGGAACGATTGTGTACATGAAGGCGTATATAGTGAAATCATGGTGATTGTATATATTTGAAAGAATCATAAGTATATATTTGCCTGTATTTCATTCCTATTAACCGATTGTGTACACGAAGGAGTATTAAACTGGAAACCACTGGGATCGTAGATACTTGAAAGAATTATAGGGATATATTAGCATGTATTTCATTTGTAGTCTCTATGTACTTGAAGCAGTATACTAAACTGAAACCAGTGTAATTGTATGTTGTAAAGAATTGTCAATAAAGTGAAACTGAAAAAATATAATAAACATTTGAGGTGTTGCATGTGTAGTGTACGTATACATGAACGTATATCTGGTGAAAAAGTTGTGTGTCAGAAGAAAAGTTTATGTTTTATTTGCCTATTAAATAAACGCAATATGCAAGGGCAGCAAGGCTTCATTTTCTGTAACGCGCATTATGCATATACACTGAAGCATATATAGATCCAGCACAAGTTCATACACGATTGTACGCGTTTATATTTTTGCCCACACGCAATGAATGGAGCTCGACAGGTGGTGCACCATCGATAATCAGGACCACTTTCTTCAAGTAGTGTTTAATCAGTGCATGCTGATATCTATTGGTGGCAGTATTCGCCACCCCTGCCATGGGCACTCCACACCCTTGTGCACCCTTCTCGCACCCTCCTCAGAGGGTGCTAAAAAAGTGATGGACATCGAAGGCACCCTTCCTTAAGGGTGTTTTTTGCCACCCTACAGTTTTTTTACATGTACACCCTATTCTAAGGGTGCATGATAAAGCACCCTTTTTGGAAGGTGCTGAATTAACACCCTTAGGGTGTCGTCCACGGGACAAGCTCATTTACACCCTTCTGGGTGTAAAAATTTTTACTGTGCAGTATGGCTCTGCCGAACACGGCCATGATCACGTAGAGGCCATGGCGGTTGACGACGACGACGGCAAGGCTTGCCCGTGTCTCCAGCTCCGACTCTCTAGTGGACGCTCCTAGCCACGCCCGGTGAGCTTAGGCGAGCTACGAAGCCATGGCCCCGTGTCAGATGGTAGACGATCCAGGAGCGGCGGCAGCCGTCCTCGCCGACGGCCCAGAGTCGAGTGCCTCGTCAGCATTCCCGCTCCTCGAGGCACGGGCCGATCTCTCGCGCTTGCTTGCTTGTTCCTATTTCGTGGCTCTTACCCACTAAAGGGGAATGGACAAAAAGCTGGCAGTTAATATAAGTGAACAGTTCACGACTATGCAGGCTATAAAAAGATGGTTACTTTGTTTGAACGAGACGATCTTATTTTGATACAACGTGAAAAAATAAAAAGTGAAAAAAGGTAAATAGTAGAACTGTGCGAATAACTGAGGCATAATCATAATCCGAAATGCCTCAATAGGTTAAGCCAATGTAGTGTATATAATGATGAAATACGAAATTTAAGCTTAGTTAGCAAAAATAGAGAACTGTTAAATGGCTCAGCGAGGTATTGTCTTTCTATCATATAGGAATTTGCAGAGGCTCCGCAGATGTTCTTGCGCTAAAGTCTTGATATACAATATATCAATATATGATATGATTTACAATATATATAGCAGCTTGGTATACAATATACTGGGAGTTAGAAGTGAAATTATAAGTTCTTAAAATAAAATTTTCAAACACATACTACTTTGATTTTTCATACTGTGGCGTATGAGAAGAAAATGTTCGATATTTTCAGGTTAGTTACAGCTCGTGCTCCCGCTTTCTGTCTGTTATATCGTCTTTATTTTCTCGGCAGCTTACCACAGAGGACAAAAATTTGTTTCAGGCGTGTTTCTGGCAACTGGCGTAGCCCAGATAGTTCTTAATAACTTTTTGTGTACTCTGCTCTGAGCAGAGTACACAAACCTTAATACCTAGGCTTAAAAATTACGTCCGACTTAAGGTGGGACGAGCAGATTAGAAACGTTACTTAATCTTTAATGTAAAAATTATTTGTTCTTCGCAGATCACTTCAAATGGCAACCTTGCCAACAAAGCTCCTAGCCTACAAAACATTCGTCAGGCCTATTCTAGAATACGGAAGTACAGTGTGGTTTCTTCACACTCGCACAAGCGCCCCGCCACGGTGGTATGGTGGTTAAGGTACTCGGCTGCTGACCCGCAGGTCGCGGGATCAAATCCCGGCTTTGGCGGCTGCATTTCCGATGGAGGCGGAAATGTTGTAGGCCCGTGTATTCAGATTTGGGTGCACGTTAAAGAACCCCAGGTGGTCGAAATTTCCGGAGCCCTCCACTACGGCGTCTCTCATAATCATATGGTGGTTTTGGGACGTTAAACCCCAGAAATCAATCAATCAATCACTCGCACAAGCATAAAGAAAATTGAAGCAGTACAGAGGAAAGCCATAAGATTAATCCACAAGAAATATAAACGTGAACACTCAGACACTAGTCTGCTATATCTTTCTGAACTTCCTACGCTAGAAGTACGAGCAAAAAGGCACATATAAAATTTTTTTCTCAACTCCTGCACAATTATCTTAAAATAGACATTTCAAATTACATGTGTTATTCACAAACACGAGCTACAAGACACAAACATACTCACACATTTGTACAATACAAATGCAACACTGATGTGTTTAAATATTCTTTTTTTCCGGTCGCTATTCGCGAATGGAACATAATGGCCCCTCAGATCCCCAACACCGAGTCACTGTCTCAGTTTGAGTTAGAAATTGAGAACAATTCTTAGCTTCTTTAAATACCCAGTAACAATGGTAATGAAACCAGTATGTAATACTTGTACGTTCTGTAAAGAGCCATGTAAGCTGCCAATTGTTAAACTTGCCATTTTTATATGCACATGTATTATGTTTATTATGTTGTGTAAATATTGCTAATGTACGAAGTGCCAGGTTGATGATGCTTTTATGTTGTGTATTACAGTTTTTTTACTATGATGAGCAATCATAGCATCTGTACAGAGTACCCACCTGCTATGGTCTCTGTAGAGACTGGCAATATTGGAAATAAATAAATAAATAAATAAATAAATAAATAAATAAATAAATAAATAAATAAATAAATAAATAATGACAGCAAGATAAGGTAAAGCGAGATGGAAAGTCTTCTGGTCAGGAACGAATGAGGCAATAATTGAAAATGGACACGAACCAAGAAAATTTTATGAAATAAATGATGCTTCGAATGCTGCATGAAAGCCTTGATCACACGGAGCATCAAGCGAGAAATAGTCCGTTTACATTCTAATTTAATTGTGGCGTAGGGAATATACATACGTACGATAGTGGGTGGCTGCCATCGTCATTGTGACTAATTGTGCACGCAGTGGTTTGAATCTTGAGATATTCCTGAAAAAGGCAAGTTCATATTTTACTTTTTTACTATCTTTCTGTTATACTAGTACAAGTTGAGCTGCTTCCGGGTTCTGGGAGATAGATTTTTACGATTCTGTATTTTTAACCTCGAAAGTGTTTTACGCCTGAGTATACCAAGAATTTATTGGCGTCTTTCCGTCGCGGAAGTACGTCCGCATATTAAACATTACCATACGACAAAAAAAAAACCATAAAGAAGCCCGTTACAGAGATCGAACCAATGACCTCTCAAGTCCACAGCAATTGCCGTCGGGCGTTTAACCCTATAAGCCAACACAGAAAACACGAAAGAAGCTATACGGCCCCGCCTCTACGACATTTACAGTGCTTTTGCTCGTATGGTGGTATTGCCGTCTGGAAACTGAAGGCTTAGGGTATGCGTGACTTCCTCAATTAGATGACGAAACGTACCGGTGCTACTAGCGTCCTATTTGGTGCATTTTTGATATTAGTGTAATTGTGACAACGTTTTGACACACCACAATTACGCGGCTTTAACCCAAGCTTTGCTGATAGCTCGTCCAGACCAAAACGTAGCTCCCCAACATTCACCTGGCTGTCGCACTACACTCTGTTCTAGAAGTTCCGTGTAGCACTGCGGAAGCCAAAAGCCTTCCCAACCAATCAGGAGGGCGAGCACATCTAAGTGTATCCTTCCGCGCCCTGTCGTCTGCTAGCGCGAGCGCTGCAGCGAAAGTGGCTAGGGCGTCTTGGGACACAGTGGAACTGCGCAGTGCTGCGAGCTGTAATTGTGAAAGCGGCTAAATATTCTCCTCGGCACCAAAAAAGCGGGCATCTTCGAGATACTTGGATGTAAACATTCGAGGGATAGGGTTCAGTGGCTCATGTTTCGGTGGAAAGTGCCGCACTAGCCAAATTGAATATGAAAACATACCGCCTCATCAGATTTCGTATGCGCATGCCTATGGGCATGTGAAGTGCCGCTCGCGTTCAATACGAAATGATGGCTCTGTTTCCAGTGCTTTACCTATCTCTATCTGCGGGATGTAACAGCAAGCAAGCCGTGCTTTTACACACATCGCGTCCTAATACGCGGCGGTTTTCTCGCTAGGCGTGCAGGATTCACTCCGAGTAACTCAAGCTGAATGGTTTTGCGTCAACCGCGATCTCGTGCCCGTGAAGATCTCACCAATCGGCTCGTCACCTGCGAACCCTTGGTGCCGTGAGTCGCCTCGATTGACTGTGCCTCGCAGCCCTCTCCGATCGGCGTGTCGTCCATCATCTCCGGTGCTGTGCAGATCTCGCCAGACCAGCGCAACCCGTCCTCGATCTCCTCTGACTGTTTCCATCTTTCCTATCTCTCCTCGACATTGCGGGTTCTCTTCTTACTATCATCCTCTACTTTCTTCCTATCTCTTTCACTTCCCCTCCCCACCCCATTCCTCTGCTTACCTGTTGAGGGACCCTCATAAGGAGAGACAGCTACGAGTTGGCACTTTTCTCTTCATTTCCTTTTTATGACATCTTAGAGAGAGGAATGCAGAATCACGCAGTCTAATGCTGCATATGTAAGTAGACCTCATGCGTTCACTACGCTATGAATAACGGACGCGTAGCGTGTGTGGTGCCGCTACCTTTAACGTTAACACGGGGCGCGGTGCATTTGCGATTGTGATTGATCCTGAGTATTCAGGCTAGATTGCTACACAACGAAAGTGAGCTGCTCGATACGCGGTGCAACACTGGTTGTGTCGTGCTGTGTGCAGTTAGGACTGTACTTATCGCCTAAATTACTTTTTTGAAAATAGATGTTCTGAGTATTATAACATACGCGTAAATTGTGTACTGTGATAACGGAGAGTGCAGATTACTATGGTGCAATGAGACAGCTTGCTTCATTTAAATATTATGCGCTGTCACCTGCATGTGGGCCATGCCATAAAGTCTAAGTGGCGAGGTTTGATAGAGAAGTGTTCATTAAATAAATAAGGTTTGTGAATTGCTCTTATGCATTATTGAATCGCCTGCGAAGAGTTTAACTTTACAATTAATGCGCATTTGTTATGTAATTGTTAAAAATCAAAAATAACAGTGGGCCCATTACTGAGCCATGTGGGATACATAATGTCACTGGTACAGGAGAAGATTAAATGTTTTCGATATTGAGAAATTGGGATCAATCAGATAAAAAGCTCTTTATTCATGCAGTGATGAGACCGTCACCAATCACAGCAGTTATTTGGCAATTAGTTTGGTATGGCACACACGGTGAAATGCTTTACTGAAGTCTAATATAAGTGAATCTGTGTGATTATGGTCGTTAATACCTAATACGAGATCTTGAACCAACTCTGTAAGCTGAGTGACTGTCGATAAGCCTCTTCTAAAACTATGACGAACATCAAACAGAATGTTTGCTTTGAAATATGTGGTCAAGTTCTCCAGTACGATGTGCTCCAAAACTTTACGTGATGTGCTGGTAAGAGAAATTTGTCTGTGGTTTGACGGTACATTAGTGTCCCCTGACTTATGGATCGGTACACTTTTTGCAGTCTTCCAATATGCGGGTAGGTCGGACGTCGAAAGTGACTTATTTTCGACTTGCAGAAAGTGACTTGTAGAAAATAAATCACTTTCCACGCGAGCCCTACATGCAGATTCCAAGATCGCTAAATTGAACCGATCCATAATTAATTGTAAGTTTACTGTAAAATCACTCATGCCCTACTTTTTCATAAAAAGAATCACAGGTAAGATGTATATGTGCAATTTGGGACTAGTTGTATTTATTGTGAGCCAACGAGGGTTGTATTTATTTGCGTTGCTTCCAGAATGTAACACGTGAAGTAACAAAATTAATCATGTCTCAGTGTTTCTTCTTCTTTCACAGCAACTTTTCGAGTGAACATGCACAAAGAAGTAGTGTTCACATATGACTACTATGTGCCTGGATGGGCTACATCACTCGACGTATGTAAAACAAGAATGTTTTTGCATTAACAAAATATAAACTTGTCAACAATCAAGCATTCAGAGGAAGGCTTGATTCGCAGTACAGTGGCCGTCAGACCAAGCCCACTTCAAGCTTCACTGATTCCGTGCGAGCCATTTGCTGTACATCTTATTGTGAAACATCATGAAAAATCAGGTCAACAAAGTATAACACAGATGCAGCTCCAACTAACAAGTGGGTCTTCATTATCGCTTAACCAGCAAGAAACAGAAAATAACAAACATGCAACATCGCTGTAATAGCACTGCTTATTTAAACTGTACTAGTGCTACGCCTGTGCATCGTAAATTATTGTCCCACTTTTGCTCGCTGGTTTACACTCAAGGTTCACTCATGCCCTGTGGTAGTGGCGCTCTGCACGAAGTTCCGCTTAGTTGTGGTGAAGTGTGCATAGCCCACATCAGACGATGTATCGATGTACGCCTCAAGGAAAGCCACACTTCATTAAAGCACGCCCCCCTTCTCATTTACCTAGCGGCTGTTAGGACATTGTGTATATCTCCTAAAGACATCGCTGCTCATTGTCTCCTGACAGCCTAAACAAACTCCTTTCAGTCGATCTGGAAAGTCCTGAGAAGAGTGATCGTAAGGACAACAGCAGGCAAAACCGTGGCGGTCAGCTTGCTTCAAACCAGCCATCCCGAAGTTCCATTAATGATAAGCAGGCTAAATCATATTGTCTGTATTTTTCATAAACTGTGCTCTCGCTTTTCAACACTGGAGCATGCATGTGTTCCACACATAAAGACAGCATTCGATGGAAGCACCATCTGAAGATGTGTACCTTAAACCGAGGAATAAAGCGCAACCCGATGATGAAATGCTTCTGACGTATGCCTCATAGATTGAACAGCAACCATATGACACATGAAGAACACAGGGGCGAGAAGAGATGACTTTCAAGTAAATATCACAACACTGTCTGCACTTCAACGCTTCAGCATTGAAGTTATCATTGCGGAATCGATGGCGGTAAAACACACACCTTTGGTAGCTGTAGCTGTAGCTGTAGCTGTAGCTGTGGCGGGCGAAGGGCACAACAGTCGTGAGTGGGAGCGCACAAAATTCTCAATATATTACCGCGAAGGCAATAGTGGCATGTTGTCCCTGGTAAAACGGTGCATATGAGCACAGATAAGTGATGAATTTCAAGTGCAATGCGACACACGGAAAATGCAGTGTTGACAAGAATGCGCCCCGAAGTAGGGAGCACCACATTGCCTGTTTTCAAGAGTTGCTGTTTTGGCATTCAATAGAAGTAAAACACCATGACGGCTTTCAGGCGGTATTGTGCAAGGCTCCATGATGACAGTTGCCAAAGTGTTGCAAGTGACATGCCTGATAAGCAAGCGCCCGCGATATCACAATATTTGTGGAACTGTCCTCAGGAACTAGTCAAGGGAGAGGCTGATCATCATCTTCATTCATGCTGCTTTCATGGCTGCTCATCATGTCAGCATCCAAGGTCACTACAACTTGTTGGTTCACATCAATGAAATCATCAATGATGTGTTCAATCTTCATCAAGTCATCCTCCACTTCTACTGCGTGGCTCACGTAATTTTTTTCATTTTGTGGAATGACTTTCTCTATGCGTTTCCAAGCAAGAGCCTCGAGGCCTTCCTTCCTGAAGTGTGTATTGGTTTTTGCCACATAACTTTAACATCACTCCACACGAGCTCAATCGGGTTGAGCTCACAGTGGTATGGCGACAAGCGAATGACAGTGTGACCAGCATCAGCAGCAATGCAATAGGTTACCTATTACGCTCCGTAGTTACGGTTGCAACAAACAGAATCAGTTCTGCTTTCACCATATCACTGCTTCAGGTCACACCCTAAGAGAGAGCCAGGCCTAAATGTCTTTTTTGAACGTACCCATAAAGGGTACCTTTTCAAGTTTTACAAAATGATAGGGTGCGTTATCATTCACAATGGCACTTTGCGGCGACGAATTCGGCAGTAGTTTTTCTCTAAACCCCTTTTTGTTGTGGGCACCGTCCATTTCATCATGATAGACACCTGTTCTCTTTGTGGCTTGAAATACTTCACTTGCAGCTGTAATGAAACCGTCCTCATTGCCACAATGAGTAATAATGAGGCGACCTCCCTTAGCACTAGGGTTTGGCGAACCTGTCATTTGGTTTTCTTTCTTGGCGTGCTCAGTGGACTTATAGGTCTCGTCGACGAACCCCCGCTTCACAGTGTGCCCTGCGTTCACTCAAGTTTCATCAGTGTAGAACATAGGTCGCCCTGGCGTAAACCCTCCTTGATTTGGCCCAAGTACTTGTGTCGCCACTGGATGATGTGAGTGGCCTCGATCAGGAAAGAATTTCGGCAACACTTTTTAAAACGGAAGCCTACCTTGAGAAGCATACGTGAACAGTTGTGGCGGACACGGAAGGCAGCGAGTCATATTTTTTGAAGTAAGCGGCAAGCTTGCGCCCCGTCGGAATTTCCCACCGTTTGTAGAAACCGTGCATGACTCTGCGCAACATACCAAGGCTGAAGTCGTCCAGCAGCTGCTCTCGATCGCGGACCCTACCACCGCGAAACAGCGTCTTGGATGAAAGTACTTCGCCTCGCTTATCGTGCTCCGCTACCCGCTTGTACAGCGAACGCTCGCTGACGATGGTGTACGCAGCCGTTATCTTAATGAGAGAGCTCATTCTCGCATTTTTGCCCCCCTTTTTACGCACTGTCTCGAACACACTTAGAGCCAACCGCTTCGCTCCCTCGTCGTAAATGCTGATCCGGGAATGATATCGCACTGGTGAACCAGGCATCGCCATTTTGACAGCAGTGACCAAATCTGCCACCGCTAACTAATCGCAACTCCAGAGTGAGTCCTCCACGATGCTGTGGGCGCTCAGGCTGTGTGGACTACAATAAAAGTTTTGACAGTGTCGCGCCATTCCTACGTACTTCATAAGTAAAAGCATAACACATACGAGCCAAAACAGAGTTATTTCTTTCGTCATATGCATGTTATAGCACGTACAATCGAGAACTATTTCTTTAGCATCATGGAGCCATCAAAATTGTTCTATACAGGAAATGCGACAAAATTGTCATAAAAATCACAACTACAACACGCAGAGAAGCCTTCAAGTAAAAATCCTCCGACGAGGCCGCTTTCAAAAGTCATGAGGACAAACAACGGGCTACGTACATGGGGCACTACATCTCGCTTCGCAACAACCTGCGCCCGAGGGTCGTGTAGCCTAGGCTCTGCTGTACGGAACTTCTGAAACAGAGTGTATTTCCCTGCTCACCTTGTGAGAACTCACGGGCGGGATAGAGCGAACATGAGAGGCGTGTAGCATTACAATTCACGTTCCATGGTGTTTTGAAGGAATGCATAAAGCGTACCAGTCTTTATTATGTTTTTGTTGCTGCTATCTTTGCGTGCGATTCACCATATGTGGTGTCCTGGTATACTCTAACAACTAAAGCTACAGCAAAGGTTAAGGTATGGTCATGGTCGTTAGTGAAGGAGAAGGAGTTGCGCTGCTAAGTGTCATCGAGGATGGGTTCATATAAAGAGGTGCTACATCTGCCGAAACCAATGGCGGGATACAAGAGGGTTACAGAGTGAAAAGCTATAATCAAGCAAATACTTGTAAGAATAAACGAACAGCGTAACACAGGTATATACCATTATCTTCGCTCAGAAAAAAGAGAGACGTCTAAGAAAAGCTGGAGTACAGAGCATAGTGATAACCAGATTGTTTACTATTCAATGCTAATCGGATAAAAATATGCACGAAAGGAAAAGTGGATAGTTAAAGTTAGTTGATGAAGTTTGTGCCGAAATACAGCCTGAACTTTTCAGGGTGTCTTTTAATGTTATAACTTCAGGAAGACAGTTGCAGTCTTCAGGGGCCGCAGTAAGAATTGATGTATCGCAGGCAAGGGTCGAACTATGGAAGCTTTGAACACAGTTGGAATTGAACAAGCCGTGAGAAGTTCGGATGGGTGGCTGTTACGAAGTACCATGCAGTTGGGAAAAAGTTATAGTTACAAATAAAGATGGTGCAGAAATTCTGCGTCATGCTGCTAAAGGAAAAATTGTGAAGGAGGAGGAGGAAGGGAAGAAATGAAAGGCATTGAGGTAAACCTGACGCACGCCCGGTTTGCTACCCTGCAATGGGGGAAGGGGTGAGGGGATTAAAGTAGAAGAAAGAGAGAAGTGAAGGGCAACGTGTGTATAGATGTGACCTTATCCATTGCACGCTTATAAGCGGTCGCGTAGTCCGGTCGTCTTTAGAAAACTTAGCAGTGCTCGCGTCGCTTTGCTGGCCTGCGACGCGTACAGCCATGAACCAAGGATGTTCTCTTCGGAGAAAGGTCTACTGTCTAGTGTTTCTAACGTTTCGCGTAGCAAGTTGCGTTCGCTCGAAAAACATTCACATGAACAGAGTAGATTGTGAAACAGGAAAGTTGTGAAACATTATCTTCGTTCAGCGAACTGGGAGCGCAGAGAAAACACAAAGGACGAAGCAAGGAACCACACAACACGAGCGCTCAAACATTATACAAGGCGGTTTATGCTGGAGCACAATTATTAGTTTGATGTAAAATTATGCAACTCGAAATCGGACTCAATTCTTAGATGTAATAAAGCAAACTTAACAGGGCTCCAAATGGGGGAGGCGTATTCGAGTTTGCTTCTTAGCAAAGCTTCGTGTGAATTTTTGCCTGTTTTCTGAAGGGGCAGGCGTAACCTAGGACTTCGTGGGAAGCATGATCATTTTGTAAAAAGCAGTCAGGAAGCAGCGGCTTATGCCGAATTATTAGCAATGAGCTAACCGCTGCGAGTGAGACCGACGTCTTGACTTGTAAGACGTTCCCCAACACTCCAAGCACGCTGAGTAAACTGGCGCCTATAGGGTAGCTGATGGTGAAACATAACGCATCGGCACTAGTCATGGAAAGGCGGATACAACTGTTTTATAACTAAGAAATGCACGTTACAGAGCGGTGATGTGCGTAATGTAAGTACCAATCATAAGTGCATTCGCACAACTATTCACTATAATTTGTCGAGTTATAGATTTGATATTTAATACCTCGTGATAAAGGAAGATGGTCAACCTGCAACCGAAATTGGCGTTGTACTGATGTCACAGGTCCCGTTATTATGGAGGCGATCACCGCGATAATTTCAAGGGCCGAAGTATCGGCCCCCCGAACCACACCACGAAAGCGTGGACAATTTAGAAGTGGTTCTTTTTGATGTGCCAGCGGAAGCCGGCTGTGGTCCAAAGAACAAGTCAGAGCCGAGAGTTGATAAACAAAACAAAATTATATTCTCGGTAATGGCAGATCAAAACAATACACAAGTATGCACACTCCACAATAGTTGAATACAATATGTCACCAATCAAACAACCTACTACACAATACAATCAGCCACAGTCGAAACAACGGATACAGACAACCATACGCACTACAATGCAGTCGTATGCATTGAACAACCAAGACACTTAAAGACTAAAGAGATGGGAAACCTATTCAGTCCAAAGTTCTTGAAATAAAAGTCTGGATGATACTCTTCCGAGAATCACTCACTCAAAGTCCAGCGTTGTTGTCGTTCCGCTGGCCCCGAAGTTTCTCTTCCAGAAAACCTCGCGTCTTAACTTGGCCGCTCTCCAAACTTCAAACTTCTTCGCCGGAAACACGTCGGCTTCACACTCGCAGCTCTTGCCACGCGTCTTCGCTCGATAGCGGTAGACACACGCTCTTGCCTGTAGCTCGAGCCTTCACCCTTCAGGTGGAAATCCTCTTCTCCTGCTCTGTCCCGACGGACAAAACCTTCGCCGACTACACAGTGGAATCCCTACGTGCTCTGGCACTAACTTCTGTCTTCTCCTGATCTCTCTTCTCGGCTGCTCGATTAAATACCTTCTGCGCGAGATTCCAGAAAGTTCTCATCCTTTCGTCGGCACGATACGCAGCGAAGGCTGGAGAGAGGGCGAGACGGTTCGAAGGTCGTCCGCGACGGATGACTTAACCCGGCATCACCCCGCCCCTTTCCATCTAGAACATTCGAGGGCTTGCTCGGGCGCCGATGTGGGGTGAGGAGGTTCGTCGGCGAACCCACACTTCCGAGGGATAGAGTCGCGCGCCCGGGAGTCTTTGGATGTTTGTTTTCTTTTTTTTATCGTTGACCTCGCGGCGTCACTCCGGCGTTTCGTCGCGAAAATTTGGCGGCGCGCCCTTTTTGAGCGCTCGATCTGTGACACTGCCCCCGCTTTAAGAATATTATCTCATAATATTCAAAAGCATACAAATGAGCGCGAACAGTCACCACACTCTCTGAAAGACTGTAACACAAACCGTCGCTCATGACACTTCACATTCACAATAGATCACTCAATACAATTGTATATTGTAATTCAATCTCACAAGATATGAATATGACCACAGGTACATGAGTACAACACTCCATCACATATTCCAGACAATACAAATGTACAAAGTTCTGTTTTTACAACAATCGTACAATACTATACATCACATCACCATAACAAAAATTTTGATTCACTCGACATACAGCTGTGATACAGGACAACAACCACATTAACTTAACATATAGCACTGTCAAACACATCCCGGTTCGACCTCAACACCTATACCGTGTACTTCGAGCTGAGCTTGCGTCCTTTTTTGCGGTGCTCGCTCGATCCTTTCTTGTTTTTCCTTGTTCTTTTTTGGCGAGCCCTTTACAACGACGGTATCTGAGGCGGCGTCTCAGCCATCGTTGTCGCTTTCGACATTGTTAACGGGTCATGACGCTCAACCGATCCTGCCCGGTTATTCACCCACTTGTTCACGTCATGACAATTGGCCTGGTTGGCCGACTCCATCACCTTTACACTGTCGATCGGTTGAGGTCGTGCCGACGTAAGTCCAGCTGCCCAGCACGTGAACTCGTTATACACGATCATCTTTTCATTCACTGTCTCTCGCACCGGGGCTTCACCTTGGGCTATAGTGAGATCCGTCGCGGGATGCTCCTCCACTGTATCTCGCGGTCGCTGGGTTGGCGAGGGCTCTATCATAAGGTCTTCTCCCGAACATTTCGGATCATTCGGTCCCCGCGCCCCGTCGATGTTTCCGATGACAAGGTCGTACAGGGGGGTCGTCATACAAAGAGCGATAACCTTCCCGCTGAAGTACGGGGTTTCGACCTCAATTTCTGCTTCGGGAAGCATCCAAACCGTACGGTCAATTAGGCAAACTGGTTTCGTTTTGCCTGTTAACTTACTTTCCCGTACCAAATTTCTCTGCAGGATAACAGTGGAGCTGCCGGTATCTCTTAACACCGTAACCTTCTTGCCCGCAACTTTTCCAGGCAGCGTTGGCATTCCCTTCGTAACACTGGTCGGCTGTTTTGTCATTACAGCCCCCACAATAGGAAGTTTCTCCCCATTTTTCAACTCTACGAATCCGTTGGTGACGGCATCACCATCGGATTTCGGTGCTGCTAGCACACAGGATACCTGGTAAGTTCGTCTCACTCCGTTACTACAAGCGTCTGATTTGTTTCCAGTCTGACCACACTTGAAACATTTCACAACCGTGGGGCTCGTGAAGTTAGTTCGGCAGTTGTTAGCAAGGTGACCCACTCGGTTACACAGAAAACATCGCGGAATGCTCTCCGGTGCACGCTTCTTCTTTTCGGGATCCGATTTCTTCGAATCTTCAGGACACTCCTTCTTGACCTTGGCCAAATTAGTGCCACCTTGCGCTTCCAAGAATTGATCAGCTAATTCAAGTATGTCTTCAAGTGACTTAGCTCTCCTCTCTTTCAAGTACAGCGACAGGCTTGGGTGGCAAGTAGTAAGAAATTGTTCTCTTATTAAGAGCTCTCTAAGTTCATTGTACTCCTGCGCTGTACCTGAAAGTTCAATTCATCTGTCGAAATAATGGCAAAGTCGGACGGCATACTGCGTAGCTGTCTCACCATCAGCTGGCTTTCCTGTCCGAAATCTGTCCCGGAATCCTTCCACAGAAAATCTAAATTGCTTCAGCAAAGCAGCTTTCATCTTTGCATAGTTGGCGGCATCGGTCGGCGTCAGCCTACCGTACACACTGAGCGCTTCACCACTCAAGCAAGTATAAAAAGCAGTTGCCCATTGATGTTCCGGCCAATTCTAGCTCCTTGCAATCGTCTCAAATCTGTGAAGCTAGGCGTTAAGGTCGTCCTTCCTCTCATCCAACGCTACGAGCAGCTTGCTTGGGTTAAAGCGGAAGCCGTGCTCCTCCCGTTCGCTGCTTTCAACTCTAGCTTGGACCGGAGTTTCACTTCGCTGTTGCAAACGGAGCCGCTCGAGTTCTATCTCATGCTGTCGCTGCCGTTCCCTTTCCTCTCTTTCTTCTTTCGCCATCTCAGCTGCCAGTCTTTCTCTCTCCAGCTCCAACTTCAATCGCTGCTCTCTTTCTTCTCTCGCTCTCCCAGCTGCCAACCTCTCTCGTTCCAACTCAGCAGCTTTTTTTTCCTTGGCCCTTTCAGCTTTCAACCTCTCTCTCCCCACCACCTCTTTCTCCGTCTGGCTTACCCACTTCCGTAGTTCAGCGCCAGAAAGACCCATCTTCTCACCAAGAGCAACTAACTTTTCGAGATCCATGGTGTCTGGCAAATAAAGTCTTGCCGCTTGTAAAAGGTATCTGCCTAAATCAGCCTATCGGAACACTCTCCTGCACTCGTTAACGAGAACACTGAACAACACACAAAATCGTTCCGATAGCACCATCCATAACTCGAGGCTCTTTCTCACTACTTTGGACACACTGGGCACCAAAAGGTCCTCGTCGCGGATGCCAGATTAATTGTCACAGGTCCCGTTAATTAGGGAGGCGATCACCGGGCTAATTTCAGGGGCCGAAGTATCGGCCCCCCGAACTGCACCACGAAAGCGTGGACAATTTAGAAGTGGTCCTTTTTGGTGCACCAGCGGACGCCAGCTGTAGTCCAAAGAACAAGTCAGAGCCGAGAGCTGATAAACAAAACAAAATTATATTCTCAATAATGGCAGATCAAAACAATACACAAGTATGCACACTCCACAATAGTTGAATACAATATGTCACCAATCAAACAACGTACTACACAATACAATGAGCCACACTCGAAACAACGGACACAGACAACCATTCGCACTACAATGCAGTCGCATGCATTGTACAACCAAGACACTTAAAGACTAAAGAGATAGGAAACCGATTCGGTCCAAAGTTCTTGGAATAAAAGTCTGGATTCCGAAAATCACTCACTCAAAGTCCAGCGTTGTTGTCGTTTCATGCCCCCGAAGTTTCTCTTCCAGGAAACCCCGAAGTTTCTCTTCCAGGAAACCTCTGTCGTTCCGCTGCCCCCGAAGTTTCTCTTCGAGGAAACCTCGAAGTTTCTCTTCCAGGAAACCTCTGTCGTTCCGCTGCCCCCGAAGTTTCTCTTCCAGGAAACCTCTGTCGTTCTGCTGGCCGCGAAGTTTCTCTTCCAGAAAACCTCGCGTCTTCACTTGGCCGCTCTCCAAACTTCTAACGTCTTCGCCGGAAACACGTCGGCTTCACACTCGCAGCTCTTGCCACGCGTCTTCGCTCGATAGCAGTAGACACACGCTCTTGCCTGTAGCTCGAGCCTTCATCCCTCAAGTGATAATCCTCTTCTTCTCCTTCTTTGTCCCGTCGGACAAAACTTTTGCCGACTACACGGCGGAATTCTACGCGCTCTTGCGCTAACTTCCGTCTTCTCCTGATCTCTCTTCTCGGCTGCTCAATTAAATACCTTCCGCGCGAGATTTCAGAAAGTTCTCATCCTTTCGTCGGCGCGATACGCACCGAAGGCTGGAGAGAGGGCAAGATGGTTCGAAGGTCGTCCGCGACGGATGACTCAACCCGGCATCACCCCGCCCCTTCCCATCTAGAACATTAGAGGGCTTGCTCGGGCACCGATGTGGGGTGAGGAAGTTCGTCGGCAAACCAGCACTGCCGAGGGAGAGAGTCGAACGCCCGGGAGTCTTTGGATGTTTGTTTTCTTTTTTTTTATCGTTGACCTCGCGGTGTCACTGCGGCGTTTCGTCGCAAGAATTTGGCAGCGCGCCATCTTTGAGCGCTCGTTCTGTGACAACTGACGTGACGCTTGCATCATAGCGTCTTCTTCCGAAGCACTGCATTGATGGGGACTGGGGGAAAAATTTGTACTGCTATGGAATATGCCTAGTCTTGATTTTAGCTGGAGCCGTGACTTATGTTTGTTTCTTCCTTCAAGATATTTCGCCAATTGACAACGTGGCCGACGCCGGCACAGCATATTATGAGACACGGGCTCCTTCACGCTATAGACATTAAATCAGAATCAAGTGCCATGGCATGCGATTATGTGCCACACATTTCTGGAGAAATGGATTACATGACATACGTGAGAGCGAAGTAATGTCGCTTATACCAGGACCTGCAAATCGTGTTCGTCATACATTGGCGTCCTCTTACGCAAATCGGCCACATGAGCACCGGGACATGGGCGACTAGATGGAAATGGGGAAAATCCGTTAGGTTCGCTATGGAATACTTAAGGTTTACAAGTGAAAATAAAGCAAATGAAATGATCACCATGAAACGTGAAAGCATAAAGTTTCGCATGCACTCTGAGCATTAGCTAAACGAACTTTTTTTAGGCAGAGCTAGCTAAACTACAACAATCTCGCTGCACTTGAGAGAAACCATTGACTCCCAGGTCTACTGACTGCCAACCCAGTATTCACCACTGAGCCACACCAGTGCTTGAAACTCTGTGAATAAGAAGAACGCTGACACATCGGGATTACAACACAGGTCCACTGCATGCCAGTGCAGTTTGCTACCACTGAGGCACGCCAGTGCTTGGAACTCGTTCCTAAACTGGTCTTAGAGAGGCTTTCCCCGCCAACGTAACGCGTATTTTCAGATGTTTCCTGCTACTTCATCTTCCTTTTCACTTCTGCTTAGCTGTCACAGAACGAGCGCTAAAAATGGGCGCGCCGCCAAATTCTTGCGATAACGCGCGAAAGAGACGCCGCGAGGTCAAAAGAAAAAAAGCAAAACAAACATCCAAGGCTCCCCGGGGCGCGCGCTCTCCTCGCGGAAGCGTGGCTTCGCGGACGAACCTCCTCACCCCACAACGGCGGTCGAGCAAGCGCTGGAAAGTTCCAGAAGGAAATAGGCGTGGTCATACCGAGCTGAGTCATCTGCCGCGGAGGGCGTTCCAACCGTCTCGCCCTCTTCCCAGCCTTCGCTGCGTATCGCGCCGACAAAATGATGAGAACCTTCTGGAATGTCGCGCGGAAGGTATTTAACCGAGCAGCGGAGATGAGAGATCAGGGGAAGACGGAAGTTGCGCCAGAGTGCGAAGGGATCCCGCCGCGTAGTCGGCGAAAGTTTGTCCGTAGGGACGAAGCAGGAGATGAAGAGGATTTCCACCTGAGGGGTGAAGGCCCGAGCTACAGGCAAGAGAGTGTGTTTACCACTATCGAGCGAAGACGCGTGGCGACAGCTGCGTGTGTGAAGTCGACGTGTTCGGGCGAAGAAGTTTGAAGCTTGGAGAGTGGCCTATTGAAGACGGGAGGTTTCCTAGAAGAGAAACTTCGGCGAGGTTTCCTGGAAGAGAAACTTCGAGGGCTGCGGATCGACAACAACGCTGGACTTTGAGTGAGTGATTCTCGGAAGTGTATCATCCAAACTTTTGTTCCAAGAACTTTGGACTGGATAGGTTTCTATATCTTTAGTCTTGAAGTGTCTTGGTTGTTCAATGCATGCGACTGCATTGTAGAGCGTATCGTTCGTTGTCTATGTCCGTTGTTTTGATTGTGGCTGATTGTACTGTGTAGTACGTTGTTTGATTGGTGTCGTATTGTATGTAACTATTGTGGAGTGTGCATACGTGTGTATTGTTTTTGATCTGCCGTTAATGAGAATATAATTTTGTTTGTTTATCAACTCTCGGCTCTGACTTGTTCTTTGGACCACAGCCGGCGTCCGCTGGCGCGCCAAAAAGGACCACTTCTAAATTGTCCACGCTTTCGTGGTGCGGTTCGGGGGGCCGATACTTCGACCCTTGGAATTAGCCCGGCGATCACCTCCCTAATTAACGGGACGTGTGTGACAATTAATCTGGCGTCCGCGACAGGACCTTTTGGTGCACAGTGTGTCCAAAGTAGTGAGAAAGAGCCTCGAGTTGTTGATAGTGCTATCGGAACGATTTTGTGTGTTGTTCAGTGTTCTCGTTAACGAGTGCAGGGGAGTGTTCCGATAGACTGATTTAGGCAGATACTTTTTGCACGCGGCAAGGTTTTATTTGCGAGTTACGAGACACAATGGATCTCGAAAAGTTAGTCGCTCTTGGTGAGAAGATGGGTCTTTCTGGCGCCGAACTACGGAAGTGGGTCACCCAGAAGGAGAAAGAAGAAAAAGAGAGAGCTGAAAGAGAGAAAGAGAGAAGAAAAGAGAGAGCTGGCAGCTGAAAGGGCGAGAGAAGAAAGAGAGGCAAGGGAGCGACAGCTGAAAGAAGAAAGAGAGCTGCAATTGAAGTTGGAGCTGGAGAAAGAAAGACTGGCAGCTGAGAGGGCGAAAGAAGAAAGAGAGGAAAGGGAACGGCAGCGACAGCACGAGATGGAACTCGAGCGGCTCCGTTTGCAACAGCGAAGTGAAACTCCGGTCCAAGCTAGAGTTGAAAGCAGCGAACGGGAGGACCACGGCTTCCGCTTGAACCCAAGCAAGCTGCTCGTAGCGTTTGATGAAAGGAAGGACGACCTTGACGCGTACCTTCACCGATTTGAGATGATTGCGAGGAGCCAGAATTGGCCGGAACATCAATGGGCAACTGCTTTGAGTACTTGCTTGAGTGGTGAAGCGCTCAGTGTGTACGGTAGGCTGACGCCGACCGATGCAGCCAACTATGCAAAGGTGAAAGCTGCTTTGCTGAAGCGATTTAGATTTACCGTGGAAGGATTCCGGGATAGATTTAGGACAGGAAAGCCAGCTGATGGTGAGACGGCTACACAGTACGCCGCCCGACTTAGCCATTATTTCGACAGATGGATTGAACTTTCATGGACAGCGCAGGAGTACGATGAGCTTAGAGAGCTCCTAATTAGAGAACAGTTTCTCACTAGTTGCCACCCAAGCCTGTCGCTGTATTTGAAAGAGAGGAAGGCTGAGTCACTTGAAGGAATGCTTGAATTGGCTGATCAATTCTTGGAAGCGCAAGGTGGAACTAATTTGGCCAAGGTCAAGAAGGATTGTCCCGATGATTTGAAGAAATTGGCTCCCGAAGAGAAGAAGCGTGCACCAGAGAGCATTCCGCGATGTTTTCTGTGCAACCGAGTGGATCATCGCGCGAAAAACTGTCGAACAATCTTTACGAGCCCTACGGTTGTAAAATGTTTTAAGTGTGGACAGACTGGGCACAAAGCAGACGCTTGTCGGAACGGAGTGAGTCAAACTCACCAGGTATCCTGTGTGCAAGCGGCACCGAAATCTGATAATAATGCCGTCACCGATGGATTCGTAGAGTTGAAGAATGGGGAGAAAATTCCTATTGTGGGTGCTGTGATGTCAAAACAGCCAACCGGTGTTACGAAAGGAATGCCCACGCTGCCTGGAAAAGTTGCGGGCAAAAATATTACGGTTTTAAGAGATACCGGCAGCTCCACTGTTATCGTGCGGAGAAACTTGGTACGGGAAAGTGAGTTAACAGGCAAAACGAAACCAGTTTGCCTAATTGACCGTACAGTTCGGATGCTTCCCGAACCAAAAATTGAGGTTGAAACCCCATACTTCAGCGGGAAGGTTACCGCTTTATGCATGTCGACCCCCCTGTACGACCTTGTCATCGGAAACATCAACGGGGCGCGAGGGCCGAATGATCCAGAACGTTTGGGGGAAGACCCGAAGATAGAGCCCTCGCCAACCCAGCGGCCGCGAGATACAGTGGAGGAGCATCCCGTGACGGATCTCACTAGAGCCCAAGGTGAAGCCGCGGCGCAAGAGACAGCGAACGAGAAGATGATCGAGTTGAATGAGTTCACGTGCTGGGCTGCTGGACGTACGTCGGCACGACCCCAACCGACAGACAGTGTAAAGGTGACGGAGTCGGCCAGCCAGGTCCACTGTCGTGACATGAACAAGCGGGTGACAGGATCTGTTGAGCGTTATGACCCGTTAACGGTGTCGGAAGTGACAACGATGGCTGAGACGCCGCCTCAGATACCCTCGTTGGAAAAGGCTCGCCGAAAAAGAACAAGGAAACACAAGAAGAGATCGAGCGAGCACCGCAAGAGAGGGCGCAAGCGCCGCTCGGAATGCACCGGATAGGTGTCGAGGTCGAATCTGAATGTGTTTGGCAGTGCTGAGTGCCATATGTTGTGTTAATGTTGTGTTATCCTGTGTCGCAAGTGTCGAAGTGCTTGTGCTGTGATGTATAGTGTTGTATAATTGTTGTAAAGCCAGAACCTTGTACGTTTGTATTGTTTGGAATGGGTGATGAAGCGTTGTACTCATGTACCTGCGGTTATATTTCATGTGTATGAGATTGAATTGTAATGTCCAATCGTATTGAGTGATATATTGTGAATGTGACGTGTCATGAGCGACGGACTATGTTACAGTCTTCGAGAGTGTGGGGACTGTTCGCGCTCGTTTGTGTGGTTTGGAATATTATGAGATAATATTCTTAAATGGGGGGCAGTGTCACAGAACGAGCGCTAAAAATGGGCGCGCCGCCAAATTCTTGCGATAACGCGCGAAAGAGACGCCGCGAGGTCAAAAGAAAAAAAAACAAAACAAACATCCAAGGCTCCCCGGGGCGCGCGCTCTCCTCTCGGAAGCGTGGCTTCGCCGACGAACCTCCTCACCCCACAACGGCGGTCGAGCAAGCGCTGGAAAGTTCCAGAAGGAAATAGGCGTGGTCATACCGAGCTGAGTCATCTGCCGCGGAGGGCGTTCCAACCGTCTCGCCCTCTTCCCAGCCTTCGCTGCGTATCGCGCCGACGAAATGATGAGAACCTTCTGGAATGTCGCGCGGAAGGTATTTAACCAAGCAGCGGAGATGAGAGATCAGGGGAAGACGGAAGTTGCGCCAGAGTGCGAAGGGATCCCGCCGCGTAGTCGGCGAAAGTTTGTCTGTAGGGACGAAGCAGGAGATGAAGAGGACTTCCACCTCAGGGGTGAAGGCCCGAGCTACAGGCCAGAGAGTGTGTTTACCGCTATCGAGCGAAGACGCGTGGCGACAGCTGCGTGTGTGAAGCCGACGTGTTCGGGCGAAGAAGTTTGAAGCTTGGAGAGTGGCCTATTGAAGACGGGAGGTTTCCTAGAAGAGACACTTCGGCGAGGTTTCCTGGAAGAGAAACTTCGAGGGCTGCGGAACGACAACAACGCTGGACTTTGAGTGAGTGATTCTCGGAAGAGTATCATCCAGACTTTTGTTCCAAGAACTTTGGACTGGATAGGTTTCTATCTCTTTAGTCTTGAAGTGTCTTGGTTGTTCAATGCATGCGACTGCATTGTAGAGCGTATCGTTCGTTGTCTATGTCCGTTGTTTTGAGTGTGGCTGATTGTACTGTGTAGTACGTTGTTTGATTGGTGTCGTATTGTATGTAACTATTGTGGAGTGTGCATACGTGTGTATTGTTTTTGATCTGCCGTTAATGAGAATATAATTTTGTTTGTTTATCAACTCTCGGCTCTGACTTGTTCTTTGGACCACAGCCGGCGTCCGCTGGCGCGCCAAAAAGGACCACTTCTAAATTGTCCACGCTTTCGTGGTGCGGTTCGGGGGGCCGATACTTCGACCCTTGGAATTAGCCCGGCAATCGCCTCCCTAATTAACGGGACGTGTGTGACATTAGCAAAGAGGAAACAAATGGGTTTCAGGCATGTTTCTGTTAATCAGCTTAGCTTGAATAGTTCTTAACTTTTTTTTACAGTGAGAAAGAGTTAAGCAGTGAGCGGCCATGCGTAATGTCGCAGAAAAGCCGCGTGTCTTTTTTACTGTTATCAGTCGGGTGGGTGGATTCATAGATGCTGTAAGCGCGTACTTTATACGGAGTGATTACTTGTTTGCCACCAATGAAAGTCATACAGTGGTAAATAAAAACTTAGGCACTGCCATGTGCGCATTTTGGTTTTGAAAGTTTGCGAAAAAACAACGCGCACTTTGTCAGGGCGCACAACGCTGCGTGATCGGCTGCGGCCACGCATTCAGTGGCATTAAAGATGATGATGTTTCTTCACATATGGATCGTACACAAAATAGTGGATTGACCGATATTGGTTCTTGGATGAATATGTGAGAAGATTGTTCACGTAAAACTCTAAATATGTACAGTATAAAAGAATGATTCGTTTCGAGCATTACTCATAAAAAAGGACTATGAACTGATTGGACTTCGATGCATGACCCTTGACGATTGTTTGTTCCCAGGAAGATGTGCTGCTAGGTGAGACCGGCTCAAAGAGGCAATTGAACTCTCTTAACGAAAACGTACCTGGAATCAATTTCTAGACATTTGTCGCGTGATTATTTATTTCTTTCTTTACGTGCGTGTTTTTTTCTCTCTTTTATAAAACTTTCCTCTTCTCTCCTTCTTTTTCCCTTGCTTCCTCTATGCCTACCCTCACCGAAAGAGCAGGCAAGGGTTGTTCCCCTATAGTTGGCAGTTGACAGCCTGTCCCCTCCCTAATTTTTCTGCCTTCGTGTTTTTTAAGCGCTGAAACTAAATAATAATACAGAATAGTAAGCTTCCTGTTCTCTCAGTATTTTTGTAACGTCTGACGTGATACTGATTGACTAATGCGAATCACCCTTTGTTTTCTCGAATATCATTTATAGCCTTACTAGACGGTAAAACTACAATATTGAAGTGAGATGAATAGCACACATTCGGGCATTGAGTTGCAAAGAAGATGCATATGCATAATGACAGCAAGATTTGGTTAGACCTAATTTACCCTCTTCTAGTCGGGAATGTACAAGACAACAATTGAAAACAAACTTGAACCACAGAAACGTTATGAAAATCAGTGACCTTACGAATGCCGCATGAAAGTCTTGATCCCATGGAGTATGAAGCAAGAAATGGTGCGCTTACACTCAACTTCAGTTGTGGCGTATGGAACGTGCATATGTACACGTTTGGGTGGCTGCAGTCGTCATTGTGAATAATTGTGCGTACAGTGTTTTGGATCTTGAGATCTTCCTGAAAAATGCAAGTTCGTCTTTTACTTTTTTACACTATGTTTCGGTTATACAAGTACATGGTTAGCTGCTTTTGCTTTGTCGGAGAGAAATTTGTAAGATTCTGTTTTTTTTTAAATACGAAAGTGTTCCAAGTCGGGGTCTACCCAGATTGCTATGACGTCTTTCCATCGCGCAAGTACGTCAGCAAAATAAACGCGACCAGACGACAAAGAAAACACAAACACTGAGAAGCTTATACCTGGGAGTCAAACGCATAATCTCCGAAGTTTACAGTGACTGCCGCTAGGCTCTTAACCCTGTACGCCAACATCCAAAATTCAAGGAAAGCTATATGAGCGCGCTTTTATGATATTCACAGTGCTCATGCTCGCCGGATTGTTTCGCTGTCTAGAAACTGAAAAACAGAAATATCCGTAGCTTCCTTCATTAGCTCAGGCAACGCACCAGTGCTGCTGGTGTCCCATTCAGCACATTTCAATACAGGTGTAATTTTGACAACGTTTTGACACACCGCGATAGGCGGTTTTAACCCCAGCCGAACTGAAGGCCTTCGTCCGTATTGAAACGTAGCTCTCCAACAATCACTTGACTGTCACACTAGTTTCGTGCTCCCTTAGTGAGAACACATGGCCGGGCTAGAAGGAACGTGCGAGGCGTGTAGCATTTTTTTTCACGTTTTAGGGTGGTATGAAGGAGTGGATAACGGGAGCAGTGTTTATTAGGTTCTTGTTATTCTTGTTACTCGCTGAAGTAAGGCAGACTGACGGCTCCCTTTGAGAACGGCTCATTTGCATTGATGTAAACAAAAGAGACGTTGGAAAAACCAGCACCTCTTCTATTTTATCTATTCCAGCTGTAGATGCGCCCGATCCAGCTGTTTATCAACATCTGCTTTTGCTTTTTTCTGCTCTATACCATCGTCTAGCTTTCGCGTGTGTTTTGCGTAACAGGAGAAAGGACCTAAATCCCCTTGATCTGGGGAATGTAGCGACAATCTCCTCCACGTGCGCGCTTTCTCCTCGAATCTTCTCGCCCGCTTTCCGTACTCGGGGTGCGCGGCACCATTTTTCGCCGACGCTCCCGCGGCTGCGCCGCAGAATTCAATGGAGCCGGTTTATTTGCGTCAGCTTGCGCACCAAAGTAGTGCCAAACATTTTTAAACGGTGATAATAAAAGAAGAACACCGAGACAACTGTTTATAAAGGAATAACTTCTTGAAAAGGTTGTATGAGTGGGGCAGGCTAATAAAGAAAAGTTTATATGGGGCGCTCTACGATGCGAATGTTTTTCTGCCGCATGATAACATGCTGAACATTTGCATTTAATGTAGTTCCTCTTGGGGCGTGTCCATCCGTGTTCGGAGTTTTTTCGTGCTTGTGCGCCAGTATAGGACAGAGATACTTACAGCGTCACTCATTGGAATGACTTCATGGATGGTGGATTCTTTAGCCATGTGTTCGTCTTCTCAGCGTGAAAATAGCTTTGCGCAGTGGTCTCCAAAGTGAAGAAGGCTTTTAGGCAATAGCAATGCGATTAGGTGTCGCCAACAATGACTCATCTACCACAATAACGGAGACATCAGATAATGATAAATTAGAACAGTTTTTTAACGATTTTGTGAAAGAAACTAGCGATCGAATTACTTGTGAGAGGAGAAACTCTGCAACAGGAATGTTTTCAATCATATACTGCGCGGTGACCGAAATATCCTATCCGGACTGACTGATCCCGGACAGAAGTACTCTTGTGACACTGGCCTAAACGATAATATATATATATATAGTTTCTTATTTGGGAATGGAAGTCATGCTAAGGCAGGCGTGACCAAAACAATTGCGGCCATGGTCTCCTGGCAAATGGCTCACTCGCTATCACCATGCTATGGCTTTCTTTTCGATGCGCCTCTGTATTTCTTTATATTTCTTTCGATGAACCGCATCTCTTTCACGATTTTTGTGGGTTGATTCCCCCCTCCAAAAAAGCGATAACAAGATAAGTCCTATTATGCAAACGAGCGCAAATTAGTGCAATCTCTATTCATTCATCCACTTGCTTTCTCTAACAAACGTTCTCGTAAACGAATCTTGACAGTTGATTGATTGATATGTGGGGTTTATCGTCCCAAAACCACCATTTGATTATGGGAGACGCCGTAGTGGAGGGCTCCGAAAATTTTGACCACCTGGGGTTCTTCAACGTGCACCCAAATCTGAGCACACGGGCCTACAACATTTCTGCCTCCATCGGAAATGCAGCCGCCGCAGCCGGGATTCGAGCGCACGACGTGCGGGTCAGCAGCCGAGTACCTTAGCCACTAGACCACCACTGCGGGGCGAATCTTAACAGTCAAAAAAGCGCAATCGAGAAGTTGCGTCACCCCATGTAATTGTTCGCAGAGAAAGCAGACTACAGTGGTGCATGAGCTGAATATTTCCATTTATATTATTTTTTATTTAGACATACTGCAGACAAGCATTTTGGTCCAGGCACGAGGGGCATAATAAACATCAAGTGATTCGTAACAGCAAAAAAAAAACAATATGTAGCCATTCGCTAACAGAGGTCACATGTCTGCGAGGCAGCAACAAAATATCAATAATAAGACATTTGAACACTCTAATCACCAAGTGGATATTGTTCCAGGGACATAGCAAAAATGTCTGTCGAAAAAATGTCATGAGGCAGTGAATTGCATTAATCGACTGTTTTGGGAAAATAACTTTTGTAAGCATTAGTTTATGCAAATATGGGTGCCAAGTATCATTCATGCTTACGATGGGTATTCCTAGCAGTGGCTGGCTGAATGCAACAAGGTACATTTAAGACAACTTTTCCTGTCACAATATTCTATAAAAATGGTAAACGATTTAACTTTATTCTTGTTTCTAACAAATGAATTTAGCATATTGATGAAAATCCAACTTGAAGGAACGCACAAATTGCAGAAAAAAAAATCACAGCATATCTGCGAGGTGAATAATGAATAGTGAGGCGAAGCGTGCGGACAGACGGAGCAACGAACGCATGGACCTAGCGGCGGGCCTAGCGGCGCGTTTCAGAACAGCAGAAATCAAGATTGCACATTATTATCTTTCTCGTTGGATGTTTCATCTTGCAACAATCACCCCGAGGATGAACTCTACGCGCTTTCTATCTATTTTGAGCCTTCCATTATTTGCGATCAAGTGTATTCTCTAGGGTCTCCTATAGCCGCTAGTGATAACAATTATTGCTGGTAAGATGTGTTAAAGCTGTTGTTTCGCAATGCTTTATTTACGGAGCTTGCTGAGACGGGAGTGATTACCGTTTAAGGAAGAGCAAAAAGAGTGAGTGAAGCTTGCGTGATACCACTCTCTCATCGAGAGAGTATTCTGGGACCTGGCGCTGTTGCAGCTTTTGGTCGAGGCTCGCGCGATGTAACCTTCTAACCACACGTGACTGTATCACTGCAGAGCTGGCGCTGCTTGCAAAGGGGTGAGCAGGACAGTGGATCTTCTTAGCTTGGTACTTTTAACGTGTTACCAATAAATCGCCTTAAAGGGGCCCCGCAACACTTTTTGAGCATGGTCAGAAAACGCTGCCGATCGGTAATACACTCACCCGACTAAAGCGAGCTAAATATTATAGCGCAGTACGCTGCCTGGAATCCGCAATAAAGTATCCAAGTCAGCTAAAAATTACTTTCTCTCTTCTCGAAAAATTGGCGTAAGATGCTCAAAAACCACTCCTAAAAGCCCATCTATTCACCTTTGGCTGATTTGAACAGGGTGCACTCAGTCGTTACAAAGATCGCAGCAGAACACCGCGACTTGTCCAAACGTGCGCGCGCGCGATCACATTAAAAAAGCCGCGCGTTTGAAGAAAAAAAAAGAAAATGTGCTGAAGGTCACGAAGCGCGACCGACGTATTTTCTTTGCGCCTGCCGTCCCTCCCTGCTTAGCTTCCAGCGCTTTCGTCGGAACGAGTGAAGAGAGAATGGAATTGTGGTAGGCGACAGAGCTTTTTAACTTTACTCGAACTACACGAATCAAAATTTTTGCGGCGTTGAATTAGTGAGGTAATAAGCTCTTCCAGTGAATTCATTCCATGGTTACTGGAAAAAAGTGTTTCAGGGCCCCTTTAGGAAGATAGTTCATGTGTGTGTGTGTGTGTGTGTGTGTGTGTGTGTGTGTGTGTGTGTGTGTGTGTGTGTGTGTGTGTGTGTGTGTGTGTGTGCGTGTCTGTGAGCGGGTTGGAGGGCGGCGGGGGGGGTTCGTCTTCGGAGGAACGAAAAGGGTAGTGAAATGGTAGTTCTGCTCATTTCACATCAAAACATTACGTGCAGCGTATGACATGGTGTTCAATATACAGTGTGTTTCAGGTAAAAAGCACAAAACAATAAAAAATAAAAATGAGTGCTACGCGTCTCCAGCTAGCGCAGTAATGTTCTTAGCTGTACGTAGAAGGTCAGAATATTTTGTTTTATCTGCCAAGTGTGATAATTATTATAGATGTAAGAAGTCAGGAGTGGATTATGGCACTTCGCCGATACTCTAAGGTCTCGTTAGTTTAAAATTTTTTGTTGTGCACAGCACCACTTGCTATTATTATCTGAAAGAAACTAGATGGCCGGACACACATAAAAGAAAGCGTGTTCGTAAACTGAAACTACAGCAAATAGACAACCGCTGTACATTTCGCGATTGGGCTCTGGCATTCCGGGACAACCATTGGTAGGGAAAGCGGGAGGGTTGCTAGCTTAATCCTGCTAAAATACAGTGCAATGAGCCTTGCAAGTGTTTTATTCAGCTGACGGCAGTAGACTTCTCATCGACCCTCAGTGTATACAGCTTTGTGCTGCGGGCTCGCGCTGAGAGTTTAACGTACACGTCTTGCAAGCAACACCAACCGAGGAGCTAGCATGATGAGGTGTTGCGATGCAAAGATCGAAGTAATGAGCTTGATTCTTAATTACGCTAGCTGCAGTTCCACGGGAGCGAAACGCACTAACAGTGCGCTGAAATTTTGGTTCAAGAATGACAAACAGGGCATGTTGGTGTTGCGTATTTCAAGCGTACAGTGGTATCACGCTCAATGTAAACAGAAGTGATGCTCCGTGTATGTGTCCCCTCTGTCCGTCGTCGTCGCGCCTTATACTTCAGATAGATTTAGGCGCACATTAAAAAAAGAGAGAAAACCTCAAGTGGCCGGAACCAATCTGGAGTCTCAAACCACGGCGTGCCTCCTTAAGATATGATGGTTTTGGCACGTCAAAGATTATATTCTTGCATACACCCACGACGTGGGCTATGTACAGCTGCCGCTATGAAAACGAGTTGAAAAAAGAACGAAAGCACAGATAAAATTTTAGATGGTTTCGCGTAATTTGGTGCGGTTGTCAGGGGCGAATCTCGGCGTAACTAAAGACATGCTCAATCTTAGTGGGTACTTCGCGATATGACGACGACTGAGCGAGCTCTCCAAACAACCAAATTGACATTTGAATCATTGAACACGATGTGTTTAGGCGTGGATATTGTGTGAAATAAACAAGCATGGTTGACGTAGACATAACATACTTTTTTGTGCGCATCATTATACTTTCAAAGGAGCTGCGACAAATCCTAGGTGTCAGTGAACTTATAATACGACCTTGCTAACATTCGATGAACAACAAAAACTGAAACTCTTATGAAACTGAACACCGCGCATTGAAATGGTGCCAGGGACTGAACAGGGAAGACGTAAGTTTAGTCTCTCCACATTGACTACCTAATTAATGGAAAGCCGCGTGACAAACGTGGTATTAAAGACATAGGAATGAGAACGCTATATACAAACGCACGCGAAATCATGGCGATAGTTTGCCGACAGCTCCGAGATGATACGGATGCCACAACAAATGCGTCTTTTATCGGTAACATACTTATTGCATTCACGCCGTCACTTAGCTTTTATTGCCATAGAAAGGCAGCTGTTCACCATCGACATTCACGTAGAACTCGCTCAAAGACATCGTGTTTGACTTCCTTGGTGCTGCGAAGGTTGTCAATGAATCACTCTCGGTTCTGATAAAAATCACACTGTAAAAACGTTATATAATCTTTTTAAACCTTCGAAGCAAATCACAGGTGATGCTGCACGTGCAGAGCGACCACAGAACAGCGCATGCCAAGCCCGTGAACGTGCTGAGACAGCGCAAGCAGAAGGCGAGAGCGCGGTGCCGAGCGACCGTCTTTTGCTTGAAAGGAGGCAAAACGTGTTCGCCCCAGCGCCCCCTGGCCGAGGTGGAGAGGCCTATATGTAGTGCGCAGTTTTTTTGGACACGCTTTGACAAGTCAAAGTCTTAGTGTGGAACAATACGTTTAACTGATGAAGAACGTGCGAATATGATTCTCGCCCTTGCCCGAGTGAAAGGAAACAGGAGAGAGGCGGCAAGATAATTTCGAAGATTATACCCAGGATATCTGGTAAATAGTTCGACATTGGTGCGAAATTACGAAACACACAAGGAGACAGACACGTTCAAAAAGCAGCGTTAGGGCACAAAAGGTATGAATGAGTATTTTAAAACAGACATTCTTGCTTACATGGCAGCCCATCCCCACGCAAGCGTGGGCGACGTGACTGCTGACACCGGCGTTTCCAGCAGCAGTGTTTGGCGCGTACTCAAGAGCGAAGGACTTCACATATACCACGTTCACCTGCATCAACAGCTTGAAGACATGCGAAGCCGTCTTCACTTCTGCTAGTGGATACTCATACAGGAAGAAGGCAATCCCGGCTTTCTGTAGAACATAATCTGATCTGATGAAGGTCGCTTCTCACGCACTGTACAATCAATGTTCACAGTGGTCGTTACTGGAGGGCTACAAATCCTCACTAGCTGTTGCGGACACAACACCAGGTGCAGTGGTCTTTCAGTGTTGGTGCGGCATTTAGGACAGCAAAATTATTGGCCCGGTCTTTTTCGATGGAACACTCATCGCAGAACGCTACATCAGCGAAATACTAAATGGCCCACTGAGTGGCTTCACCTGCAACCTCCTCTGGCAAAGCTGGGGAATATCTGGTTTTAGCCAGACGGAGCTCCTCCGCACAGCTGCGCGCGGACTCGAACGTGGCTTGATCGAGCATTTACCTATTAATGGATCGGACGTCTCGGACCTGGAGAGTGGCCCGCAAGATCCCAAGACTTGACTCCGCTGGATTTCTTTCTATAGAGATATAATAAAGACCACGTCTACAGAGAAGCGACGACAACGCCCGCAAGACTGAAGTCTAAAATAGCAGATGCATGCCGCTGTATTACACCACAAATGCTTCGAAACCCGGCAGAGAATGCATGTGCTGACTCGATGTAGATTGTGTATAGGGGCTGATGTTGGTAGAAGCCCCTACACACGATCCTCGTCTCATGAATACCCCGCCTCATGAAGCACGCTACGTAATGTTGTCTCAATAAAAGCGCTTTGGACTTTGTAATTACACTGATCTCTTTCGAACACCTAGGTTTCCTACTGCATGAGAGTCAGCTATAAGAGCACACAACACTTTTATATTTGTTATATTTATTTATACGCACTGCTCTCTAACAGACGGGTACTAAACATGAATTTCTAGATGGAGACGAAGTACGAGCAGTATACCTTTGAACCGACAGCCAATCGTGCCGTATTTCTTGCAAGTATCCTGTAGAGCAATTGCACGTAATCAATGCAGATAGGACAAAAGAACAACAAGACTTTTGGAATAATTGCTTTTGAAGTTTTTACAACCTTTGTTTATCAAAATGTCACCCTCTTTACCACCATTATGTATATAGCTGACCCGAAAAGAAAAAAAAAAAGGCCTGCGCAACGCGAATTGCTGCCTCCGGTCTTGTATTGCATTGCACGTTCCGGCCACTTTTTCGTTGAACTTTATTGTCTTTCTTTCTTTCTTTTGCTTCCCTCCCCCTTTTTTTATTGGTACCATCCAACCAGCGCTTAATGTAGGCGCTGGTTGGACCTGTAGGCGCCGATAGCCTGTTTAAGCGACCTTCGTGTGTGAAAAGCCTTCGTGAATTCTTCCAAACCACACTTGAGGGCACTCAAAGCACCACGCGTTAGGCAGCAATCACTTGGTATTTTTTTGAAATTTCGGGCTGTTTAAACAAACCCTGGAGAAAATTAACGAACATTGTTATCTTACCGTGCCTTGAAAATTTTGTTATTTCTGGATAAGAGCTAGAAGTATTGTATTGAAATTATTTCTGTAGAGACAGTATTTGGAAAGTTCATTAAGCAAGCTTTGTTAAGTACCGTGTTTGGCAGATAAAGAAATATTCTGCCGTGGTACGTATAACTAAAAATAATGCTGCGCTAGCTGAAGACGCGTAACACTCATTTTTAAATTTTATTGCTTGGCGCTTAAACACCTTGTATTACAATTGCCTAACAACTACCCAAAATAGACAATTTCAGACACACTAGCCCCCGCCAACAGGTGCGCAAAGGCTTATGGGAACAGATGGTACACCGCAGAACCCGCCACGACGAGCGCGCGGGCCTCCCGCTTCAACTTTCCGTTTGCACCGTGCCAGCGCTTCTCAGATCAAGTGAACTCGGGAAGTTGTGATATGTTACAGCGCGATGCACTTACAAACTTCAGTGTTTGGGTGCGATGCCATGTATACGGTTTTCACTGGTCCCCCAGTTCCACCAGCTAATTGGCTCAGAAGCGTCGGTTAATCATTAGTAATAATACCTTTTAGAGTCAGTCCGCTTTCGGTATAATAAAAAAAAACAGTTCAACTTGGTATCCTAAAAGATGCAAGCACTGTCTACAAATTCACAGATGCATTAGGAATCAATTTCTGTTGACGCTGTTTTCGATTAAATTGTACAGTTCTGGTATATTTAAAGAGTTCTTTAGGAATAGGCGCAATTTCGTAAATTAGATGCATTGACTAGACCATTGCGTTCCACTCGAAGCATATATGCATCTCCAACTTCCCTTGGCGCTGCAACTGCAGGTTGAAATAAAGCCTTCTGAGCCAAAAGAAAGTAGTAGGACAAAGAAAAAGATATGCACACCGGCAACTATTGCTCACGAATGAAAGGTTATCGCACGTTTAAGCAAATAAGAGGGTGCATCGTGTATGTCATAAAGAGGTACAAAAAAAAACTAACAACCGATGCACGCGTTTACTGTCGATCAATAAATTTAATTATCTTGTGTTGTAGCGATAGCGAAGGTTAACTGACTTAAATAACGTGTGGTGTACGTTTATGATGTGTCTATGAGATTTCCCGCGCAGTCTGGTAAGGGTGACAGTGCAAGATTACTAGGTTTTCAAAGGTGAAATTGCATTTGCATGACTGAATATGCAAAGTGAAATGACATGGCTTCTTTCAGTATATATTCAGCAGTATATTTTAGGTGCTCTTAGAGGCACGTGTTCCTATATATATCAGTCACAACGATGTATTTATGTGAACACAAGAAGAGTTCGGTTAGCAACCCTTGCACAAAAATTAAAAAAAAAACAATTGGCATTCCTCTCAAAGCCCATTTTGCCTACTCCATAGCCCTGCGACCTTTTGCGCTCTACGGAAGAAGTATTGCTAAGCGTATGGTGCGAAAACATAACCCTCACACCTCGTATCTCTTCCCAACTTTGTTTCAGACTGTGCAGAACGTATGTACACAATAACTGCATCAATCCTAATTTCTTCGAGGGGAATGTTGTCCAAATTGATCTTTGTTTGCAATGCGAAAGAGCTGTTCAGAAGCCGATGCATAAGATATAGGCAGGACACCATACCTTCTTCAGCTAGAAACTATTGATAGTGTAATGTGTCCATGTTTTTTCTTTTTTTTCGCTGAGTGGAAGTCCTTATTCCTCATTGAACAATATTTGAATGCGCCGACGAGGCATTCAATACTGGTCTCACTCAATGTGCGATATACTGCTAGCAAATAAGATCCGCTGAGAAACTTAAGTATCTTATAAGAAACCACAAATTATTAGAGTAAGGCCTCTCGCACATGAATTCTAGTTCCATCCCTTTGTTTTTAAACACGTTTAGAATATGTTTATTTTCTCTTTTTTCAGCGCGTGACTCATTCATAAATATTTTAAAAACTCTATAGCCGTAACACTTCTCTACCGTCTTGTGTCAACGGCACAATGAAGCCGCGATGGTATTAAAAGCCAAAGCACTTTATTGGCAGTTCGTCATTGAATAACTATGAATTGAATGTTCCAGCTTACGTTCCTCATGATAGAAAGTTTTGACCACATGTTTCAGTACGCAACAACTCGCATGCCGCTCAACTTCTATATTCAACGTACTACACTCATTCAGTGATACCTACGCTGATATTGTAATTCATTTCCCAATTTATGCGTAGACATACACAGGTGTGTTTGGCCCCTATTCATCGCTAAGAAATGCACGTTACGATGTGATGACGTGCATATTATAAATACCGATCGTAGGTGCATTCGCGAAACTCTAGACTATAGTGATAAATGTGATATTTACTTCCTTGTAATAAACGAAGACGGTCAACACTGCAACCGAAATTGGCGTTTTACTGACGTGACGCTTGCATAGCGTCTTTTTCCGAAGCCATGCACTGGTGGGGACCTGGGGTCAAACGCTTGACTGCTATGCGAATCACCTAGTTTTGATTTCAGCAGGGGCCATGTCTTAGTTCGTTGCTTCCATCAAGATATTTCGCCAATCGACAACGCTGCCGACGCCGGCACCGGAATTTATGATAATGGGCTCCGTCACGCTATATTCATTACAGTCCCAGAATCACCTGCCACGCGTGCCCACATATCACGGGCCATGGTATTTGGTTATGTGCCACACGTTTCTGCATAAATGAATTCCATGACATACGTGATAGCGAAATCATGTTGCTTATACCATGACCTGCGAATCGTGTTCGTCATACATCGATGTCTTCTTACGCGAATTTCACTCCGCACAAGGTTAAGGTATCGGCCACATGAGCAGCGATACATAGCCGATAGAATGGAAATGGTGAAGAAAGTGTCTTTGATGCACTAAGAAATCTTCACGTTTAACAAATGTAAATTAAAGCAAATCAATTGGTCACTCTGAAACGTGAAAGCAACAACTTTAGCGTGTGCCCTTAGCATTAGCCTAATGAATTTTTTTACACTTTAGGTTGAGGCAGCTACATTACAACAATCTTGCTATACTTTGAAAGGCGGGATTTAGTCACCGCTTGCACAAGAAAATTGATCACCCGTTATTCAGCATTTTGTATCGACAAATTTACACGCCTATGCTGGCCCTATACTTAAGAAAAGTAATACCTATGACCGTACCCGTTCCACCTGCGTCATCGCATAAGAATTTTTCCCCGTTTTTGCTCATAGGGAAATAATATGAATATGAGAAATCTGCGTGATGCTTCAGCTTACACCGAAAAAAACTTGCGCAGAGACTGTGTCGGCAGTATTTTTTTCTTTTAGTGACCAGCATTAGATTCCCCTTGATGATGGATCAGGCTCAAATAAACCAAAACAGAGTAGTTAGATTAGTGAAGTCTGGAGAATGCGAAAGTACTTATTGAATGAAAAGAAGAGTTGTAAAGAGGAAGACTTGAAGAAGCAAGCATATTCTAGAGCTCACTTGATAAAATTCAATTCAGTGCAAAAAAAAAACGAGGCCATGTGCAAAAAAAAAAAAAAAGGCTAAGCACCAAAGCACCGTTACTCTCCACTGTGCCCTTCATAATTGACCACCGGTGGTGTGTGCCCCCTCTCCAGAGTAGAAATATGAGAGAAGACCGATGCAATAGTTTTTCAGTCCTGTCTGATAACTTAATGCACAGTCTTTGCTATTGATACGAGTCTCTGCTCCACAGTTGCTAGAATGATGAGAAGTCTCTCCCGAAGAGCTGCATATCGCCACAGACGCGCAATTTAACACTGAATAAATTCAGGCCGCAGCGTTCTGTCGATTGGCAAAAATGCTGCTCTATAAAAAAACACACTGTACCACTTTCTCGTAATCGTTGCCATGATGTAGGTCACTGCTGCAGCACTGAACACGGCTGCGGCCACTGCAGCAGACGTGAAGCCGCCGCCGGCGCCCTGAACCGCGCTCGGGTACCACAGCTTCGGTTGCCTCCAGCGTGGACATCCCTTGAAGAAGAACTCAACTCTCTGGACCGCGAAAGAATTGGTGGAACTGTTCTCTCAAACTGTGAGCTGCCTTCTAAAAATATCACACTGGAATCCTTGAAGACTACCAGGAAAAGGAGCCTTGACGGTGCCTGTGTCCAACTCTGACCCATGCCGAGTACTAGGAACCGGTGCCTTGATTGCGTCCGCGTTAAACTCCCATCTTCACGAAATAACAGGAAACGAAAACCTGATGGCGCCTGTTTCCAATTCTCATCCTCGGCGAATGCCAGGAAACGGGCCTTGATGGCGTCCGGGCGGGTGTCGCTCCTGCTTAGGTGGTTAATACTAGGGTTGCCAATACAGAGCGGGTCTGAGGAGTTGATGCGGGAGGCGATGGAACTGCGTACCTCTTCAGCATTCTGTTCAGCATGTCAAAGTAGCCCAAGACACAGGCATCGCCCAGTATGGCTCCGCCGAACACGGCCATGATCACGTAGAGGCCATGGCGGTTGACGACGATGACGGGAAGGCATACCCGTGTCTCCAGCTCCGACTCTCTAGTGGCCGCTCCTAGCCACGCCCGGTGAGCCTAGGCGGGCTACGGAGCCATGGCCCCGTGTCCGATGGTAGACGAGCCAGGAGCGGCGGCAGTCGTCCTCGCCGGCGGCCCAGAGTCGAGTGCCTCGTCACCGTTCCCGCTCCTCGAGGCACGGGCCGAATTCTCGCGCTTGCTTGCTTGTTCCTATTTTGTGGCTCTTACCCACTAAAGGGGTTTGGACAAAAAGCCGGCAGTTAATGTAAGTGAATGGTTCACGACTATGAGGGCTATAAAAAGATGGTTACTTTGTTTTAACAAGACGATAATATTTTGATACAACGTGAATAAATAAAAAGGGAAAAAAGTTAAATAGTAGAACTGTTCGAATAACTGAGGCATAATAATAATGCAAAATTCTTCACTAGGTTAAGCCAATGCAGTGTATATAATGATGAAATACGAAGTTTAAGCTTAGTTAGCAAAAATAGAGAACTGATAAATGGCTCAGCGAGGTATTCTCTTTCTATCTTATAGGAATTTGCAGATGCTCCGCAGATGTTCTTGCGCTAAAGTCTTGATATACAATATATAAATATATGATATGATATACAATATATATAGCAGCTTGGTATATAATATATTGGGAGTAAGAAGTGAAATTCTTAGTTCTTAAAATAAAATATTCAAACACATACTACTTCGATTTTTCATACAGTGGCATATGAGAAGAAAATGTTCGATATTTTCAGGTTAGTATACAGCTCTCGCTCCCGCCTTCTTTCTGTTATATCTTCTTCCTTTTCTCGGTTGCTTACCACAGAGAATGAAAATTGGTTTCAGGCTTATTTCTGGCAACTGACATAGCCCAAATAGTTCTCAATAACTTTTTTTACAACTAGAAGCATGTAAGCAGTGATCAACCGTGGTTTTTATGGCACAAAAGCCGCCTGTGTTTTTTACTGTCTTCAGTCGGGTAGGCGAAATCATAGATGGTATAAGTGTCTACTTTATATCGGGGCCGTGACTTGTATGCGACCAATTAAAGCCATACAAAGGTTAAAAAAATAGGCAGAGCCATGTGCAAAGTCCTCTCCTAGCAATTCATGAAAAAAAAAAAAAACGCAACTCGACCTGGCATCCAACGCTGCGCGATCGCTGGCGGACATGCATTTGGAGGCGTTGTTGATGATGATGATGATGTTTCTTCACATAAGGCTCCTACCCAAAAATAGAGACTGGCTGATATTGCTTCATGGATAAAAAAAATGAGAAGGTTGTTCACATGAAATCTTAAATATGTAACGTATGATGTAATGATTCGTTGCGATCTTCGGCTTTCCTAGATATCTTTGTAACCTCCGACGTGTCACTCATTGGCTGATGGCAATCACCCTTCTTCTTCCTCGTTTCGTTATTGGTGTCGTTTTTTCAGGGCGAAATGTGTTTCGAATATCAATTATAACCTTGCTAGATAATAAAAGTACAATATATAAGTGAGATAAATAACACGCATTGGGGCACTGAGTTGCACAGACGATGCACATGCATCTCTTAGAAAGATGTGTATGACATCCCTTATGAAGCTATTGCTGATGGGTGGAGATATTGAAAGCAACCCTGGTCCTTACTTGAAGTGAATCGCCAGACAACTTACTGAAATGGCTTCGGACATTAAATATATGAAAGAAAATCGTCTTGCAGAAATAGATGGCAAGCTTGATGTCATTACGCAACCTGAAGCTGAAGTCCTTGCATGCCATGAACAAATGGATGGCATGAATAAAATAATTAAAAGCCGCGAAGCGAGAATAGATGACCTAGAAAACCGCAGCAGAAGGTCAAACCTAATAGTTTATGGTATACCAGAAGCGGAAGATGAAACCAGCGAAGCGTTTGCAGAGGTCGTAAATGGGGAAATATACACAAAAACCTTTGAACTCGAAACTGTGGCCATCGAGCGCATACATCACTTAGGGAGAAGTGGACTAAACAAAACGAGGCCAGACATACTTGAATGACTCGACGAAAGGAATAAAAATGCCTTACTCAAAAACGGCTTTAAGCTGAAAAATGCGGATATTTTGATAGGGGAAGACTTCTCACGAAAACTTACCGAAACCCGCAAGAAACTCTGGGACAGTGCTAAGCAAAACCGTGAAAACAAAGACAAGGTGTCGTTAGTGTACAACAAGCCTTTCATTAATAACTGTGTTTACATCTGAGATAAAGTTGAAATAGGAAAACATGGAAAAATAAAATAGTTCAATAAAAAGGACGAGAGCGTAGAACAAAGAAAAAAAGGATGCGCACCATCCAGGATCTCGTCAAAAGAAGCACAAGAAAAAATAACTCTGCTAAACATAACCGCTGGAAGTATTCTGAATAAGGTACAGCCATTTGAAAACTTATTGCTCGATCGTGAACCAGATATGGTAGCAATGACTGAAACATGGTTATCCTCGCCCATATCGAGTGGTGAAATTACTCCCCCAAACTATGTACTCGTTCGGAAAGATAGGCAATCACGTGGTGGAGGCGTACTCTTAGCTAAAAAGAAATATATCCCATTGGTGATTCTGCCAGAGGCAACTGATGTCGAGGCAGTTTTTCGTAAGATTGATGCAAATGGCACAAGTATGCTCGTTGGCGGTATCTAACGAACATGAATGCATCATTGCGATAAAAAAGTATTTGCTGCAGCATGCTCGAAACGGCCGCGTCATTCTCATGGGTGACTTCAACCTTCCCGACTTTAATTGCTCTACCTTGGAATACACATGAAAGACTTCAGAAGCCCTTCTCGACATATTGTTAAACTTTAACCTTTGCCAAATCGTGGAAAGCCCCACAAGGGAGCAAAGCGAGTGTCAAAGTATACTCGACCTAATTTTGCTGAGCAGTAATTTTCTTTTAGAACAGCTGAAGGTTTATGCAAAAGAAGGAATATCCGACCATAATATTCCGATGTGTATTTTACCTCTGGGTAATTAAATATCAGTGGAAACTGCTGCCCAATCCAGAATCAACTTCCATAAAGCTGATGACGACCACATAGAAACCTATCTAGCAAAGGAATGCCAAGAGTTTTCGGCACTGGCCTCAGTTCCTTTCACTGATGTAAATGCTGTCTGGTTGCGCTTTAAAGACATAGTGTCACATTATGTAACAAATTTGATTCCGGTTAAAATAAAAAAAAGGCATTAAAATAACCAGCGGATTTCTCGTGAAGTAATACACGCAAAGCGCCCACTCAAAAGATAACGGAAAGTTAACAAGGCTGCCGGAAGTGACCTATTTAGCACCACCAGACTTGTGCTTGCAGCAAAAATATTTTAAACAAAACTCCAAGGAACCCAAACACCACTATTTCAATACTGTACACCCTTCAGATTTGGGTGCACGTTGAAGAACCCCAGGTGGTCGAAATTTCCGGAGCCCTCCACTACAGCGTCTCTCATAATCATATGGTGGTTTTGGAACGTTAAACCCCACAAACATTCAATACTGTACACCCTAGCTTTCTCACAAGTAATCCACAAAGACTTTGGAACCACTTTCGCCGAAAGAACACGCTCACCACTCAACTAGAGTCACTTCAAAAATGTGATATAGCCAACAGATGTAACCGGTTCTTTCATTCCGTTTTTACAAGAAATAATGGCGTCATGCCGGAATCGGTTCCACGCGCGGTGTCTGATATTGACCCTCTCGTTATCACAGACACTGGTGTTCTTAATCTTCTGCTTGCTCTAGATACTAAGAAAGCGTGTGGTCCGGATAATATACCTAACCAATTTCCGAAAAAGGTACGAGAATGGTGTAGCAGATATCTCGGCAGTATTTTCCGTAAATCACCTTTAGCATCAAGACTTCCAGAAGACTGGAAAACAGCAAAATTATTCAAATTTGTAAATCGGGAGAAAAATCCATTGAATCCAATTTCAGACCGATATCTTTAGCTAGCATGATATGCAAACTACTCAAGCATATAGTCTTAAAACAGTTAACAACTTTTTTTCGAAAACGAGGGCATCCTGACCTCCAACCAGCATTGATTTCGTAGGCGATTATCGACCACGACACAGCTGACTGAGGTCATACACGATCTTGTGCTAGGCATTGACAATCACAGCCAAATGGACATATATAATATTACTTGACTTTTCAAAAGCGTGTGATTGCGTTTGTCACACCAAGCTAATCGCTAAACTACAAAACATAATTGGGGACCGATAAATTGTTGATTGGGTGCGTGAGTTTTTGTCTAATAGGTCTCAGTTTGTTGTTGTCGAAAAGATTGCAACAGATATGGTACTGGTTACGTCAGGAGTGCCCCAGGGTTCCGTGCTCGGGCCCTTGTTATTTTTCGTGTATATCAATGACATATCTACTAATATAGACAGTAAAATAAAGTTATTTGCGGATGACTGTATCATTTATAGAGGAATTAAAAAAATACCAAGATCCCTATTCGCTCAAAAAAATCACTCTCTGCGATTTCTGAATGGTGTTCAAACTGGCAGATGACAATAAATGTGAAAAAATCTGCTTGCATGACGATATCGAGGAAGAGAGAGCCATCAAACTTTTGCTACACTATAAATGGCACTGCTATTAGCAGAGTACACAAACCTAAATACCTAGCCTTAACAATCACGTCCGACTTAAGGTGGGACGAGCAGATTAGAAACGTTACCTCATTTTCCATGTAAAAATTATTTGTTCTTCGCAGATCACTTCAAATGGCAACCTTGCCAACAAAGCTCCTAGCCTACAAAACATTCGTCAGACCTATTCTAGAATACGGAAGTACAGTGTGGTTTCTTCACACTCGCACAAGCATAAAGAAAATTGAAGCAGTACACAGGAAAGCCATAAGATTCATCCACAACAAATAGAAACGTGAACACTCACACACTAGTCTGCTAACTCTTTCTGAACTTCCTACGCTAGAAGTACGAGCAAAAAGGCACATCTAAAATTTTTTACTCCACTCTTGCACAATTATCTTAAAATAGATATTTCAAATTACATGTGTTATTCACAAACACGAGCTACAAGACACAAACATACTCACACATTTGTACAATACAAATGCAACATTGATGTGTTTAAATATTCTTTTTTCCCGGTTGCTATTAGCGAATGAAACATGCTGGCCCCTCAAATCACCAACATTGAGTCACTGTCTCAGCTAGAGTTAGAAATTGAAAACAATTCTTAGCTTCTTTAACTACCCAGTGACATTGGTAATGAAACCAGTATGTAATACTTGTACGTTCTGTAAACAGCCATGTAAGCCGCCTTATTGTTAAACTTGCTATTTTTATATGCACATGTATTTTGTTTATTAGGTTGTGTAAATATTGCTAATGTACAAAGTGCCAGGTTGATGTTGCTTTTATGTTGTGTATTACAGTTTTTTTTCACTATGATGAGCAATCATAGCATCTGTATAGAGTGCCCACCTGCTATGGTCTCTGTAGAGACTGGCAACATTGCAAATAAGTAAATAAATAAATCAATAAATAAATAAATAATAAATAAATAAAAAATGACAGCAAGATAAGGTGAGGCGAGATGGAAAGTCTTCTGGTCAGGAAGGAATGAGGCAATAATTGAAAATGAACACGAACCAAGAAAAGTTTATGAAATAACTGATGCTTCGAATGCTGCATGAAAGCCTTGATCACAGGGAGCATCAAGCGAGAAATGGTTCGTTTACATTCTACTTCAATTGTGGCGTAGGGAATATACATACGTACGATAATGGGCGGCTGCCATCGTCATTGTGACTTATTGTGCGCGCAGTGGTTTGAATCTTGAGATATTCCTAAAAAAGGCGAGTTCATATTTTACTCCTAAATCTTGTTTCCCTTATACTAGTAAAGGTTAAGCTGCTTCTGGTTTCTGGGACATAGATTTTTACGATTCTGTATTTTTTAATGGGAAAGTGTTTTACGCCAGAGTATACCAAGAATATAAAGGCGTCTTTCCGTCGCGAAAGTACGTCAGCAAATTAAACATTACCAGACGACAAAAAAAAAAAACATAACGAAGCCCGTTCTAGAGGTCAAACCAATGACATGTCAAGTCCACAGCGATTGCCGCCGGCCGTTTAACCCTATAAGCCAACTCAAAAAACACGAACGTAGCTATACGGTCCCGTCTTTATGACACTCACAGTGCTTTTGCTCGTACGGTGGTATCGTCGTCTGGAAACTGAAGACTGAAGTTATGCGTGATTTTTTCAATTGGATGAGGCAACGCACCAGTGCTGCTAGCGTCCCATTCGGCGCATTTTCAATATAAGTGTAATTTTGACAAAGTATTGACACACCGCAATTGGGCGGCTTTAACTCAAGTTTTGCTGATAGCACTCGTCCCGATCAAAACGTAGCTCCCGAACATTCACGTGGCGGTCGCACTACACTCTGTTCCAGAAGTTCCGTGTAGCACTGCGGAAGCTAAAAGCCTTCTCAACCAATCAGGAGGGCGAGCACATCTAAGTGTATCCTTCCGCACCCTGTCGTCTGCTAGCGGCGAGCGCTGCAGCGAAAGTGGCTGGGGCGTCTTGGGACACTGTGGAACTGCGCAGTGCTACGAGCTGTAATTGTGAAAGCGGCTAAATATTCTCCTCGGCACCAAAAAGCGGGCATCTTCGAGATACTTGGATGTATACATTTGAGGGATAGGGTTCAGTGGCTCATGTTTCGGTGGAAAGTGCTGCACTAGCCAAATTGAATATGAAAACACCACGCCTCATCAGATTTCGTATACGCATGCCTATGGGCATGTGAAGTGCCGCTCGCGTTCAATACGAAATGATGGCTTTATTCCCAGTGCTTTACTTGTCTCTCTCTGCGGGTTGTGACAGCAAGCAAGCCGCGCTTTTGCACACATCGCGTCCTAATAAGCGGCGGATTTCTCGCTAAGCGTGCAGAATTCGCTTCGAGAAACTCAAGATGAATGGTTTTGCGTCAAGCGCGGTCTCCTGCCCGTGAAGATCTCACCAATCGGCTCGCCACCTGCGAACTCTTGGTGCAGTGAGTCGCCTCGATTGACTGTGCCTCGTAGGCCACGCCGATCGGCGTGTCGTCCATCTTCTCCAGTGCTGTGCAGATCTCGCCAGACCAGCGCAACCCGTCCTCGATCTCCTGTGACCGTTTCCATCTTTCCTATGTCTCCTCTACTTTGCGGGTTATCTTCTATCATCCTCGATTTTCTTCCTATCTCTTTCACTTCCCTTCTCCCACCCAATCCCTCTGCTTACCCGTTGAGGCACCCTCGTAAGGAGAGACAGCTACGAGTTGGCACTTTTCTCTTCATTTCCTTTTTATGACATCTTAGAGAGAGGAATGCAGAATCACGCAATCTAATGCTGCATATGTAAGTAGAACCCATGCGTTCACTAAGCTATGAATAACGGACGCCTAGCGTGTGTGGTGCCGCTACTTGTAGCGCTAACACGGGGCGCGGTGCATTTGCGAATGCGATTGATCCTGAGTATTCAGGCCAGATTGCTATACAATGAGAGTGAGCTGCTCGATACGCGGTGCAACACAGATTGGGCCGTGCTGTGTGCAGTTTGGACTGTACTTATCGCTTAAAATACTTGTTTGAAAATAGATGTTCTTAGTATTTTAACATACGCGTAAATTGTGTACTGTGATAACGAAGAGTGCATGTTCATGTGGTGCAATGAGACAGCTTGCTTCATTTAAATATTATGAGCAGTCACCTGCATGTGGGCCATGCCATAAAGCCTAAATGGCGAGGTTTGATAGAGATGTGTTCATTAAATAAATAAGGTTAGCGAATTGCTCCTATATATTATTGAATCGCCTGCGAAGAGTTTAACTTTACAATTAATGCGCATTTGTTATGTAATTATTAAAAATCAAAAATAACAGTGGGCCCATTACTGAGCCATGTGGGATACATAAAGTCACTGGTACAGGAGAAGATTAAATGATTTTGATATTGACAAATTAGGATCAATCAGACAAAAAGCTCTTTATTCATGCAGTGATGAGACCGTCACCAATCACAGCAGTTATTTGGCAATTAGTTTGGTATGGCACACACAGTGAAATGCTTTACAGAAGTCTAATATAAGTGCATCTGTGTGATTATGGTCGTTAATACCTAATACGAGATCTTGAACCAACTCTGTAAGCTGAGTGACTGTCGATAAGCCTCTTCTAAAACTATGTCGAAGATCAAACAGAATGTTTGCTTAGAAATATGTGGTCAAGTTCTACAGTACGATGTGCTCCAAAATTTTACGTGATGTGATGGTAAGAGAAATTTGTCTGTGGTTGGACGGTACATTAGTGTCCCCTGACTTATGGATCGGTACAGTTTTTGCAGTCTTCCGATATGCGGGTAGGCCGGACGTCGAAAGTGACTTATTTTCTACAAGTCACCTTCTGCAAGTCGAAAGTGACTTGTAGAAAATAAATCACTTTCCACGCGAGCCCTACCCGCAGACTTCAAGATCGCTAAATTGCACCGAACCCTAAATAATTGTAAGTTTACTGTAAAATCACTCATGCTCTTCATAAAAAGAATCATAGGTAAGATGAAGTATATGTGCGATTTGTGACTAATTGTATTTATTGTGAGCCAACGAGGGTTGTATTTTTTTGCGTCGTTTCCAGAATGTAACACCTGATGTGACAAAATTAATCATGTCTCATTGTTTCTTCTTCTTTCACGGCAACTTTTCGAGTGAACATGCACAAAGAAGTAATGTTCACATATGACTACTATGTGCCTGGATGGGCTACATCACTCGACTTATGTAAAACAAGAATGTTTTTGCATTAATAAAATATAAACTTGTCAACAATCAAGCATTCAGAGGAAGGCTTGATTCACAGTACAGTGGCCGTCAGACAAAGCCCAATTCAAGCTCCACTGATTCCGTGCGAGCCATTTGCTGTACATCTTAGTGTGAAACATCATGAAAAAATAGGTCAACAAAGTATAACACAGATGCAGCTCCAACTAACAAGTGAGTCTTCATTATCGCTTAACCAGCAAGAAACAGCAAATAACAAACATGCAACATCGCTGTAATGGCACTGCTTATTTAAACTGTACCAGTGCTACGCCTGTGCATCGTACATTAATGTCCCACTTTTGCTCGCTGTTTCACACTGAAGGTTCACTCATATGCCGTGTGGTAGTGGCGCTCTACACGAAGTTCCGCTTAGTTGTGGTGAAGTGTGCATAGCCCACATCAGACGATGTATCAATGTACGCCTCAAGGAAAGCCACACTTCATTAAAGCCCCCCCCCCCCTTCTCAATTACCTAGCGGCTGTCAGGACATTGTGTATATCTCCTGAAGACATCGCTGCTCATTGTCTCCTAACAGCCTAAACAAACTCCTTTCAGTCAATCTGGAAAGTCCTGAGAAGAGTGATCGTAAGGACAACAGCAGGTAAAACAGCGTTGGTCAGCTTGCTTCAAACCAGCCATCCCGAAGTTCCAATAATGATAAGCAGGCTAAACCATTTTGTCTGTCTTTCTCATAAACTGTGCTCTCGCTTTTTAACACTGGAGCATGCATGTGTTCCACACATAAAGACAGCATTCGATGGAAGCATCATCTGAGGATGTGTACCTTAAAGCGAAGAATAAAGCGCAACCCGATGATGAACTGCTTCTGACGTATGCCTCATAAATTGAACAGCAACCATAAGACACATGAAAAACACATGGGTGACAAGAGATGACTTTCAAGTAAATATCACAACACTGTCAGCACTTCGACGCTTCAGCTTTGAAGTTATCATTGCGGATTCGATGGCGGTAAAACACACACCTTTGACAGCTGTAGCTGTAGCTGTAGCTGTGGCGGGCAAAGGGCACGACAGTCGTGAGTGGGAGCGCACAAAATCCTCAATATATTACCGCGAAGGCAATAGTGACATGTTGTCTCTGGTAAAACGGTGCATATGAGCACAGATAAGTGATGCATTTCAAGTGCAATGCGACACACGGAAAATGCAGTGTTGGCAAGATTGCGCTTCGAAGTAGGGAGCACCACATTGCCTGTTTTCAAGAGTTGCTGTTTTGGCATTCAATAGAAGTAAAACACCATGAAGGCTTTCTGGTGGTATTGTGCAAGGCTCCACGATGGCAGTTGCCAAAGTGTTGCAAGTGACATCCCTGATAAGCAAGTGCCCGCGATATCACAATATTTGTGGAACTGTCCTCAGGAACCAGTCAAGGGAGAGGCTGATCGTCATCTTCATTCATGCTGCTTTGATGGCTGCTCATCATGTCAGCATCCAAGGTCACTACAACTTGTTGGTTCACATCAATGAAATCATCAATGATGTGATCAATCTTCATCATAATTTTTTCATCAATCTTCTATCTGATCTGATCAATCTTCACGTAATTTTTTTCATTTTTGTGCAGTGACTTGCTCTATGCATTTCCAAGCAAGAGCCTCGAGGCCTTCCATCCTGAAGTGTGTATTGGCTTTTGCCACATAACCTTTAACATCACTCCACACGAGCTCAATCGGGTTGAGCTCACAGTGGTGTGGCGGCAAGCGAATGACAGTGTGACCAGCATCAGCAGCAATGCACTAGGTTACCTATTACGCTCCGTACTTACGGTTTGAACAAACATGATCAGTTCTGCTTTCTCCATATCACTGCTCCAGGTCACACCCTTCAGAGAGAGCCAGGCCTAAATGTCTTTTTTGAACGTACCCATAAAGAGTACCTTTTCAAGCTTTACAAAATGATAAGCTGCGTTATCAAGCACAATGGCACTTTGCGGCGACGAATTCGGCAGTAGTTTTTCTTTAAACCCCTTTTTGTTGTGGGCACCATCCATTTCATCATGATAGACACCTGTTCTCTTTGTGGCTCGAAATACTTCACTTGCAGCGGTGATGAAACCGTCCTCATTGCCACAATGAGTAATAATGAGGCGACCTCTCTTAGCACTAGGGTTTGGCGAACCTGTCATTTGGTTTTCTTTCTTGGCTTGCTCACTGGACTTATAGGTCTCGTCGAACGAACCCTCGCTTTACAGTGTGCCCTGCATTCATCCAAGTTTCATCAGTGTAGAACATAGGTCGCCCTGGCGTGAAGCCTCCTTGATTTGGCCCAAGTACTTGCGTCGCCACTGGATAATGTGAGTGGCCTCGATCAGGAACGAATTTCGGTAACGCTTCTTAAAGCGGAAGCCTACCTTGAGAAGCATCCTGTGAATAGTTGTTGCGGACACTGACGGCAGCGAGTCATCTTCTTTGAAGTAAGCGGCGAGCTTGCGCACCGTCGGAATTTTTCACCATTTATAGAAACCGTGCATGACACTATGCAACATACCAAGGCCGAAGTCGTCCAGCAGCTGCTCTCCATCGCGGACCCTACCACCGCGAAACAGCGTCTTGGATGAAAGTACTTCGCCTTGCTTATCATGCTCCACTACCCACTTGTACAGCGAACGCTCGCTGACGATGGTGTACGCAGCCGCTCTCTTAATGAGAGAGCTCATTCTCGCATTTCTGCCCCCCTCTTTACGCACTGTCTCGAACACACTTAGAGCCAACCCCTTCGCTCCCTCGTCGTAAATGCTGATCCGGGAATGATATTGCACTGGTGAACCAGGCATCGCCATTTTGACAGGAGTAACCAAATCTGCCACCGCGAACTAATCGCAACTCCAGAGTGGGTCCTCCACGATGCTGGGGGCGCTCAGGCTGTGTGGACTACAATAAAAGTTTTGACAGTGTCGCACCATTCCTACGTACTTCATAAGTAAAAGCATAACACATACGAGCCAAAACAGAGTTATTTCTTTCGTCATTTGCATGTTATACCACGTACAATCGAGAACTATTTCTTCAGCATCATGGAGCCACAAAAATTGTTTTATACAGGAAATGCGACAAACTCTTCATACAAATCACAACTACATCACGCAGAGAAGCCTTCAATTAAAAATCCTCCGACGAGACCGCTTTCAAAACTCATGAGGACAAACAACGGGCTTCGTACATGGGGCACTACACCTCGCTTCGCAACAACCTGCGCTCGAGGGTCGTGTAGCCTTGTCTCTGCTGCACGGAACTTCTGAAACAGAGTGTAGTTCCCTGCTCTCCTTGTGAGAACTCACAGGTGGGATAGAGGGAACATGAGAGGCGTGTAGCAATACAATTCACGTTCCATGGTGTTCTGAAGGTGTGCATAAAGGGTACCAGTCTTTATTATGTTTTCGTTGCTGCTATCTTTGCATGCGATTCACCATATGTGGTGTCCTGGTATACTCTAACAACTAAACCTACAGCAAAGGTTAAGGTATGGTCATGGTCGTTAGTCAAGGAGAAGGAGATGCACTGCTAAGCGTTGCTAATCATGATGCGCTGCTAAACAAGATCGTTTACTATTCAACGCTAATCGGATAAAATATGCACGAAAGAAAAAGTGGATAGTTAAAGTTAGTTAATGAAGTGTGCGCCAAAAAACAGCCCCAACTTTTCTGGGTGTCTTCAAATGTTATAACTTCAGGAAGACAGTTACAGTCTTGAGGGGCTGCAGCAAGAATTTATGTATTGCAGGCAAGGGTCGAACTATGGAAGCTTTGAACACAGTTGGAATTGAACAAGCCGTGAGAAGTTCGGATGGGTGGCTGTCACGAAATACCATGCAGTTGGGAAAAAGTTATAGTTACAAATTAGGATGGTGCGGAAATTCTGCGTCATGCTGCTAAAGGAAAAATTGTGAAGGAGGAGGAGGATGGAAAGAAATGAAAGGCAGTGAGGTAAACCTGACGCACGCCCGGTTTGCTACCCTGCAATGGGGGAAGGGGTGATGGGAATAAAGTAGAGAAAAGTGAAGGGCAACGTCTGTGTAGATGTGACCTTGTCCATTGCACGCTTATAAGCGGTCGCGTAGTCCGGTCGTCTTTAGAAAACTTAGCGGTGCTCGCGTCGCTTTGCTGGCCTGCGACGCGTACACCCATGAACCAAGGATCTTCTCTACGGAGAAAGGTCTACTGTCTAGTGTCTCTAACGTTTCGCGTAGCAAGTTGCGTTCGCTCGAAAAACGTTCACATGAACAGAGTAGATTGTGAAACAGGAAAATTGTGAAACATTATAGAAGGTGGTTTTTGCTGGAGCACAATTATTAGTTTGATGTATAACTATGCAACCCGAAATTGGACTCATTCCTTAGAAGTAATAAAGCAAACTTAATAGGGCTCCAAATGGGGGAGGTGTATTCGAGTTTGCTTCTTAGCAAAGCTTCGTGTGAATTTTTTCCTGTTTTCTGAAGGGGCAGGCGTAACCTAGGACTTCGTGGGAAGCATGATCATTTTGTAAAAAGCAGTCAGGAAGCAGCGGCTTATGCCGAATTATTAGCAATGAGCTAACCGTTACGAGTGAGACCGACGTCTTGACTTGTAAAACTTTCTCCAACACTCGAAGCACGGCGAGTAAACTGGCGCCTATAGGGTAGCTGATGGTGAAACGTAACGCATCGGCACTAGTCACGGAAAAGCGGATACAACTGTTTCATAACTAAGAAATGCACTTTACAGAGCGGTGATGTGCGTAATATAAGTACCAATCATAGGTGCATTCGCGCGACTCTTCACTATAGTTTGTCGAGTTATAGATCTGATATTTAATACCTCGTAATAAAGGAAGATGGTCAACCTGCAACCGAAATTGGCGTTGTACTGACGTGACGCTTGCATAGGTTCTTCTTCCGAAGCAATGCATTGATGGGGATCTGGGGTAAAATGCTTGACTGCTATGTAATATGCCTAGAGTATTGATTTCAGCTGCAGCCGGGACTTTTGTTCGTTTCTTCCTTCAAGATATTTCGCCAATTGACAAACGCGGCCGACGTCGGTACTGCATATTATGAGACCCGGGTTCCTTCACGCTATAGACATTACATCAGAATCACGTGCCACGGTATTCGATTATGTGCCACACATTTCTGGAGAAATGGATTACATGACATACGTGACAGCGAAGTAATGTCGCTTATACCACGACCTGCGAACCGTGTTTGTCATACATTGACGTCTTTTTACGCGAATCGGCCACATGAGCGCCGGGACATGGGCTACTAGATGGAAATGGGCAAAGTTCATTAGGTTCACTATGGAATACTTAAGGTTTACAAGTGAAAATAAAGCAAATTAAACGGTCACCATGAAACGTGAAAGCATAAGCTTTCGCATGCACTCTGAGCGTTAGCTAAATGAACTTTTTTTTAGGCAGAGCTAGCAAAACTACAACAATCTCGCTACACTTGAGAAGACCATTGACACCCAGGTCCACTGACTGCAAACCCAGTATTCACCACTGAGCCACACCAGTGGTTGAAACTCAGTGAATAAGAACAGCGCTGACACATCGGGATTACAACCCAGGTCCACTGCATGCCTTGCAGTTTGCTACCACAAAGGCACGCCAGTGCTTGGAACTCGTTTCTAAACTGGTCTTGCAGGCTTCCCCCGCCAACGTAACGCGTATTTCCAGATGTTTCCTGCTTCTTCATCTTCCTTTTCACTTCTGCTTAGCAAAGAGGAAGAAAATGGGTTTCAGGCGTGTTTTTGTTAATCAGCTTAGCTTAAATAGTTCCTAACTTTTTTTTTACAATGAGAAAGAGTTGAGCAGTGAGCGGCCATGCATAATATCGCACAAAAGCCGCCTGTCTTTTTTACTGTTATCAGTCGGGTGGGTGGATTCATAGAGGCTGTAAGCACGTACTTTATAACGTAGTGATTACTTGTTTGCCACCAATGAAAGTCATACAGTGGTAAATAAAAACTTAGGCACAGCCATGTGCGCATTTTGGTCTTGAAAGTTTGTGAAAAAAAAACGCGCACTTTGTCAGGGCGCACAACGCTGCGTGATCGGCTGCGGACACGCATTCAGTGGCATTAAAGATGATGATGTTTCTTCACATATGGCTCGTACACAAAATAGGGGATTGACCGATATCGGTTCTTGGATGAATACGTGAGAAGATTGTTCACGTAAAATTCTAAATATGTACAGTATGAAATAATGATTTGTTGCGAGCGCTACTCATAAAAAAGGACTATGAACTGATTGGACTTCGATGCATGACCCTTGACGATTGCTTGTTCCCAGGAAGATGTGCTGCTAGGTGGGGCCGGCTCAAAGAGGCATTTTAACTCTCTTAACGAAAACGTACTTGGAATCAATTTCTAGACATTTGTCGCGTGATTATTTCTTTCTTTCTTTACGTGCGTGTTTTTTTCTCTCTTTTATAAAACTTTCTTCTTCTCTCTCCTTCTTTTTCCCTTGCTTCCTCTATGCCTACCCTCAGCGAAAGAGTAGGCGAGGGTTGTTCCCCTATAGTTGGCAGTTGACAGCCTGTCCCCTCCCTATTTTTTCTGCCTTCGTGTTTTTTAGGCGCTGAAACCAAATAATAATACAGAATAGTAACCTTCCTGTTCTCTCAATATTTTTGTAACGTCTGACGTGTTACTGATTGACTAATGCGAATCACCTTTTGTTTTCTCGAATATCATTTATAGCCTTACTAGACGGTAAAACTACAATATTGAAGTGAGATGAATAGCACACATTCGGGCATCGAGTTGCAAAGAAGATGCATATGCATAACGACAGCAAGATTTGGTTAGACCTAATTTACCCTCTTCTGGTCGGGAACGTACAAGACAACAATTGAAAACAAACACGAACCAAAGAAACGTTATGAAAATCAGTGACCTTACGAATGCCGCATGAAAGTCTTGATCCCATTGAGTATGAAGCAAGAAATGGTGCGCTTACACTCAACTTCAGTTGTGGCGTATGGAACGTGCATATGTACACGTTTGGGTGGCTGCAGTCATCATTGTGAGTAATTCTGCGTGCAGTGCTTTGGATCTTGAGATATTCCTGAAAAATGCAAGTTCGTCTTTTACTTTTTTACACTATGTTTCCGTTTTACAAGTACATGGTGAGCTGCTTCTGCTTTGTCGGAGAGAAATTTGTAAGATTCAGTTTTTTTTTAAATACGAAAGTGTTCTAAGTCAGGGTCTACCCATATTGCTATGACGTCTTTCCATCACACAAGTACGTCAGCAAAATAAACGCGACCAGACGACAAAGAAAACACAAACACTGAGAAGCTTATACCTGGGAGTCGAACCCATAATCTCCGAAGTGTACAGTGACTGCCACCGGGCTCTTAACCCTGTACGCCAACATCCAAAATTCAAGGAAAGCTATATGAGCGCGCTTTTATGATATTGTCGCAGTACAACGTGAACAAAGTACAAGTACGCCTTGAGGCAGCGAAAGCAGCGTGTTCTCAACAGCTGAGCCGCAAGGTCTTCTTCCTCGTTCTTGCGTCAAGCCAGAGGCCCACTACCTGGTGTCCGCTAAATGTCGCCAGCATCGTTTTTGTCCACATGTAGACACGTGTCATTTGCCTCCCTCTCAAAGAGCATCGACCCGATGCGAAGTCAATAATGCAGTTTTTGTTAAAAGATAAGTCTCACGCAATCACTCGCTGACGTAAGGCTTCATGCGCACTACGTGAACGAGTTCAGGATGGTGCTGGCGACGCTTGGTACTACACGAATTGTCGGGAACAACTTCATAAGTGACGTCATTCAGTTGTCGCAGCACTCGGTATGGCCCAAAGTATCTTCTTAAGAGCTTTTCTGATAGTCCTCATTTCCGTACGGGTGTCAAAATCCATACTTTGTCGCCAGTTTGATAGACAACTGCTCTGCGGTGAGCATTGTAGCGGCCTGCATCGTACTCTTGCTGCTGGCGGATCCGTAAACGTGCCAGTTGTCTAGCTTCTTCCGCGCGTTCCGTAAACGTGTTGGCGTCTGGGTCGATGTCATCACTTTCGTGCGGTAGCATCGCATCTATCATAGTTCGTACTTCTCGTCCATGAACGAGGCTGAACGGGGTCATGCGGATCGTTTCTTGCTTGGCCGTGTTGTACGCAAACGTTATGTATGGCAAGATTTCATCCCAATTTTTGTGTTCAATGTCTACGTACATCGAAAGCATGTCTTCAATGGTTTTGTTCAGACGCTCTGTCAGCCCGTTTGTTTGTGGGTGGTAGGCAGTGGTCTTACGATGCGTTGTTCCACTCAGCATCAGGACGTGATCCAAAAGAGCTGCCGTAAATGTGGTTCCTCTGTCTGTGATCACGACGGTTGGTACACCATGCCTCAGTACAATATTTTCAATGAAAAATCTTGCCACCTCCGCTGCTGTACCTCTCTGGATAGCCTTTGTCTCGGCATAACGGGTCAGGTAATCCGTCGCGACGATAACCCAGCGGTTCCCTGCAGTAGAAATAGGAAGTGGGCCCAAAATGTCCATGCCTATCTGGTAGAATAGAGCTGTTGGGACCTGCACGGGTTGCAGGAGGCCAGCTGGTTTAGTCGGTGGTGCCTTGCGTGGCTGGCACTCGAGACAGGTACGAACGTGCTGCTTCACGGCTGTGGTTAGTCTCGGCCAGTAATACCATTGCTGTACTCTGGCCAACGTTCTCGTGTAACCCAAATGGCCAGAGGTCACCTCGTTGTGGCATGCTTTGAGTACTTCGGTACGAAGGGCTGCTGGTATGACGAGCAGATAGGCGGATCCTGTCGACGAAAAGTTTCTTTTGTAGAGTACTCCGCCCTGCAAACAAAACGATGACAACACTCTTGCGAAAACTCTTGGCGCCTTCTGAGATCTGCCTTCCAGGTAGTTAATTAAGCCAAGCAACTCAGTGTCGTCACGTTGTTGCTGCGCAATGGCGGTCGTGTCGAGGACACCGAGAAAGGCCGTTTCCTCCTCCTCAGGTAGGGTTGCCGACTCAATGGGTGAACGGGACATGCAGTCAGCGTCCATATGTCGCTTGCCTGACTTGTGCACGACCGTCATGTCAAACTCTTGCAGTTTTAGGCTCCAACGCGCTAATCGGCTGGTGGGATCTTTTAGATTAGTTAACCAGCAAAGGGAGTGATGGTCACTAATAACTTTGGAGTGCCGGCCATACAAGTACGGGCGAAATTTCATTACTGCCCATACTACGGCGAGGCATTCTTTCTCTGTTGTTGAATAGTTAGCCTCTGCGCGTGTTAGCGTTCGGCTTGCGTAGGCAATTACTCTTTCTGTGTTCTCTTGCCGTTGTACAAGAACAGCTCCAAGACCTACATTGCTAGCGTCTGTGTAAAGCATCGTCGGGGCTTCTTCGTCGAAGTGGGCAAGCACAGGGGGCGTTTGAAGACGTTGACGCAGGTCATTAAAGGCAGCCTCCTGTTCTTCTTTCCACTCAAAGGCAACATCGTCTCTTGTGAGACGAGTTAGTGGCGACGCGATGCGGGCGATGCCTGCGATAAACCGGCGATAATAGGCACAAAGGCCAAGGAAGCGTCTGACAGCCTTCTTATTGGAGGGTACTGGGAACTGTGCGACGGCGGCAATTTTTTCAGGATCGGGCCGGACGCCTGCGTTGCTGACGACATGGCCGAGAAACTGTAGTTTGTGAAAACAGAAATGACACTTTTCTGGTTTCAATGTTAGGCCCGCGAACCGTATGGCACGTAAAACAACTTCCAGCCTTTTTAGGTGCTCGTCAAAAGTGGTCGAAAACACTATAACGTCGTACAGATAGACTAGGCACGTCTTCCACTTCAATCCCGAAAGTACCGTGTCCATAAGCCTTTGAAACGTCGCGGGCGCGTAGCGCAATCCGAAAGGCAAGACTTTAAACTCGTATAAACCATCCGGCGTCACAAAAGTGGTTTTCTCTCGGTCTCTTGGGTCTACCTCGATCTGCCAGTATCCACTCCTCAAGTCCATGGAAGAAAAGTAGCGAGCGTGCCGAAGTCTGTCAAGGGAGTCATCAATACGTGGGAGTGGGTACACATTTTTCTTGGTCACCCGATTCAGCTTCATGTAGTTCACGCAAAATTGCAGGGTGCCGTCCTTTTTCTTTACTAGCACTACAGGCGATGCCCAGGGGCTCTGTGACGGTTGAATGACGTCATCTGCAAGCATTTTCACGACTTGTTGTTGTATGGCTTCGCGTTCCTTTGAAGCTACACGATAAGGGTTCTGGTGGATAGGTCTCACCGTGTCCTCGGTGATTATTCGGTGCTTTGTCAAAGGTGTTCGACCAACTCGTGATGTCGTTGAAAAGCAGTCGCGGAATTCGGCTAGCAGCTGAAGAAGTCTCTATCGCTCGTCCTTTGACAGAGTGGTGCCAACATCGAGAACGGGTTCTGGTTCTTGATTAGGCGCTTCGTCCAATACCGACAAACATAAACTGCCTCGCATTTCTACTATATTGTCGTATGAAGCGATAGCTGTGCCCTTCGGAAGGTGCCGGCGCTCAGCACTAAAGTTCGTCAGAAGTAAATTCATGCGTCCACCATTGAGACGGACGATACCTCGTGTGACCGAAATGCCATGACTAAATAGCAGCGAGCCAATTTGGTCAGCAATGCCTTCGCCATCAAACGCTTCGTGGCCTTCCACCGAAACAAGAGTGCATGACCGGGGCGGGACGACCACATCATCATCAATTATACGTAAAGTGTTGCGTATTGCGTCTGAACAGTCAACTAAACCAGGGCTGTTGCGGAATGTAATTGAACGGTCCGGGATGTTGATGACGGCACCATATTTTCTTAAGAAGTCCATCCCTATGATCAAGTCCTTGCAACATGAGGTGAGGATGACGAACGTCGCCACGAAAGAAGAGCCACCGATGTCGAGTCTTGCTGTACACCTTCCGACAGGCATCAACAGCTGGCCGCCTGCTGTCCTCAGGTGAGGTCCCGTCCACGTAGTCTTCACTTTTTTGAGGCGTACGGCAAGGTTTTCACTTATGATAGAAAAGTCGGCGCCGGTGTCAACTTAGGCTGTTACTTGCTGTCCGTCTACCGAAACGGTAAGGTCTGTGGTTACAGTTTCGTCGGCGTTACTTCTCGGCTTTACGGCGTCCTGTGGTACAAGTAACGGGGGCTTTTTTTCGTCGCCTTGACGGCCTGCAACCTCACCCCCGGAGGTCGCCGCCTTCTGTTTCCCCGGCGTGGACTTGGTGACCTCCTTCCACTGACGTCAGCTGTAGTTCGGTAGCGCGACGAAGGCGAATATGCCGGAGACGGAGAGCGTGGTCGACGTCCCAAACCTGGCTGGTAATCAGGCACACTGTCGTCATTATTGGCACGGCGGTTGTCAAAATGGGACTGAGACAAGGGGGGTTCTTGAGAATGAGCGTCCCGGCAAGGTGCATAGCCATCGTTGGCGCGTCGATCGTCAGACCATTGCCGAAGAGGTCGAAACATATCTACGCGGTGCCAGCAATGGCGGGAAATGTGGCCCACGCCTCCACAGGTATAACAAAGCGGACGCCTATCTACAGTGCGCCAGGCGTCTGTTTTACGAAGCTGTGGACGCCGCGACGACTCGTAATGTGGCAAATGCCGTGTCTCGTTGGGAGACGGCTCTTGGTACGGCGGTATTTCGTACGGCGGTACGACGGCAGGGCGCCGCGGTGTCTGTTCTTGTGGTGGCGACCAAGGAACGGCTGCCGATGGCTGGCGGTACGACGGCGCAACGGGCGGCGGGCGGCGAAGCGCGGCTGCGTAGCTCATAGGTCGCTGATCGTCAATAGGATCAGCTGTTGAAAACGCTTGGCGTATTTTTTCGCGGACGACTTCAGCGACAGACGCCGTGGGTGGTTCCGTGACCAGATTCCGCAGCTTCAGCAGCTCTTCGCGAACAATTTCTCTTATTAAATCGCGCAACGAGCTTTCATTGTCAGATGTCGTAGCGGCGACTTGCATGTAGGCGCTGCTGGACAAGCGATCGTATTGTCGGCATCGCAGGTGAAGCGCCCGTTCGATAGCTGTAGCTTCTTTGATGAAGTCTGTCACGGTGCTTGGCGGGTTCCGCAAAAGTCCGGCGAACAATTGCTCTTTAACGCCGCGCATGAGGTAGCGCAGCTTTTTGTCGTCGGTCATGTGCGGGTCAGCTTTACGGAAGAGACGGACCATCTCCTCTGCGAACATTGCGACCGTTTGATTGGGTTTCTGAACCCGTAGCTCGAGTAAATGCTGCGCACGTTCGCGCCGGTCGACATCGGCAAATGTGTCAATCATCCCTCTTTTAAAGTCACTCCATGTTGACAAACTGCCTTCTCTGTTCTCGTACCAGGTTCTAGCGCTGTCGACGAGATAAAAATAGGCGCGGGAAAGCCTTTGTTCAAGGGACCACTGGTTGGTGTTAGCGACACGTTCATAGTGATTAAGCCATTTTTCGACGTCTTCATGTGCTCCACCACCGAAACGATCAGGCACCAGCGGTGAAAAAAGGGTTACCTGAGATGGGGTCGGCAAACTACTGTCTCGTAGTAACTGTTGTGGACTGGCGGTGGCCATTGGTAGATGTGAGCGGCGCCTCGTAGAGTGTTCCTGTGAGAGGGTGAACTCTGGAAGGAGGCCTCGCAAGCGACGACTGAAGCGATGCACGGGAGTGTCGACAAGAGCTTCTGGGCTGGATGAACGACTCCCCGTGGGAGTTTGGAGCATCAGGCGGGGTCGCGGGCCAGCACCTCCACCAGTGTCGTAGTACAACGCGAACAAAGTACAAGTACGCCTTGAGGCAGCGAAAGCAGCGTGTTCCCAACAGCTGAGCCGCAAGACCTTCTTCCTCGTTCTTGCGTCAAGCCAGAGGCCCACTACCCGGTGTCCGCTAAATGTCGCTAGCATCGTTTTTGTCCACATGTGGACACGTGTCAATATTCACAGTGCTCATGCTCGCAGGATTGTTTTGCTGCCTGGAGACTGAAAACCAGAGATATTCGTAGCTTCCTTCATTAGCTCAGGCAACGCACCAGTGCTACTGGTGTCCCATTCAGCACATTTCAATACAGGTGTAATTATGACAACGTTTTGACACACCGCGATAGGCGGTTTTAACCCCAGCCGAACTGAAGCCCTTCGTCCGTATTGAAACATAGCTCTCGAACAATCACTTGACTGTCGCACTAGTTTCGTGCTCCCTTTGTGAGAACACATGGCCGGGCTAGAAGGAACGTGCGAGGCGTGTAGCATTTCTTTTCACGTTTTACGGTGGTATGAAGGAGTGGATAACGGGAGCAGTGTTGATTAGGTTCTTGTTATTCTTGTTACTCGCTGAAGTAAGGCAGACCGACGGCTCCCTTTAAGAACGGCTAGTTTGCATTGAAGTAAACAAAAGAGACGTTGGGAAAACCAGCGCCTATTCTATTTTATCTATTCCAGCTGTATATGCGCCCGATCCAGCCGTTTACCAACATCTGCTCTTGCTTTTTTCTGCTCTATACCATCGCCTAGCTTTCGCGTGTGTTTTGCGTCACAGGGAAAAGAACCTAAAGCCCCTTGATCTGGGCAATGTAGCGACAATCTCCTCCACGTGCGCGTTTTCTCCTCGAATCTCCTCGCCCGCTTTCCGTACTCGAGGTGCGCGGCACCATTTTTCGCCGACGCTCCCGCGGCCACGCTGCAGAATTCAATGGAGGCGGTTTATTTGCGTCAGCTTGCACACCAAAGTAGTGCCAAACATTTTTAAACGGTGATAATAAAATAAGAACACCAAGGCAACTGTTTATAAAGGAATAACTTCTTGAAAAGGTTGTATGAGTGGGGCAGGCTAATAAAGAAAAGTTTTTATGGGGTGCTCTACGATGCGAATGTTTTTCTGCCGCATGATAACATACTGAACATTTGCATTTTATGTAGTTCCTCTTGGGGCGTGTCCGTCCATGTTCGGAGTTTTTTCGTGCTTGTGTGCCAGTATAGGACAGAGGTACTTACAGCTTCACTCATTGCAATGACTTCATGGATGGTGGATTCTTTAGCCATGTGTTCGTCTTCTCAGCGTGAAAATAGCTTTGCGCATTGGTCTCCAAAGTGAAGAAGGCTTTTGAGCAATAGCAATGCGATTAGGTGTCGCCAACAATGACTCATCTACCACAATAACGGACACATGAGATAATGATGAATTAGAACAGTTTTTTAACGATTTTGTGAAAGAAACTAGTGATTGAATTACTTGTGAGAGAAGAAACTCTGCAACAGGAATGTTTTCAATCATATACTGCGCGGTGACCGAAATATCCTATCCGGACTGACTGATCCCGGTCAGAAGTACTCTTGTGACACTGGCCTAAACGATAATATAGTTTCTTATTTGGGAATGGAAGTCATGCTAAGGCAGGCGTGACCAAAACGATTGCGGCCACGGTCTCCTAGCAAATGGCTCACTCGCTATCACCATGCTATGGCTTTCATTCAATGCGCCTCTGTATTTCGTTATTTCTTTCGATGAACCGCATCTCTTTCACAATTTTTGTGGGTTGATTCCCCCCTCCAAAAAACAGATAACAAAATAGGTCCTATTATGCAAACGAACGCAAATTAGTGGAATCTCTATTCATTCATCCACTTGCTTTCTCTAACAAACGTTCTCGTAAACGAATCTTAATAGTCACAAAAAGCGTGATGGAGAAGTTGCGTCAACAAATGTAATTGTTCGCAGAGAAAGCAGACTACAGTGGTGCATGAGTTGAATATTTTCATTTATTTTATTTTTTAATTAGACATACTGCAGACGAGCATTTTGGTCCAGGCACGAGGGGCATAAGAAACATCAAGTGATTCGTAACAGCAAAAAAAAAAAACAACATGTATCCATTCGCTAACAGAGGTCACATGTCTGCGAGGCAGCAACAAAATATTAATAATAAGACATTTGAACACTCTAATCACCAAGTGGATATCGTTCCAGGGACATAGCAAAAATGTCTGCCGGAAAAATGTCATGAAGCAGTGAATTGCATTAATCAACTGTTTTGGGAAAATAACTGTGTTTGTAAGCATTAGTTCATGCAAATATGGGTGCCAAGTATCATTCATGTTTACGATGGGTATTCCTAGCAGTGGCTGGCTGAATGCAACAAGGTACATTTAAGACAACCTTTCCTGACACAATATTCTATAAAAATGGTAAACGATTTAACTTTATTCTTGTTTCTAACAAATGAATTTAGCATATTTTAATAAAACTCCAACTTGAAGGAACGCACAAATAGCCGAAAAAAAATCACAGCATATCCGGGGGTGGATAATGAATAGTGAGACGAAGCGTGCGGACGGACGGGGCAACGAACGCATGAACCTAGCGGCGGGCCTAGCGGCGCGTTTCAGAACAGTAGAAATCAAGATTGCGCATTATTATCTTTCTCGTTGGATGTTTCATCATGCAACAATCACCCCGAGGATGAACTCTACGCGCTTTCTTTCTATTTTGAGCCGTCCATTATTTGCGATCAAGTGTATACTCTGGGGTCTCCTATAGCCGCTAGTGATAACAAATATTGCTGGTAAGATGTGTTAAAGCTGTTGTTTCGCAATGCTTTATTTACGGAGCTTCCTGAGACGGGAGTGATCACGGCTTAAAGAAGAGCAAAAAGAGTGAGTGAAGCTTGCGTGATACCCCTCTGTCATCGAGAGAGTATTCTGGGACCTGGCGCTGTTGCAGCTCTTGGTCGAGGCTCGCGCGATGCAACCTTCAAACCACGCGTGACTGTATCACTGCAGAGCTGGCGCTGCTTGCAAAGGGGTGAGCAGGACAGTGGATCTTCTTAGCTCGGTACTTTAAACGTGATACCAATAAATCGCCTTAAAGGCGCCCCGCAACACTTCTTGAGCATGGTCAGAAAACGCTGCCGATCGGTAGTACAGGCACCCGACTAACGCGAGCCAAATATTATAGCGCAGTACGCGGCCTAGAATCCGCAATAAAGTATCCAATTCAGCTAAAAATTAATTTCTCTTTTCTCGAAAAATTGGCGTAAGATGCTCAAAAACCACTCCTAAAAGCCCATCTATCCACCGTTGGCTGATTTGAACAGGGTGCACTCGGTCGTTACAAAGATCGCAGCAGAACACCGCGACTTGTCCACGTGTGTGCGCGCGCGATCACATTAAAAAAGCCGCGCGTTTGAAGAAAAAAAAAAAGAAAATGTGCTGAAGGTCACGAAGCGTGACCGACGTATTTTCTTTGCGCCTGCCGTCCCTCCCTGCTTAGCTTCCAGCGCTTTCGTCTGAAAGAGTGAAGAGAGAATGGAATTGCGGTAGGCGACAGAGCTTTTTAACTGTACTCGAACTGCACGAATCAAAAGTTTTGCGGCGTTGAATTAGTGAGGTAATAATCTCTTCCAGTGAATTCATTCCATGGTTACTGGAAAAAAGTGTTTCAGGGCCCCTTTAGGGAGATAAATCATGTGTGTGTGTGTGTGTGTGTGTGTGTGTGTTTGTGTGTGTGTGTGTGCATGTAAGTGAGCAGGTGGGAGGACGGGGGGGGGGAATTCGGCTTCGGAGGAACGAAAAGAGTAGTGAAATGGTAGTGCTGCTCATTTCACATCGAAACATTGCGCGACAGCGGATGACATGGTGTTCAATATACAGTGTGTTTCTGCTAAAAAGCACAAAACAATAAAAAATAAAAATGAGTGCTACGCGTCTCCAGCTAGCGCAGTAATGTTCTTAGCTGTACGTAGCAGGTCAGAATATTTTGCTTTATCTGCCAAGTTTGGTAATTAATATAGATTGACCAAAGAAATTTTAAATACTGATAGAGAAAAAAATTTCTTACAAGACTCTCAGCTCCTATCTCAAAATCACGAAATTTTTAAGGTAGGGTAAGATAACAACGCTGGTTAATTTTCTACCGGGATTTGTATAGCGTGCGCGAAATTCAAATGTACCCAAGTGATTGCCGCCTAACGTGCGGCGCTTTGAGTGCCCTCAAAGTAATTTGAACGAATTAGGGAAGGCTTCTCACGCATGAAGGTCGCTTGAACAGGCAATTGGTGACTACGATGGGCATTAGGCGATGGTTGGATAGTAATATAAAAAAGGGGGGAGGGCAAACTGAGAAAAAAACAAAGGCAATCAACTTCGACGAAATTGTGGCTGCCACGTGCATTGCGATACGAGACAGGACGCCGCGTTAGGCGCAGCGCAGACATTTTTTTTTATCTTTTCGGGCCAACGATAAGAATGATGGCAGTTGGGAGGGTGGCATTTTATAAAGGAAAGATATCAAAAGCAAAATTTGAACTGAGAAGACAGGCTCAAGTTTGAGCAGTGCCGTTCATCGCACTAGTGAAAATAGGACGAAGCTCCGGTCGCTGGCACGGGCCACGCTTTCTGGGTTTTACCATTGCACGCACGGAAAACGTGTTCCTTGGGGCGCTTATCTGATATTTTGCACGCTATCGGCAGCGCTCCTTCGTGATTTTAGAAAGTAGTCACACACTACTGCTGGAATTTGAGCTTGTACAAAAGTTTAAACAGTTAGGGCGAAGACTGCCCATCAGGTTCTACCGTTTCCAATGTAAGCGGTGCGAGAAGCAAAGAAGTCAGGAGTGGATTATGGCACTTCGCCAATACTCTAAGGTCTCGTTAGTTTCAAATTTTTTGTTGTGCACAGCACCACTTGCTATTATTATCTGAAAGAAACTAGATGGCCGGACACACATTAAAAGAAAGCGTGTTCTTAAACTGAAACTACAGCAAATAGACAACCGCTGTACATTTCGCGATTGGGCTCTGGCATTCCGGGACAACCATTGGTAGGGAAAGCGGGAGGGTATCTAGCTTAATTCAGCTAAAATACAGTGCAATGAGCCTTGCAAGTGTTTTATTCAGCTGACGGCAGTAGACTTTTCAGTGACCCTCAGTGTATACAGCTTTGTGCTTCGGGCTCGCGCTGAGAGTTTAACGTACGCGTCTTGCAAGCAAAACCAACCGATGAGCCAGCATGATGAGGTGTTGCGATGCTAAGATCGAAGTAATGAGTTTGTTTCTTAATTACGCTAGCTGCACTTCCACGGGAGCGAAACGCAGTAACAGTGCGCTGAAATTTTGATTCAAGAATGACAAACCGGGCGTGTTCGTGTTGCGTATTTCAAGCGTACGGTTGTATCACGCTCAATGTAAACAGAAGTGATGCTCCGTGTATGTGTCCCCTCTGTCCATTGTCATCGCACCTTATACTTCAAATAGATTTAGGCGCACATTAAAAAAAAGAGAGAAAACCTCAAGTGGTCGGAATCAATCTGGAGTCTCAAACCACGGCGTGCCTCCTTAAGATATGATGGTTTTGGCACGTGAAAGATTATATTCTTGCATACACCCACGACGTGGGCTATGTACAGCTGCCGCTATGAAAACGAGTTGAAAAAAAAAACGAAAGCACAGATAAAATTTTAGACGGTTTCGCGTAATTTGGTGCGGTTGTGAGGGGCAAATCTCGGCGTAACTAAAGACATGCTCGATCTTAGTGGGTACTTCGCGATATGACGACGACTGAGCGAGCTCTCCAAACAACCAAATGGACATTTGAATCATTGAATACAATGTGTTTAGTCGTGGATAATGTGTGAAATTAAACAAGCATGGTTGACGTAGACATAACATACTTTTTTGTGCACATCATTATACTTTCAAAGGAGCTGCGAAAAATCCTAGGTGTCAGTCATCTTACGCTACGACTTTACTAACATTTGATGAACAACGAAAACTGAAACTCTTATGAAACTGAACACCGCGCATTGAAATGGTGCCAGGGACTGAACAGTGGAGACGTAAGTTTAGTCTCTCCACATTGACTACCTAATTAATGGAAAGCCGCGTGACAAACTTGGTATTCAAGATATAGGAATGAGAACTCTATATACAAACGCAAGCGAAATCGTGGTGATAGTCTGCCGACAGCTCCGAGATGATACGGATGCCACAACAAATGCGTCTCGTACCGGTAACATACCATTTGCATTCACGCCGTCACTTAGCATTTATTGTCATAGAAAGGCAGCTTTTCAACATCGACATTCACGTAGAACTCGCTAAAAGACATCGTGTTTGACTTCCTTGGTCCTTCGAAGGTTGTCAATGAATCGCTCTCAGTTCTGATAAAAATCACACTGTGAAAACGTTTCATAATCTTTTTAAACCTTCGAAGCAAATCACAGGTGATGCTGCACGTGCAGGGCGACTACAGAACAGCGCATGCAAAGCCCGTGAACGTGCTGAGATAGCGCAAGCAGAAGGCGAGAGCGTGGTGCCGGGCGACCGTCTTTTGCTAGAAAGGAGGCAAAACGTGTTCGGCGCAGCGCCCCCTGGCCGAGGTGGGGAGGCCTATATGTAGTGCGCAGTTTTTTTGGACACGCTTTGACAAGGGAAAGTCTTAGGGTGGAACAATACGTTTAACTGATGAAGAACGTGCGAATATAGTTCTCGCCCTCGGCCGAGTGAACGGAAACAGGAGGAAGGCGGCAAGATGATTTCGAAGATGATACCCAGGATATCGGGTAAATAGTTGGACATTGGTGCGAAATTACGAAACACTCCAGGAGACAGACACGTTCAAAAAGCAGTGTTAGTGCACAAAAGGTGTGAATGAGTATTTTAAAACAGACATTCTTGCTTACATGGCAGCCCATCCCCACACAAGCGTGAACGACGTGACTGCTGACACCGGCGTTTCCAGCAGCAGTGTTTGGCACGTACTCAAGAGCGGAGGACTTCACATATACCACGTTCACCTGCATCAACAGCTTGAAGACATGCGAAGCCGTCTTCACTTCTGCTAGTGGATACTCATACAGGAAGAAGGCAATCCCGGCTTTCTGTAGAACATAATCTGATCCGATGAAGGTCGTTTCTCACGCATTGCCCAATCAATGTTCACAGTGGTCGTTACTGAAGCGCTACCAATTCTCACTAGCTTTCGCGGACACAACACCAGGTGCAGTGGTCTTTCAGTGTTGGTGCGGCAGTTAAGACAGCAAAATTATTGGCCCGGTCTATTTCGATGGAAAACTCACCGCAGAACACTACATCAGCGAAATACTAAATGGCCCACTGAGTGAAATCACCTGCAATCTCCTCTAGCAAAGCTGGGGAATATCTGGTTTTAGCCAGACGGAGCTGATTCGCACAGCTGCGCGCGGACTCGAACGTGGCTTGATCGAGCATTTCCCTATTATGGGATCGGACGTCTCGGACCTGTAGAGTGGCCTGCAAGATCCCAACACTTGACTCCGCTGGATTTCTTTCCATAGATATTGCCGCCAGCACGTAGTGGGTTGACAGCAAGAGCGGCTCTAAATCTGGAGGAAAAAAAGAAGATCGCGTTCTTCTTTGCTCGAGAGCCAGCCACGACTGACGCATCGTCCTAGTGCTAGCTACCTGGTGCTTTATTAAATCCCCCAGTACTTGTGACTCATCGTGACAACTGGTGGAAGTGCTGGGTAGTCTCACGGATGCTACAGACCCCCCAGGAAGCCGCGATACGAGTCCAGTGCCAGTCAATACTCCCGTGCATCGGACCAGCCGCCGAATCAGGGGATTGCCTCCGGAAGCCGACGATACTGCTCCCACCACGTCGACAAACATGACCAGCGCTTCGGTGCAAACCTCGGCGACCGGCACGGGAAGCACGACGTCGAACCGCTACACGTTGGAAAGCCCACGCGCACCGGCGACGTTCCATGGCTCGGAGCACGAAGACGTTGAGGACTGGTTGGCGGATTTCGAGCGCGTAGCCGCCTTGAATCAGTGGGACGACGCGGCGAAACTGGGTCGTGTCTACTTCTATCTCGAAGACGGGGCACGTACGTGGTATCAAAACCGAGAGGAACAGCTGACGACGTGGCCCGAATTCTCTCGTAGACTTCTGCAGACGTATGCCAGTGCTGATCGCCAAGAACGAGCTGAACGAGCTATTCTGGCCCGCGTCCAGCTGCCAAACGAAACTGTGACCACGTTCGTCGAAGACATGACGCGCCTCTTCCGACGGGCCGATTCAAGAATGACGGAGGACAAGAAGTTGCGTCACTTGATGCGCGGTGTCAAGGACCAACTTTTTGCCGGCCTCGTGCGCAGCCCTCCGAAGACGGTCGCGGAGTTCTTGTCCGAGGCCGTGACAATGGAAAAAATGCTGCAGCAGCGATCCAACCAATACAACAGGCAAGTCAATGGCATGTCTACTGCCGACATTTTCACCACCACTAGAACCAACAACGACTATCTACGTGAACTCATCCGTGGTATAATACGTGAAGAGTTACAAAAGGCCGGTGTAACACCTCATCCTACAGTAAACTCTATTACAACTGTGATCAAGGATGAGCTGCACCAGGCCCTCCGGGACACCTTGCCTCATGATACAGCTGTGCCAGCTCCTGCTGAATACCGCCGTGAGACAACCTACGCAGAAGCTTTGAAACGCCCTGCTGCATCGCCGCCATTATTCGTCCATCCTGTTCCTGCTGTTTCACTACAGTCAGCGCAGCACATGCCGTACTACGAAGGCACGTACACGCCACCACCGTTGGCCTTTGTCCCTGGTGCTTCTGTCGCCCATCGTTCAGTGCAACCAATTCAGTACATCGACGATCGGCGCACGTCTCCTCGAAAGTCTGATGTTTGGCGCACACCTGATCGCCGGCCTCTGTGCTTTCACTGTGGAGAAGCTGACCACTTGTACCGCCAGTGCCCATATCGCCGTCTTGGGCTTCGCGGCTTCTCTGCGTACTCACCGCCACCCCGTTACGGCCAGAGACCGCGCGACATCGAAAACTACCTCTCCCAGCAGCATGCACCACCATCTGCCGGGCGCCAGTCGCGCTCGCCATCACCGAGGCGATTTTCATCAACGCCCCAGCGGTATTCTACCACACGGTCTCCCAGCCCCCGTCGGGAAAACTAGACCAAGCGACCTCTGGGGGCGGGGTCGCTGAACGTCGAAGCGCTGAAGACCTCCCATTGACGCAGAACTGTACAGAAACCGGTCCGACATCGCATACTGCTGCAAAGGATGGCCGACTTTCACTCGACATAGCAGTGACAATTGATGGTTGTGCAGTTAATGCGTTATTGGACACCGGCGCAGACTATTCCATACTGAGCGGGAAACTGACAACGCAGCTGAAGAAAGTCATTACGCCGTGGCATAACTCGCAGATTCGGACAGCTGGTGGCCACGTCGTTACTCCACTGGGTGCCTGCACAACTAGAGTACAGATTCAAGGGTACACATTCGTAGCAAGCTGCCTTGTTCTACGCGAATGTTCCCGTGACGTCATTCTGGGAATTGACTTTCTACAAGAAAATGGAGCTATCATTGATCTGCAAGAGCGCCGCGTCACGTTCTCAGCCCAGCGAGCAATCAACGTGCAAGATGGTGGAAGGCGTGTCGACGTACTCCGTATTTCTGAACAGAGTGTGACGCTTCCTCCACGAACAAGTGTTCTAGTCGACGTAACATGCTGTGGTTTGGGCGATGGCGATGTGGTGGCTGAGACAAATTTAGAACACCTCCTGCAGCAAGGCATTTGTGTAGCTAGAAGTGTAGTACACCTTCGTGATGGTCGATCTGAATTGCTCGTAACCAACTTTAGCAACGAGCATCGACATCTTTTCCGTGGCACTTCGATAGCGTTTGCCCACGAAGTAGCAAACGTCACCAACTGTTTCACGTCCGAAATAGTGGATACCGCCGACACGTCAATGAGTAATATTGACATCAATCCTGATCTGCCCACCGTTAACCAGACTGCACTACGAGCGCTTTTGTTCGAGTTCAGGTCTTGCTTCGCAACTTGCTCAAAGATCCGCCAGACGTCCATCACTCAACACAGGATCATCACGTACGAAGACGCACGTCCGATACACCAGAACCCCTACCGCGTGTCGGCCAAAGAACGTGAAGCAATACGTACGCAAGTCACCGAGATGCTTGACGATGGCATTATTGAACCATCGAACAGCCCGTGGTCATCTCCAGTCGTACTTGTCAAAAAGAAGGACGGGTCGCTACGCTTCTGCGTCGACTACCGAAAGCTTAACAACGTGACAAAAAAGGATGTGTATCCGCTGCCACGTATCGACGATTCGCTGGATAGACTTCGTCGTGCCCATTATTTCACTTCTCTCGATCTCAAAAGCGGGTATTGGCAAATCGAAGTAGATCAGCGAGACCGTGAGAAAACAGCCTTTGTGACTCCAGACGGCCTATACCAATTTCGAGTGCTCCCTTTTGGCTTGTGTTCAGCACCGGCAACTTTCCAGCGAATGATGGACACTGTCCTCACAGGGCTCAAGTGGCAGACTTGTCTTGTCTACCTTGATGATGTGGTGGTCTTCTCTACCACGTTTGAGCAGCACCTTCACCGCCTGCGCAGCGTGCTGGAGGCTATCCGATCGGCGGACCTCACACTAAAGCCACAGAAGTGCCACTTCGGCTATAAAGAACTAAAATTTCTTGGACATGTAGTTAGCGCCGAAGGAATCCGCCCCGATCCGGACAAGCTTGCCGCTGTTGCCGAATTACCAGCTCCTGTCGATAAGAAAGCCGTCCGGCGCTTCCTTGGTTTGTGCGCCTACTATCGCCGATTCATTCATGGCTTTTCACAGATAGCAGAACCTCTGACTCGTCTCACAAGGGACGACACGCCGTTTGTCTGGGAAAACGAGCAACAAGCAGCTTTTGATGAGCTGCGACAGCGCATGCAATCAGCGCCCGTTCTCGCTCATTTCGACGATGATGCTGACACGGAAGTCCATACCGACGCTAGTAACATTGGGCTCGGTGCAGTGCTCGTTCAGCGTCAAGAGGACATCGAAAGAGTGATAGCCTACGCCAGCCGCTCTCTATCCCGTGCCGAGGCGAATTATTCCACTACGGAGAAAGAGTGCCTCGCAGTCGTGTGGGCAATCACCAAGTTCCGCCCGTACCTTTATGGTCGTCCCTTCAAGATAGTGACGGACCATCACGCGCTCTGTTGGTTGGCAAGCCTGCGTGACCCTTCAGGTCGGCTAGCACGGTGGAGTTTGCGGCTGCAGGAATTTGATGTCACCATCGTCCATAAGTCCGGCCGTAAGCATGAGGACGCTGACACACTGTCACGCGCACCCCTTCATGTCGTCAGTCAGGAAGCAGAGGAAGACGAAGGCTTTCTGGGCGCTGTTAGTGCATCAGACTTGAGCAAACGACAGCGAGATGATGCAGAGATTCGTCCAATCATTGATCATTTAGAGGGCCAGGGCGCAATTATACCACGTCATTTATCCCGCTCGTTGACGTCGTTCTGCCTACGAGACGGTGTGCTGTACAAGAAGAACGCTCGTTCGAACAATCGTGCTTACCTCCTGGTGGTTCCTCGAGACATGCGAGACGACGTCCTCTTCGCTTGCCATGACGAACCCACATCCGGTCATCTGGGCTACTCAAGGACACTTGCCAGAGTGAGCGAGAGGTACTATTGGCCAGGACTTTCAGCAAGCGTAAAGAAGTACGTAAAGAGCTGTCGGGAATGTCAGCGCCGAAAGCAACCATCTGTTAAGCCAGCTGGTTTGCTTCAGCCCATTGAAGCACCCTGCACGCCGTTCGACCAAGTCGGCATGGACATTCTCGGGCCATTTCCTATGTCTGCGGACAGCAACAAATGGGTGATCGTCGCGACCGACTATTTGACACGCTACGCTGAAACCCAGGCGATCCCACGAGCTACGGCTTCTGAGGTAGCACAATTTTTCATGCGCCACATCGTGTTACGACACGGTGCTCCTTCCAGTGTAATAACGGACAGAGGGACGGCATTCACGGCGCAGCTTACGGACGAAGTTTTCAAACTGAGCAACACCAGACACCGAAGGACAACTGCGTACCACCCGCAAACCAACGGACTTACTGAACGACTGAACAAGACCCTCGCAGACATGATCTCAATGTACATCGACGTACAGCACAAAACATGGGACCGGATCTTGCCTTACGTGACCTTCGCGTATAATACCGCCGTGCAAGAGACCACGCGATTCACGCCATTTCGGCTTCTCTACGGCCGCGAAGTGCAGACCATGCTAGACTCAATGCTACCGTGTCAGGACGAAGACGAGTTGGCAACAGACGCCGAAGAATTCGCAGAGCGTGCCGAGGAAGCCCGGCAGCTCGCGCGACTGCACATCGGCCAGCAACAGCAGGCAGACGCACGACGCTATAATACCCGCCACAGAGAAGTGTTTTACAACCCCGGAGATCAAGTTTGGGTGTGGACGCCCGTCCGCCGCCGTGGCCTTAGTGAAAAGTTGCTGAGCCGGTACTTTGGCCCATATAAAGTGTTACGCCGCGTCAGTGACGTGAACTACGAAGTGGTTCCGGACTCAACACCCCATGCACGGAGCAGGACACGGCTGAGGCCGGACGTCGTTCATGTGTTGCGCATGAAGCCATTTATTGCGCGTTGTTCGTAACTTTTCCTTTACCGTACAGCGTTCTTTGTGTTTTTTGTTTATTTTGTGAACTTACTTTCTCGTTCATTGACGTTTCCTATGTTGGCACGCTCTTCAATTTTTACTTTCACTTCATCCGAATTTCCATTTTTTTTCACGTGCCTATGTAGTAGCATCGCGGTGCTCCTATGTACTTCCCTTTCCTCTTTTTGGTACTTGTTTTTTTTTTCTTTTCGGAAGGGGGGATAATGCCGCCAGCACGTAGTGGGTTGACAGCAAGAGCGGCTCTAAATCTGGAGGAAAAAAGAAGATCGCGTTCTTCTTTGCTCGAGAGCCAGCCACGACTGACGCATCGTCCTAGTGCTAGCTACCTGGTGCTTTATTAAATCCCCCAGTACTTGTGACTCATCGTGACAATATATATTAAAGACCACGTCTACACAGAAGCGACGACAACGCCCGCAAGACTGAAGTCTAAAATAGCAGATGTATGCCGCTGTATTACACCACGAAAGCATCGAAACCCGGCAGAGAATGCATGTGCTGACTCGATGTAGATTGTGTATAGGGGCTGATGGAGGGAGAAGCCCCTACACACGATCCTCGGCTCATGAATACCACGCCTCATGAAGCACGCTACGCAATGTTGTCTCATTAAAAGCGCTTTGGACCATGTAATTACGCTGATCTCTTTCGAACTCCTAGGTTTCCTACTATTTAAGAGTTAGATATAAGAGAACACAACACTTTTATATTTGTTTTTTTTATTTATACGCACTGCTCTCTAACAGTCGGGTACTAGACATGAATTTCTAGATGGAGACGAATATACTTTTGAACCGACAACCAATCGTGCCATATTTCTGTAGTATCCTGTAGTAGTATCCTGTAGAGCAATTGCACGTAATCAACGCAGATATGGCAAAAGAACAACAAGACTTCTTGAATAATTGCCTTTGAAGTTTTTACATCCTTTCTTTAGCAAGATGTCACCCTCTCTACCACCATTATGTATAAAGTTGACCCGAAAAGAAAAGAAAAAAAAAAAGGCCTGCGCAAGGAGAATTGCAGCCTCTGGTCTTGTATTGCATTGCATGTTCCGGCCACTTTTTCGGCGAACTTTATTGTCTTTGTTTCTTTCTTTTGCTTCCCTCCCCCTTTTTTATTGGTACCATCCAACCAGCGCTTAAAGTTCATTGTAGGCGCCGATAGCCTGTTTAAGCGACCTTCATGTGTGAGAAGCCTTCGTGAATTCCTCCAAACCACACTTGAGGGCTCTCAAAGCGCTACGCGTTAGGCGGCAATTACGTGGTATTTTTTAAAATTTCGGGCTTTTTAAACAAACCCTGGAAAAAATTAACGAGCGTTGTTATCTTACCGTGCCTTGAAATTTTTGTTATTTCTGGATAAGAGCTACAAGTATTGTATTGAAATTATTTCTCTAGAGGCAGTATTTGGAAAGTTCATTAAGCAAGCTTTGTTAAGTACCGTGTTTGGAAGATCAAAAAATATTCTGCCGTGGTACGTATAACTAAGAATAATACTGCGCTAGCTGAAGACGCGTAACACTCATTTTTAAATTTTATTGCTTGGCGCTTTTTAACTGAAACACCTTGTATTACGTTTGGCCGAACAACTACCCAAAATAGACAATTTCAGGCACACTAGCCCCCGCCAACAGGTGCGCAAAGGCTTATGGGAATAGTTGGTACACCGCAGAACCCGCCACGACGAGCGCGCGGGCCTCCCGCTTCAACTTTCCGTTTGCACCGTGCCAGCTCTTCTCAGATCAAGTGAACTCGGGAAGGTGTGATATGTTACTGCGCGATGCAGGACAAGGAAAAATATTTGCACACCGGCAACTATGACTCACGACTGAAAGGTTATCGCACGTTTAAGCAAATTAGGGGGTGCATCGTGCATGTCATAAAGAGGTACAAAAAGACTAACAACCGATGCGCGCGTTTACTGTCGATCAATAAATTTAATTATCTTGTGTTGTAGCGATAGCGAAGGTTAACTGACTTGAATAAGGTGTGGTGTACGTTTATGATGTGTCTATGAGATTTCCCGCGCGGTCTGGTAAGGGTGACAGTGCAAGATTACTAGGTTTTCAAAGATGAAATTGCATTTGCATGACTGAATATGCAAAGTGAAATGACATGGCTTCTTTCAGTATATATTGAGCAGTATATCTTAGGTGCTCTTAGAGGCACGTGTTCGTATATACATCAGTCTCAACGATGTATTTATGTGAACACAAAAAGAGTTCGGTTAGCAACCCTTGCACAAAAATTAAAAAAAAAACAAACAATTGGCATGCCTCTCAAAGCCATTTTTTGCCTACTCCATAGCCCTACGACCTTTTGCTCTCTACGGAAGAAGTATTTCTAAGCGTATGGTGCGAAAACATAACCCGCACACCTCGTATCTCTTCCCAACTTTCTTTCAGACTGTGCAGAACGTATGTATACAATAACTGCAGCAATCCTAATTTCTTCGAGGCGAAGGTTGTCCAAATTGATCTTTGTTTGCAATGCGAAAGAGCTGTTCAGAAGCCGCTGCATAAGATATAGGCAGGACACCATACCTTCTTCAGCTAGAAACTATTGATAGTGTATGTGTCCAAGTATTTTCTTTTTTTTTCGCCGAGCGGAAGTCATTATTCCTCATTGAACAATATTTGAATGCGCCGACGAGACATTCAATAGTTGTCTCACTCAATGTGCGATATACTGCTAGCAAATATAATCCACTGAGAAACTTAAGTATCTTATAAGAAACCACAAATTATTAGAGTAAGGCCTCTTGTACATGAATTCTAATTCCATTCCTTTGTCTTTAAACACGTTTAAAATATGTTTAGTTTCCCTTTTTTCAGCGCGTGACTCGTTCATAAATATTTAAAAAACTCTATAGCCGTAACACTTCTCTACCGTCTTGTGTCAACGGCACAATCAAGCCGCGATGGTATTAAAAGCCAAAGCACTTTATCGGCAGTTCATCATTGAATAACTATGAATTCAATGTTCCAGCTTACGTTCCTCATGATAGAAAGTTTTGACCACATGTCTCAGTACGCAACAACTCGCATGCCGCTCATTTTCTATGTTCAACGTACTACACTCAAACAGTGATACCTGCTCTGATATCGTAATTCATTTCCCATTTTATGCGTAGACATACATGCAGGTGCGTTTGGCCCCTATTCATCGCTCAGAAATGCACGTTACGATGTAATGACGTGCATATTATAAATACCGTTCGTAGGTGCATTCGCGAGACTCTTGACTATAGTCATAGATGTGATATTTACTTCCTTGTAATAAACGAAGACGGTCAACACTGCAACCGAAATTGGCGTTTTACTGACGTGACGCTTGCATAGGGTCTTTTTCCGAAGCCAAGCACTGGTGGGGACCTGGGGTCAAATGCTTCACTGCTATGCGAATCACCTAATTTTGATTTCAGCAGGGGCCATGTCTAAGTCCGTTGCTTCCATCAAGATATTTCGCCAATCGACAACGCTGCCGACGCCGGCACCGGAATTTATGAAAATGGGCTGTGTCACGCTATAATCATTACAGTCTCAGAATCACCTGCCACGCGTGCCCACATATCACGGGCCATGGTATTTGGTTATGTGCCACATGTTTCTGCATAAATGAATTCCATGACATACGTGATAGCGAAATCATGTTGCTTATACCATGACCTGCGAATCGTGTTCGTCATACATCGACGTCTTCTTACGCGAATTTCACTCCGCACAAGGTTAAGGTATCGGCCACATGAGCAGCGATACATAGCCGATAGAATGGAAATGGTGAAGAAAGTGTCTTTGATGCACTAAGAAATCTTCACGTTTAACAAATGTAAATTAAAGCAAATCAAAGGGTCACTCTGAAACGTGAAAGCAACAACTTTAGCGTGTGCTCTTAGCATTAGCCTAATGAATTTTTTTACACTTTAGGTTGAGGCAGCTACATTACAACAATCTTGCTATACTTTGAAAGGCGGGATTTAGTCACCGCTTGCACAAGAAAATTCATCACCCGTTATTCAGCATTTTGTATCGACAAATTTACACGCCTATGCTGGCCCTATACTTAAGAAAATTAATATCTATGACCGTACCCGTTCCACCTGCGTCCTCGCATGCGAATTTTTCCCTGTTCTTGCTCATAGGGAAATAATATAAATATGAGAAATCTGCGTGATGCTTCAGCTTACACCGAAAAAAACTTGCGCAGAGACTGCGTCGGCATATTTTTTTTCTTTTAGTGACCAGCATTAGATTCCCCTTGATGATGGATCAGGCTCAAATCAACCAAAACAGACAGAGTAGTCAGAATAGTGAAGACTGGAGAATGCAAAAGTATTTATTAAATAAAAAGTAGAGTTGTAAACAGGAAGACTTGAAGAAGTAAGCATATTCTAGGGCTCACTTGATAAACTTCAATTCAGTGCAAAAAAAAAAATAACGAGACCATGTGCAAAAAAAAGGCTAAGCACCAAAGCTTCGTTACTCTCCACTGTGCCCTTCATAATTGACCACCGGTGGTGTGTGCCCCCTCTCCAGAGTAGAATAATGAGAGAAGACCTATGCAATAGTTTTTCAGTCCTGTCTGATAACTTAATGCACAGTCTTTGCTATTGATACGAGTCTCTGCTCCACAGTTCCTAGAATGATGAAAAGTCTCTCCCGAAGAGCTGCATATCGCCACAGACGCGCAATTTAACACTGAATAAATTCAGGCCGCAGCGTTCTGTCGATTGGCAAAAATGCTGCTCTATAAAAAACACACTGTACCACTTTCTCGTAATCGTTGCCATGATGTAGGTCACTGCTACAGCACTGGACACGGTTGCGGCCTCTGCAGGAGATGTGAAGCCGCCGCCGGTGCCCTGAACCGCTCTCGGGTACCACAGCTTCGGTTGACTCCAGCGTGGACATCACTTGAAGAAGAACTCAACTCTCTGGACCGCGAAAGAATAGGTGGAACTGTTCTCTCAAACTGTGAGCTGCCTTCTAAAAATATCAAACTGGAATCCTTGAAGACTACCAGAAAGAAGGGCCTTGACGGTGTCTGTGTCCAACTCTCACCCATGCCGAGTACTAGGAACCGGTGCCTTGATTGCGTCCGCGTTAAACTCCCATCTTCGCGAAATAACAGGAAACGAAAACCTGATGGCGCTTGTTTCCTATTCTAATCCTCGCCGAGTGCCTGGAAACGGGGCCTTGATGGCGTCCGTGCGAGTGTCGCTCCTGCTTAGGTGGTTGGTACTAGGGTTGCCATTACAGAGTGGGTCTGGGGAGTTAATCCGGGAGGCGATGGAACTGCGTACCTCTTCAACATTCTGTTCAGCATGTCAAAGCAGGCCAAGGCCCAGGCACCGCCCAGTATGGCTCCGCCGAACACGGCCATGATCACGTAGAGGCCATGGCGGTTGGCGACGACAACGGGAAGGCTTACCCGTGTCTCCAGCTCCGAATCTCTAGTGGCCGCTCCTAGCCACGCCCGGTGAGCATAGGTGGGCTACGAAGCCATGGCCCCGTGTCCGATGGTAGACGAGCCAGGAGCGGCGGCAGCCGTCCTCGCCGGCGGCCCAGAGTGGAGTGCCTCGTCAGCGTTCCCGCTCCTCGAGGCACGGGCCGAATTCTCGCGCTTGCTTGCTTGTTCCTATTTTGTGGCTCTTACCCACTAAAGGGGTTTGGACAAAAAGCCGGCAGTTAATGTAAGTGAACGGTTCACGACTATGCGGGCTATAAAAAGATGGTTACTTTATTTTTAAGAGACGATATTATTTCGATACAACGTGAAAAAATAAAAAGTGAAAAAAAGTAAATAGTAGAACTGTTCGAATAACTGAGGCATAATAATAATGCAAAATTCTTCACTAGGTTAAGCCAATGCAGTGTATATAATGATGAAATACGAAATTTAAGCTTAGTTAGCAAAAATCGAGAACTGAAAAATGGCTCAGCGAGGTATTCTCTTTCTATCTTATAGGAATTTATAGAGGCTCCGCAGATGTTCTTGCGCTAAAGTCTTGATATACAATATATCACTATATGATATGATATACAATATATATAGCAGCTTGATATACAATATATTGGGAGTAAGAAGTGAAATTCTTAGTTCTTAAAATAAAATATTCAAACACATACTACTTCGATTTTTCATACAGTGGCATATGAGAAGAAAATGTTCGATATTTTCAGGTTAGTATACAGCTCTCGCTCCCGCCTTCTTTCTGTTATATCTTCTTCCTTTTCTCGGTTGCTTACCACAGAGAATGAAAATTGGTTTCAGGCTTATTTCTGGCAACTGACATAGCCCAAATAGTTCTCAATAACTTTTTTTACAACTAGAAGCATGTAAGCAGTGATCAACCGTGGTTGCAGCAAAAAACATTAAACCAAAATCCAAGGAAGCCAAACACCACTATTTCAATACTGTACACCCTAGCTTTCTCAAAAATAATCCACAAAAATTTTGGAACCACTTTCGCCGAAAGAACACGCTCACCACTCAACTATAGTCACATGAAAAATTTGATAAAGCACACAGACATAACCACTTCATTTATTCAGTTTTTACAAGAGATAATAGCCTCATGCCGGAATCGGTTCCACGCGCGGTGTCTGTCAGTGACCCTCTCGTTATCACAGACACTGGTGTTCTAGATCTTCTGCTTGCTCCAGAAAGCGTGTGGTCCGGATAATATAGCTAACAAATTTCCAAAAAAGGTACGCAGAATGGTGTAGCTGATATCTGGGCAGTAATTTCCGTAAATCACTTTCAAAATCAAGACTACCAGAAGATGGGAAATTAGCCAGAATTATTCCAATTAATAAATCGGGAGATAAATCAATTGAATCCTATTTCAGACCAATATATTTAACTAGCATGGTATGCAAAGTACTCGAGCAAATAGTCTTAAAACATTTAACAACTTTTTTTTTTCGGAAACGAGGGCATCCAGTCCCACAACCAGCATGGATTTCGTAGGCGATTATCGACCACGACACAGCTGACTGAGGTCATACACGATCTTGCGCTAGGTATTGACAATCACAGCCAAATGGACATAATATTACTTGACTTTTCAAAAGCGTTTGATTGCGTTTGTGACACCAAGCCAATCGCTAAGCTACAAAACATTATTGGGGCCGGAGAAATTGTCGCTTGGGTGCGTGAGTTTTTGTGTAATAGGTCTCAGTTTGTTGTTGTCGAAAACATTGCATCAGATTTTGTGCCGGTTACGTCAGGAGTGCCCCAGGGCTTCCTGCTCGGGACCTTTTTTTCTCGTGTATATCAATGACATATCTACTAATATAGACTGTAAAATAATGTTATTCGCGGATGACTGTACGATTTATAAAGAAATAAGAAATGACCAAGATTACTATTCGCTCAACAAATCACTCTCTCTGATTTCTGAATGGTGTTCAAACTGGCAGATGACAATAAATGTAAAAAAATCTGCTTGCATGACGATAACGAGAAAGAGAGAGCTATCAAACTTTTGCTACGCTCTAAATTGCACTGCTCTCAGCAGAGTACACAAACCTTAATACCTAGGCTTAAACATTACGTTCGACTTAAGGTGGGAGGAGCAGATTAGAAACGTTACTTCATCTTGCATGTAAAAATTATTTGTTCTTCGCAGATCACTTCAAATGGCAACCTTGCCGACAAAGCTCCTAGCCTACAAAACATTCGTCAGGCCTATTCTGGAATACGGAAGTACAGTGTGGTTTCTTCACACTCGCACAAGCGCCCCGCCACGGTGGTATAGTGGTTAAGGTACTCGGCCGCTGACCCGCAGGTCGCGGGATCAAATCCCGGCTTTGCCGGCTGCATTTCCGATGGAGGCGGAAATGTTGTAGGCCTGTGTACTCAGGTTTGGGTGCACCTTAAAGAACCCCAGGTGGTCGAAATTTCCGGAGCCCTCCACTACGGCGTCTCTCATAATCATATGGTGGTTTTGGGACGTTAAACCCCACAAATCAATCAATCAATCACTCGCGCAAGCATAAGGAAAATTGAAGCAGTACAGATGAAAGCCATAAGATTCATCCACAAAAAATATAAACGTGAAAACTCACACACTAGTCTGCTAACTCTTTCTGAACTTTTTACGCTAAAAGTACGAGCAAAAAGGCACATCTAAATTTTTTTCTCAACTCCTGCACAATTATCATAAAATAGACAATTCGAATTACATGTGTTATTCACAAACACGAGCTACAAGACACAAACATACTCACACATTAGTACAATACAAATGCAACACTGATGTGTTTAAATATTCTTTTTTTCCGGTTGGTATTCGCGAATGGAACATAATGGCCCCTCAGATCACCAACACCGAGTCACTGTCTCAGTTTGAGTTAGAAATTGAGAACAATTCTTAGCTTCTTTAAATACCCAGTAACAATGGTAATGAAACCAGTATGTAATACTTGTACGTTCTGTAAACAGCCATGTAAGCTGCCTTATTGTTATACTTGCCATTTTTATATGCACATGTATTTTGTTTATTATGTTGTGTAAATATTGCTAATGTACAAAGTGCCAGGTTGATGTTGCTTTTATGTTGTGTATTACAGTTTTTTTGCTATGATGAGCAATCATAGCATCTGTACAGAGTACCCACCTGCTATGGTCTCTGTAGAGACTGGCAATATTGCAAATAAATAAACAAACAAACAAATAAATAAATAAATAAATAAATAAATAATGACAGCAAGATAAGGTTAGGCGAGATGGAAAGTCTTCTGGTCAGGAAGGAATGAGGCAATAATTGAAAATGGACACGAACCAAGAAAATTTTATGAAATAAATGACGCTTCGAATGCTGCACGAAAGCCTTGATCCCACGGAGCACGAAGCGAGAAATGGTCCGTTTACATTCTACTTTAATTGTGGCGTAGGGAACATACATACGTACGGTAGTGGGTGGCTGCCATCGTCATTGTGACTAATTGTGCGCGCAGTGGTTTGAATTTTGAGAATTGAGATATTGCAAAAGGCAAGTTCATATTTTACTTTTTTTTATGTTTCCGTTATACTAGTACAAGTTAAGCTGCTTCTTGGTTTTGGGAGATAGATTTTTATGATTCTGTATTTTTAACTTCGAAAGTGTTTTACGCCAGAGTATACAAAGAATTTATTGGCGTCTTTCCGTCGCGGAAGTACGTCCGCAAATTAAACATTACCATACGACAAAAAAAAAAACACATAAAGAAGCCCGTTACAGAGATCGAACCAATGACCTCTCAAGTCCACAGCAAATGCCGCCGGGCGTTTAATCCTATAAGCCAACACAAAAAACACGAACGAAGCTATACGGCCCCGCCTTTACGACATTTACAGAGCTTTTGCTCGTATGGTGGTATTGCCGTCTGGAAACTGAAGGCTTAGGGTATGCGTGACTTCCTCAATTAGATGACGCAACGTAACGGTGCTACTAGCGTCCTATTTGGTGCATTTTTGATATAAGTGTAATTGTGACACACCACAATTACGCAGCTTTAACCCAAGCTTTGCTGATAGCTCATCCAGACCAAAACGTAGCTCCCCAACATTCACCTGCCTGTCGCACTACACTTTGTTCTAGAAGTTCCGTGCAGCACTGCGGAAGCTAAAAGCCTTCTCAACCATTCAGGAGGGCGAGCACATCTAAGTGTATCCTTCCGCGCCCTGTCGTCTGCTAGCGGCGAGCGCTGCAGCGAAAGTGGCTAGGGCGTCTTGGGACACAGTGGAACTGCGCAGTGCTACGAGCTGTAATTGTGAAAGCGGCTAAATATTCTCCTCGGCACCAAAAAAGCGGGCATCTTCGAGATACTTGGATGTAAACATTTGAGGGATATGGTTCAGTGGCTCATGTTTCGGCGGAAAGTGCCGCACTAGCCAAATTGAATATGAAAACACCACGCCTCATCAGATTTCGTATACACATGCCTATGGGCATGTGAAGTGCCGCTCGCGTCCAATACGAAATGATGGCTCTGTTTCCAGTGTTTTACCTATCTCTGTCTGCGGGATGTAACAGCAAGCAAGCCGTGCTTTTACACATATCGCGTCCTAATACGCGGCGGTTTTCTCGCTAGGCGTGCAGGATTCACTCCGAGTAACTCAAGCTGAATGGTTTTGCGTCAACCGCGGTTCCGTGCCCGTGAAGATCTCACCAATCGGCTCGTCACCTGCGAACTCTTGGTGCCATGAGTCGCCTCGATTGACTGTGCCTCGCAGCCCTCTCCGATCGGCGTGTCGTCCATCATCTCTGGTGCTGTGCAGATCTCGCCAGACCAGCGCAACCCGTCCTCGATCTCCTCTGACTGTTTCCATCTTTCCTATGTCTCCTCTACTTTGCGGGTTATCTTCTTACTATCATCCTCTATTTTCTTTCTATCTCTTTCACTTCCCTTCTCCCACCCAATCCCTCTGCTTACATGTTGAGGCACCCTCGTAAGGAGAGACAGCTACGAGTTGGCACTTTTCTCTTCATTTCCTTTTGATGACCACTTAGAGAGAGGAGTGCAGAATCACGCAGTCTAATGCTGCATATGTAAGTAGACCTCATGCGTTCACTACGCTATGAATAACGGACGCGTAGCGTGTGTGGTGCCGCTACCTGTAACGTTAACTTGGGGCGTGGTGCATTAGCGATTGTGATTGATTCTGAGTATTCAGGCAAGATTGCTATACAATGAAAGTGAGCTGCTCAATACGCGGTGCAACACTGATTGTGTCGTGCTGTGTGCAGTTAGGACTGTACTTATCGCTTAAAATACTTGTTTGAAAATAGATGTTCTGAGTATTATAACATACGCGTAAATTGTGTACTGCGATAACGAAGAGTGCAGATTCATGTGGTGCAATGAGACAGCTTGCTTCATTTAAATATTATGAGCAGTCACCTGCATGTGGGCCATGCCATTAAAGCCTAAGTGGCGAGGTTTGATAGAGATGTGTTCATTAAATAAATAAGGTTTGCGAATTGCTCTTATGTATTATTGAATCGCCTGCGACGAGTTTAACTTTACAATTAGTTCGCATTTGTTATGTAATTATTAAAAAATCAAAAATAACAGTGGGCCCATTACTGAGCCATGTGAGATACATAAAGTCACTGGTACAGGAGAAGATTAAATGTTTTCGATATTGACAAGTTTGAATCGATCAGATAAAAAGCTCTTTATTCATTCACTGATGAGACCGCCACCAATCACAGCAGTTATTTGGCAATTAGTTTGGTATGGCACACACAGTGAAATGCTTTACTGAAGTGTAATATAAGTGCATCTGTGTGATTATGGTCATTAATACCTAATACGAGATCTTGAACCAACTCTGTAAGCTGAGTGACTGTCGATAAGCCTCTCCTAAAACTATGTCGAACATCAAACAGAATGTTTGCTTTTAATTATGTGGTCAAGTTCTCCAGTACGATGTGCTCCAAAATTTTACGTGATGTGCTGGTAAGAGAAATTTGTCTGTGGTTGGACGGTACATTAGTGTCGCCTGACTTATGGATTGGTACAGTTTTTGCAGTCTTCCAATATGCGGGTAGGTCGGACGTCTAAAGTGACTTATTTTCTACAAGTCACTTTCTGCAAGTCGAAAGTGACTTGTAGAAAATAAATCACTTTCCACGCGAGCCCTACCTGCAGATTTCAAGATCGCTAAATTGCACCGATCCATAATTAATTGTAAGTTTATTGTAAAATCACTCGTGCCCTACTTCTTCATAAAAAGAATCACAGGTAAGATGAAGTATATGTGCGATTTGTGACTAGTTGTATTTATTGTGAGCCAACGAGGGTTGTATTTTTTTGCGTTGCTTCCAGAATGTAACACGTGAAGTAAAAAAATTAATCATGTCTCAGTGTTTCTTCTTCTTTCACGGCAACTTTTCGAGTGAACATGCATAAAGAAGTAGTGTTCACATATGACTACTATGTGCCTGGATGGGCTACATCACTCTTCTTATGTAAAACAAGAATGTTTTTGCATTAACAAAATATAAACTTGTCAACAATCAAGCATTCAGAGGAAGGCTTGATTCGCAGTACAGTGGTCGTCAGACCAAGCCCAATTCAAGCTTCACTGATTCCGTGCGAGCCATTTGCTGTACATCTTAGTGTGAAACATCAAGAAAAAATAGGTCAACAAAGTATAACACAGATGCAGCTCCAACTAACAAGTGAGTGTTCATTATCGCTTAACCAGCAATAAAAAGCAAATAACAAACATGCATTATCGCTGTAATGGCACTGCTTATTTAAACTGTACCAGTGCTACGCCTGTGCATCGTACATTATTGTCCCACTTTTGCTCGCTGTTTCACACTCAAGGTTCACTCATGCCCTGTGGTAGTGGCGCTCTGCACGAACTTCCGCTTAGTTGTGGTGAAGTTGTCATAGCCCGCATCAGACGATGTATTAAAGTACGCCTCAAGGAAAGCCACACTTCATTAAAGCCCCCCCCCCCTCTCATTTACCTAGTGGCTGTCAGGACATCGTGTATATCTCCTAAAGACATCGCTGCTCATTATCTCCTGACAGCCTAAACAAACTCCTTTCAGTCGATCTGGAAAGTACTGAGAAGAGTGATCGTAAAGACAACAGCAGGCAAAACCGTGGTGTCCAGCTTGCTTCAAACCAGCCATCCCGAAGTTCCAATAATGATAAGCAGGCTAAATCATATTGTCTGAATTTTTCATAAACTGTGCTCTCGCTTTTCAACACTGGAGCATGCATGTGTTCCACACATAAAGACAGCATTCGATGGAAGCACCATCTGAAGATGTGTACCTTAAACTGAAGAATAAAGCGCAACCCGATGATGAAATGCTTCTGACGTATGCCTCATAAATTGAACAGCAACCATATGGCACATTAAAAACACAGGGTGAGAAGAGATGACTTTCAAGCAAATATCACAACACTGTCTGCACTTCAACGCTTCAGCTTTGAAGGTATCATTGCGGAATCGATGGCGGTAAAACACACACCTTTGGCAGCTGTAGCTGTAGCTGTAGCTGTGGCGGGCGAAGGGCACGACAGTCGTGAGTGGGAGCGCACAAAATCCTCAATATAGTACCGCGAAGGCAGTAGTGGCATGTTGTCTCTGGTAAAACGGTGCATATGAGCACAGATAAGTGATGTATTTTAATTGCAGTGCGACACACAGAAAATGCAGTGTTCACAAGAATGCGCTTCCAAGTAGGGAGCACCACATTGCCTGTTTTCAAGAGTTGCTGTTTTGGCATTCAATAGAAGTAAAACACCATGACGGCTTTCAGGCGGTATTGTGCAAGGCTCCATGATGACAGTTGCCAAGGTGTTGCAAGTGACATGCCTGATAAGAACAACAACTTGTTGGTTCACATCAATGAAATCATCAATGATGTGTTCAATCTTCATCATGTCATCCTCCACTTCTACTGCGTGGATCACGTAATTTTTTTCATTTTGTGCAGTGACTTGCTCTATGCATTTCCAAGCATGAACCTCGAGGCCTTCCATCCTGAAGTGTGTATTGGCTTTGCCACATAACTTTAACATCACTCCACACGAGCTCAATCGGGTTGAGCTCACAGTGGTATGGTGGCAAGCGAATGACACTGTGACCAGCATCAGCAGCAATGCAATAGGTTACCTATTATGCTCCGTACTTACGGTTTGAACAAACATGATCAGTTCTGCTTTCACCATATCACTGCTTCAGCTCACACCATTAGAGAGAGCCAGGCCTAAATGTCTTTTTTGAACGTACCCATAAAGGGTACCTTTTCAAGCTTTACAAAATGATAAGGTGCGTTATCAAGCACAATGGCAGTTTGCGGCGACGAATTCAGCAGTAGTTTTTCTCTAAACCCCTTTTTGTTGTGGGCATCGTCCATTTCATCATGATAGACACCTGTTCTCTTTGTTGCTCGAAATACTTCACTGGCAGCTGTGATGAAACTGTCCTCACTGCCACAATGAGTAACAATGAGGCGACCTCTCTTAGTACTAGGATTTGGCGAACCTGTCATTTGGTTTTCTTTCTTGGCGTGTTCAGTGGACTTATAGGTCTCGTCGACGAACCCCCGCTTCACAGTGTGCCCTGCGTTCACTCAAGTTTCATCAGATTAGAACATAGGTCACCCTGGCGTAAAGCCTTCTTGATTTGGCCCAAGTACTTGCGTCGCCACTGGATGATGTGAGTGGCCTCGATCAGGAAGGAATTTCGGCAACACTTTTTAAAACGGAAGCCTACCTTGAGAAGCATCCTGTGAACAGTTGTGGCGCACACGGAAGGCAGCGAGTCATCTTTTTTGAAGTAAGCGGCAAGCTTGCGCCCCGTCGGAATTTCCCACCATTTGTAGAAACCGTGCATGACTCTGCACAACATACCAAGGCCGAAGTCGTCCAGCAGCTGCTCTCGATCGCGGACCTTACCACCGCGAAACAGCGTCTTGGATGAAAGTACTTAGCCTTGCTTATCGTGCTCCGCTACCCGCTTGTACAGCGAACGCTCGCTGACGATGGTGTACGCAGCCGTTCTCTTAATGAGAGAGCTCATTCTCGCATTTCTGCCCCCCTCTTTACGCACTGTCTCGAACACACTTAGAGCCAACCGCTTCGCTCCCTCGTCGTAAATGCTGATCCGGGATTGATATCGCACTGGTGAACCAGGCATCGCCATTTTGACAGGAGTGACCAAATCTGCCACCGCGAACTAATCGCAACTCCAGAGTGGGTCCTCCACGATGCTGTGGGCGCTCAGGCTGTGTGGACTACAATAAAAGTTTTGACAGTGTCGCGCCATTCCTACGTACTTCATAAGTAAAAGCATAACACATACGAGCCAAAACAGAGTTATTTCTTTCGTTATTGCATGCACGTACAATCGAGAACTATTTCTTCAGCATCATGGAGCCACGAAAATTGTTTTATACAGGAAATGCGACAAAATTGTCATGAAAATCACAACTACAACACGCAGAGAAGCCTTCAAATAAAAATCCTCTGACGAGACCGCTTGCCAAAGTCACGAGGACAAACAACGGGCTAGGTACATGGGGCACTACATCTCGCTTCGCAACAACCTGCGCTCGAGAGTCATGTAGCATTGCCTGTGCTGTACGGAACTTCTGAAACAGAGTGTATTTCCCTGCTCACCTTGTGAGGACTCACGGGCGGGATAGAGGAAACATGAGAGGCGTGTAGCATTACAATTCACGTTCCATGGTGTTTTGAAGGAGTGCATAAAAAGTACCAGTCTTTATTATGTTCTTGTTGCTGCTATATTTGCGTGCGATTCACCATATGTGGTGTCCTGGTATACTCTAACAACTAAAGCTACAGCGAAGGTTAAGGTATGGTCATGGTCGTTAGTCAAGGAGAAGGAGATGCGCTGCTAAGCGTCAACGGGGATGGGTTCACACAAAGAGGTGCTACATCTGCCGAACCCAATGGCGAGATACAAGAGGGTTACAGAGTGAAAAGATATAATCAAGCAAATACTTGTAAGAATAAACGAACAGCGTAACACAGTTATATATCATTATCTTCGCTCAGAAAAAAGAGAGACGTCTAAGAAAAGCTGGAGTACAGAGCATAGTGACAGCAAGATCGTTTAATATTCAACGCTAATCGGATAAAAATATTCACGAAAGGAAAAGTGGATAGTTAAAGTTAGTTAGTGAAATGTGTGCCGAAATACAGCCCGAACTTTTCTGGGTGTCTTTAAATGTTATAACTTTAGGAAGACAGTTACAGTCTTCAGGGGCTGCAGCAAGAATTTATGTATCGCAGGCAAGGGTCGATCTATGGTAGCTTTGAACACAGGTGGAATTGAAGAAGCCGTGAGAAGTTCGGATGGGTGGCTGTCACGAAGTACCAGGCAGTTGGGAAAAAGTTATAGTTACAAATAAAGATGGTGCAGAAATTCTGCGTCATGCAGCTAAAAGAAAAATTGTGAAGGAGGAGGAGGAAGGGAAGAAATGAAAGGCAGTGAGGTAAACCTGACGTACGCCTGGTTTGCTACCCTGCAACGGGGGAAGGGGTGACGGGATTAAAGTAGAAGAAAGAGAGAAGTGAAGGGCAACGTGTGTGTAGATGTGACCTTGTCCATTGCACGCTTATAAGCGGTCGCGTAGTCCGGTCGTCTTTAGAAAACTTAGCAGTGCTCGCTTCGCTTTTGCCGGCCTGCGACGCGTACACCCATGAACCAAGGATCTTCTCTACGGAGAAAGGTCTACTGTCTAGTGTCTCTAACGTTTCGCGTAGCAAGTTGCGTTTGCTCGAAAAACGTTCACATGAACAGAGTAGATTGTGAAACAGGAAAATTGTGAAACATTATGCAAGGCGGTTTATGCTGGAGCACAATTATTAGTTTGATGTATAACTATGCAACCCAAAATTGGACTTATTCCTTAGAAGTAATAAAGCAAACTTAACAGGGCTCCAAATGGGGGAGGCGTATTCGAGTTTGCTTCTTAGCAAAGCTTCGTGTGAATTTTTGCCTGTTTTCTGAAGGGGCAGGCGTAACCTAGGACTTCGTGGGAAGCATGATCACTTTGTAAAAAGCAGTCAGGAAGCAGCGGCTTATGCCGAATTATTAGCAATGAGCTAACCGTTGCGAGTGAGACCGACACCTTGACTTGTAAAACGTTCCCCAACACTCCAAGCACGCCGAGTAAACAGGCGCCTATTGGGTAGCTGATGGTAAAACGTAACGCATCGGCACTAGTCATAGAAAAGCGGATACAACTGTTTCATAACTAAGAAATGCACGTTACAGAGCGGTGATGTGCGTAATGTAAGTACCAATCATAAGTGCATTCGCACAACTCTTCACTATAATTTGTCGAGTTATAGATCTGATATTTAATACCTCGTGATAAAGGAAGATGGTCAACCTGCAACCGAAATTGGCGTTGTACTGATGTCACAGGTCCCGGTAATTAGGGCGGCGATCACCGCGCTAATTCCAAGGGCCGAAGTATCGGCCCTCTTAACCGCACCACGAAAGCGTGGACAATTTAGAAGTGGTCCTTTTTGGTGCGCCAGCGGACGCCGGCTGTGGTCCAAAGAGCAAGTCAGAGCCGAGAGTTGATAAACAAAACAAAATTATATTCTTGGTAATGGCAGATCAAAACAATACACAAGTATGCACATTACACGATAGTTGAATACAATATGTCACCAATCAAACAACCTACTACACAATACAATCAGCCACACTCGAAACAACGGATACAGACAACCATACGCACTACAATGCAGTTGCATGCATTGAACAATCAAGACACTTAAAGACTAAAGGGATGGGAAACCTATTCAGTCCAAAGTTCTTGAAATAAAAGTCTGGATGATACTCTTCCGAGAATCACTCACTCAAAGTCCAGCGTGTTTGTCCTTCCGCTGCCCTTGAAGTTTCTCTTCCAGGAAACCTCTGTCGTTCCGCTGCCCCCGAAGTTTCTCTTCCAGGAAACCTCTGTCGTTCAGCAGGCCCCGAAGTTTCTCTTCTAAGAAACCTCGCGTCTTCACTTGGCTGCTCTCCAAACTTCAAACTTCTTCGCCGGAAACACGTCGGCTTCACACTCGCAGCTGTTGCCACGCGTCTTCGCTCGATAGCGGTAGATACACGCTCTTGCCTGTAACTCGAGCCTTCACCCTTCAGGTGGAAATCCTCTTCTTGTCCTGCTTTGTCCCGACGGACAAAACCTTCGCCGACTACACGGCGGAATCCCTACGTGCTCTGGCACTAACTTCCGTCTTCTCCTGATCTGTCTTCTCGGCTGCTCGATTAAATACCTTCCGCGCGAGATTCCAGAAAGTTCTCATCCTTTCGTCGGCGCGATACGCAGCGAAGGCTGGAGAGAGGGCGAGACGGTTCGAAGTTCGTCCGCGACGGATGACTCAACCCGGCATCACCCCGCCCCTTTTCATCTAGAACATTCGAGGGCTTGCTCGGGCGCCGATGTGGGGTGAGGAGGTTCGTCGGCGAACCCACACTTCCGAGGGAGAGAGTCGCGCGCCCGGGAGTCTTTGGATGCTTGTTTTCTTTTTTTTATCGTTGACCTCGCGGTGTCACTCCGGCCTTTCGTCGCGAGAATTTGGCGGCGCGCCCTTTTTGAGCGCTCGTTCTGTGACAACTGACGTGACGCTTGCATAGGGTCTTCTTCCGAAGCAATGCATTGATGGGGATCTGGGGTAAAATGCTTGACTGCTATGCAATATGCCTAGAGTATTGATTTCAGCTGCAGCCGGGACTTTTGTTCGTTTCTTGCTTCAAGATATTTCGCCAATTGACAACGCGGCCGACGCCGGCACAGCATATTATGAGACACGGGCTCCTTCACGCTATAGACATTACATTTGAATCACGTGCCACGGTATTCGATTATGTGCCACACATTTCTGGAGAAATGGATTACATGACATACGTGACAGCGAAGTAATGTCGCTTATACCATGACCTGCGAATCGTGTTTGTCATACATTGACGTCTTTTTACGTAACGGCGACATGAGCGCCGGGACATGGGCTACTAGATAAAAATGGGCAAAGTCCTTTAGGTTCGCTATGGAATACTTAAGGTTTACAAGTGAAAATTAAGCAAATTAAACGGTCACAATGAAACGTGAAAGCATAAGCTTTCGCATGCACTCTGAGCGTTAGCTAAACGAACTTTTTTTAGGCAGAGCTAGCAAAACTACAACAATCTCGCTACACTTGAGATGACCTTTGACACCCAGGTCCACTGACTGCCAACCCAGTATTCACCACTGAGCCACACCAGTGGTTGAAACTCAGTGAATAAGAACACCGGGATTACAACCCAGGTCCACTGCATGCCTTGCAGTTTGCTACCACTAAGGCACGCCAGTGCTTGGAACTCGTTTCTAAACTGGTCTTGCAGGCTTCCCCCGCCAACGTGACGCCTATTTTCAGATGTTTCCGGCTACTTCATCTTCCTTTTCACTTCTGCTTAGCAAAGAGGAAACAAATGGGTTTCAGGCATGTTTCTGGCAATCAGCTTAGCTTAAATAGTTCTTCAATGTTTTTACAGTGAGAAAGAGTTAAACAGTGAGTGGCCATGCATAATATCGCACAAAAGCCGCCCGTCTTTTTTACTGTTATCAGTCGGGTGGGTGGATTCATAGATGCTGTAAGCGCGTACTTTATAACGAAGTGATTACTTGTTTGCCACTAATGAAAGTCATACAGTGGTAAATAAAAACTTAGGCACAGCCATGTGCGCATTTTGGTCTTGAAAGTTTGTGAAAAAAAAAACGCGCACTTTGTCAGGGCGCACAACGCTGCGTGATCGGCTGCGGACACGCATTCAGTGGCTTTAAAAATGATGATGTTTCTTCACATATGGCTCGTACACAAAATAGGGGATTGACCGATATTGGTTCTTGGATGAATACGTGAGAAGATTGTTCACGTAAAATTCTAAATATGTACAGTATAAAATAATGATTTGTTGCGAGCGCTACTCGTAAAAAATGACTATGAACTGATTGGACTTCGATGCATGACCCTTGACGATTGCTTGTTCCCAGGAAGATGTGCTGCTAGGTGGGGCCGGCTCAAAGAGGCATTTTAACTCGCTTAACGAAAACGTACTTGGAATCAATTTCTAGACATTTGTCGCATGATTATTTATTTCTTTCTTTACGTGCGTGTTTTTTTCTCTCTTTTATAAAACTTTCCTCTTCTCTCTCCTTCTTTTTCCCTTGCTTCCTCTATGCCTACCCTCACCGAAAGAGGAGGCAAGGGTTGTTCCCCTATAGTTGGCAGTTGACAGCCTGTCTCCTCCCTATTTTTTCTGCCTTCGTGTTTCTTAAGCGCTGAAACCAAATAATAATACAGAATAGTAACCTTCCTGTTCTCTCAATATTTTTGTAACGTCTGACGTGTTACTTATTCACTAATGCGAATCACCCTTTGTTTTCTCGAATATTATTTATAGCCTTACTAGACGGTAAAACTGCAATATTGAAGTGAGAATAATAGCACACATTCGGGCATCGAGTTGCAAAGAAGATGCATATGCATAACGAAAGCAAGATTTGGTTAGACCTAATTTACCCTCTTCTGGTCGGGAACGTACAAGACAACAACTGAAAACAAACACGAACCAAGGAAACGTTATGAAAATCAGTGACCTTACGAATGCCGCATGAAAGTCTTGATCCCATGGAGTATGAAGCAAGAAATGGTGTGCCCACACTCAACTTCAGTTGTGGCGTATGGAACGTGCATATGTACACGTTTGGGTGGCTGCAGTCGTCATTGTGAATAATTGTGCGTGCAGTGCTTTAGATCTTGAGATATTTTTGAAAAATGCAAGTTCGTCTTTTACTTTTTTACACTATGTTTCCGTTATACAAGTACATGGTGAGCTGCTTCTGCTTTGTCGGAGAGAAATTTGTAAGATTCTGTTTTTTTTTTTTAAATACGAAAGTGTTCTAAGTCGGGGTCTACCCAGATTGCTATGACGTCTTTCCATCACGCAAGTACGTCAGCAAAATAAATGCGACCAGACGACAAAGAAAACACAAACACTGAGAAGCTTATTGCTGGGAGTCGAACCCATAATCTCCGAAGTTTACAGTGACTGCCGCCGGGCTCTTAACCCTGTACGCCAACATCCAAAATTCAAGGAAAGCTATATGAGCGCGCTTTTATGATATTCACAGTGCTCATGCTCGCAGGATTGTTTCGCTGTCTGGAAATTGAAAACCAGAGATATTCGTTGCTTCCTTCATTAGCTCAGGCAACGCACCAGTGCTACTGGTGTCCCATTCAGCACATTTCAATACAGGTGTAATTTTGACAACGTTTTGACACACCGCCATAGGCGGTTTCAACCCCAGCCGAACTGAAGGCCTTCGTCCGTATTGAAACATAGCTATCCAACTATCACTTGACTGTCGCACTAGTTTCGTGCTCCCTTTGTGAGAACACATGGCAGGGCTAGAAGGAACGTGCGAGGCGTGTGGCATTTCTTTTCACGTTTTACGGTGGTATGAAAGAGTGGATAACGGGAGCAGTGTTGATTAGGTTCTTGTTATTGTTGTTACTCGCTGAAGTAAGGCAGACCGACGGCTCCCTTTGAGAACGGCTCATTTGCATTGATGTAAACAAAAGAGACGTTGGGAAAACCAGCGCCTCTTCTATTTTATCTATTCCAGCTGTATATGCGCCCGATCCAGCCGTTTACCAACATCTGCTCTTGCTTTTTTCTGCTCTATACCATCGCCTAGCTTTCGCGTGTGTTTTGCGTCACAGGGAAAAGAACCTAAAGACCCTTGATCTGGGCAATGTAGCGACAATCTCCTCCACGTGCGCGTTTTCTCCTTGAATCTCCTCGCCCGCTTTCCGTACTCGAGGTGCGCGGCACCATTTTTCGCCGACGCTCCCGCGGCCGCGCTGCAGAATTCAATGGAGGCGGTTTATTTGCGTCAGCTTGCGCACCAAAGTAGTGCAAAACATTTTTAAACGGTGATAATAAAATAAGAACACCAAGGCAACTGTTTATAAAGGAATAACTTCTTGAAAAGGTTGTATTAGTGGGGCAGGCTAATAAAGAAAAGTTTTTATGAGGCGCTCTACGACGCGAATATTTTTCTGCCGCATGATAACATGCTGAACATTTGCATTTTATGTAGTTCCTCTTGGGGCGTGTCCGTCCTTGTTCGGAGTTTTTTCGTGCTTGTGCGCCAGTATAGGACAGAGGTACTTACAGCGTCACACATTGCAATGACTTCATGGATGGTGGATTCTTTAGCCATGTGTTCGTCTTCTCAGCGTGAAAATAGCTTTGCGCAGTGGTCTCCAAAGTGAAGAAGGCTTTTGAGCAATAGCAATGCGATTAGGTGTCGCCAACTATGACTCATCTACCACAATAACGGAGACATGTGATAATGATAAATTAGAACAGTTTTTTAACAATATTGTGAAAGAAACTAGCGATCGAATTACTTGTGAGAGGAGAAACTCTGCAACAGGAATGTTTTCTATCATATACTGCGCGGTGACCGAAATATCCTATCCGGACTGACTGATCCCGGTCAGAAGTACTCTTGTGACACTGGCCTAAACGATAATATAGTTTCTTATTTGGGAATGGAAGTCATGCTAAGGCAGGCGTGACCAAAACGATTGCGGCCACGGTCTCCTAGCAAATGGCTCACTCGCTATCACCATGCTATGGCTTTCATTCAATGCGCCTCTGTATTTCGTTATTTCTTTCGATGAACCGCATCTCTTTCACAATTTTTGTGGGTTGATTCCCCCTCCAAAAAACAGATAACAAAATAAGTCCTATTATGCAAACGAGCGCAAATTAGTGCAATCTCTATTCATTCATCCACTTGCTTTCTCTAACAAACGTTCTCGTAAACGAATCTTAATAGTCACAAAAAGCGTGATGGAGAAGTTGCGTCACCCCATGTAATTGTTCGCAGAGAAAGCAGATTACAGTGGTGCATGAGTTAAATATTTTCATTTATTTTATTTTTTATTTGGACATACTACAGACGAGCATTTTGGTCCAGGCACGAGGGGCATAAGAAACATCAAGTGATTCGTAACAGCAAAAAAAAAAAAAACAAAACAACATGTAGCCATTCGCTAACAGAGGTCACATGTCTGCGAGACAGCAAAAAAATATTAATAATAAGACATTTGAACACTCTAATCACCAAGTGGATATCGTTCCAGGTGTAGAGAGGAAGAAGAATATGTGCCGCAGTGGGTCACGCCTTTAGGAAGAGGAGCCGAGCGCGAGCTGTTGCCCCGAGCGTTTTGTATCCTGCGTCGGTTCCTGCCGCCCGGTTCCCGCATCAATAGATCTGCTGTGCAAGCACTACTTGTGCCAATAAACCCCGTTCCAGAGTGGTGGAGGTGCTGGGTAACTCAACCTAGAACTCCGCAACCGGAAACTACCTGCCATCCCAGACATGGCTGAAGAAACCATCCAGCAAGGTACGACCCAGCCTCCGATGGTCATCGTTCCCACTGCGCTACGCGTACGCGATCCACCTTTTTTCGACGGTACTGATGAGCAAGACGTCGAAGATTGGCTGTCGACATTTGAAAAGGTAGGCGCAAGCAACAAGTGGGACGACCCTTCGAAGCTGCAATATGTACCCTTCTACCTGAAAGAGGTGGCTAGTCTCTGGTTTAACAACCACCAGTCGGAATTTGCCACTTGGGGTGCCTTTAAGCTACGCATTGCCGATGTGTTCGGTCGCCCCGAGGTACGCAAGCTCCGTGCCGAACAGCGCCTACGGGGACGCGCACAGCTTCAAGGAGAAGGCTTCACAAGCTACATCGAGGATGTGCTCGACTTGTGCAAGCGCCTTGACCCTTCAATGATTGAGGCAGACAAGATCAAACATATTTGGAAGGGGATAGACGACGACGCCTTCCAGATGCTGCTGGCCAAGGGCCCACGTACCGTGTCCGAACTCGCCACTCTTTGCCAGAGCTTCGAGGAGTTGCGCAAACAACGAGTCATGACACGGCGTCCAGCGGCTACCGATGAAACTCTCGCGGCATTGAGCCTGGGTGGAGACCACAGCGCAATAATGTCCGAAATCAAACGATATGTGCGCGAGGAGGTGGCCCGACAACTTTCGTGCCTGTCGTATCTACCGGCAACGGAACCCTCTTCTGAGCGTCTCGCGCCCGCCATCAGGCAGGTAATACAGGCGCAGGTCTCTGAGGCATTGCCGTCCGTCTCTCAGACAGCACCCGTCACCGCGCCATTGACTTATGCTGCTGTTGCTGCTACTCCACCACGACCTCCGCTTGGGCCGACTCCCCAGCCTGTACGAGTATCAACGACGCCATTTCCAGCAACACAACAGCGCTATAACGGAAACCCTTGGCGCACAGTTGACAATCGCCCGATCTGTTACGCATGCGGATATCCAGGTCACGTGGCGCGCTTCTGTCGCCGGCGCTTCGCAACGGGTCCGGCTGCACCTCCGAGGTACCCTGACTACTCTTTACCGGCCCCGTACAACGCGCAACGAGAACTGCCACGTCAATGCGACCGACAATCAGTGGAACGCGACCCGTCACCAACCGAGCTAGACCACCGCCCTGCTGCCGACTACCGATCATTCGGTCCCCGTCGCTCATCCTCACCACGCCGCTACCGTTCTCCGTCCCCTCTGCGTCGCCGACCGAACCCTGTAGAGACGGAAAACTGACTGCCGCAGCTCCGGAGGCACGAGATGCGAAATCGGCGCATTGTACAAGTCCTCGCCCGTCCCCCACAAACGTTCTGGAAGTGTTTGTTGAAGGTATACGAACTCTTGCACTTGTTGATACGGGTGCCGCCGTATCTGTGATGAGTCAGAAACTCTGCCGTTCGATACGAAAAGTAACGACGCCGCCTTCCGACGTTTTGCTGAATACCGCGAGTGCGCAACCACTTCGACCAGTCGGAGCATGTACGGCGAGAGTAAACATTCAAGACGTCCTGTACCACATTGAGTTTCTCGTGTTGACCACTTGTGCCCACGACACGATACTTGGATGGGATTTTTTGTCACGCCACCCCGCCGTAATTGACTGCGCTCGCGCGCAGGTGGAATTATCTGTGTTTTCAGATGCGCCATCTACCGACAATGAGTGCACTCACCTGGGCAAGCTTCTTGTTGCTTCCGACGTTGATGTTCCTCCTCTTAGTGCCATCGTTGTCCCCGTCAATCGCACTGAATTATCCGGCTCTACCGTTGTGTTCTCGCCATCTGACGTTTTCAGTCGCCGCCACGGTACGTCTCTGCATACGCCGTTCTGCCACCTCACCAGGATACTTCCGGAATTGTCGTTTGCAATCATAGCTCATGCCCTCTCACCTTAAGAGCTCACGAAACACTGGGCTATGTTCATTCTGTTGATGACAACGTTATTGTGCCTGTTGAGTCGCAGGACCGCGACCAGCAAGTCGAGACTTTTGCCGTGGGCTCGCTTGTCTGGCTTCGACTGCCCTTCCACTCCCCAGGTCTGTCCGCTAAGTTTGCCCCCAAGTTTCACGGTCCTTATCGCGTCGTCGAACGTCGATCTCCTGTCACATACGTGATCGAGCCGGTCACGCCATCTACAGACAGGCGACGCCTTGGTCGTGAGACTGTCCACGTGAGTCGTCTCAAGCCATATCACGACCCACTCCTAATATCATCACCTTGACTTGCCAGGATGGCTCGTCTTCGTCGCCGGGGTATTGTAGAGAGGAAGAAGAATATGTGCCGCAGTGGGTCACGCCTTTAGGAAGAGGAGCCGAGCGCGAGCTGTTGCCCCGAGCGTTGTGTATCCTGCGTCGGTTCCTGCCGCCCGGTTCCCGCATCAATAGACCTGCTGTGCAAGCACTACTTGTGCCAATAAACCCCGTTCCACAGGGACATAGCAAAAATGTCTGCCGAAAAACTGTCATGAGGCAGTGAATTGCATTAATCGACTGTTTTGGGAAAATAACTTTATTTGTAAGCACTAGTTCATGCAAATATGGGTGCCAAGTATCATTCATGTTTACGATGGGTATTCCTTGCAGTGGCTGGCTGAATGCAACAAGGTACACTTAAGACAACTTTTCCTGACACAATATTCTATAAAAATGGTAAACGATTCAACTTTATTCTTGTTTTTAACAAATGAATTTAGCATATTGATGAAAAGTCCAACTTGAAGGAACGCACTAATAGCCGAAAAAAAAAATCACAGGATATCCGCGAGGTGAATAATGAATATTGAGACGACTAGTGCGGACGGACGGAGCAACAAACGCATGGACCTAGCGGCGGGCCTAGCGGCGCGTTTCAGAACAGTAGAAATCAAGATTGCGCATTATTATCTTTCTCGTTGGATGTTTCATCATGCAACAATCACCCCGAGGATGAACTCCACGTGCTTTCTTTCTATTTTGAGCCTTCCATTATTTGCGATCAAGTGTTTTTTCTGGGGTCTCCTATAGCCGCTAGTGATAACAAATATTGCTGGTAAGATGTGTTAAAGCTGTTGTTTCGCAATGCTTTATTTACGGAGCTTCCTGAGACGGGAGTGATCACGGCTTAAGGAAGAGCAAAAAGAGTGAGTGAAGATTGCGTGATACCCCTCTGTCATCGAGAGAGTATTCTGGGACCTGGCGCTGTTGCAGCTTTTGGTCGAGGCTCGCGCGATGTAACCTTCTAACCGCGCGTGACTGTATCACTGCAGAGCTGGCGCTGCTTGCAAAGGGGTGAGCAGGACAGTGGATCTTCTTAGCTCGGTACTTTAAACGTGATACCAATAAATCGCATTAAAGGGGCCCCGCAACACTTTTTGAGCATGGTCAGAAAACGCTGCCGTTCGGTAGTACAGGCACCCGACTAACGCGAGCCAAATATTATAGCGCAGTACGCGGCCTGGAATCCGCCACAAAGTATCCAATTCAGCTAAAAATTAATTTCTCTTTTCTCGAAAAATTGGCGTAAGATGCACAAAAACCACTCCTAAAAGCCCATCTATCCACCGTTGGCTGATTTGAACAGGGTGCAATCGGTCGTTACAAAGATCGCAGCAGAACACCGCGACTTGTCCACGCGTGCACGCGCGTAATCACCTTGAAAAGGCCGCTCGTTTGAAGAAAAAAAAAAGAAAATGTGCTGAAGGTCACGAAGTGCGTCTGACGTAATTTCTTTGCACCTGCCGTCCCTCCCTGCTTAGCTTCCAGCGCTTTCGTCGGAATGAGGGAAGAAAGAATGCAAATGCAGTATGCTACAAAGTTTTGTAACTCTACTCGCACTGCACAAATGAAAATTTTTGCAGCGTTGAATTCGTGAGGTAATAAGCTCTTCCAGTCAATTCATTCTCTTGTTACTAGAAAAAAAATTTGTCCAGGGCCCCTTTAAGGAGATAGTTGATGTGTGTGTGGAGAAAGGGGGGAGGGCGGGGGGGGCTATGACTTATGAAGAACTAAAAGGGTAGTGAAATGGTAGCGCTGTTCATTTCACATGGAAACATTACGCGATTGCGTATGACATGGTGTTCAATATACAGGTTGTTTCAGCTAAAAAGCACAAAACAATAAAAAATTTAAAATGAGTGCCACGCGTCTCCAGCTAACGCAGTATTGTTCTTACCTGTATGTAGAACGTCATATAGCAATATTTTGTTTGATCCGCCAAGCAGGATATTTATTAAAGATATATCAATGAAATTTTAAATACTGATGAAAAAAAATTTATTACAAGACTTGTAGCTCTTATATCGAAATGACAAGTTTTTTCAAGTTGATATGTGGGGTTTAACGTCCCAAAACCACCATATGATTATGAGAGACGCCGTAGTGGAGGGCTTCGGAAATTTGGACCACCTGGAGTTCTTTAATGTGCAGCCAAATCTGAGCACACGGGCCTACAATTCCGCCTCCATCGGAAATGCAGCCGCCGCAGCCAGCATTCGAACCCACGACCTGCGGGTCAGCATCCGAGTACCTTAGCCACCAGACCACTGCGGCGGGGAAATTCTAAAGTTAGGGTAACATAACAACGCTGGTTAGTTTTCTACCAGGGTTTATATAAAGTGCGCGAAATTCAAAAATACCACAAGATTGCCGCCTAACGAGTGGCGCTTTGAGTGCCATCGAATTAAGTTTAATGAATTAGCGAAGGCTTCTCACGCACGAAGGTCGCTTGAACCGGCAATTGGTGACTACGATGAACAATAAGCGATGGTTGCATAGTAATAATAAAAAAGGGAGGGGGGGGGCAAACTGAGAAAAAAACAAAGACAATAATCTTTGATGATACTGTTGCTGCCACGTGCATTGCGATATGTGACCGGACGCAGCATTCGGCGCAGCGGAGATGGTTTTGATTTATCTTTTCGTGCCTACGATGAACAATACGGTAGGAGGGAGAGTGGCATTTTGATAAAAAAAGAATATCAAAAGCTTAATTCGAACTCACAAGACAGGCTCAAGTTTGCGCAGCGCCGTTCATCGCCCTAGTGAAAATGGGACGAAGCTCTGGTCGCTGGGACGGGCCACGCTTGCTGGGTTTTCACATTGCGCGCACAGAAAACGTGTTCCTTGCGGCTCTTATCTGGTATTTTGCACGCTATCGGCAGCGCTCCTTCGTCATTCTGGAAAGCAGCCACACACTAAATCTGGATTTCGAGCTGGTACAAAAGATTATTTATTTATTTATTTATTTATTTAGCAATACTGCAGACCACCGAGTGGTCCATGCAGGAGGGGCTATACAGTGATTAGAAAATATTCCTAAAAAACATCGCAAACACAGCGAACTAGCAAAAATAAGAGCACTAAGAATAAGGAAACGCAAAAGAAACATCGATTCCATTGAAGGCACACAATAAAAGTTTTCCAGTTCACGTATAAAGTCATTGGCAACAACAACAGTGGAGAGTAAGGAATTTCATTCGGACACAGTTCTAGGAAGGCGAAGACTGCCCATCAGGTTCTACTGTTTCCAATGCAAGCGGTGCAAGAAGCAAAGGCCTCAAGAGTAGATTATGGCAGTTCGCCGATACTCCACGATTTCATTACTTTAAAAAAATTTTTTAGTGCACAGCACTACAAAGTAATAATTACCTGAAAGAAACGATATGGTCGGACTCACATAATGAAAAAGCTCGTTCGTAAACTGAAACTACAGCAAAGAGAAAACCGCTGTACATTTCGCGATTGGGCTCTGGCTTTCCGAGACAACCATCGGTAGTGAAAGCAGTAGGGCTTGCTAGATTAATCCAGCTGAAATACAGTGCAATGAGCCTTGCAAGTGTTCTATTCAGCTGACGGCAGTAGACTTCTCATCGACCCTCAGTGTATACAGCTTTGTGCTGCGGGCTCGCGCTGAGAGTTTAACGTACACGTCTTGAGCAAAACCAACCGATGAGCAAGCATGATGAGGTGTTGCGATGCTAAGATCGAAGTAATGAGTTCGATTCTCCCTTATGCCAGCTGCATTTCCACATGAGCGAAACGGAGTAACAGTGCGCTGAAATTTTGGTTCAAGAATGACAAACCGGGCGTGTTCGTGTTGCGTATTTCAAGCGTACGGTGGTATCACGCTCAATGTAAACAGAAGTGATGCTCCGTGTATGTGTCCCCTCTGTCCATTGTCGTCGCGCCTTATACTTCAAATAGATTTATGCGCACGTAAAAAAAAGAGAAATTCTTAGGGGGCCGGAATCAATCTGGAGTCTCAAACCACGGCGTGCCTCCTAAAGATATTATGGTTTGGCACGTGAAACATTATATTCTTGCATGCGCCCAAGCCTTGGGGTTGTACAACTGCTGCTATAAAAACAAGTTGAAAAAAAAGCCAAAGCATAGAAAAAATTTTTGATGGTTTCGCGTAATATGGCGTGGTTGTCAGGGGAAAATCTCGGCGTAACTAAAAACGTGCTCGATCTTAGTGGGTACCTCGCGATATGACGACGACTGCGCGAGCTCTCCAAACAAGCAAATGGAGATTTTAATCATTGAACACGGTGTGTTTTGGCGTGGATATTGTGTGGAATGAAGCAATCATGGTTGACGTGCGCATAACATACTTTTATGTGCACATCATTACACTTTCAAAGGAGCTGCGAAAAAACCTACGTGTCAGTGAACTTATGATAAGACCTTGCCAACATTCGATGAACAACAAAAACTGAAACTCTTATGAAACTGAACACTGCGCATTGAAATGGTGCCAGGGACTGAACAGGGGAGACGTAAGTTTAGTCTCTTCACACTGACTACCTAATTAATGGAAAGCCGCGTGAAAAGCTTGGCATTCAAGCAAAAGAAATGAGAACGCTATATACAAACGCACGCGAAATCATGGTGATAGTTTGCCGACACCTACGAGATGACACAGATGCCGCAACAAGCGCGTCTTTTACCGGTAACATACTTATAGATTTCGCGCCGTCACTTCACATTTAATGTCATAGAAAGGCAGCTGTTCACCGTAAACATTCACGTAGAACTCGCTCAATGACATCGTGTTTGACGTGCTTGGTCCTGCGAAGGTTGTCAAGTGATCGCCCTCGGTTGTGATAAGAATTACACCGTGAAAACGTTTCTATAATATATTTAAACTTTCGAAGGAAGTCACAGGTGATGTTGCGCGTGCAGGGCGACCAGAGAACAGCGCGTGCAAAGCCCGTGAACGTGCTGAGATAGCACAAGCAGAAGGCGAGAGCGCGGTGCCGAGCGACCGTCTTTTGCTATAATGGTGGCAAAACGCGCGCGGCGCAGCGCCCCCTGGCCGTGGTTGGGAGGCCTATATGGGGTAGGTATTTTTTTTTAACACGCTTCGTCAAGGCAAAGTCTTAGTCTTGAATGATGCGTGTAACTAATGAAGAACGTGCGAATATGGTTCTCGCCCTCGGCCGGGTGAACGGAAGCAAGGGAGAGGCGGCAAGATTATTTCGAAAATGAAACCCAGGATATCTGGTAAATAGTTCGACACTGGTGCGAAATTACGAAACGCTCAAGAAGACAGACACGTTCAAAAAGCAGCGTCAGCACACAAAAGGTGTAATTGAGTATATTAAAACAGACGTTCTTGCTTACATTGCAGCCCATCCCCACGCAAGCGTGTGCGACGCGAGTGCTTACACCGGCGTTTCCAGCAGTAGCGTTTGGCGCACACTGATGGGCGGGGGAATTAACCCATACCTTGTTCACCTGCATCAAAAGCTGGAAGACATGCAAAACCGTCTTCGTTTCTCGTGCAACTGGATACTCATACAGGAAGAAGGCAATCCAGGCTTTCCGAAGAACATAAACTTATCCGATCAAGCTCGCTTCTCACGCAGTGCCTGATCAATGTTCACAATGGTCATTACTGAAGCGCTTCGAATCCTCACTAGCTGTCACAGTCACAACACCAGATGCAGTGGTCTTTCAGTGTTTGATGTGGCGTTTACGACAGTCAAATTATTGGCCCAGTCTTTATCGATGGAACACTCAACGCAGAACGCAACATGAGCGAAATAATAATTGGCCCACTGAGCGACTTCACCTGCAACCTTCATTAGCACAGCTTGAGAATATCTGGTTGCAGCAAGACGGAGCTGCTCCACACAGCTGCGCGCAGACTCGAACGTGGCTTGATCGAGAATTTCCGAGAAATGGATCGGCCGTCTTGGACCTGTACAGTAGCCCAAGAGATCCCCAGATTTGACTCAGCTAGATTTATTTTAATGGGATACATGAGAGACTACGTCTACACCGTAGCGACGACAACGCTCACAAGACTGAAGTCGAAAATAGCTGATGTGTGCCGCTGTGTTACACCACGAATGCTTCGAAACCCGACAGAAAACGCATGTGCTGACTCGATGTAGATTCTGTGTAGGGGTTGATGAAGGGAGCAGCCCCTATACACCATCCTCGTCTCATGAATACCACGCCTCATGAAGCACGCTACGTAATGACGTCTCTTTAAAAGCGCTTCGGAATTACGCTTATCTCTTTCCAACACCTAGATTTTCTACTATTTAAGAGTTAGCTATAAAAGCACAGAAGACTTGTTTATATTTGTTCTCTCTGTTTATACGCACTGCGCTCTAACAGGCGGGCACTAAACATCTAAATGAAGATGAAGTAGGAGTAATAAACTTTGAACCCACCGCCAATCGTGCCATATTCCTTGCAAGTATACAGTAGAGCTACCGCATGCCGTAATCGTTGCAAATATGACAAAAAACTTTTGGAATAACTACCTTTTAAGTTTTTATATCCTTCCCTTATCAAAATATTACCTTCTCCCGTACCCTAATGTTTATCGTTGGCACGACAAGAAAAGAAAAGAAAAAAATGAAAAAAGCCTGCGCTGTGATAAATGCTGCCTCCAGTCTCGTATCGCATTTCATGTGACGGCCGCTTTTTCGTTGAAGTTTATTGTCTTCGGTTCTTTCTTTGGCCACCCCTCTTTTTTTTAATGTTACCATCCAACCATCGCCTAAAGTCCATTGTAGGCACCAATAGCCTTTTGAGGCGACATTCATGTGTGAGAAGCCTTCGCTGATTCGTTCAACTTAACTTTGAGGGTACTCGAAGCGCCGCGCGTTAGGCGGCAATCCCAAGGTATATATTTTTTTTTTAAATTTTGCGCTCTTTTAACAAACCCTGGAAAAAGTTAACCAGCGTTGTTAGCTTACCTTACCTTGAAAATGATGTTATTTCTGGATAAGAGCTACCAATTCTGTACAGAAATGTTTTCTCTAGCGCAAGAATTTAAGAAGTTCACTAAGCAATCTTTCCTGATCACCGTGCTTGGCGGATCAAAAAAAATATATTCTGCCGTGGCTCGTATTGCTAAGAACAATATTGCGCTAGCTGAAGACACGTAACACTCATTTTTAACTTTTATTGCTTGGCGCTTCTTAGCTGAAACACTCTGAATACCGTTTGGCCTAACAACTACCCACAATAGACATTTTCAGGCACACTAGCCCCCGACAACAGGTGCGCAAAGGCTTATGGGAGGGTTGAACGCCGCAGCAGCCAATGCGTCGAGCGCGCGGGCCTCCCGCTTCGACTTTCCGTTTGCACCGTGACAGCGCTTCTCAGATTACGTGAACTCGGGAAGGTGTGATATGTTACTGCGTTATTCACTTACAAACTTCAGTGTTTGGGGGTGATAGCATGTCTACGATTTGCACTGGGTCCCAGTTCCACCAGCTATTTGGCTCAGAAGCGTCGGTTAATCATTAGTAATAATACCTTTTAGAGTCAGTCCGCTTTCGGTATAATAAAAAAAAAAAACAGTACAACTTGGTATCCTAAAAGATGCAAGCACTGTCTACAAATTCACAGATGCATTAGGAATCAATTTCTTTTGACGCTGTTTTCGAGTAAATTGTACAGTTCTGGTATATTTAAAGAGTTCTTTAGAAATAGGTGCAATTTCGTAAGTTCGATGCATTGACTAGACCATTGCGTGCCACTCGAAGCATATATGCATCTCCAACTACCCTTGGCGCTGCAACTGCAGGTTGGAATAAAGCCTTCTGGACCAAAAGAAAGAAGTAGGACAAGGAAAAAGATATGCACACCGGCAACTATGACTGACGACTGAAAGGTTATCGCTCGTTTAAGCAAATAAGGGGGTGCATCGCGCATGTCATAAAAGGGTACTAAAAGACTAACAACCGATGCGTGCGTTTACTGTCGATCAATAAATTTAACTATCTTGTGTTGTAGCGATAGCGAAAGTTAATAACTTGAACTACGTGTGGTGTACTTTTATGATATTTCTCTGAGATTTCTCGCCTGGTCTGGTTAGGGTGACTCTGCAAGATTACCAGGCGTTCAAAGATAAATTTGCGTTTGCATAACTAAATATGCAGAGTGCGATGACACGGCTTCATTCGATAAATTTTGATGCTCTCTGAGGCCCATTATGGCATATCAACCAGTCTCACCGATGTATTTACGCGAACAGAAGAGGAGTTCGGTTAGCAACAATTGAACAACAATTGAACAATTGGTATGCCTCTCATAGCCCTTTTCTCTGCCTACTCCAGACCCCTGCGACTTTTTGTGCTCTACGGAAAAAGTATTACTAAGCTTATGATGCGGAAAAAGTAACCCTCCCACCTCGTATCTCTTACCAATTTTCTTTCAGACTGTGCAGAACGTATGTATACAATAACTGCAGCAATCCTAGTTTCTTCGAGGGGAAGGTCGTCCAAATTTATCTTTGTTTGCAGTGCGAAGGAGCTGTTCACGAATCGATGCATATATAATATACGCAGGACACCGTACCTTCTTCAGCTGGAAACTATTGATAATGTAATGTGCCCAAGTTTTTTCTCTTTTTTTTTTCGCCGAGCGCAAGTCATTCTTCCTCATTGAACAACATTGAAATGCGCCGACGTGAAATTCAATTGTGGTCTCACTCAATGTGCAATATACTGAAAGCAAATATGATCCGCTGTGACAAATAAGTATCTTATAAGAAAGCACAAATTATTAGAGTAAGGCCTCTCACACGTGAATTCTAGCTCCATCCCTTCGTCTTTAAACACGTTGAGAATATGTTTGTTTTCCCTTTTTTCAGCGCGCGACTCGTCCTTAAATATTTAAAAAACTCTATAGCCATAACACTTCTCTGCCATCTTGTGTCAATGGCACAGTCAAGCCACGATGGTATTAAAAGCCAAAGCACTTTATCAGCAGTTCATCTTTGATTAACTATGAATTCAATGTTTCATCTTACATTCCTCATGATAGAATGTTTTGACCACATATATCGGTACGCAACAACTTGCATGCCGCTCAACTTCTATGTTCAACGTACTACACTCATTCAGTGATTTCTACACTGATATCGTTATTGATTTCCCAATTTATGTGTAGATATACATGCAGATGCATTCGGACCCTATTCATCGCTAAGAGATGCATGTAATGGTGTGATGACGTGCATAAATAAGTACCGATCGTAGGTGCATTCGAGAAACTCTTGACTATAGTTTACCGAGCCCTAGATGTGATATTTACTACCTTGTAATAAAGGAAGACGGTCAACACTGCAACCGAAATTGGCGTTTTACTGACGTGACGCTTGCAATGGGTCTTTTTCCGAAGCAATGCACTGGCGGGGATCTGGGGTAAAATGCTCGACTGCTATAGAAAATACCTAGTTTTGATTTCAGCAGGGGCCATGACCTAGTTCGTTGCTTCCATCAAGATATTTCACCAATCAACAACGCTGCCGACGCCGGCACCGGAATTTATGAAAATGAGCTGTGTCACGCTATAATCATTACAGTCCCAGAATCACCTGCCACGCGTGCCCGCATATCACGGGTCACGGTATTTGGTTGTGTGCCACACGTTTCTGGATAAATAGATTCTATGACATACGTGATAGCGAAGTCATGTTGCTTATACCATGACCTGCGAATCGTGTTCGTCATACATCGACGTCTTCTTACGCGAATTTCACTCCGCACATGGTTAAGGTATCGGTCACATGAGCAGTGATATATAGCGGATAGAATGGAAATTGTGAAAGTGCCTTTGGTTCACTAAAAATCTTCACATTTAACAAATGTAAAAAAGCAAATCAAACGGTCTTTATGAAACGTGAAAGCAACAACTTTAGCGTGTGCTCTTAGAATTAGCCCAATGAACTTTCTTTACACTTGATGTTGAGCCAGCTACATTACAACAATCTTGCTATACTTGAAAAGGCGGGATTTAGTCACCGCTCGCACAAGGAAATACATCACCCGTTATTCAGTATTTTGTATCGACAAAGTTACATGCCCATGCTCGCGCTATACTTAAGAAAAGTGATACCTATGATCGTACCCGTTCCACCTGCGTCCTCGCATGCGAATTTTTCACTGTTCTTACTCATAGGGAAATAATATAAATATGAGAAATCTGTGTGATCCTTCAGCTTACACCGAAAAAAACTTGCGCAGAGACTGCGTCGGCAGTATTTTTTTCTTTTAGTGACCAGCATTAGATTCCGTTTGATGATGGATTAGGCTGAAATCAACCAAAAAAGACAGATTAGTCAGATTAGTGAAGACTGAAGCATGCAAAAGTATTTATTGAATGAAAAGTAGAGTTGTAAAGAGAAAGACTTGAAGAAGCAAGCATATTCTAGGGCCCACTTGATAAACTTCAATTCAGTGCAAAAAAAAAAAACGAGGCCATGTGCAAAAAAAAAAAAAGGCTAAGCACCAAAGCACCGTTACTCTCCACTATGCCCTTCATAATTGACCACCGGTGGTGTGTGCCCCTCTCCTGAGTAGAACTTTGAGAGAAGACTTATGCAATAGATTTTCAGTCCTGTCTGATCACTTAAAGCACAGTCTTTGCTATTGATTCGAGTCTCTGCTCCACAGTTGCTAGAATGATGAAAAGTCTCTCCCGAAGACCAGCATATCGCCACAGACGCGCAATTTAACACTGATTGCAGTCAGGCCCCAGCGTTCTGTCGATTGGCGATAATGCTGCTCTATAAAAAAACACACTGTACCACTTTCCCAAAATCGTTGCCTTGATGGAGGTCACTGCTGCAGCACTGGACACGGTTGCGGCCTCTGCAGCAGACGTAAAGCCGCTGCCGGCGCCCTGAACCGCACCCGGGTACCACAGCTTTTGTTGCCTCTAACGTGGACATCACTTGAAGAAGAACGCAACGCTCTGGACTGCGAAAAAAATGGTGGAACTTATCTCTCAAACTGTGAGCTGCGTTCAACAAATATCAAACTGGAATCCTCGCTGACCACCAGGAAAACGAGCCTCGATGGTGTCGGTGTCCAAATCTCACCCATGCCAAGAACTAGGAACCGGTGCCTCGATTGCGTCCGCGTGAAACTCTCATTTTCGCCAAATAGCAGGAAAAGAAAACCTGATGGCGCCTGTTTCCAAATCTAATCCTCGCCGAATGCCAGGAAACGGTGCCTTGATGGCGTCCTTGCGGGTGTCGCTCCTGCTTAGGTGGTTGGTACTGGGGTTGGCATTACAGAGTGGGTCTGAGGAGTTGATCCGGGAGGCGATGGAACTGCGTGCCTCTTCAGCATTCTGTTCAGGATGTCAAAGTAGCCCAAGACACAGGCACCGCCCAGTATGGCTCCGCCGAACACGGCCATGACCACGTAGAGGCCATGGCGGTTGACGACGACGACGGGAATGCTTACCCGCGTCTCCAGCTCCGACTCTGTAGTGGCCGCTCCTAGCCACGCCCAGTGAGCCTAGGCGGGCGACGAAGCCATGGCCCCGGGTCAGATGGTAGACAAGCCAAGAGCGGCGGCAGCCGTCCTCTCCGGCGGCCCAGAGTCGAGTGCCTCGTCAGCGTTCCCGCTCCTCGAGGCACGGGCCGAATTCACGCGCTCTCTTGCTTGTTCCTATTTTGTGGCTCTTACCCACTAAAAGGAATCGGCCAACAAGCCGGCAGTTAATGTAAGTGAACAGTTCACTACTATGTGGGCTTGAAAAAGATAGTTACTTTGTTTGAACAAGACATATTATTTTGATACAACGTGAAAAAATAAAAAAAGTGAAAAAAAGGTAGATAGAAGAACTGTTCGAATAACTGAGGCTTAATCATAATGCAGAATGCTTCTGTAGGTTAAGCCAATGCAGTGTATATAATGAAATACGTAATTCAAGCTTGGTTAGCAAAAATAGAGAACTGATAAATGGCTCAGCAACGTATTCCCTTTCTATCTCATAGGAATTCGCAGAGGACCCCGCAGACCTTCCTGTAGCTAAAGTCTTGATATACAATATATCAATATATGATATGACATACAATATATATAGCAGCTTGATATACAATATATTTGCAGTACGAAGTGAAATTTTCAGTTCCTGAAATAAAATTTTCAAACATATTTTACTTTGAGTTTTCATACAGTGGCATGTCAGAAAGAAATTTTCGACATTTTCAGGTTAGTTACAGCTCCCGCTCCCGCTTTCTTTCTGTTATATCGTCTTTCTTTTCTCAGCATCTTACCACAGAGGACAAAAATTGGTTTTAGGCGTGTTCCTGGCATCCGGAATAGCACACATAGTTCTTAATAACTTTTTTTTACAACTAGAAGCATGTAAGCAGTGATCAGCCGTGGTTAATATGGCACAAAAGCCGCCTGTTTTTTTTTATTGTCTTCAGTCGGGTGGGCGAATTCATAGATGCTAGAAGTGTCTACTTTATAACTAGTTGGTGAATTGTGTGCGACCAATGAAAGCCATACAAAGGTTAAAAAAAATTGGCTGAGCCGTGTCCAAAGTGCTCTCCTAGCAATTCATGAAAAAAAAAGCGCCACTCGACCAGGCGTCCAACGCCGCCCGATCGCTGGCGGACATGCATTTGGAGGCGTTGTTGATGATGTTGATATTTGTTCACATATGGCTTGTACCCAAAATAGAGATTGGCTGATATTGATTCTTAGATGAATAAATCAGAAGATTGCTTACATGAAATCTTAATGATGTAACGTATGATATAATGATTTGTTGAGATCTTCGTCTTTCCTAGATATCTTTGTGACCTCCGACGTGTCACTCTTTGGCTGATGGCAATCACCCTTCTTCTTCCTCGTTTCGTTACTGGTGTCGTTTTTTCAGGGCAAAATGTTTTTCGAATATAAATTATAACCTTACTAGATGGTAAAAGTACAGTATATAAGTGAGATAAATAACACACATTGGGGCACCGAGTTGCACAGAAGATGCACATGCATCTTTTAGGAAGATGTGTATGACATCTTTTAGGAAGATATTGCTGTTGGCTGGAGATGTCGAAAGCAACCCTGGTCCTTACTTGAAGTGAATCGCCAGACAACTTACTGAAATGACTTCGGACACCAAATATATCAAAGAAAAGCGTCTAGCAGATATAAATGGCAAGCTTGGTGTCATTACGAAACCTGAAGCTGTAGTCCTTGCATGCCATGAAGAAATGGATGGCATCAATAAAGTAAATAAAAGCCGCGAAGCGTGAATAGATGACCTAGAAAACCGCAGCAGAAGGTCAAACTTTATAGATTATGGTATACCAGAAGCGGAAGATGAAACTAGCAAAGCGCTTGCAGAGGTCGTAAACGGGGAAATACACACAAATACCCTTGAACTAGAACCTGTGGCCATCGAGCGAATACATCACTTAGGGAGAAGTGGACCAAACAAAACAAGGCCAGTCATGCTTAAATGACTTGATAAAAGAAGTAAAAATGCCATACTGAAAAACGGTTTCATACTGAAAAATGCAGATTATTCGATAGGAGAACCCTTCTCACGAAAACTTGCTAAGCAAAACCGTGAACGGACATTGCTAAGCAAAACCGTGAAAACAACGACAAGGTGTCGTTAGTTGACAACAAGCGGTTCAATAATAACCGTGTTTACATCTGAGATGTCGAAAAGATTGACAAAGTTGAAATAAGGAAGCATGGGAAAATAGTTCAATAAAAAGGACGAGAGCGAAGAAGAAAGTAAAAAAGGATGCGTACCATCCAGGATCCTGTCAAAACAAGCACAAGAAAAAATAACCCTGCTAAACATAAACGCTAGAAGTATTCTGAAAAAGGTACAGCCATTTGAAAACTTATTGCTCGATCGTGAACCAGATATAGTAGCAATGACGTAAACATGGTTATCCCCGCCCTTCCCGAGTGGTGAAATTACTCCTGTAAACTATGGACTCGTTTGGAAAGACAGGCAATCACGTGGTGGAGGCGTAGTCTTAGCTATAAAGAAATATATCCCACTGGTCATTTTGCCAGAGGTAACTGATGCCGAGGCAGTTTTTCGTTTAGATTAATACAAATGGCACAAGTATGCTCGTTGGCGGTATCTAACGAAGTCCCGCACGTGGAAATGAATGCATTATTGCGATACAAAAGTATTTGCAGCAGCATGCTCGAAACTGCCGCGTCATTCTCATGGGTGACTTCAACCTTCCCGACTTTAATTGCTCTACCTTGGAATACACATGAAAGACTTCAGAAGCCCGTCTCGACATATTGTTAAACTTTAACCTTTGCCAAATCGTGGAAAGCCCCATGAGGGAGCAAAGCGAGTATCATAGTATACTCGACCTAATTTTACTAAGCAGTAATTTTCTCTTAAAACAGCTGAAGGTTAAAGCAAAAGAAGGAATATCCGACCAAAATATTTCGATGTATATTTTACCTCTAGCTTATAAAATATCAGTGAAAACTGCTGCCTAAACCACAACAAATTTCGATAAAGCTGACGACAACCACATACAAGGCCTGATGAATACCAAGAGTTTTTGGCACTGGCCTAAGATCCTTTCCATGATGTAAATGCTGTCTGGTTGCGCTTTGAAAACGTAGTGTCACACTGTGTAACAAATTGTATTCCCGTCAAATTAAGAAAAGACAATTAAAAATAACCCGTGGATTTCTCGTGAAGTAATACACGGAAAGCGCCAACTCAAAAGATTGCGGAAAGTTAACAAGGCTACCGGAAATGACTTATTTAGCTCCGCCAGACTTGAGCCTGCTACAAAAAAACCTTTAAACAAAAATCCAAGGAAGCCAAACACCACTATTTCAATTTTGTACACCCTGGCTTTCTCAAAAGTAGACCACAAAGATTCTGGAACCACTTTCGCCGAAAGAACACGCTCACCACTCGACTATATTCACTTGAAAGTTTTGATAAAGCCAACATACATAACCAGTTCTTTCATTCAGTTTTTACAAGAGATAATGGCGTCGTGCCGAAATCAGTTCCAAGCACGGTGTCTGTGATCGACCCTCTCGTTATCACAGGCGCTGGTGTTTTTATACTTTTGCTTGCTCTATATACTAAGAAAGCGTGTGGTCCGGATAGTATTCCTAACGAATTTCCGAAAAGGTACGCAGAATGGTGTAGCATATATCTCGCCAGTATTTTTCGTAAATCATTTTAAACATCAAGACGACCAGAAGATTGGAAAATAGCCGAAATTCTTAAAATTTATAAATCAGGAGATAAATCCATTAAATTCAATTCAGACCAATATCTTTAACTGGCACGCTATGCAAACTACTCTAGCATATAGTCTTAAAACATTCAACAACTTTTTTTCGAAAACGAGGGCATTCTGTGCCGCAACCAGCATGAATTTCGTAGTTGTTTATCGACTACGACGCAGCTGACAGATGTTATACACGATCTTGCGCTTGGTATTGACGATCACAGCCAAATGGACATAATCTTACTTGACTTTTCAAAAGTGTTTTATTGCGTTTGTCACACCAAGCTAATGGCTAAACTACAAAACAATATTGGGGACGATGAAATTGTTGCTTGGGGCCGAGAGTTTTTGTCTAATAGGTCTCAGTTTGTTGTTCTCGAATACATTGCGTCATATATTGTACCGGTTACGTCAGGAGTGCCCCAGGGCTTCCTGCTCGGGACAATTTTTTCTCGTGTATATCAATGACATATCTACTAATATAGACTGTAAAATATTGTTATTCGCGGATGACTGTACCATTTGTAGAGAAATAAAAAATCACCAAGTTCACTATTCGCTCAACAATTGACTCTCTGCTATTTCTTAATGGTGTTCAAACTGGCAGATGAGAATTAATGTAAAAAGAATCTGCTTCCATGACGATAACGAGGAAGAGAGCCATCAAACTTTTGGTACGCTCTAAATGGCACTGCTCTGAGCAGAGTACACAAACCCTCTAGGCTTAACATAATACCTAAGCTTAAATACGTCCACCTAGGCTTAACAAATACCTAGGCTTAACAAATACGTCCGACTTAAGGTGGGACGAGCAGATTAGAAACGTGACTTCATCTTCCATGTAAAAATTATTTGTCCTTCGCAGATCACTTCAAATGGCAACCTTGCCAACAAAGCTCCTAGCCTACAAAACATTCGTCAGGCCTATTCTCGAATACGGAAGTACAGTGTGATTTCTTCACACTCGCACAAGCATAAAGAAAATTGAAGCAGTACAGAGGAAAGCCATAAGATTCATTCACAATAAATATAAACGCTCACACTCACACACTAGTCTGCTAACTCCTTCTGAACTTCCTACGCTAGAAGTACGAGCAAAAAGGCACGTCTAAAATTTTTTTGTCAACTCCTGCACAATTATCTTAAAATAGACATTTCAAAATACGTGTCTTATTCACAAACACGAGCTACAAGACACATACACACACATTAGTACAATACAAATGCAACACTGATGTGTTTAAGTATTCTTTTTTTCCGGTTGCTATTAGCGAATGGAACATGCTGGCCGCTCACACCAACACTGAGTCACTGTCTCAGCTTGAGTTAGAAATTGAAAACAATTCTTAGCTTCTTTATATACCCAGTGACAATGGTAATGAAACCACTATGTAATACTTTTATGTTCTGCAAACAGCCATGTAAGCCGCCTTATTGTTAAACTTGCCATTTTTGTCTGCACCTGTATTTTGTTTCTTATGTTGTGCAAATATTGGTAATGTACAAAGTGCCAGGTTGATGTTTCTTTTATGTTGTGTATTACAGTTTCCTTACTATGATGAGCAATCATAGCATCTGTACAGAGGGCCCACCTTCTATGGTCTCTGTAGAGACTGGCCATATTGCAAATAAATAAATAAATAAATAAATAAATAAATAAATAAATAAATAAATAAATAAATAAATAAATAAAAACGACCCCATATAGAGGTTAGGCCAGATGAAAAGTCTTCTGGTCGGGAACGAACAAGGCAATAATTTAAAATTGACACGAACCAAGAAAATTTGATCATTTTGAATGCTGCACGAAAGTCTTGATCACACGGAGCACTGAGCGGGAAAGGGTCCGTTTACATTCTACTGCAATTGTGGCGTAGGGAACATACATACGTACGATAATGGGTGGCTGCCATCGTCATTGTGACTAATTGTGCGCGCAGTGGTTTGAATCTTGAAATATTCCTGAAAAAGGCGAGTTCATATTTTACTCTTATATCAAGTTTCCGTCATACTAGTAAATGTTAAGCTGCTTCTGGTTTCTGGGACATAGATTTTTATGATTCTGTAATTTTCAATTCGAAAGTGTTTTACGCCAGAGTATACCAAAAATTTGGTGGCGTCTTTCCGTCGCGGAAGTACGTCAGCAAATTAAACATTACCAGACGACAAAAAAAAAAGCACAACGAAGCCCGTTCTAGAGGTCAAACCGATGACATCTCAAGTCCACACCAATTGCCGCTGGGTGTTTAACCCTATAGGCCAACACAAAAAACACGAATGGATCTATACGGCCCCGTCTTTATGACACTCACAGTACTTTTGATCGTATGGTGGTATCGCCGTCTGGAAACTGAAGACTGAAGTTATGCGTGACTTTCTCAATTAGTTGAGGCAACGGACCTGTGCTACTAGCGTCCCATTCGGCGCATTTTCAATATAGGTGTAATTTTGACAAAGTTTCAACACACCCCAATCAGGCGGCTTTAACTCAAGTTTTGCTGATAGCACTCGTCCAGATCAAAACTAGCTCTCCAACGTTCACCTGGCTGTTGCACTACACTCTGTTCCAGAAGTTCCGTGTAGCACTGTGGAAGCTAGAGGCTTTCTCAACCAGTCAGGAGGGCGAGCACATCTCAGTGTATCCTTCCGTGCCCTGTCGTCTGCTAGCAGCGAGCCCTGCAGCGAAAGCGGCTGCGGCGTCTTGGGACACTGTGATCCTGCGCCGTGCTACGAGCTATAATTGTGAAAGTGGTTAAATATTCTCCTCGGCACCATAAAAGCGGGCGTCGTCGAGATACTTGGATGTAAACTTTTGAGGGATAGGGTTCAGTGGCTCATGTTTTGGTGGAAAGTGCCGCACTAGCCAAATCGAATATGAAAGCACCACGCCTCATCAGATTTCGTATACGCATGCCTATGAGCATGCGAAGTACCGCTCGCGTTCAATACGAAATGATGGCTCTATTTCCAGTGCTTTCTTATTTCTCTATGCGGGGTGCAACAGCAAGCAAGCCGTGCTTTTGCCCACACGGTGTCCTAATACACAGCGGATTTCTCGCTAGGCGTTTAGGATTCACTCCGAGGAACTCAAGCTGAATGGTTTTGCGTTAACCGCAGTCTCGTGCCCGTGAAGATCTCACCAATCGGCTCGTCACCTGCGAACTCTTCGTGGCGTGAGTCGCCTTGATTGACTGTGCCTCGTAGCCCTCGCCGATCGGCGTGTCGTCCATCTTCTCCGGTGCTGTGTGTCTCTCGCCAGACCAGCGCAACCCGTCCTCGATCTCCTCTGACCGTTTCCATCTTTCCTATGTCTCCTCAACATTGCGGGTTCTCTTCTTACTAACATCCTGTGTTTTCTTCTTATCTCTTTCACTTCCCTTCTCCCACCCAATCCCTCTACTTTCATGTTGAGGCACCCTCATAAAGAGAGACAGCTACGAGTTGGCACTTTTCTCATTTCCTTTTGATGACCACTAAGAAAGAGGAGACCAGAATCACGTAGTCTAATGCTGCATATGCAAGTAGACCTCATGCGTTCACTACGCTATGAATAACGGACGCGCAACGTGTATGGTGCCGCTACCTGTAACGTTAACACGTGGCGCGGTGCATTTGCGATTGCGATTGATCCTGAGTAATCAGGCTAGATGGCTATACAATGAAAGTGACCTGCTCAATACGCAGCGCAACACTGATTGTGTCGGGCTGTGTGCAGTTAGGACTGTACTTATCGCTTAAAATACTTGTTTGAAAATAGATGTTCTGAGTATTATAACATACGCGTAAATTGTGTACTGTGATAACGAAGAGTGCAGATTCATGTGGTGCAATGAGACAGCTTGCTTCATTTAAATATTATGAGCAGTCACCTGCATGTGGGCCATGCCATAAATCCTAAGTGGCGAGGTCTGATAGAGATGCGTTCATTAAATAAATAAGGTTTGCGAAATGCTCTGCATGAACTCTAGGAAATAAGTATTTTAATGCAGCAATTCTCCAAGAAAATTAGGTCCATCTGCCGCCTTTGGTCCACATTTTCACCCATGGTGGACTGCTTGCGATCCCAGTACAATAAAAGCTTCCCGGGTGGTGCTCTTATTCTCGTAACATGCGTGAGTCCACTGTATTAGCAACTTTAGCTCGTGAAATTGGACGAGTTGTTTCATGCTTGTATACAGACAGCACGACTGAGACGAAGACAGCAGACACATAGATGCAAATAAGCCCAGGTTTACTACTGTTCTTGGTTATAGCTACAATCAACACATTACACAATGCATCACATATTATGAATGATCATTTAGAATTGAACTTTTTTGTATTAAGTCTCATTTGCCACCTGTCACGCCAATAGGTTATTTTCCTTAGAGTGCTATTGAGTAAAACGTAGTCATCACTGTTGTGTATTTTCTGATATATTAAACAATCGCCAGCGAAGAGTTTAACTTTACAATAATGCGCATTCGTTATGTAATTATTAAAAAATCAAAAATAACAGTGGGCCCATTACTGAGCATTGTGGTATGCATAAAGGCACTGGCACAGGAGAAGAATAAATGTTTTCGATGTTGACAAAATGGAATTAATAAGATAAAAATCTCTTTATTCATGCAGTGACGAGACCGTCACCAATCACAGCAGTTAATTGGCAATTAGTTTTGTATGGCACACACAGTCAAATGCTATACTGAATTCTAATAAAAGTGCATATGTGTGATTATGGTCGTTAATACCTAATACGAGATGGTGAACCAACTGTGTAAGCTGAGCGACTGTCGATAAGCCTCTTCTAAAACTATGTCGAACATCAAACAGAATGTTTGATTTGAAATATGTGGTCAAGTTCTCCAGTACGATGTGCTCCAAAATTTTACATGATGTGCTGGTAAGAGAAATTTGTCTATGGTTGGACAGTACATTAGTGTCCCCTGACTTATGGATCGGTACAGTTTTTGCATTCTTCTATGTCGGGTAGGTCGGACGTCGAAAATGACTTACTTTCTTCAAGTCACTTTCTGCAAGTCGAAAGTGACTTGTAGAAAATAAATCACTTTCCACGCGAGCCCTACCTGCAGATTGCAAGATCGCTAAATTGTACCGATCGATAATTAATTGTAAGTTTACTGTAAAATCACTCATGTCCTATACTTTTTCATAAAAAGAATCACAGGCAAGAGAAGTATATGAGTGATTTGTGACTAATTGTATTCATTGTGAGCCAACGATAATAGTATTTTTTGCGTCGCTTCCAGAATAACACGTGAAGTAACATAATTATTCACGTCTCAGTGTTTCTTCATCTTTCTAGGCAATTTCCGAGTGAACATGCACAAAGAAGTAGTGTTCACGTATGATGAGTATGTACCTGAATAGGCTACATCACTCGACTTAGGTAAAACAAGAATGTTTTTATTAAGAAAATAAACTTGCCAACAATCAAGCATTCATAGGAAGGCTTGATTCTTAGTACACTGACCGTCAGATCAAGCCCAATTCAAGCTTCACTGATTTCGTGCGAGCCATTTGCTTTAAATCTTAGTGTGAAAAATCATAAAAAAATAGGACGACAAAGTAGAATATAGATGCAGCTCCAACTAACAAGTCAGTCTTCATTATCATATAACCAGCAGTAAACATCAAATAACAAACATGCAACTTAACTGAAATGGCACTGCTTATTTAAACTGTACCAGTGATACGCCTGTGCGTTGTACATTATTGTCCCACTTTAGCTCGCTGTTTCACACTCAAGGTTCACTAGTGCCCTAAGGTAGTGGCGGTCTACACGAAGTTCCGCTTAGTTGTGGTGAGGTGTGCATAGCCCACATCAGACGATGTATCAATGTACGCCTCAAGGAAACCACACTTCATTAAAGTCCCCCCCCCCCCTCTCATTTACCTAGCCGCTGTCAGGATATCGTGTATTTCTCCCAAGGACATCGCTGCTCATTGTTTGTCTCCTGACAGCCTAAACAAACTCCTTTCACTTGATTTAGAAAGTCCTGAGAAGAGTGATTGTATGGACAACAGCAGGCAAAACAGCAGCGGTCAGGTTGCTTCAAACCATTCATCCCAAGTTCCAATAATGATAAGTAGGCTAAATAATATTATCTGTATTTCTCATAAACTGTGCTCTCGCTTTTCAACACTGGAGCATGCATGAGTTCCACACATAAAGACAGCATTCGATGGAAGCATCATCTGAGGATGTGTACCTTCAACCGAATAGTAAAGCGCAACTCGATGATGAACTGCCTCTGACGTATGCCTCATTCATTGAACAGCAACCATATGACACATGAAAAACACATGGGCGGCAAGAGATGACTTTCAAGTAAATAGCACAACACTGTCTACACTTTGATGCTTCAGCTTTGAAGTTCCCACTGGAAAATTGATGGTATTAGAACACGCAACAGTGGGTGCTGCAGCTGTGGCCGCCATGGGGCACAGCAACCGTACGACCCACGGAAAACACAGGGGTGCACGAGATGGCTTTTAGGTAAATAACACAAGACTGCCTGCACTTCGACGCTTCATCTTTGAAGCTGTTATTGCGGAATCGGCGGCGTTAAAACACACACCACTTGTAGCTGTAGCTGTGCCTTTAGCGGGCGAAGGGCACGACCGTCGGGAGTGGGAGCACACAAAGTCCTCAAAATATTGCCGCGAAAGCAAAAGTGGCATGGTGTCACGGTTAAAACGGTGAATATGAGCACAGATAAGTGATGTATTTGAAGTGCAATGCGACACACGAAAAATGCAGTGTTTACAAGAATGCGTTTCGAAGTAGGGAGCACCACATTGCCTGTTTTCAAGAGTTGCTGCTTTGGCATTCAATAGCAGTAAAACACCATGACGGATTTCGGGCCGTATTGTGCAAGGCTCCACGGTGACAGTTTCCAAAGTGCTGCAAGTGACATGCCTGATAAATATGCACCCACGATATCACAATAGGTGTGGAACTGTCGTCAGGAACTAGTCAAGAGAGAGGCTGATCATCATCTTCATTCATGCTGCTTTCATGGCTGCTCATCATGTCAGCATCCAAGGTCACTACAACTTGTTGGTTCACATCAATGAAATCACCAATGATGTGATCGATCTTCATCATGTCATCGTCCACTTCTACTGCGTGGCTTGCGTAATTTTTTTTCATTTTTGTGCAGTGACTTGCTCTATGCATTTCCAAGCAAGAGCCTCAAGGCCTTCCATCCTGAAGTGTGTATTGGCTTTGGCCACATAACCTTTAACATCACTCCACACGAGCTCAGTCGAGTTGAGCTCACAGTGGTATGGCGGCAAGCGAATGACAGTGTGACCAGCATGAGCAGCATTGCAATAAAATACCTTTCACGCTCTGTACTTACTGTTTGAACAAACTTAACAGTTATGCTTTCACGATGTCACTGCTCCAAGTCACACGTTTCAGAGAGAGCCAGGCCTGAATGTCTTTTTTCAACGTACCAATAAAGCGTACCTTTTCAAGCTTCACAAAATGATAAGGTGCGTTATCAAGCACAATGGCACTGTGCTGCGGAAAATTCGGTAGTATTCTTTTCTTTAAACCCCTTTTTGTTGTGGGCACCATCCATTTCATCATGATAGTCACCTGTTCGCTTTCTGGCTCGAAATACTTCACTGGCAGCTGTGATGAAACCGTCCTCATTGCCACAATGAGTAATAATGAGGCGACCTCCCTTAACACTTGGGTTTGGCGGACCTGTCATATGGTTTTCTCTCTTGGCGTGCTCAGAGGGCTTATAGGTCTCGTCGACGGACCCCCGCTTCACAGTGTGCCCTGTGTTCACCAAAGTTTCATCAGTGTAGAACATAGGTCGCCCTGGCGTAAAGCCGTCTTGATTTGGCCCAAGTACTTGCGTCGCCACTGGATGATGTGAGTGACCTCGATCAGGAACAAATTTTGGTAACGCTTTTTAAAGCGGAAGCCTACCTTGAGAAGCATCCTGTGAATAGTTGTCGTGGACACGGAAGGCAGCGAGTCATCTTCTTTGAAGTATGCGGTGAGCTTGCGCACCGTCGGAGTTTCCCACCGTTTATAGAAACCATGCATGACTCTGCGCAACATACCAAGGCCGAAGTCGTCCAGCAGCTGCTCTCGATCGTGGACCCTACCACCGCTAGACAGTGTCTTGGATGAAAGTACTTCGCCTTGCTTATCGTGCTTTTCTACCCACTTGTACAGCGAAAGCTCGCTGACGATGGTGTACGCAGCCGCTCTCTTAATGAGAGAGCTCATTCTCGCATTTCTTCCACCCTCTTTACGCACTCTCTCGAACACACTTAGAGCCAACCGTTTCGCTCCCTCGTCGTAAATGCTGATCCGGGAATGATATCGCACTGGTGAACCAGGCATCGCCATTTTGACAGGAGTGATTAAATCTGCCACCGCGAACTAATCACAACTCCAGACTGGGTCCTCCACGGTGCTGTGGGAGCTCAAGCTGTGTGGATTACAAATAAAAGTATTGACAGTGTCGTACCATTCCTTCGTACTTCATAAGTAAAAGCATTACACATGCGAGCCAAAACAGAGTTATTTCTTTCGTCATTTGCATGTTATACCACGTACAATCGAGAACTATTTCTTCAGTATTGTGGAGCCACAAAAATTGTTTTATACATGAAATGCGACAAAATCGTCATTTAAATTACAACTACAACACGCACAGAAGCCTTCAAGTAAAAATCCTCTGACGAGTCCCCTTGCAAAAGTCATGAGGACAAACAACATGCTTCGTACATGAGGCACTACATCTCGCTTCGCAACAACATGCGCTCGAGGATCGTGTAGCCTTGGCTCTGCTGCACGGGACTCCTGGAACAGAGTTCAGTTCCCTGCTCACCTTGTGAGAACTCACGAGCGGGATAGAGGGAACACGAGAGGCGTGTAGCATTACAATTCACGTTCCATGGTGTTTTGAATGAGTGCATAAAGGGTACTAGCCTTTATTATGTTCTTGTTGCTGCAATCTTTGTGTCCGATTCATCATATGTGGTGTCCTGGTATACTCTGACAACTAAAGCTACAGCAAAGGTTAAGGTATGGTCATGGTGGTTAGTCAAGGAGAATGAGATGCACGGCTAAGCGTCAACGTGGATGGGTTCACATAAAGAGGTGCTACATCTGCCGAACCCCAATGGCGGGATACAAGAGGGTTACAGAGTGAAAATATATAATCAAGGAAATACTTGTAAAAATACGAACAGCGTAACACAGTTATATACCATTAATTTTCGCTCAGAAAAAAAGAGACGTCTAACAAAAGCTGGAGTACAGAGCATAGTGACAACAAGATCGTTCACTGCTCAACACTAATCGTATAGAAATGTGCACGAAACGAAAAGTGGATAGTTAAAGTTAGTTAATGAAGTGCGTGCCTAAATACAGCCCGAGCTTTTCTGGGTGTCTATAAATGTTATAACTTCAGGAAGGCAGTTGCAGTCTTCAGGGGCTGCAGCAAGAGTTTATGTATTGCAGGCAAGGATCGAAGTATGGAAGCTTTAAACACAGTTGGAAGCGAACAAGCCGTGAGAAGTTTGGATGGGTGGCTGTCACGAAGTACCATGCAGTTGGGAAAAAAAGTTAAAGTTACAAATTAGGATGGTGCAGAAATTCTCCATCCTGCTGCTAAAGGGAAAATTGTGAAGGAGGAGGAGGAGGAAGGAAAGAAATGAAAGGCAGGGAGGTCAACCAGACGCACGCCCGGTTTGCTACCCTGCAATGGGGGAAGGGGTGATGGGATTAGATTAGAAGAGAAAGAGAAGTGAAGGGCAACGTTTGTGAATGTGACCTTGTCCATTGCACGCTTATAAACGTCGCGTAGTCCGGTCGTCTTCAGAAAACTTAGCAATGCCCACGTCGCTTTGCTGGCCTGTGACGCGTACAGCCAAGAACCAAGGATCTTCGCTTCGGAGAAAGGTCTACTGTCTAGTGTCTTTAACGTTTTGCGTAACAAGTTGCGTTCGCTCGCAAAACGTTCACATGAACACAGTAGATTGAAACAGGAAAATTGTGAAACATTCGACAAGGCGGTGTATGCTGGAGCACAATTATTAGTTCGATGTATAACTATGCAGCCCGAAATTGGATTCATTTCTAAGAAGTAATAAAGCAAACTTGATAGGGCTCCAAATGGGGGAGGCGTATTCGAGTTTGCTTGTTAGAAAAGCTTCGTGTGAATTTTTTCTATTTTCCGAAGGGGCAGGCGTAACCTAGGACTTCGTGGGAAGCATGATCGTTTTTTGAGAAGCAGTCAGGAAGCAGCGGCTTATGCCGAATTATTAGCATTGAGCTAACTGTTGCAAGTGAGACCGACGTCTTGACTTGTAAAAGGTTCCCCAACACTCCAAGCACGCCGAGTAAACTGGCGCCTATAGGGTAGCTCATGGTGAAACGTAATGCATCGGCGCTAGTCATGGCAAAGTGGATACAACTATTTCATCACTAAGAAATGCACGTTACAGAGTGGTGATGTGCGTATTATAAGTACCAATCATAAGTGCATTCGCGCAACTCTTGACTAGAGTTTGTCGAGTTATAGATCTGATATTTAATACCTCGTAATAAAGGAAGATGGTCAACCTGCAACCGAAATTGGCGTTGTATTGACGTGACGCTGGCATAGGGTCTTTCTCTGAAGCAATGCACTGATGGGGATCTGGGATAAAATGCTGTACTGCTATGCAATATGCCTAGTATTGATTTTAGCTGGTGCCGTGACTTATGTTCGTTTCTTCCTTCAAGATATTTCGCCAATTGACAACGCGGCCGACGCCGACACAGCACATTATGAGACACACGCTCCTTCAGGCTATATTGATTACAGACTCAGAATCACTTGCCGCGCGTGCACACATATCACGTGCCGCGGTATTCGATTATGTGCCAAACATTTCCGGAGATTTGGGTTACATGACATACGTGACAGAGAATTACTGTCGCTTATATCATGACCTGCGAATCGTGTTCGTCATACATTGTCGTCTTCTTACGCGAATCGGCCACATGAGCGCCGAGACATGGGCGACAAGATGGAAATGGGCAAAGTCCGTTAGCATCGCTATGAAATACTTCACGTTTTATAAGTGAAAATAAAGCAAATGAAATGATCACTATGAAACGTGAAGGCATAAACTTTCGCATGTGCTCTGAGCGTTAGCTAAACGAACTTGTTTTTTAGACAGAGCCAGCTAAATTACAACAATTTCGCTACACTTGAGAGGACCATCGAAACCAAGGTCGACTGCGTGCCAGCCCAGTATTCACCACTGAGCCACACCAGTGGTTGAAACTCAGTGAATAAGAACACCACTGACACATCGGGATTCCAACCCAGGTCCACTGCATGCCAGTGCAGTTTGCTACCACTGAGGCATGCCAGTGCTTGGAACTCGTTTCTAAACTGGTCTTAGGCAGGCTGCCCCCGCCAACGTAACACCTATTTTCAGATGTTTTCTGCTTTTTCATCTTCCTTTTCGCTTCTGCTTAGCAAAGAGGAAGCATATTGGTTTCAGGCATGTTTCTGGCAATCAGCTAGCCCAAATACTTCTTAACTTTTTTTTTACAGCAAGAAAGAGTTAAGCAGTCAGCGGCCATGCATAATATCGTACAAAAGCCGCCTGTCTTTTTTACTGTTATCAGTCGGGTGGGTGGATTCATAGATGTTATAAGCGTGTACTTTATAATAAAAACTTAGGCATAGCCATATGCACATTTTGGTCTTGAAAGTTTGTGAAAAAAAAAAAAACGCGCAATTTGTCAGGGCGCACAACGCTCCCTGATCGGCTGCGGACACGCATTCAGTGGCATTAAAGATGATGATGTTTCTTCACATATGGCTCGTACACAAAATATGGGATTGGCCGATATTGGTTCTTGGATGAAAAAATGACAAGATTGTTCACATAAAATTCTAAATATGTAGAGTATAAAAGAATGATTTGTTGCTTGCACTACTCATAAAAAAGGAATATGAACTGATTGGACTTCGATGCATGACCCTTGACGATTGCTTGTTCCCAGGAAGATGTGCTGCTAGGTGGGGCCGGCTCAAAGAGGCATTTTAACTCTCTTGACGAAAACGTATTTGGCATCAATTTCTAGACATTTGTCGTGTGACTATTTATTTTTTCTTTACGTGCGTGTTTTTTTCTCTCTTTTATAAAACTTTCCTCTTCTCTCTCCTTCTTTTTCTTTTACTTCCTCTCTGCCTACCCTCACCGAAAGAGCAGGCAGGGGTTGTTCCCCTATAGTTCGCAGTTGACAGCCTGTCCCCTCCCTAGTTTTTCTGCCTTGGTGTTTTTTAAGTTCTGAAACCGAAAAATAATAAAAAATTGTAACCTTCGTGTTCTCTCAATATTTTTGTGACGTCTGACGTTTTACTGATTGGCTAACGTGAATCGCCCTTTGTTTTCTCGAATATCAGTTATAGCCTTACTAGACGGTAAAAGTAAAATATTGAAGTGAGATGAATAGCACACATTCGGGCACCGAGTTGCAAAGAAGATGCATATGTATAACGACAGCAAGATTTGGTTAGACCTGATAGAATATCTTCTGGTCTGGTACGTACAAGACAACTGTTGAAAACGAACACGACCCAAGAAAACGTTATGAAAAACAATGACTTTACGAATGCCGCACGGTAGTCTTATTCCCATGGAGTATGAAGCAAGAATTGGTGCGCTTACATTCGTCTTCAGTTGTGGCGTATGAAACGTGCATATGTACACGTTTGGGAGGCTGCAGTCGTCATTGTGAATAATTGTGCGTGCAGTGCTTTGGATCTTGAGATATTCCTGAAAAATTCAAAATCGTCCTTTTCTTTTTTACACTACGTTTCCGTTATACAAGTACATGGTGAGCTGCTTCTGCTTTGTCGGACAGAAGTTTGTACGATTCTGTATTTTTTAAATACGAAAGTGTTCTAAGTCGAGGTCTACCCAGATTGCTATGACGTCTTTTCATCACGCAAGTACGTCAGCAGAATAAAGACGACCAGATGACAAAGAAAACAAAAACACTGCGAAGCTTATACCTGGGAGTTGAACCCATAATCTCCGAAATCTACAGTGACAGCCGCCGGGCTTTTCACCATCTACGCTTCCACCCAAAACACAAGAAAAGCTATATGAGTGCGCTTTTATGACATTCACAGCTCTTCTGCTCGCCGGTTGGTATCGCTGTCTGGAAACTGAAAACAAGAGTTATTCGTGGCTTCCTCCATTAGCTCAGGCAACGCACCAGTGCTACATGTGTGCCATTCAGCACATTTCTATAAAGGTGGAATTTTGACAACGTTTTCAGACACCACGATCAGGCGATTTTAACCCCAGCCTCACTGACAGCCTTCGTCCATATTGAAACATAGCTCTCCAACAACCACGTGACTGTCGCACTAGTTTCTTACTCACTTTGTGAGAACTCACGGCCGGGCTAGAGGGAACGTGTGAGGTGTGTAGAATTTCTTTTCACGTTTTACGCTGGTAGGAAGGAGTGCATACCGGGAGCAGTGTTTATTATGTTCTTGTTATTCTTGTTACACACTAAACTAAGGCGGACCAACGGCTCCCGTTGAGAATGGCTATTTGCATTGAAGTAAACAAAGGAGACATTGGCAAAACCAGCGCCTCTTTAATTTTATCCATGCCAGCTGTAGATGCGCCCGATCCAGCCGTTTACCACCCTCTGCTCTTGCTTTTTTTTTTTCTAGCTATCCCCTAGCCTAACTTTCGAGCGTGTTTTGCATCAAGAGAAAAGAACATAAATCCGTTTAATCTTGGGAATGTAATGACAATCTCCCTCACGTGCGCATTTTCTCCTCGATTCTTTTTGCTCGCTTGCCATACTCCGGGCACCCGGCGCCATTTTTCACCGACGTTTCCGCGGGCGCGCCGCAGAATTCAATGTAGGCGGGCTATTTGAGGCAGCTTGCGCGCCACCGTAGTGCCAAAAAATTTTAAATGGTGATAATAAATTTTAAACACTGAGACAACTGTTTACTAAAAGATTAGCTTCTTCCAAAGGTCGTCTAAGTGGGGCATGAAAATAAAGAAAAGTTTTTATGGGGACTTCTGCGATGCGGAAGTTTATCTGCCGCAGGATAACATGCTGTACGTTTGCATCTAATATCGCTCCACTTGTGGCGTGTCCGTCCGTGTTCGGAGTTTTTTCGTGCTTGTGCGCCAGTATGGAACAGATGTACTTACAGCGTCAATTATTGCAATGAATTCATGGATGTTGAATTCTTTAGCCATGTGTTCGTCTTCTCAGCGTGAAAATAGCATTGCGCAGTGGTCTCCAAAGTGAAGAAGGCTTTTGAGCAATATCAATGCGATTAGGTGTCGCCAACAATGACTAATCTACCACAATAACAGTGACATAAGATAATGATAAATTAGAACTGTTTTTTAACGTTTTTGTCAAAGAAACTAGCGATTGGATTACTTGTGAGAGGAGAAACTCTTCACCAGGAATGTCATCCATCATATACTGCGCGTCGATAGCGACCAATAATTCTACCCAGACTGCCTGATCCCAGTCAGAAGTACCCACGTGACACTGGCCTGAACAATAGTATAGTTTCTTATTTGGGAATGGAAGTCATGCTAAGGCAGGAGTGACCAAAACGATTGCGGCCACGGTCTCCTAGCAAATGGCTCACTCGCTATCACCGTGCTATGGCTTTCTTTTCGATGCGCCTGTGTATTTCTTTATTTTTTTCGGTGAACCGCATTTCTTTCACAATTTTCGTGCGTTAGTTCCCCCCTCCAAAAAACGAATAACAAAATAAGTCCTAATATGCAAACGAGCGCAAATTAGTGCAATCTCTATTCATCCATCCACCCTCTTTCTCTAACAAACGTTCTCGTAAACGAATCTTAACAGTCACAAAAAGCGTGATGGAGAAGCTCGGTCACCCCATGTAATTGTTCGCAGACAAAGCAGACTACAGTGGTGCATGAGCTGAATATTTATATTTATTTTATTTTTTATTTAGACATACTGCAGACGAGAATTTGGGTCCAGGTAGGAGGGGCATAAGAAACATCAAGTGATTCCTAACAGCAAAAAAAAAAACATGTATCCGTACGCTAACAGAGGTCACATGGCTGCGAACAGCAACAAAAAATATTAACACATTTGAACACTCTAATCAACACGTGGATAACGTTCCAGTGACATAGCAAAATTGTACCCGGAAAAATGTCATGAGGCAGTGAATTGCATTATTCGACTGTTTTAGGAAAATAACTGTATTTGTAAGCATTAGTTCGTGCAAATATGGGTGCCAATGATCATTCATGTTTACGGTGGGTATTTCTAGCAGTGGCTGGCTGAATGCAACAAGGTACACTTAAGACAACTTTTCCTGACATAATATTCTACAAATATGGTAAACGATTTAACTTCATTCTTGTTTCTAACAAATGAATTTAGCATATTGATGAAAACTTCACCTTGACGGAACGCGCGAATAGCCGAAAAGAACCACAGCATATCCGCGAGGTGAATAATGAATAGTGAGGCGAAGCGTGCGGACGGACGGAGCGACGAACGCATGGACCTTGCGGCGGGCCTAGCGGCGCGTTTCAGAACAGTAGAAATCAAGATTGCGCATTATTATCTGAAACGTTGGATGTTTCATCATGCCACAATCACCCCGAGGACGAACTGTACGCCCTTCCTTTCTATTTTGAGCCTTCCATTATTTGCGATCAAGTGTATTCTCTGTGGCCTCCTATAGCCGCTAGTGATAACAAAAATTGCTGGTAAAATGTGTTAAAGCTGGCGCTTCGCACTGCTTCATTTACGGAGCTTCCTGAGACGGGATTGATTGCGGCTTAAGGAAGAGCAAAAAGAGTGAGTGAAGCTTGCGTGATACACTCTGTCATCGAGAGAGTATTCTGGGACCTGGCGCTGTTGTAGCTCTTGGTCGAGACTCGTGCGATAACCTTTTAACCATGTGTGACTGTATCACTGCAGAGCTGTCGCTGCTTGAAAAGGGGCGAGGAGGACAGTAAATCTTCTCAGCTCGGACCTTTTAACGTGAAACCAATAAATAGCCTTAAAGGGGAGTGCGCGCGCGCGATTACATTGAAAAAGCCGCATGTTTGAAGAAAAAAAAAAAAGAAACTGTGCTGAATATCATGAAGCGCGACTGACGTATTTTCTTTGCGCCTGCCGTCCCACCTTGCTTAGCTTCCAGCGCTTTCGTCGGAACATGCCCCGCCGCGGTGGTCTAGTGGCTAAGATACTCGGCTGCTGACCCGCAGGTCGCGGGTCCGATTCCCGGTTGCGGCGGCTGCATTTCCGATGGAGGCGGAAATGTTGTAGGCCCGTGTACTCAGATTTGGGTGCACGTTAAAGAACCCCAGGTGGTCAAAATTCCGGAGCCCTCCACTACGGCGTCTCTCATAATCAAATGGTGGTTTTGGGACGTTGAATCCCACAAATCAATCAATCGTCGGAACGAGTGAAGAGACAATGGAATTGCAGTAGGCGACAGAGCTTTGTAACTCTTCCGGCACTTCACGAATCAAAATTTTTGTGGTGTTGAGTTCGTGAGGTAATAAGCTCTTCCAGCGAATTCATTCCATGGTTACTAGAAAAAAGTGTTTCAGGGTCCCTTGAGGGAGATAGTTCATATGTGTGTGTGGGGGGGGGGGGGGCGGGAGTTTGGCTTAGGAGGAACAAAAGGGGTAGTGAAATGGTCGTGCTGTTCATTTCACATCGAAACATTACGCGACAGCGTATGACATGGTGTTCAAAATACAGGGTGTCTCAGCTAAAAAGCACAAACAATAAAAAATTGAAAATGAGTGCTACCCATCTCCAGCTACTGAAGTATGGTTCTTAGCTGTACGTTGCATGCTAGAATATTTTGTTTGATCCGCCAAGTGCGATAATTATTATAGATTGATTAAAAAAATTTTAAATGCTGATAGAAATAAAAATTCGTTACAAGACTTGTAGCTCCTATATCGCAATAACAAAATTTTCAAGTTGAGTTAGGATAACAACGCTGGTTATTTTCTACCGGGGTTTGTTCAAAATGAGCGAAATTCAAAAATACCCAAGTGATTGCCGCCTAACGTGCGGCACTTTGCGTGCCCTCAAAGGGTTTTGAACGAATTAGTGAAGGCTTCTCGCGCACGAAGGTCGCTTGAACAGGCAATTGGTGACTACGATGGACATTAGGCGATGGTTGGATAGTAATAATAAAAAAGGGGGGGGGGGTAAACTGAGAAAAAAAACAAAGACAATGAACTTTGACGATACTGTGGCTGCCACGTGCATTGCAATTCAAGACCGGACACAGCATTCGGCACAGCGCAGACATTTTATTTATCTTTTCGGGCCAACGATTAGCATGATGGTAGTTGGGAAGGTGGCATTTTGATAAAAGAATGATATCAAATGCACGATTGGAACTGGGAAGACAGGCTCAAATTTGAGCAGTGCCGTTTATCACCCAAGTGAAAATAGGACGAAGCTCCGGTCGCTGGGACGGGCCACGCTTTTTGGGTTTTCCCATTGCGCGCACGGAAAACGTGTTCCTTGGGGCGCTTATCTCGTATTTTGCACCCTATCGGCAGCGCTCCTTCGTCATTCTGGAAAGGAGGCACACACTACTGCTGCATTTTGAGCTGGTACAAAAGTTTAAGCAATTAGGGCGAAGACTGCCCATCAGGTTCTACCATTTCCAATGCAAGCGGTGCGAGAAGCAAAGGCGTCAAGCAAAGGCGACAACTGAGAGGTTATCGCACATTTTAGCAAACATCCTTAAAAAAATGAGGGTGCAGCGCGCATGTCATAAAAAGGTACAAAAAGACTAACAACCGATGCGTGCGTTTACTGTCGATCAATAAAGTTATCTATCTTGTATTGTAGCGATAGCGAAGGTTAACTGACTTGAACAAGGTGTAGTGTGCTTTTATAATATGTCTAAGAGATTGCTCGTGTGGTCTGGTTAGGGTGACTGTGCAAGATTACTAGGTTTTCTAAGATCAAATTGTGTTTGCATGACTGAATATGCAAAGTGCGATGACATAGCTTCATTCAGTATATTTTGATCAGTATATTTTGATGCTCTTAGAGGCGCGTGTTGGTATATCAGCCAGTCTCACCGATGTATTTGAGAGAACACAAGAGGAGTTTGGTTAGCAACTCTTGCACAACAATTAAAAAAACAATTCAGATGCCTCTCAGAGCCTTTTCTTCTGCCTACTCCAGACCCCTGTGACCTTTTGCGCTTACTAAGCTTATGGTGCTACTACTATTACTAAGCTTATGTTGCGGAAAACGTAACTCTCGCCTCCTATCTCTTCCCAACTTCTGTTCAGACTGTGCAGAACGTATGTATATAATAACTGCAGCAATCCTAGTTTCCTCGAGGGAGAAGGTCCCCCGAATTAATCTTTGTTTGCCGTGCGAAGGAGCTGCTCACAGATCGATGCAATAAAATATAGGTAGGACAATGCGCCTTCTTGCAGCTGGAAACTATTGAACAAATAATGTGCCTATTTTTTGTTTTTTTCACTGAGCGTAAGTCATTATTCCTCATTGAACATTATTTGAATGCGCCGACGAGAAATTCAATTGTGGTCTCACTCAATGCGGAATACACTGCCAGCAAACATGATCCGCTGAGACAGTTAAGAATTTTATAAGAAACCACAAATTATTCGATAAAGGTTTCTAGCACAATAATTATAGTTCCGTCCCTTCGTCTTTAAGTACGTTTAGAATGTGTTTACTTTTCCTGTTTTCAGTGCGTGACTTGTCCATAAATGTTTAAAAAAATGTATAGCTGTAACACTTCTTTGCCGTCTTAATGTGTCAATGGCACAATCAAGCCGGGATGGTAATAAAAGCCAAAACCCTTTATCAGCAGTTCATCATTGAATAACTATGAATTCAATGTTCCAGCTTACGTTCCTCATGATAGCATGTTTGAGCACAAGTATCGGTACGTAACAACTCGCATGCCACTCATTTTCTACGTTCAACGTACTACACCCGTTCAGGAATACCTACACTCATTTCGTTATTCCTTTCACATTTCATGCGTAGAGAGAGAGAATTATTTTAATAGGGAGATGAGGAGGTTTACCTGGTTTTTCACCTGACAGGCTACTCCAGATGCCGGGTGATGAAAATGATAAATACAATGATAAACACACAATACATACAGTTACATACACGCATAAGAGTCACATAACACATGAAGTCACTCTCACGCACTGCACTATTTACAACGTTTCGGTCAAGCCTGTGGCCCGTAAGAATGTCAGTAGCGCTTTGGTAGAGTCAAACGCACTGGAGGTGTTCTGCCATGGGCCTAGAATATTTTGCAACTCCAAGTTTGTGTCCTGTTGTATTTTTAACTCCATATTCAAAGACTGTCCCTCTGAGGCGTATTTCGTACACTCACAGAGGACATGATTGATGTCTTCAACGAAGTTACATAGGGCTCAAAATGCTGAGTCAGACAGGCCAATTTTGTTCCTGAAGTAATTCGTATATGCAACGATGGATCGATCTTGTACAGAGGCCTTCACTGTTGGCTGGGGTCTGTACAGAGGGATCGCTGGAGGCGCCAGGCGTGTGCCGACTCTAGCATTGCGAGAAAGTTATCTCGACAATTTCTGCTGAAGTGCCATGTCCAGCTTTGGCAGCGTCATCAGCCCAGACGTTGCCTTGTAGTCCGCAGTGGGCAGGTATCCACTGCAGAACAATGCGATGATGAAGGTCACAGGCTTTCTTGCATAGGCTTCTTGAAACTGCTCTGTAGCAGTTTTCCAAATGTTCTAGAGCGAAATATCTGAGTGCTGGTCCGGGTGTGCGTCTTTTGCTCTTGAACCAAGGCACAAAGGCGACTATGCTCCATGAAGGAGTTTTCCACAATAATTTTGCATGCATTGATGCTCTCTGATAGTGTAGCGGGAGGAGGCTCCACACAGGACTACTGTCAGAAGCAAGCGGATGATCCGGCGCTCTGGTGGCATAACGCAAGGGGACTCGAAGAAACTCCTGCTGCAGAAGAACAGGAGCTGAAAGGTGCCTACTTTCAACAAGGGTTCTGATGTTTGATCTGTTCTTTGGTAGGCCAAGGCACACCCTCAAGGCTTGTTCCTGGACTCCAGTCAGTGCCTGTATGTTCGTTCGAGAAATTACATGTATCGCTGGAATGCTGTAACGTAGAAGATCTTCGCAGAGAGCGGTATACATTCGTCACATAGCATTAAAGAAACAGCCACCGGCATTGCCTTATAGCAAGCGAAAGATGCTCGTGTATGACGCAACTTTTTCCTTTAATATTCGAACGTGGGTAGTCTACGTGATTATCTGGTTCATTGTCACTCCCAAAAAGTTATGATTTGTCACGTATCGCATGGGAGAATGAGCTACCTTTAATGTGTAGCCCGAGACATCACGCCTCGCAAAAGCAATGGCGGCACACTTTTCTAGGGAGGTCGTTAGACCTCGTCTGAGCAAGAATTTTTCGATGAAGTTGAGAGCTTTCTGCAATCTCGCTCGTAAAACACTTCTGTTGCAACCAATGCTCCATATACAAATGTCATCGGCGTGAAGTGAGATGCAGGGATGTACCTCTCGAGTTCAATGAAAGAGATGTTGAATAAGGTCTGACTGAGGACACCGCCCTGGGGAACTCCTTGATGCACTGTGTGTGTAGTTGTGTCACCTTCTTTTGTGGACATGTAGACTGTCCTGTCTCTGAGGTAATCCGAGATCCAGCCGTACATACGACCTCGTACACTTAATGACCTCAGGGTCTGTAGGATAGACTCTTGAGTCACGTTATCGAATGCTCCCTTGACGTCGAGGAATACACTGATAGTGATGTTGCCGGTTGCTTTGTTCAACTTTACGCAGTTGATGAGAATGATTACATTGTCAATGCTGCTGTGACCGTTTCTAAATCCAGACATTTGTGGGGGGTATGCATTATTTCATGCGTAAATATACATGCAGGTGCGCTCAGACCCTATTCAATAAGCGGTGGCAGTAAATTTCTAGACACTGTACTCGCACACTGCGACGAGCAGCGGGCGCAAGAAGAGCCGGTTATCTCGGCGTACCAACTTTTCTCATAGTGCTCCGCGTGCCCGCGGGCCGTTTTGGGATTGCTTAAATAAAGTCTATTATGGCCAGAAGCAACTGTGATCTATATAAGTATGACGTGGCCAAAACCTTCTACATGATCCCAGTACAAACAAACAAACAAACAAATAATTAGGTAGTAAGCATTGCCAGTTTGGCTCCTTTAATGAATGCACCTGTGGCTACTTCCAGGTGACTGCAGTATGGTGCCATTGGAGTACACCTGTCTTAGAATAGAGAATTCAACGCATGACCAGATTTATTCTTTAGGTTACCCATTTAGTACCACCGCATCTTAAGATGGATGAACAGCTTGATTTGGCATGTATATAGTATTTGGAACTTCGGAAAAATAATCACTCCTACATGGATTGAATTCTAAAACTTTGAAACTTGACTCATACCAACCTTTTTTTCTCATTCGGGGTGCAGAGGGCTGGTATAAGAAAGCCTATTCACGGACTTTAACGGCACCACGAAAACCACACGATGCCGCAGTACATTTACCCTGACGACGTTGTGCTGTAATCTCTCTCAAAGCAACTTGGCTGCGAAATGTAGATTGTCGAGAAGAATCAGAGTGTTACGGGAAAAAACCGATTCACGCCTCCGAACGTGCGTGCACTCAATGTCAGCCTGGACATTTGTGGCGAACGTCAATGAGATGGTTATGGCAGATTGACAGCTTGGCTGGGTGAAAACGCTCGGGCGTTGCAACACACCGCGAGCGGCGTGCACGGTCCGGCATGAAGGCCCCGGTCAAAATTTGGGTCTGTAGGTGTATCTTCGCGCTCACGCGACTTCAACGAACGCCTCTCTAAGAACTCCTTCTCGTGAACCTTCTACTGCGCTCCCGTGCCCTTTAAGCAACCGGCTCACACCAGGCGGCGGCCTTACGTTGCGACGACAAACGAAATGGGTCTCGCACAACCACGCAGAGGCGGCGGGGTCGGGCAGACGCCGGCGTCTTCTCGCACATGTGCGGACAGGTCGTAGACGACCTGTCAGATTCGCTGCTTCTGGGAACATTGTTTTCATGGCGTCGGTGGATATTAATGCGACCTACATCGCCCAAAAGTGCGAGCGAGGCGACAGACGTTAAAAGCAGAGCGCAAGATGAAAAGAAACCAATAGGCGTGCAAGGACTGGTGAACGCGCCGTTCCGGAAGAGAGTCGGCGCTTCAGGAGTGATAGATGCCCAGTCACGGCTGTTGCTGACGTGGTCACGACTACGTCTTCAGAAGGAGCGAGAAACAAGGGAGGCTTGAGAAAAAAAATAAAGAAACAGACGTGTCGTCATGAATGATGGAAGACGCCTCGCACTAGCAGGTAGCGCGTACGAACTTTAGGGACAAGCTTGCTAGGGAAGGAAACTGGCTGAAAAGTGCAGCGAAGTGAGTGAAATATAAATGGCCCGCTCCACGGCGGGGCGTGCACTCGTTTATATAGGACAACGGGAAATAACCAATGCATAATAAAAACAAAGAACAAGTGATTAGTACACTTTGTCGTTGATAGCATTCCACCAAAAAAAAGCTGTTGCAATATTTGGCTTGAGATCGCCGATGTGTGTCTTTTGAGCCATGTACGGTGACTATTGACACACACGCATAGTCACTGGCCTTCAAAAGAACTTCCCACTGCTCTTTGCTCAGAAACACAGTATAGTGCGCAGTGAGGTGCGTGTCACCACCATCTTATTGTGACATTGGTCGAAATGATGAAGAAATTGTAGTTTCTTTTATTACACCTTATAAGCCACCGGTTAGAGGGTATTGTATAAGGGGCTTTACATATTAATAGCATGAAACCTTATCTCTACTTATAATCGTTGTCTATTATATCATCACTGGCTACTCGCATCGATTCTCTGCTTCCTACTCAGCAGAAGGGCTAAACATGCCACAAAGGTTAATCCCTCATACATTTCGTGAGCGGTGGGTTCGAATTGTTGTTTACTCAACACGACGTACGTTTCCAACAATCTTTAAAAATGAGGAAAAAGAGACGTTTTCATGCTGCCTTCATAATTACTTTTGCAGCGTGAACCGCACTGGCAGAGCTTGAGCAGTTTAGCGTGGCTTATGGTCAGCAATTCATCGCAAGCGCGAGAAGCAGTGACGTCACAAGGCGCACAGCTGACGCCTTGGGGCGCCTGCTGTGGGAGAAGGCCTGCAAACTCCGGCAGGGACGTTTCACTAATAGGCTGGCACTGAACTCACATGAGATTTATCACTCGCTAGACCGTCTGTTCATTCGTGGTACATCTATTCTTCCCTGAATCCGTAGTTAATCCGTCAATCAATGCATCCTGGGTTCACCCATCCATCCATCCCTCCGTTGCTCATGCTACGTACATATCCTGACATAGACGAGCTAAGCCACTGTAATTTTTTATGTGGTGGCAGGCGTCTTAAGATGAGTAGGGATATCAATTATGACTGTATTAAAGAAATAAAGTTACTTAAAATTCAATAGACCGCCATGGTGAACCAGTGGCTGTGGTGCTCGGCTGCTGACCCCAAGGTTGCGAGTTGGATCCCTGCTGCAGAGGTCGCATTTCGGTGAAGAGGCCCATGTACTGTGGGATTTCAGTGCCTGTTTAAGTACACCAGATGGTCGAAATTGCCGGAGCCCTTCATGGCGTCTCTCATAATCATGTCATAATTTTCGGTCATAAAATCGCAAGTTAGTGGAGAGAAGACCAGTTTTCGGGTCGCATGAAAAACAAAAATATCAGCCCTTCATGCGAAGAGCCTCTTGCCACTTTCAGATTTCCCAAAAGCAGCCACTGGCTACTTTTAGTGCATAATGAATTCTGAGAAATTTTTATACTTAAATTGAAACCAAAACTTGGAAGTGTGCCACAGCCAAACTCTTCATAGGCATGCGAAACGAGCGAGCATCATTGTGCCAATCATCAATAGACTATGCTTCAAAATTTTACAGGTTACGTTTGTGATTAGAGTACATATGGTGCATGTATATTAACAAATGCAGAACACCCCTGCAATCACCATCATGAACAGGGACGCCAGTGGTCATTTGCATGCCGTTCTTATCGGAGCTTTGATTTTGGCTTCGCCGGTGAATTGGGCTGACCCAGATTGCTTTACAAAGATTCCCAGAGGCGGCATTTCAGAATCTTAAAGCGCTAGAGACCTCTTCGTAGGTAAGACAGCGATTTCGTCATTTGACCCTACCACTTTCCTTAACTAATTAAACAGTTCGTTATTTTATTTTATTTTTGTTGGGAGGATAATAGCTGTCTTTATCTTAATATGTCTGCCACCACCAAAAAAGGTATTTTTGATTATTTTCAGACACCTTTCGTGAAGTGCCTTGTGTAGACAAGATTTCCCAAGCATTTCTTATAGGGCCTTGTGCACTCTAATGAAAAAGGAATACGTGGCGGAGTGACAAGCTTACATGTGTTACTAGGCTAGCAACGTAGAGGAACCACAACAAAATAGTGGAAATCACCGCAAACGGGACTGTTCCACTCTTCCGGCAGTTGCTTCACCTTGACTCAACTGGCTCACTTGTAACACACTGTAGTTTGTCAAATGGTAATTAATTCCACGCGAAATGATTCAGTCAATTGTGCGACCATGTCAAATGTGCTGGAAAAATTTTCTTGGCCTGAAAACACTGAATGGACAGAATATTTCAGAGAGAAACATTTTTAGGGTCACGTGGAAGGCTTTAGAACTTCGCAGAACATTGAAGTGTTGTATTTTATTAAATGTATTCTGAGTATATCTAGCATTGTTTTACTGCCAAATTAGTTTTAGATATTAAGTAAACGTGTTTGTTCGGGTTGTTTGAAGCTCAATAGTATTTCTCCAACTTTTGGCTCATATATGCCTCCCGAACTCAAAATGTTCGATGTTTGCATTTCTCTCTTCATAATGTTGCGCTGTGCATGAATGTCGGAGCAATGAATATTAGCGCTATAGAAGGCACATATTACGTTCAAATGTTTAGAGACCAGTCAATTTTAAAATTTTACGAAAAAAACTACAAATTCAAAGAAATAGTCATTTTATTTTGGTCCATATTGAGACGGAATTGACACAGAGTGGTGCTACAATTCAAAATCAGCTTTATACTTGTACCGAAAGAAAATACAAAGTTATTTTTACATGGTAAGGTTTATTATTACATTTTTTTGTTTTTAGGAAGAAAATAATTTTTGAACTTCTCCATTGAAGGCAACAATGCTATAATTTGGTGATACGATGCTATATGAGCGTTAGTGTCCATGTATCTTTTTTCTCCCCTTTCCCCCTTCTCCCATGAAGGATTTAAAACCGGGTACAACCTGGTTAACATCCCTGCCTCTGTTTTGTCTCGTTGCAGCTAATAGAAAATTTCAAGAGGGATTTCCATTCCTAAACGTGGACTTGTAATGATAACGCTGGCAATATACACAGAAAACTGTATTTCCTTTCGATTGCAGTATAAAGCTGACTTTTATTGGAGCACCACATGGTGTAAATTGCATCTCAATAGAGACCAAAATGGCAGTTTCCTCAAATTCATAACTTTTTTTCTGAATGTTTAAAAGCATGAGTGATCTGAAAATGTATTAAGCGCAATATATGCTTACCGTAGCGCAAGTATTCATTACTGAGGTATTTATGCATAGCGCACACAGTATTAGGAAGAGAAAAATGCCAGCATCGAACATTTCAAAATTTTCAGAGGCGTATATGGCAGAACAACTCCAATAACATTATTAACCTTCAAACACCTGAATAAACAAAAATATTCGCTTAAAATCTACGACATATATGATATTGATACCATGAGTGAAACTGTCAGAATATTTTTTTTTGTCGCAAACAACCTTCACGATTGAACTGATCAAAGCGCACACAGACGAAGACGAAGAGGAAGGACGAGGCGACAAGCGCTTTTTAATAGATATATACATTATAGTTAGAATATTCAGAACCATAATTTACTATGTAATAATCTCTATTATTCAAAAACTTCATACTATTTCATCAAACCACTCAATCATTGGCCAATACCAACAGTGTGTGAGCGCCATAATTAATAGAACAACAACAACAACAACAACAACAACAACAACAACAAACAACAAAGGCTTACTGGACACTTACAAATTTATCAAGTAATGAAGCACATAAATACAGGTTGACCGGTGTATGCGAGTCAAGGTAAAGGTAGAACAAAAAAACTGTGAGTTAAATGTAATGATGAATTATCAGAAAATGCTATGAAGGAAAACGCACTCTTTTTCATAACAAACGGATGTTTGGCTGACGCAATGATATCCTCTTTTTCTTATACGGAAAGCTTCTCTGGCGAGCCAGCTCACCGCTACTTTGAAAAAAAGTTTTAGTTTCATGTAATACTGGATAGCAGCCACACTCCTTGCAATGTATTGCAAGATGTGATGCTCCAAAAAGCTTAATCACCAAACGGAGCTCTCTCGGACGTACATTCATGCAACGTCCTGAATGGAAATACGGCGTGAACTTTTCTGTATGTTATCAAAGGTTATATCTTCGGGAAGGCAGTTCCATTCTTGAGTGGCTGCGGCCAGTAATTACGTATTGCAGGCAATGGTCGAACCGTGAAGGCGGGGAACGCCGTTGAAATCGAACAAGCCGTGAAAAATTTGTATGAGTAGCTGTAACATTGTATTATGCAATTGGGAATAAGTTGTAAATAATATATTAGAGAACGTCACAAAATTCGGCGTTCATATACTGCTAAACCGAAAAGAGCGAAACGTTATGCAATGCGGCTTATGCTCGAATACAAATTATAGTTTGATGAATAAATATGGCAGCCCAAAATTGAAATTATTCTAGAAAGGTAAATAAGTAATCTTGATGGCAGCTCGAAATGGGGGAGGCATATGCGAGTTCGCTTCTGAGGAAGGTCTTATCAGCATTTATTTTGCTATTTTCCGGAGGGCATGCGTTGTAATATTTTAGAAGTGTCCTATAGGATTTCGTGGGAAGTGTGATAATTTCGTGAAAGACAGTCAGGGAGAAGCAGCCATGTGCAGACTTATTAGCATTGAGTCAAGCTTTGCGACTTAGACCGATGTCTTGACTAGTAAAACGTTCCAGGGCATAGCACACCGAGTAAACTGGCGCTTATAGTGGAGCTCATGGTGAAACGTAACGCATCAGCACTAGTCACGGCAGAGTGAATACACCTGTTTCATTGCTATGATATGCCCGTTACGGTGCGATGACGTGCGCATTATAAGAACCAATCGAAAGTGCATTCGCGCAACTCTTGACTAAAGTATGCCGAGTCAAATATGTGATATTTACTACCTTTAATAAAGGAAGGCGGTCAGGACTGCAGCCGAAATTGGCGTTGTACTGACGTGACGCTTGCATAGGGTCTTTCTCCGAAGCTATGCACTGATGGGGATCTGCGGTAAAATGCTTGACTGCTATGTAAAATGCCTACATTTGATTTCAGCTAGAGCCGTGACTTTTGTTCATTTATTCCTTCAAGATTTTTTTGCCAATTGACAACGCGGCCGATGCCGGCAGCGTCTGCGGATGCTTTTCCCACGTTCTCTGTGGTGCCTATTACCGCTGTTTCCACAAGTCGTGCTTTGCCTGGCGCCACATACTCATAACTGCAACGGTCTAGAGAGTTGATTTCCACGTGGCACTCGGTGTCTTCGTGCTTTGCTCTGTTGTGCGCGGTGAGCAGTGTTTTTTCCCTCGCCATGGGATGAACTGGGCGTGCCTCTTCCCCCTTTCATGGGCTGCGAAGGAGGCGGCGTTCTGCCTCCTCCTTTCAGGGGCGGAGGTGAAGATGGCAAAATTTGTTGGACTGTCCTTTTTTTACCATGCTATAGTCTGAGGTTCTGTTGCCTGGTAACTTTCAATCGCTAACGTCCGAACCAAACTCAATCCGTACCGGCATTGATCGCGAGCAAAAATGTCCGTGCCACATTGAGATCATGGTGCGGTGTGAAGGCAAGCCTGACTGCGTGCGTAAGTTCCAGTCACAGCCGCTTCGACGGCATCAAGCTGGTAGTGGCAGCCACATTTCAACAACTAAATGAAAAAAAATGCATTTATTTAGCTTCGTTTCCATACTCTCAATTTTGGCGTTCTCATAGTTATACAGCTTTACTTTGAACTAACACAAGGAGCACCCGCTTCTCGCATATTTCTTCATGGTCGTCAGTCACTATGGCACAAAATTTCCACTGAGTGTGTAGCGTATATTCAGCTACTCCGACGAATGACGAAAGATGGGAAAGTAGAATGGGGCCTGCAGAACAAAATTTATTATTATTTATGACGTAGTGGGTACTCAGCAGTGTGCTTGTAACCTCCCAAAAAGTGTTCACAAAAGTCTCTGAAAGGTGGCTCTTCTAGCTTTCGCTGCGTGTGTGCTGCGCATTCCTCGCAGGCCTGGCGTTTTTTTTTTTTTAGTGCAGTGACCACCATTAGATTCTACGTGATGAAGGATCAGGCTTAAATTAACCAAACACAGACAGAGCAGTGAAGAGTGGGGAATGAAAAAGTATTCATTGTATGAAAAGTAGAGTAGAAAAGAGAAACACTTGAGGAAGCAAGGATATCCGACGTCCCGCTTGATGGCCCTCGTTTCAGTGCAAAAAAAGGAGGAATAAAGCGCAAAAAAAAGACAAGCCACCAAGGCACCGTTACTCTCCGCTGTGCGCATGATTGTTTACCACCACTGGTATGTGCCCCCTCTGCAGAGTAGAAAAATGAGAGCAGATTTATGAAAAAGTTTTTCACTCCTGTCTGATCACTTATTTCTCAGTCTTTGCTATAGATGCAAGTCTCTGCTGCACAGTTGCTAAAATGATAATTCACTGTCTTGAAGAGAACCATAACGCGACAGACACGCAATCACGCTATGAGACACTTCTGAATTCAGGCCGCAGCGTTTTGTCGATGGGCAATAATGCTGCCCATTTACACAAACAAAAATAACACTGTACCACTTTCCCGTCATCGTCGCCATGATGGAGGCCACTGCACTACAGCTGGACGAGGCTGTGGCGACTGCAGCAGACGTGAAGCTGACACTAAAACCCTGAAACGTGGCCTGGTATCACAGCTCCGGTTGCGTGCACCGTTTCCTCGAACTACGAAACGTTCTCTCGAACTACAAGTGGCATTCCACGAACATCAGACTGGCACCCTCGCAGACTACCAAGAGACCTTGATGGAATCCGTGTAGAACTTTCACCATCGTCGACTACCAGGAACTGGAGCCCTGATGGCGTCCGTGTCCAACTTTCATCCTTGCCGAATGTCAGGTAGCGGGGCCTCAATAGCGTCTGTGCCTTCGCCACTCCTGCTTAGGTTGTAGGTTCTCGGGTTTCCACCACCGAGCGGATCTGAGGAGTTGGTGCTGAACGCGATGTAAGTGCGTACCTCTTCGGCATTCCCTCTCAGCGTGGCGAAGTTCCTGAACGAGTAGCCCGGGACACAGACACAGCCCAGGATGGCTAGGGCGAGCACGGCCACGATCACGTGGAGCTCATGGCGCTTGACGACGACGACGGGAATGCTTACCCGCGGTACCAGCTCCGACTCCATAGTGACCGCAACTATCCACGCCAGCGAATCTAGCCGCGCTGCGAAGACATGGCGCTGCTTCAGATGGTGGATGCGCCAGGAGCTGCGGCAGCCGTCCTCGCCGCCGACATGGAGTCCAATGCCTCGTCAGCGTTTCGGCTCCTTGAGGCACGTGCAAAGTGCACACGCTCCGGCGTTCTTTCTGCTACTTCATCTTCCTTTTGACGGCTGCTTAGCAAAGAGGAAGAAAATGGTCTTCAGGCGTGTTTCTGGCAATCATCATTGCCCAAATAGTTTTTAACGTTTTTTTGCAGCGAGAAAGGGTTAGGCAGTGAGCGGCGACACATATTATCGCACAAAATCCGCCTGTCTTTTTTTACTGTTTTCAGTCGGGTAGGTAGATTTTTAGTTTCTATAAGCGTCTACATTATAGTGGAATGATTACTTGCGTACCACCAAATAAATTCAAAAAGTGTTAAAAAAACCAGGCGTAACAATGTGCACATTCTGGCCTTAAAAATGATGAAAAAAAACGCACATTTTGTGCGGGCGCGCAACGCTGCGCAATCGGCTGCGGACACGCATTCAGTGGCATTAAAGATGATGATGTTTCTTCACCTACGGCTTGTACGCGAAATAGAAGATTGGCCGATATTGGCTCATGAATGAATAAATGAGAAGTTTGTTCATATAAACTGCTAAATATGAAAAGTGCGAAATAATCAGTTGTTGCGAGCACTACTCATAAAAAAAAGGACTATGATCTAATTCGACTTCGATACACGAACCTTGATGATTGCTTGTTTCTAGGAGGATGTGTTTCTAAGCTTGATCGGCTTACAGAGCTTTCTTGACTTTCTTGACTTTCTGAAAACGTATTTGGCGTCACGATTATAGACACTTTCGTGTGGCAATTTATTTTTTTTTCTTTACGGGCGTGTTTTTTTCTCTCTCTGTTTTTAAACATTCTCCTTCTCTTTCCTTTTTTCTTCCCTTAATTACTCTATGCCTTCCCTTCCCGAAGAAGCAGGCAGGGGTATAGTTGACAGCTTCTTCTCTCCCTACTTTCTCTGTCTTCATGTTTTCTATGTACACTCTAAGGCAAACAATGCTACCTAAGACGGGCACTCGCTCAGGCATTCGGCAAACCTAAATGACTGCATGTGAAACGTATGTAATACCAGTACAAGCATACTCATCGGCTGTCTCGGACCCGCACACGCAAGCTAACGCAGATAAACTTGAATCGATACAGCGAAAAGCTGTAAAATTCATATTCAATACCTAAAAGTAACACATCTTCGTCAGTTCTTCTGAAATGCGCTAAACTAGAAACCCTGGACTGGAGACTTTATCGCGAAATAACGAAGCTGTTCTATCGCATATATAATAATAAGCTGGCAATACAAAAAAATAATTATATCGAACCAATTTTGCGCCACGAAACGCGTGCCTCCAATCTTGAAAGAGTGACTGAGCTCCTATATACAGGTACCTTTTTTTTTTAACAAGCAGAGAGCGGAACAATATGCCACCAGAGATTCTTGAAAGCGTCAATCTCAACCAGTTTCTTCGTGCGTTAGCTGTTTCACATGGCTCAAAACTACACCTTCATATATATTACAGTGCGCTTCATTTTAATACCCATCTTGATCAGACTGATTGCTTGAGGTTCAATGCCTCGCTTCTGCACGATTCCTAAATGCTTCAATTCTGCAATGCCTCGCTTCTTGATAATGCCGACTTAATTTTTGCTACAGTTAATATTTGAATTCTTTTTACTTTTTACCCAAACAAAATAACCTAGTGGACGCTGTCTTTATCGTTTTTCTTTTGTTTAGTGTATTATGGCCATTCTTGGGATTATGGACTATGTTCCATGTCGCTTCTCTATTTTGTTTTGCGTTTTGAATCATCGCGCTTTCGTTCAACTCTATCTATACTGTTGTACCTCCTACACAATGTTGCGTCCACTGCGCCACACACCCCTGCCCAATGTCCGGCACTAGACTGGCAGTTTTTCTCTAAAATAAATAACAAATCTTTAAATAAATAAATCCACTTCCTTTTTTTATTGCGCCAACTCTCCAATTTATTGACAGAAATAAAAAATATTAAACCAAGTAAGTTAAAATGGATTAATATATAATGCTAAAAGGCGGGGAGGTTGAATTGGTTAGGAACAAATAACCCCATTTGCACTGCGGGTCCACGGTAGCCATAATACTCAGCGTACGTAACAGGGAACTGAGTTTATTACTTTCAAGAAAGGCATTTGTGCGCAGCACGGTCCAAATGGTCCAAGTGCTGGCTTTCGAGTCCACTGTGGGCCATAAAAGGGGCGAGGAGCACAAAGGACAGGCAACCAGTGCGCGGGCGCACTGATTGCCCCAATAGTCCGTCAGTCCCCGGGCGCGCGGCGTGCAGTATTGGGGGGGGGGGGGGGGGGGCTGTCGAGGTGGAGGGCAGAGTGCATCTCTGCATCCCTGGAAGCGGCAATGCCCGGTCTAAAGCCTCTCCATGCGTTTTCCGATAGAAGACGCGATGGAGGGGCTTTAACTTCAACAAACGAAAACTCCGGCTGAAACTTTTTTTTTACGATGGCCGCCATTCATTCGGGCATTCTGTGAAACTGGCGGGCGACCACTGGTTGTCCTGTGTAGAGCTACCGGCAACGCGAGGCGTCTTCCTAAGCTGGTGTAACCTTTCAAGGCGGTTCTGGCAGAATGGCTGAAATGTGTGTTCGCAGCTCGCAAGAAAACATGAGATTCGCCGATACCTGGCCCGTCTGGGCCATTGTGAGTTGCTTGACAAAAAAAAAAAAAAAAAACGTGCAATCCGCCGCTGTAATGACCCCGCAGAGTATTTTGCAAGAGCCCGTTTTAGCTCTACGACGTAGCGTTTGGCCTGTCCGTTTGTGGCTGGGTGGTTCGGTGCAGATTTCACCACTGTGATGCAGTTGTCACTAGTAGGATTTGTGTATTTTGGCTGACAGGAATACAATTCCGTTGTTCGAAACCACTTCGTGGGGTAATCCGAAAGTTTCGACTAACAAGCGCAGGAAATGGATGGCAGCTGTCGATGTTGTTCTGTTCACAAGGCGACTTTCAACCCACTTACTGTAGGGAAAACAATAGCACAGCAGCGCAAAACTTGCGAACGAACCAGTGACTAGGAATGCTGCTATCTCCTGGGATAATCACTTGACCAGTGACTACACGTGGAGGATCATAGCTGAGTGTCTTTTTTTGAAAAAAAAAATATTCCAGTTTCCTGACGAATGTACGTGGTGTCCAATTTTTTCTCAAGTTCTTGAAAGCTTTTATATTAAATGTCTGTAACATAGCCTAGGCTTCTGTAAACACAAGTAATATTCATGAAGCTTTCATCATATTGTAGCTGCCCTAAGCATTTAGTTCAAAATGGCTCATATTTATTTATTGGTTTGTTTTTTTATTTGTTCGCTGTGCCGGCAGTGTAGCCAGAAACTTCTTTCGAGTGGAGGCTTTGCCGGTCCTTATGCATGCTGGTGCATCTCTTTGCATGTGTATGTGTACAAAAGCAACACCCCCCCCCCCCCCGCTCACCCCAGCACTGCCTACGCCAGGGTCTGTGCGTTTTTTGCAGCTGAAGTAAGTTCTGACACCAATAACACGCCCAAATGGAGCATTCCTATGGTTTTATGCTTGAAAGAACTGGAAGAAGTTACTGCAGTGGTAATGTTGGGTCGGTGATGGGCTCTATCTCACAAAGAGAAAATTGTTGCTGAGGCTTGATAAGGACAAGAAATGAAAGTACTTGTGAATACTTTATTTTTTTATCCTTTGTTTGAATGTATACAAAGTTCATTTATTACTGATTACTGTGCTTGAGCATATGTTCCTTACTTCTGTTATTATCTTGGCATTTGCATCTGTTTATAGATATAATTTGTAAATTTGTGCGCGCCATATTTCTTTTATATTTGTATCGGGACATGTATATAGGTTGCGCACTATTTTTGGCGGCTTTCGTGTTTGATTTTTCGTGCATTTATTTCAAATGTGTGCACAATGAATGTCTAACAATCTTATTATTTGTTATGCACATTGTGTAAATAGAGCATAATACAGTTTTACAAAATACTTTTTTTCTAAAACGAGCAGCGTTGCATTTTACATGTGCACTTTTTACTACAGAAGACAGCTCTATTGAGCCTATCACTCTACACAGGTACTTTACCTTATCAGTGGAAGGTATAGGGGAGATAGTTCTACTTCTCAAATCAGGTAACAAAAGCCAAACGACCAACTATCGCCCCATTTCTTTTACCAGCACGTGCTTCCAACTATTATATAATCACTTCGAAATCAGAAGCATCCCCAGTTTTCTTGAAAATAACATCTTCTTTTCGCCTTCAAAACATGCTTTTAGGAAATCATAATCATGTGAGACTCAACCTGTACCTTAGAAGTGTGGCAGCTTGGGCTGGTTGGTATGGCATGACGATTGTTATAGCGCGAGAACAAAATGACGACACATAGACAAGAAGGACTGACACAAAGACAAGAAGGACTGTCTTTCGTGTTCTTCTTGTCTCTGTGTCATCGTTCTGTTCTCGCGCTATAACTATCGTAAACCTGTACCTTTCACTGATCAGTAATTCTTGATCGTTCATCATGCGCTGGCTGCATTTGTTTTAGATTTTGCAAAAGCATTTGATAAAATGTGTCATTAACTTCTCATCCACAAGTTACGGAACTTAAATCTTGACACTAAACCAATTAAAATAGGTTGAACGCTGTCTTGCTAATCACTTACAGTACGGTACTGCTTACGGCTACACTTCATAAATGTGCCATGTTATCTCAGGAGTGAACCAAGAGTTGGTAATTGGTCCTTTGTTGTTTCTAATATATATTATTGACCTACCCTCTCAATTAGCTTCTAATATCCACCTTTTTGCTGATGATTGCGATACTTTTACAGCAGTTACTTCAAACGACTATTGTAATCACCTATAGTCCGATTTACATAAAATATCTAACTGGTGCTGCTTGTGGTTAATGGAACTAAATATTCACTTATGTAAAGTTAAGCATATACTTAGGTCACCAAACTCTTCTCGGGAACACTACCTAAATAATTTCCCTTGAGATCAAGTAACCTCATACAGTACTTAGGAATTCATATCACATCCAATCTTACTATTCGTGTATTTCGTGTCCTTGTTGTCTCTGTGTCGTCGTTTTGTTCTCCCGCTATTACTATCGTCATGCCCTACTCAAGCCAGGGTGTAGGAGGAGAATACCCTTTTGACAGACAGATGTGTTTTTTGTTATCTCGTTGAACGCGAGCAAGGTTTCGTCTCGAGATAGGCGGACTGCGGAGGCAGCATGGTCCTCTGGCGTCGTCGACCGCACAATGAAAATTCGGCGAACACCTTCTTCAAACCACATTCCCACAAACACCAACGACAAGCTGGGGGAAGGGGGGTAGAATGGACGCCAACCATGGTCAGATGTCCAGCCGAGCTCCTAACGAAAGAGAACGAACAATTTTATGTGTGCAAAGTCTACCCCCCCCCCCCCCCCTTTTTTTTTCCCTCTCAGTAGTCGGCTTGACGGACGGATAATCATTCTGGCAGGAGCAGGTTTTTCTTGCCGAAGTGCCGGTGTGCGGACAAGTGCGGAGAAGTCAAAATCGTGTCCGAGTCGGATACGTGGCAGGATTCCGACACTGCTTTCGGCAGAGATAACCACCGCATGTAGCCAGTGACCCAGTTCTTTCATTTTGGACTCGCTCGCTCCATATAAGACCTTATCCTGGCTGCTCTCCGTCTCATCATATTTCGCTTCTGGTTTTACTGCGCATTTGCTATTGAAGATTCTTTTTCTTTGTAGTCTCTTTTTTTGGTGTGCCTGGATGTTTATTCCCTCGTGTTCTTACCGATGAAACGGGCACACGCGAGAGGTTTTGCTACATGATTCATTTCAATACAATAAAAATTGGCGGATCCCACGCATAGTGGAATCAATGATATGCGAAGCATGCACGAATGAGAAATGTTGATATGTCTCTTTAAAATCAGCACCACGCTACGAGGTGGAAGTAAATGATGGTGTACATGACTTCCGTGTCATGATTATTATGTTTCGATGTGTCGCTTACCTTCCTCATCTGTTCACGTGGCGTGATACAAAATTTAGTATATGTGGAGCTAGCAAACCGGCCGCGAGCACGCTATGAGCATGGTATGTTGGCATGTTCCTAAATGACACGCGTGTCAGGATTATCATGTTTCACCAATCATATACCTTCCTCATCCATTGACGTCACGAAACACAGAATTTGGAATATGTGGAGCTAGCAAAACGGTGGCGAGCGCATCATGAAGGGCCCAATATCTTTCAATGTAGCGTTGACGCTCGAGCACACAGGGCACAGCGACGCTACGTTAGCCAAGCGCGAGCACTCTATAGTCTGACGCCAGGCGCGACCAGCGTCCATCGGCGCCACCCGATGGCAACTGGCGTAGAATGCGACATGCTGCATTTAGTGCCGATCCGTTACCAAGACAAAACTGCGTCCCCCTCTTTTTATTAAAGAGGGAGGCCGGACGCGCTGAAATGCGCATGCGTCAAAGCAACGCAGCGCACCTTCGAGTATATGGCAGGACTGGCGCCTGGCGTGGCAACGCCAGCGTGACGCGACGAAATGAACGCCGGCTAGCACGCGCACCACCTCACGTCAAAATGTATTGTCGCCTTGACTTAGGCACGTAGTCATGTTCTGACATGACACGCATGTCATGATTATCATGTTTGAGACAGTCACATACCTTCGTCATCCATTGGCGTCGCGTAATACCAAACTTGGCATGTGTGAAGCTAGCAAAACAGCCACGGGCGCATTATAAGTGTGGCATGTAGTCATGCTGTTACATGACACGCGTGTCGTGATTATCATGTTTGGATGTGTCATTTACCTATGTTGTCCGTTCGCGTCACGTAATACCGAGTTTGGCACATGTGAAGCTAGCGAAACGGCCGCGAGCGCATCATAAGTGTAGCATGTAGTCATGTTGTTACATGACAAGCATGTCATGTTTATCATTCTTGCAACAGTATCATACTTTCTTCATCCATTCACGTCTCGTATTACCAACTTTGGTATATGTGACACTTCCGAAATGGCTGCGAGCACATCATGAGCGTGGCATGTAGTCATGTTGTTACATGACACGCTTGTCATGATTTTCATGTTAAATGTGTCGCTTGTGTTCGCCATGCAATAATACCATACGATACCAGTTTTGCAACATGACATGTGAGCGAAACCACCGCAAGAACTACAGGAGCATGAAATGCGAATCATGACATTCATGACATAGATATTATGATTTTCATGTTATGACCACTCAAATATGTTCTTTATCCAGTCATGTTATGTCATACCAAGTTTGGCATCGATACCATTATTGAAACGGCCAGGAGAGCTAAAGGTCGTAGGCGGCTAGATAGATAGATACGCTGAAAGTCGCTGAAGTTCGGTAAGAAATGAAAGAAGGAAAATAGGAGGAAAAGAACGGCAGGAAGGTTAACCAGCCTATAGGAAGCCGGTTCGCTACCCTGCACATGAGAGGGGGATAGAGGAGATGAAAGATAGAGAGCAGAGAGGGAAGAGAGATAAACACGTCACATTCGGCAGCACACGCGCGCACACTCAGTCATAGTCCAGTCTTGTCTTTCGCGGTGTGTGACATAGCTGTTTCAGCAGCTTGTTCAAGTTCGTGTCGCGTAGGAATTTCAACAGAGCTTTTTTCGCCTTATGTTGCAATGTCTTCTCTCGGGCACTTGACAGAATAGTGTCCACTAACATTTGGCTGCTGTCGATGCGCGCAAAAACGGACGCCAGTGACTGTCTCTGGATGTCATACAGCATACAGTCGCACAGGATGTGGTGTAGCGTCTCTTCGCAATGACAGGCATCGCAGAGAGCGTTGTCGGCCATTCCTACGACAAAGGAATAAGATTTTGTAAATGCCACTCCTAGCCATAAGCGATGAAGAAGTGTGGCTTCTCTTCGGTCGAGCCCAGTGGGCATGCGGAGAGCCATCAAAGAGGACAAGTGTTGTTGACAATTCGTTTCGTTGCTTAGTGGGCACCATAGTGAAAAACGTGATTTCACGTGATAGTCGTCGAAGATTACTGGCAGTATCGGTCCGTGAAAGTGGTATGGCTTTTTCTCGTGTTCCTTCAAGAGCTGCGCGCGCAGCAGTACGCCGCAGTGACTTGGCAGCTACTGAAACTTCTCATGATGCCCTTTCTCATGTGAAGTGTGGAGGAGGCATCGAATTTTGAAAACAAGCTGTTCATACGGACCGCGACGCATTGCTGAGAGCACAGATTATAGGGGAGCCCTTGAGTTGCTGAAAATCGACCATTGTTGTGGTTGTTCCCGATTGAACACACAAAGTGCAGCGCAAAAAGCAGCTAGTTCCACTGCTGTAGATGCCGTGGAGTGGTAGTCCTAAAGCTGATGGTAACACATCTTGTTGGGACAACTACTGCGATGCTTCGCATTTATTATTTTGAGATGAGCAATGCGTGCGTGTAGGCGTGTTTACCCTCTCTATATGTAAAGTTTATTAGATCTTGTGGTACCACTCAAGCCTCGTGATGCTTTTCAAGCCGCGTGCACTAGTTTATTCGTGTTTTAGGCCCGTAAGTTATTACTGATGTAATGATGAATGGAGTGGGTCATGCCAATCTCGGCAAACACATTGTCAGTGCCAAGCACAAGATCCTCGGCCCGGACTGTCACTGATTTTGCTAGCTAGGCCTACGCTCTTACCTGGTCTCGAATAACAGTTTGGACTGTCTCAGTTCTTTATTATAATTGGTGGAGGTGCTGGGTCTTCTTGCAATTCTGGAGTTGCGAAGCTGGACTCTACCTGCTGTCATGACCACTGCATCTGCCACAAGATCTCCTATGGATTCCCAGGCAATCATGTGCTCCGGCGCGGTCCGTCAGTGGGATCCTCCCATATTCAGTGGCACTGACGATCACGATGTCGACGATTGGCTGGCTACTTACGAACTCGTGAGTGTCTTGAACAAATGGGACGAAGCCGCGAGACTGGCCACTGTCGGTATTTACCTCAGTGGCATTGCCCACTTATGAATTTCGAACCATGAGACCGACGTTCCAACCTGGACAGCATTCAAGGCAAAGTTCAGAGAAGTCTTCGGTCGTCCTTTTGTCCGCAAACTTCGTGCGGAGCAGCGCCTTCCGTCGAGATCTCAACTGCCTGGTGAGAACTTTACAAGTTACCTAGAAGACGTCATTGACTTGTGCAAATGCGCCGATGTGAACATGACAGAGGTGGACCGCATCAAGCATATTTTAAGGGTATTGACGAGGACGCCTTCTAGATGCTCATTTCAATTAAAAAGCCCTGCTACTGTCGCCCAAGTTACTGAGCTCTGCCAAAGCTGTGATGAGCTCCGCCGGCAACGTCTCGTCACCCGCCGTGCTCTCACACTACAGAAATCAATGTCCGGCTTAACTCCCTTGAAAGATGACGTCCTCCTCTCGCAGATCAAAGATTTTGTGCGCGAAGAAGTTGCCCGCCAAATCTCGTTCATCTCTAGCCTACCGAAGCGCAGTGTGCTGCTTATCCCTACTCTACGGGCTATTATACGAGATCAAATGTCTGAGGTCCTTCCTCCACAGCTGGTGCCACCAGTAAATGCACCATTGACGTACGCCGAAGCAGCAGCACGACCACGACCACAGACGTTCCAGGCGCCACCTCCACTGCCTGCTCCTGTTTATGCCGCCCAGCCGCTACGACCTCCAGTTCGCCGAGTCCCTAATCCATGGCGCACTGCCGACAACCGACCGATCTGCTTTTCGTGTGGTCTACCTGGGAACGTCGCAGGCCTGTGCCGCCGCCGCCCACTCCACTCACGTGAAAACCCACGTCCATATGAGAACGACTACACGTACACTCAATACACTCTAGACCCCGAATTGTACGCTCCTCGACCAAGCCACCAACCAGCTCCTGATCGCCGATCGCCTTCTCCACGTCGACGCTCGCCCTTCCCGATGCGCCAACGCCCCCCTACAATCGATGCGGAAAACTAAATGGCGCAGTTCCCGAGGCAAGAACTACGTCCTCGTCGCAAAGCACAAGCCCTCTTCGTTCGCCGCCGAATGTAATTAATGCCGTTCTTGAAGATGTACCCGTACTTGCCCTTATTGATACTGGTGCCGCAATTTCTGTCATCGCCGAAAAAGTTTGCCATTCAATTCGAAAAGTGACAACGCCTTACTTGGGTTCATGTCTTCGTACTGGCACTGCACAGCCTGTGCAGCCTGTGGCCGCGTGTACTGCCAGACTTGTAATTCAAAGAGTGCCCTACACTGTGCAGATTGTAGTACTCCCACACTGTTCTCATGACATCATTTAAGGTTGAGATTTTCTCTCCCATCAGCAAGCGGTCATTGATTGCGGCCGTGCAGAAGTCGCCTTTTGTCCCCTTGGTGATGCGCTACCAGTGCAGGATCGCCCTTCCTACGCGAAGTTGGTCATTATTGACGACACCCAGATCCCTCCACGCGCTGCTGTCTTCGCACCTGTGTCGTGTTCCGCCGTTGTCGACGCTACCGCATTCTTCACGCCTTCCGCTGCTTTCGTTCATCGCCACTTATCACCGTTCCCAACCACTCTCCTTACTCTTCAAGGTGGTGCGACCAACGTGTCTGTGAAGAATCCGTTCCCATTCACGATTACGCTGCTTCGAGGCGAATGTATCGGTTTGATCGAATCATTCGAAACCGTCGCTACACTTGAGGTTCCTGATGAATCATCGGAAGTCAGCGCCCTCTCCTGTAGTTCCGTGAATGACCTTTCCACTACCGACATTTTCAACCGTGTCATCGACGAAGGCCTAAACCCGCAACAGAGGTGTGAGCTTTTGAGCCTCCTTGACGAGTTTCGACAATCTTTTGACAGTCACAGCGCTATTCTAGGTCGAACAACTACCGTATACCACTGGATCGACACAGGTAATCACCCACGACTACGGCAGCGAGCATACCGTGTTTCGCCAACTGAACGCCGTGTCATCGATGAACAAGTAGGTGACATGCTAAAGCGAGGCGTCGTTCAACTATCAAACAGTACTTGGGCGTCGCCGGTTGTTTTAGGTAAAAAGAAGGATGGCAACATACGCTTTTGCGTAGATTATTGTCGCCTAAACAAAATAACACGAAAGGATGTTTATCCTTTGCCTCGAATCGATGACGCCCTCGACTCTTTACAAGGCGCAGAGTTATTTTCCTCCCTTGATCTACGCTCTGGGTACTGGCAAGTGCCCATGAATCCGGATGATAGGCCAAAAACAGCCTTTGTTACACCAGACGGCTTATACAAATTTAACGTGATGCCATTTGGCCTATGCAATGCACCGGCAACATTTGAGCGCATGATAGACACTATCCTACGAGGCCTCAAATTGAACACGTGTTTGTGCTACTTAGACGAGGTAGTAGTATTCTCAACCGATTTTTCCACACACCTTCGTCGCTTGGAACAGGTTCTACGCTGCCTCTCTGCAGCAGGCCTCTAACTCAACTTGAAGAAGTGTCACTTTGGAGCGCGCAAGCTGACCATTCTCGGACACATCGTGTCGAAGGATGGCGTTCTTCCTGACCCCGCTAAGCTACGTGCCGTTCGCGAGTTCCCGAGGCCCGCGTTTTTCAAGCAGCTGCGTAGTTTCATTGTGCTTAGCTCATACTTCCGCCGCTTCGTCCGGGATTTCGCCTCGATCACGGCGCCTCTGACAGACCTACTTCAGGGAGGCCGCAATCTATCTGCGTGGTCTCCAGCCTGCGACAGTGCCTTTGCGAAGCTCCGTGAACTGCTTACAACACCACCCATACTGCGTCATTTCGATTCAAGCGCTCCCACAGAAATCCACACAGATGCTAGTGGTGTCGGTCTTGGCGCTGTACTCGCCCAACGAAAGCCTGGTTACCAAGAATATGTTGTGGCGTACGCGAGCCGCACTCTTACAAGAACAGAAGCAAATTATTCGGTAACTGGGAAAGAATGCCTAGCGATTATCTGGGCCATTACAAAATTTCGGCCTTATCTGTATGGCCGACCTTTTGATGTTGTTACCAACCACCACGCGTTCTGCTGATTATCCTCCCTCAAAGATCCAACAGGACGCTTGGGACGATGGGCTTTACGGCTCCAAGAGTACGACATCCGTGTCATTTATCGCTCAGGCCAGAAGCACACCGATGCCGACGCTCTTTCGCGTTCGCCTGTTTCTACTGATATTGCGAGTGTCTCCATCCAAGACAACTTCCTTCCACTATCAGGGCGCATCAACATGGCTGCGAAGCAGCGCAAAGATTTGTGGATTGCGTCTCTGATGGATTACCTATCTGAAACGCTCGCCGACCCGCCATCTCGAGCGCTACACCGACAAGCCTCTCACTTCGCCATTCGTGAGGGAATACTTTATCGCCGCAACTACCACCCTGACGGTCGCAAATGGCTACTCGTCATACCCAGGCATCTCCGTGCCAGCATATGTGCTGCTTTCCATGCCGATCCGCAGTGTGCGCACGATAGTTTGTTTAAAAGCTACGCCAGGCTACGTTTTCGGTTTTATTGGCGCGACATGTACACATTCGTTCAAAAGTACATTCGATCTTGCACAGAGTGCCAACGCCGCAAGAACGATCCTAGCCGTCCTACTGCACCAATGCAGCCGTTACCGTGCCCACTGCGACCATTCGACCGGGTTGGAATAGACCTTTATGGTCCTCTACCATATACATCAGCTGGAAATCGCTGGATTACTGTAGCGATCGACCATCTCACGAGATATGCAGAAACGGCTGCTCTACCAGCCGTGACGGCACGTGACATTGCGTCTTTCCTGCTGCAACGTTTTGTTCTGCGTCACGGTGCTCCACGTGAACTTTTGAGCGACCGAGGCCGCGTCTTTCTCGCAGATGTTATTCAAGAACTTCTTGCAGAATGCCATGTGATTCACCGCTGTACTACTGCATATCGCCCACAAACAAATGGCTTGATCTAGCGTTTCAACCGAACTCTTGGCGACATGCTTTCTATGTATGTCGCCCCCGACCACACCAACTCGGATCTTATCCTTCCCTACGTAACGTACGCTTACAACACGGCATCTGAAGCGACGACAGGCTTTTCTTTCTTATTTTTACTTTATGGTCGAGAGCCCCGCCGCGGTTGTCTAGTGGCTAAGGTACTCGGCTGCTGACCCGCAGGTCGCGGGTTCAATCCCAGCTGCGGCAGCTGCATTTCCGATGGAGGCGGAAATGTTGTAGGCCCGTGTGCTCAGATTTGGGTGCACGTTAAAGAACCCCAGGTGGTCAAAATTTCCGGAGCCCTCCACTACGGCGTCTCTCATAATCATATGGTGGTTTTGGGACGTTAAACCACACATATCAATCAACTTTATGGTCGAGAACCATCATCTCCAATCGACACCATTCTCTCCTACCGACCCGACTCATCCGAAGGCACACCAGTTTCCGAAGCCGCGCGGAATGCGGAAGAATGTCGGCAATTAGCTCGCACCCTTACAACACAAGAACAAGGGCTACAGAACTTTCATCACGACGATGGAAGGTCCAACTACCAGTTTTCGCCCAACTCTTTTGTTTGGCTGTGGGTGCCCCCCAGTGCTGCTCCTGGTACCTTCACAAAGTTTGTCAGCAGGTACCATGGACCTTATCACGTCATCGAACAAACTTCCGCTGTTAACTACCTCATCGAACCCCTCACGGCCATTGAGGACCTGCGTCGCCGAGGCCGCGAAATCGTCCATGTGGATCGCCTCAAACCATATCACGAACCACTTGTCCTCACGACACCTTAGAACACTTACTTGGCACCATCTTCAGTGAGGGAAAAATATGTAATGATGAATGTAGTGGGTCATGCAAATCTCGGCAAACACATTGTCAGTGCTAAGCACGAGACGCTCGGCCCGGACTGTCGCTGATTTCGCTAGCTAGGCCTACGCTCTTACCGGGTATCAAATAACAGTTTTGACTGTCTCAGTTCTTTATTATAATGATATATTTTGAATTTCTGCTTCAAGCTTATCGGCATTGTGATTGCCGTGCATGTGAACGTTAATAGCGAATCAACCTAACCCTATTTTTTGGTGAATGAGAGAAACATAGTAGGAGGGGTGGCTTTACTGTTCGTCCCCTAATTCCGTGTTTTCGCCGGACCGCCTAACAATATTTTTGTTTTCTTCGGGACCCTTTTTAGTCATACTTAAACGTGTATTTATTTTACATCTCGAAATCATTTTTTCGTGAATCATTGCCGGCATTACTAAAAAGCGCGATATTGTCCGCAGAACTAAAATAACAAAGATATTGTACGTTAAGCCTTATTATTTTCTTTTCGTTATACGTCTTTAATATTATGAAAGTGCCGCGAATATAATTCAAGAGATTCTAACTTTTACTGAGCGCATTACCGACGATGATTTTCTTGCTTTTCTTGAGGTATACTTGGGTATGGGGTCGTTTAAAAGCACGTAATAAACTTTTACGTAGCATAGGCTACTACGAATATGCGTATTGCCAATGACACTTTCTTTTATTATATTCACACTTACGTCGTTGCCGTAAGCATCTGCTTATATGTAAATATTTGTGTTTCCTTATAGGTTGATTTTTTTCAATTTGTCACGGGCAGCAGAATGTACGGAACTTTTTTCTAAAGGGGAGGGGGAGCATGTGTTTAACCATACTTCATTATGTTCATGCGTGAAGTTTGTATGTGTGCGCGTACACAAACACATGCATTCACGCACTCCTGCCTTGGCCAGGCATCCGCAGAATTTTCGCAGCTGTAGTTAGTTTTGATAGTAATGAGGTGTTCATAGCACTACCATGTTTCTATGCTTTAGAGAACTGAAAGATGTAGCTTTATTAATCTATGGTCCCGAAGCGGTGATAGGATCTTTCTCACACCAAGAAAATTGTTGAGACTTGATAAGAAAAAAAAAGAAAAGTACTTTCAATGTAATTATTTCATTTTTTTTTGTTCTCTGTTTTGAATATCTCCACAGTGAATACAACATTATATTGTGCATGCATATACGTGCCTTGTATTGTTGTGATCTTGACATCCGCATTCGTTTGTAGGTAAAGTTTGCAGATTTGCACAGCATAATTTTGTACATTTTAATCGGGGCATGCACATACGTTTCACACATTATATTGAGGTGTTTGTGTTAGTAAAGAAAGCTTATTTCTTATTGATTCCTTAAGAGCACACAATAAGTATCGAAAGATGTTTATATTTTTACACACATTACAAAATATATCATAATATTGATTTGCAGCGCATGTTTGATTACAAATGAACTGCGTCGTATTTTGCAGGTATGTTTCTTGCAATAAGCAAGAAACATACCTATCAATGACAGAAATATTTCACTTTTCTCGGAATATCTTACAGGCTCAATATTTTCGGAGTATTTTACATGACTCCATTCTACAAATCGACTACAAATTGAGTACCAATCGGGTTACTACAAATTGACTACAAGTTTGGTTACTGTGATTCGGTTTGTGGTGGCAGCTATAAAACTCCGATGATAGAAAGACTAATGAAAACATACGATTGAAGACATCACTGCCATCTATTTCTATATTTGCTTGAGTACAAGAGTTTGCTTAGTATTATACACTGCACCATGATTCAAAAGCATAGCCTTAAAGGGACGGGACTTGAACATTATTGGTAAAAGAAGGATACATAGTTCCCCCGCTGAGAGATAACAGCTTCACATCCAGGATATTTTGTGTTTGCCAAGAGTTTTACAGTGCTCTAGTAGACGCCTCAAGGCCTTCAACGTGCACTTTGGTGACGTTCAGGATGGTAACTATATGTGGATGAGGTGGTTCTGACCCCCGCCAGTTTTTTTTAATGCTTTTGCTTTTCGGGTGCTACAAAAATATGTCTACGCCTTCACATCGATCACCGTTGCCAAAGACAGCTGATTTACACAAACACAGGCGGGTATGCTTGAATTCGTTCAATTATTTCTTCGTAGTTTCAACATTAAAGACAAGCACGCTTTATGAATGACGGTGGCACGAAAGTTGACCAAAGCAGCAATTGAATTACACAAAGTATAAATCGGCTACTTCAGGTGCTTATTAGCAAAAGAAAACACATACAGATATTGAGACACACATGTATATATATATATATATATATATATATATATATATATATATATATATATATATATATATATATATATGCAACGTTAGAGTAAATATTCGCATATAAACATTTATATAAATTGGTTGTGAAATTGAAGCTCCATAACCTGCACAGTACAAGCAACATTTTAGCAGCCAGCACTACACACAACATGTTTTATTTATTTTTGCTTTTTTGGAGGTCGTTAATTTGTGGAGATTGAATTCTATAAGCTTAAATGTAAGCATTTTGAGTGAAATCTGTTGGTCTCGGCAGAAGATTTAAGAAGTTGGGAAATTCATAGGGGCCTGGGGTGTGAGGAACGAATTTCTCAGGATATTGTGTTTGTCACAAAAGCATCTCCGTGTCTTGTTTTGCCAAAGCGGCGGCTTCCTGTTCCCGACACGTTACAAAAGCCGTGAACGTATACTGAGGAGATTGTTCCTAGAGAGCGGTTCAAGTTTGTTGGCATGTTGTAAATGTGCCAGGCTTCCCGCAAGGACCTCCTTCCGAAATCCCCCCCCCCCCCCCCCTGTTTCTAAACAGAAAAGCTGTATAAATCAATCATATTGTCGGGCTTCTCAGGGGCTCTGCAAAAGCACAGCATTGTACTTCTGCCTTCCTGACGTCGTTCTTAAGTTGACGTGGTCTAAACAAGTGGGCGCGGAAGTTTATTGCGGCCCGGCAAGGCGCACGTTAGCGCTCAGTGGCTGACTCCCACGTCAGGAACGCCAGTCCAAGTCTGTCGGTCGCTCCACGGGCTTTCTGAACGGAAATATTCGCTTGTGTCCACGTAGCTGGCTGGAGACTCTGAACACGGCTACTTGCAGACTACCCGCTATTGTTGCTTCTTCCTTCGGCCGTGGTAGCAAGCGGGTGGGCATCGAAGCAGCGCTTGCGAACGACTTCGACCCTTGATTTTCCGAGAATCGTGGAGAGCTCTTCACTGGCGCCCGGCACATATGGGATGACAATGCGCTTGGCTGGCTTGCCAGTGGGGTCACCAGCGAGGGAATGTTGTCGTGTAGTGTGTCTTTCACGAATCCCTCTACACGGTACAGTGATCGTTTTCTACACATGGTGAGGCTTGCTTATAATAATAAAATCGCAGGCAAAAAACGGAAAGAAAACAAAATCCATCTAAATGCACAACGCTGGGTAATATTTTTGTCAGTTTTTACTTCTTGAGGGTGCACCACAAAAGTGTAAAGAGTGAATGTTTTCGTTGATAAATGTAAAATCAGGTTGCTGAGATGTATTATCAGTGCCAATCTAACTGAAAAAAAATGTTAGGCGTGATTTATGCTGTTGTATACCATAATTGAAAAAAAAAATGCCGTAAGTAAATATTGTGTAACTGTGTTGCTTTCCGGCACTAAAACTCAGCTGTTGCTCCAGTAGTTAGTCACGTACACCTCAGCACCAAGAACGTAACCCTACCATCCGTGATCAATAATTTAATATGAGCATTTAGTGTGGCAAAAGCCGCTTAAAATTTCTATTGCTTTTCGCAAAAGCTCTTTTACTTTGCAACTACACTAGTCTTTTTATTAGGGCAG